>NC_083777.1:17231903-18431903 GCF_963514075.1 Conger conger | reverse complement strand
TTTCTTCGACAAGACGCGCACCGGCGAGCTCATTAACCGCTTGTCTGCGGACACGGCGCTTATCGGGCGCTCGCTCACGGACAACCTTTCTGACGGCCTCCGTGCCGTCGCCCAGGCAACGGCTGGAATCGGAATGATGGTAAACATACGGTGCTTTAGAGCGTTACTGCTGCCTCCAGCTGAACTACAGTCAGTTTAGAAAAAAAAATATTATAACATAACTCTTAACTTTTATTTGTTTATTTACTGGTCATTTCAATGTTGTTGTAAAGGAACCTGCACACCAACTGGTATTGTGAGGTGAACTGAGAAAGGACAGTAAGTTGAAAGGGGAACAAACCAGAACCTCCCGTTGTCATTTTGAAATGTTTTTTAACATTTCAGTATGGTATTCATTTAGGAAGAGGACGCTTAACAATATGTTTATGTTGGGGAAATTTGGATTAAGTAAAATGTGTTTAAAACAAGCACTAACACCCTTGTTTAATGTTTGGCACTCTAAATACAAAACACATGCGGCATCAACAGTTGAAACTTATGATAAAAATATGATAATTAACCAGTTAAATCAATGAAGTTACACTGCCAAATTCACTGATGGGTAGAGCAATTTGTTGGATAAACCTTACGTACAAAATATAATGGTAGCAGGATATACCGTTTGAAAGCATTAAAACCCATGGTTCCATCGGTATAATTTATTTTAAGGGGCAGAAATTATGCCATTGCTTTAGCAACAACAGTTCCTTATTTTGTAACAAAACAAACTTTGTTTTAGTAATAATTAGATTAAGTAAAACCCCCAAAGGGTTAGCTTTCAGAAGAGACTGGGATTACACCTGTCGTCAAAAGGGTTCAAGAAGAGTAACCATTTTATTTGGGTCATTTTCAAGCTTGTGTTCAGGGGGTGATACTTAAGGGGTTAACAAACTGTGAAATGAATACTACAGTCAATTTGCAGTCATAAAAGAAATGAGTGAAGGAACTCGTCTCTCCCAAAATGATCCTAAGAAAAAGGGCCAAGACCAAAGTTAAAAAAACCAACACGCATGTTATGACCCAGAATCTCAAACATAGTGCCCATAGGTGAACTAGGTGTGCAATTTCAAGGTGTTTTGTCAATCCTGAAAGTATTGGGTATGCCAGTGTGAGGTTTCCCAGGCCACCCCTGTTGACACACACACACACACACACACACACACACAGATTTACACCTCTAATGCACCCCCCCCCCCCCCCCCATTGGCATTTAATTGGACTAAAAATAATCAAGTTATCACTGTGCCATTATCAGAGGTTGTTCAGCTACATGTATCTTAAAATTCCTCACCATGAAGGAGGGGAGTGTACATTAAACAGACCTCAAAAATTCCCCCTTTTTGATTCAGGCATCTGTTTCACACCTTGCACACCTCCTTGTTCACCAAAGCGATTGTTCTACTTGAAGCTACAGGGAAACTGTGACGTTGAGAAACTAGTTTGACTAGTTTCAATGCGGGAATTGTTCACAGCGAGGAAGTACTTCCTCATTGTTTGGACCAGAAAAGCGACATTATTTGCCTAACCTGCCAAAGGTGGGTTTACCAACACAAATGCAGCACGTAGATTTGGAAGTAATGCAAATTAGTGACAGTAAATCCCAATTGGCTGTTGCATCAGGAATAGGTTCTGTCAGATGGAAATGCTGGATGTGCTTTTGGTCTAACCTTCTCTCTCTTCCTGACCTTCTTTCTCTGTTCCTCCTCACTAGTTTTACGTGTCCCCGAGTCTAGCTGCATTTGTGCTGATGATCGTGCCTCCCATAGCTGGCCTGGCTGTGGTCTACGGACGATACCTGCGCTCCATATCCAGGAGGATGCAGGACTCCCTGGCAGAGTCCACACAGGTGAGCACCCTGCATAGGTGGACAACGGTTTGTTCTTGCCGTGAGTTGTGATTGGTGTATTAAGCGAATGTCGGTGAAACTGGTGCACTCGGGGGGGCTGTGAGTGAGCTGTACTGATGGGTATCGTCTGAAGCCCGATACGATTTATTAATAATAGGTTTCTTCTAGTTGGCAGAGGAGCGGATCAGCAATCTGAGGACGGTGCGTGCGTTTGGAAAGGAGCTGT
Source organism: Conger conger (assembly GCF_963514075.1). Classification (NCBI taxonomy): domain Eukaryota; kingdom Metazoa; phylum Chordata; class Actinopteri; order Anguilliformes; family Congridae; genus Conger; species Conger conger. The sequence continues at coordinate 18,429,792 of NC_083777.1, read as the reverse complement.
CGGAGGTGGAGAAGTACGTGGAGAAAGTGAACCACGTCCTCGTGCTGGCCAGGAAAGAGGCAGTGCTTCGGGCGGGGTTCTTCGGAGCGGTGAGTGGGATGGTCATGGTTCGGGACACAGATTGGCGCTCTGGTTAGGGAGCTTTCGGGCAGCCTGTGTTGTGTCTCCTGCAGACGGGGTTGAGCGGAAACCTGATCGTCCTGGCGGTGTTGTATAAGGGCGGGCTCCTAATGGGCAGTGAGCACATGACTGTGGGAGAGCTCTCCTCCTTCCTCATGTACGCCTTCTGGGTGGGAGTCAGCATCTCAGGTGGGTCCTCCAGTCACCCAAACGGACATAACACTGTGGATCCCATCAAACCTACTGACATTACACTGTGGGTCCAATCAAACCTACTCACATTACACTGTGGGTCCAATCAAACCTACTCACATTACACTGTGGGTCCAATCAAACCTACTCACATTACACTGTGGGTCCAATCAAACCTACTCACATTACACTGTGGGTCCAATCAAACATACTGAAATCACACTGTGGGTCTTCCAGTCACCCTAACGGACATAACACTGTGGGTCCAATCAACGCACTGCACCTTGGCCTGAATACGAGCATTTTTGTGCTCTCTGACCGGCAGGAATGAGCTCGTTTTACTCGGAGCTGATGAAAGGGTTTGGAGCAGGGACGCGACTGTGGGAGCTGCTGGACCGGAAGCCGGAGTTTCCCTTAAACGGTGAGCCCATCAGACACGGGTGTGGAGACAGGTTCATGAACACTGGGCCACTTGTTAAACGAAGTCGAAGTGAAAGCTGAATAGAGAGCTGCACCCCATGATTACCATCCCACAGGTAGCTTCGGTGGTGTGCAATAAAGTGTACTAAAAGCACTGACTCTCCCCCTCAGAGGGCATTGAGCTTCGGCCGGGCCAGCTGAAGGGTGAGCTGGAGTTTCGGAATGTGTCCTTCGCCTACCCGACCCGCAAGGACGCGCCCATCCTTCAGGACCTGAGCCTGCACATTCCGGCAGGATCCGTGCTGGCGGTGGTGGGGCCCAGCGGGTCCGGAAAGTCCACCCTGGTGTCCCTGCTGCTCCGGCTGTACGACCCAGATACAGGTGAGCGTGGCGGACCGTGTCCCTTTCTACTACTGTACTGTACTTCCCAATCCCAGCACTACTGCATGGAAATGCCTGTGATTATCCCACAGGCTTCATCACCATCGACGGCCATGACGTGCGTGAGCTGAACCCGTACTGGTTGCGAAGTCACATCGGCACAGTCAGTCAGGTGAGACGTGTGACCGTTTTTCTGTCTCTAGATACTGTAGATACTGTGGCACACTGCTGTTGAGTGGAAACCTGATGCGTTTCGCTCACACATGAATCCAGCCTGCCCTGTGCACGTCAGCAGGGTGGCAGGAGGAGCAGCTGAGCGTGTTCTGTGCGGTGTTATACCTGTGTCGTGCTGTGCCCCACACAGGAGCCTGTACTGTTCTCCTGCTCCGTGGCGGAGAACATCGCGTACGGAGCTATGGACCCCAGTCAGGTGACCGTGCAGGACGTTCATCGGGCGGCACACATGGCCAATGCCTACAACTTCGTCCAGGACTTCCCCCAGGGCTTCCACACACTGGTGGGGGAGAAGGGGATACTGCTGTCAGGTGAGGCAGCCCTGACCTTCACCCCACACAGCGAGCCTAAACTTAAACCCACCTTACTGTGTGTGTGTGTGTGTGTGTGTGTGTGTGTGTGTGTGTGTGTGTGTGTGTGTGTGTGTGTGTTTTCACACCAGACCTGGGTCAAATATGTAATTGTGGAACCGGGCCAAAAGTGCCTATCACATTAATCTTGGATGTCATCTTGAAATGTCCTTGGCTCAGCTAATTGCCCACCCACAGAAGGTGGGCTGGTGGCTAGACGTGCTGAGCTGAGTGCTGACCAGCTGCTTCTGTGCCGTTCCCCTTCCTGCAGGTGGTCAGAAGCAGAGAATTGCCATCGCCCGTGCACTACTGAAGGTAACCCCATCGCTCGCTAACTTCCGCTGGCCTTGCCTGCTTTATCGGCATAGCCAGTATTTGCCTCACATTAATCGATGCATGAGGAGTAAAATTAATTCATATTCGTAATTTATTCTTTGTTTGTTCATTCAGAATCCCAAGATCCTCCTGTTGGATGAGGCCACGAGGTGAGTTTAGATGTTTTCTACAACGGGCTCCCACTGGGGTGCTTTTGTATCTCCAGGTGACTTTAAAATGAATTCTATTAGATATGTGCTCAATCATGTCTTGCCTAATTTCCCACCGTAACGTCCTCCCATTTCAGTTGGCATAGTTTAGACTGGGCATGTTGGCCTTGTTAAGGTGGAATAGTGTTGTTTAGAGCCAGTTTTGCTGTTGGGAGCACTCAGGCAGCTGGCAGAAACTCCCTGTTCTTGGATCTCCTCAATTCACCCTCTTCCTCCCCCTCTCCACCAGCGCTCTGGATGCAGAGAACGAGTTCCTGGTCCAGGAGGCCCTGGAGAGGCTGATGCAGGGGCGGACGGTGCTGATCATCGCCCACCGCCTCTCCACCATCCAGAACGCCGACGCGGTGGCGGTGCTGGACCAGCGGCGGGTGGTGGAGTGCGGCCGGCACGCCGAGCTGCTGGGGAACCGCCACGGACTGTTCCGGAAGCTCATGGAGAAGCAGGCCTTCCTGCAGGCCGACCGCAAGCAGGTCCTGTGCGAGTAGAAACGGGGGTGGAGAGCCCCCCTCCCCCCCGAGGCAGGAGTGCCTCTGTGCTGATACTCTGTCTGAAACAGCTGTGTTCGAGCAGATATTTTCAATAGCACACTGTTGGGGGTGGGGGGTTCCATTGCTGCCTGTTTAAGGGCCTGTTTCGGCTGAGCAGGTACAACGTCCCCCCCCAACTGCAGCCACAGAGAGTGGCAGCAACACACACATCCGTTGTCCTTCATGAGGGCTGGACGGAACCGCAGTCCAACCTACGATACTTCAAACAACAGTCCACACACTGCAAGTCTCCCGATTTAATCATTGAATGCACCAAAGTGAGTCACGTTTTAGACCCTTCATCAGACTAGTGGTGAGCCTCATTGGAGGGTAGAGGATGGGACAGCACCAGCGTGCATATTCTCTGTCCCGGGGCCTCTGGGATAGACCTGTGATGAAGTACTAACCTTTTTAATTCACTGCACGGGTTCATAATACAGGATCAAAAGCTTGAAGGGTTTTTCAAAGTGCCGATTTGGCACCACAAACAAAGTTGAGGCATAAACAAATTCACTGGTTCTGTAGGATTGCCAGCAGTGTTGTCCACTGATGTCCATGTGATGGCCTGGAAACTTGATCAGACAATCGTTTTGCTTCTCCACTCAACATTAGAAAGCACAGTCACTGGAGAATTACCACCTCACCTGGACATTCATAAATGATTTAAAAAAATTATAATAATAAAGTTAAAGATTGCATTGGTCCCAAGTATTACATTTACAGTATTCTGGGACAGTTACGTGACTAACTTCAGTTACTTCTGACACATATTCACTTGAAATGATTAACCAATTGTGGTCAGTCAAAATGTATTCATGAGTGCAGAGCCTATTGCAAATGATGCACTGTTTCATGCAGAGCCCATTACCCACAATGCACTGTCCAGGACACTGGCACTTTATGGTAATATCATAATGATTATATCAAGTATGTGGATATTTACGGTCTGACTACCAATACTGTGAGCAAAACCATAAAACGTGTCTATATTCAAGCCACAGAACACATAACCTTACTTGTGTTAAGGTTACTTTTTTAAAGATTTTATGGAAAAGAGACAGGGTAACGTACATATAAAGTATGTGCCTTTTATTTAAGAAAATTAGAGTAGTGCTGTAATCATGTTTATAGTTTTATTCTTACAATATATTGTATAACTGATATCCCATGTACTGCAATGTTAAGAATAACATTTTGTATGATTGGAATAGCATATCTTTCTTCAGATTCCTTATTTTCTGTTATTGTAATAACTGCTACACTTTAAACAGTACTTCAAGAAATGTGCTGAGCCTGATTTATGTCACTCCAAGAGCTCAGATTTTGTCCCATATAACATTGGTTTGTCACATTTATGCATATTTTAACATGGTTCTTAAAAATCTAATCAAAATTAATCACTGGTATAGCAAAAATACACTACAAAGAGCACTCATTTGAACTATTTTTTGAAAAGCTATACACTCCAAAACCAACATGTTATTACTGGAAATTCTCACTCATATTACCTTAACTCACCCTTTAAAAAGGACAGATGAGGGACTGGAGTGAACTTGTGTGTTGGCTAATGGGCTGACACACACAGGGCATGAGCATGTGTAATAATGATATCGCTGATGGTGCTCCTGCCTACTATGATAAAGGATGATGATGTCATGCTTTCAGAGCCAGGGAGATGTTTATAGTATATGAGTTTAACAGACTGGGGTCTATGATGGTGGAAACCACAAATTAAATGTCACAAATGCTGGAGCACCGAATCACAGATTCATTTGTTTAATCAGCGTTCAACTTAACTAAAAAAATAATATGCCTGTTCTTTCATAAATATTCATAACAATCAGAACCTGATAACTCAGCATAATTGGTGATAATTCAATTATGTTAACTACTGTCTGTTGTAGCAGAACTGTTGCTGTATCTTGGTGTAGTGAATGGTACAGTGTTTTATGTTTTGATACAGTAATCTGCTATTTTGACACAATCTGGTAAGGTACAGAATGCTGGAATATGTATTTATTGATTCGGTATATGCCTCCCTCTCTTCTTGTTTCACCATGGTGTACTTTTAATTTCTCTCATTTCTAATTGTTGTGCTGTTGCTACAATTTTTCCATTAAAATGAGTTAATATACTGGTTGCGTTAAATTATTGGACAGGAGTTGGCCAACCCCACCTCACTCAACATGAAGTACAGGTTTGTTATAGATGTGTTTTTCATGAATGGAACAGTGACCTACACAGACTGGAATCAGCTTCATACTGCAGGTACCCAGAAGCACACACGCACACACGCACACACGCACACACGCACACACGCACACACGCACACACGCACACACGCACACACGCACACACGCACACACGCACACACCTCATCTCTGAGCTCTGGGTCAGCTGGTCCTTACAGCACAGTTTAAGGACCCAAACACTTTTCTTTGTATTCTCTGTACACTCTGACTTCTGTCCCAACAAAGAGGGTGTGCTGTCCCCACCCTCTCCAGTTCAGTTTGCTGCTGGGTAGATAAGAGAGGTGCGGGCTTCCTGATAAACCTTTACAAGGTTCACGTCTGACTGCCACTAGAGGGAGCAGTTGCTTACACGCTTGTACATTTCAGGTTCCAGTAGGTCAAAATTGCCAAGAGCTTGCCCGATGCGTTTGGTTTAGAGAAATGTTTTGGCGATTCATAGCAACTGGTAAAATCTAAATATTTAGATTTGGATACACTGCTTACTTTTGAGATCGATGCTTTGTATTTGTCGCCAAAGAAATGTAAATCGATAGTATGCATGTAACAAAATATGACAATTATGCACATTAAATTATCTATATAAGGAAATCTACATTGGTCTAAATAGGATGCCATGCTGTAAGTCAACATGTAAGTGGCCAATTTGTGTGTCGCTTTTAATATATTCTAAAAATAACACCGACTAGGTTCATGCCATATTCAGTCATATTGAATCAAGAGCATGTAAAATTGTGCATTGATGTGTCCATCTTCGCCTCTGTTGCGAGGAGAGGGCTAAGTGGGGCTGTTTTGGGGGCCTTCCTCACATGGGTGTATTTTGGGGGTGATATCACTGTTCAGCAACCGTGTTCCTGCTCTCCCAGAATCCCCTCCCATCTCAGTGATCCATCCCGCGTGTCGGGGTCACCTGAATCCCACAGCACCTTCCTCTCTCACACAGAATATACCATGCCCAGTGCACTAAACACAATATGCCATGCTCAACTCGCCAAACACAATACGCCACATCCAGCATACCAAACACAATATGCCATGCCCAACTCACAAAATGCCACAGCCAGCACACCAAACACAATATAAGGGGCGACATTGGCTCAGGCGGTAAGAGCATTCGGAGGGTTGCTGGTTCGATTCCCACCCTGGGCGTGTCAAAGTGTCCCTGACCTAACCCCAAAATGCTCCTGACGAGCCAGTTGGTGCTTGCATGGCAGCCAATCGCTGTTGGTCTGTGAGTGTGTGTATGAATGGGTGAATGAGAAGCATCAATTGTACAGTGCTTTTGGATAAAGGTGCTATATAAATGCCAACCATTTACCATTCTTGCCAAACACAATATGCCACACCAAGCACACCAAACACAATATGCCAAGCCCAACATACTAAACACAATATGCCATGCCCAACTCACAAAACACAATATTCCCTGCCCAACAGACAAAACACGGTGCCATACCCAGCACACCAAACACAATATACCATGCCCAACACGGTAACACTCCGGTGGAATGCCACCCAAATCGTTGGTCATTTGTGCTCTCGCCTTGCGCCTATTTCCACTGTTCCCTTGGTGTGTGTCCAACAGCACAGGGCTTGTGAATGCAGGTATACCTGACCCCCGAGCATTCCCCACAGACGCACAAAGCAGAGCTCTGAAGCGGGTTCCTCCCTACGGTCTGCGCTGTTCCTCTGGGACAGTCACACACACCCGTCAGGATCACACTTCACTTTGGGTGTCCTGCTCGCATTGCAAGCCTCTCATGAAAGAAGAAAATAAATAAATAAATAAATAATAAAAATAAAAAACTTTTTAGTTCCCTTCACACTCCAAACCGTGGATAATTATGGGTAAGGCTGGGTGTTTGCCACAGAAGTCATGGGTGTCCCAGATTCCTTTTTTTTTCCGTTTTGCCATTTCTGCAATTCCCTTCATTTTTAGTGCTTTCCATGATTCTTTGGAAGTATTGGAGTAACTGCCTACCGTGACATAGCCTACAGTGGTATTTGCGTAGGCATATACATTTTAACAACATTACCAAATGCTGGGAGGAACAAAGTGCTCGAGATTCTCAAATGCGCTGGGATCAAGATTCCCATCCTTGTCAGTTGTTTGACAGCCCCTTGTCCAGCACAACTTCCCCTTAAAAGGAAGACCAAATCTAGCAATGTACAACATGTACCAAAACAAGCTTTAAATAAATAATAAAGCAGACATACAGTAACCGTGCTTTATTTTAGTAATGCAATTTGAGAATGCTCTATTTCTAACAACGTTCTGTTAAAGGCAAAATAGCATGCTCTTTCCCTGGTGGAACGAATGAAGTGATTAAATGCACCAGCCTATCCATGCATTTTTCTCATAGGCTTTTTGTTCCAAGAAGCCGGTAACTTGTTATACTATTGCTACAATTGCGGATATTATTTAATTTGTTTCCCACTGCTGGTCTATTCATTGGATAAATACATGTTTAAAAAAAACTCTTCTACTTGCAGTTTTCCATGATTTTCAACGACTTTGTCGTGATTGCTCCATGAATTCAGCCAATATTTTCCGTGACAAACACGCAGCCTTAATTATGGGCCCCACACAGACACAGCCTGTGCACTGATGACCGTCTGGTCTCTTTCTAGACAGCAGGTCTGGTCTGTCACTCACAGGAGTGAGCGCTATAGATAGAGCTCTTGGAGCTTTCTGCTGTGTCAGCATCTGTGAGCTTGAAACACACCCCTCCCCCCTGCCCCCCACACTCTTCATTTTTCTACCCAATTGCTCTCCTTACCCCCCTCATGACTGCCCCAAACAGCTGAATTAACACAAACATGTGCTCTTACAGGAGAACCTTCTCCACATACACTGGTTTTGGGCTGTCCCTGCAAGCCTGCCTCTTCTGCAGAGCCACGTGTGCCTCGGACATGGTGACTCTGCTAAAAATGTGTCTTACCCTCTCAGCTCCCTGCAGGCGTCTGCTGCAGGGACAGCACGCGATAGGCAGGAGTGTGTGTGTGTGCTGGTTCTTAAAAAACGATCTCCAGAATCTAACCAACAGGAGCAGAGAACAGTATGGGTCCTGCCATCAGGCGCCTGTGTTGTAATCTGGCGTAATCAGAGACCTCAGTTCACTCATCAGGTAATTAAAAGGCAGAATGACTGACAGAGCCATGAAACCATACTGGCAGTTAATGTCAATCGTTGTGCTCTTTTGGTTTCAGTGTAAATTAACACTGCCAGACACTAGGACCTTTTCAGTGTAATGCACAGGTGTCAAACTCCAGTCCTGGAGGGCTCATTGGAGGGCTCAGTGGTTCATTAAAGTCATTGATTGGCTAAAGAATCAACGCACCTTGTTCTCAAGGCTTTAAATGACAGTTGTTAGAAAGGAAACCAAAAAGACACTGCGGCCCTCCAGGACTGGAGTTGGACACCCCTGCTGTAATGGCTGACATGCATTTGATACTCTAGTTTTGTTGTAAGGTGGTCGTGGTGATGGTGTGTGTCTGTGTGAATGGTTGGGAGGATGGGAATAAACTATATCTGGGGGGGGGGGGATCAATATGATTCATATTTCCTATACAACAGATTGAATAATGGCATTTTCATTGAGAGTGCACTACAAGAAACATAATTAATTAAAGAAGTCATTAAGCACTAATCTGAATCCTCCTCATAGGAGAGTTACAAAGATTTAATGGACTAGGATAAGAACTGATTTCCCTCTTCGTGTCATATTTTTGATGTGATCAATGATTTAGTTTGATAATGAAAAACAGTATAATTTGTAACTGCACTTTAGTTACTGTGGGACCCCTGATTTCCAAGGCCCAGTATTTCAGAACTTTTTTGGATAGGATTTGAGTAATTGGATAGGATTACATTTAAAAAATTGGGTATTTCAAAACTTGAAGATGTGATCCTGATACTACAAATTGGGATAATTTTGTAATCCAATCCTACCTAGAATCCATTTTGAATCTAGATCTTTTGTGCATTTCACAATTCCATGGTGGAGATTAGAATAGCTTTGATACTCAAAATCTGGATAATCTTGATCCCACTGAAAGGGTGGATTCAGGATAGATTCAAGGTTGATGTAGGGACATGTGGGACACTTGATGCATTTTTAATAAATTGTTTTATCCAGGGATTGCACATGAATTAACATAAACCCTTCCAAAACAATATCCATTCTAAATGGACAATAAAATAGTTTTGTGGGGTTCTTGAAACAAAGCGTGGTCTAAAGAAAACTGCACTTTGGCCTATGTGTTTTGTAGCCTACTAATGCAGATGAATAGGACTAATTTGCAAACTGAATTACATGTTTTACATGTTCACTCATATTTGTCTTAATTGTTGTTTCGACCAACAGATCGAGAGGTATCCAACGGCCGCTAATCTAGATTCTGTAATCTTGATCTTGTGGTCTCTGGACCAGAATGATGCTATCTGAAAATTATTTGAAAAACCGGGACAAAAACAAAAAGATCAATTTGATCTGGTATAGCAAACAAATATATTTCAAAATCCAGATAATTCTGATCGAGATTAAAAGTTTTGTAATACTGGGCCCAAGTCTTATCAGAAAATCTGAATTCTGCAGGGGTTGTGACCTTAGGAGACCTGAGCTTGAGTTGTATATGAGGCTTCCACCACTGAAACTAAATCTGTGAAACAAGGAAGTATGCAGGAGATTTAATTTGCCATTCAAGCCCCAGTACTTCCTGTCTGGATTTAATTATAAAGGATACACTAATCAACATCTGAAAGTTGTACATCTTAATTTATTGTTGAAAGGGATCTTGTACTGGTCGAACATTTATAAACTCATTGGTTATTTCTTCCCGTCAAAATGCATTCCCTTTCAAGGTATTTACCTACAAGGAGTCATTGTGACTAACTATTGTAAATTAGCTACCCATACATTATAACACCTTCTGTCGAACAGGAAATCGTATTACTGTGAATGAAATGCTGAATAAAGATAAACGAGTTTAATGTCTGTTGGGAATTTGCGAAAGTGAATGAGACAGCTTTGTTTGGGAACGCCAGTCCTTGTCCTTCCTTAAGGACATGAAGGCTACTCAAACGCACACACGGAAAAGAACTCGAAGCCCATAGAAGTCAACCCCCGCCCCCGATCATTGAGACACCGACACCCTATTTTCGCCTGCGGACAGCTAAATTAAGATTAAAGATTTGGAGTTGTGCAAGATAACAAAAAGCTGAAAAGCTAAAATAACTCTGCCAATAATAACTGATATAAAAACATACACCATAGTTCATTATAATATCCATATATTCTAACATTTTGTTGAGATCCTAAGATTTGGACGTTTAAAAACAAATGCAGGGGCCTGGAATGCATTTCATTCAAGTGTTGCAATAGTTTTGCTCTCAAAGAAACAGTACTGATAATTCCACCGCCGTGCAGTAGCCCACTGTGCTTTTCTAAATACAAAAGGCTAATTGTCAAACTCATTTCGACACCACAACACCATGCTTCACTCCGTATGTTGGTATGTGATTTGAAGTGAAAGCCTGAACTCAGTCCAGACTCTTCGAACAATAACAAATAAAAGAAGCAAATAAAGTATACCTTCATCCCCCGTGGCACGCTTCGGCACCGCGGGCGATTGTAAATTATATTACAAAAAAAAAAAGAAACACCAGGCGTCTCCCTCATGGATGTATTTTTCTGAGAAGGCGAAAAACTCGGAGGTCAGGGATCCCGTAGACAGTAGCATACGATGCTCAATGGAGTCGAAAGACGGGGTTACAGTTCTTGGCCTTCCATATACGGCCAGAGTAGTGTGGCTTGGACTGGGGACTACCGCTCCCTATATGGACAGTCCTCTGCACTTCGAACTGGGGTGCCTGGCAGCTCGCTCGAGGTACGGTACCCTCCGCTCACCCAGCAAGAACCAAATATGGATGACGGTGGGGGGAAATTCCTATGGAATACAGAGACAATCTAAATGGCTGCCAAGGAAGAAATTTAGGAAGGAGAGGGGTATATAAGCACCCGGTAAGTCAGGGTCCGACCCAGCTGGACCTAGCAGCGATTGCATTCTGCAGAGCTTCCTTAAGCCCCCACCACAGGTAAGAACACTGGAATCGACCCCAAGCATCTACGCCTGGATTTGCAAACGCAGTTGAAGGACTGGATTTTTTAATGGAATCGCGCCGTCGAAATTGCTTACATTACCTATGGAATCGTTTATTTAAAAAAGAAATGAAAGGACGTTACCATTATAAGACCTCACAGATATCTAGCGGCTTGACTTTGTAAATGTAATTTTGGAGACGCTCCCTGAGACCCAAGGGAACAAACTTTTTTTTGCGAAGGACACTCCTGTCACAAAGTAGTTACTTAACTTACAACGAACTGAGATAACTAGAGACATAATTGTAAATAAAATTACATTAATGGTCTTATAGTGATTACAACAAGAGCTTGATTTTAACTTGCTTTCTTAAAGTATTTGCCTACTATATTGCTACGAATATGTCAAATTGCAAATAGGCTACCACTGCTTATGAATAAGTGTGTTTCGTAAAGCAGGAAGTGGAGAAATCCAACCTTAATATGTGAATAATTGAAAAATGAATATATTTTAAAAGGCATACTTACATTTTAGGCATTTCAGATTCCACTTAACCAGACGTTGCAATATTGATTGAATCATAATCGGATTAAGCTAGATATTAGCCCATTATTTAACTATTTTCTTGTCAATGAATACACTAAACGAAAATGTATATAATATTGAGTAATTGCGCACTAAACGCTACAAAAATATATATTCTTCAAGTGCTACACTGAAAGGACAGCTTTTCCCTGGGTGGCAGGGGCTGTCATTTAAGTACCGACGTTATTTTGAAATAATGCATCTAATACCCAACATTTAATACTGGATATTAACAATCTGTGCGTTTGATTAACCATTTTGTAGCAAAGTTTCATACAGTGTGTAGCCATGTTTTTAGAACACGTGACACCAGCCGAAATATAACGTTCTCTCACATTTTCGATAGAATCCATCAAGATGTGCGACGACGAAGAGGTGACCGCTCTGGTGTGCGACAATGGTTCAGGACTGGTGAAGGCTGGCTTCGCCGGAGACGATGCCCCCAGGGCCGTCTTCCCCTCCATTGTTGGTCGCCCTCGTCACCAGGTATGGAAAAATCACTCCGATATTATACATTTCCTATTGTGCGTAAACGTTGTGCGTAAAAACTCTCCAGATTTAAATTGTATTCTAGACACTAAGGCGATATAAAACCTTCGCCAAGAGTTTTACCAATTTAAGCATGAGACAATGCTGTCCTTTTCCCAGTTAATCAGTGGCATGACTTTCCTTCCCCCAGGGTGTGATGGTGGGTATGGGTCAGAAGGACTCCTACGTAGGAGATGAAGCTCAGAGCAAGAGGGGTATCCTCACCCTGAAGTACCCCATTGAGCACGGCATCATCACCAACTGGGATGACATGGAGAAGATCTGGCACCACACCTTCTACAATGAGCTGCGTGTGGCCCCCGAGGAGCACCCAACTCTGCTCACAGAGGCTCCCCTGAACCCCAAGGCTAACCGTGAGAAGATGACCCAGGTATGCCACCCTCTGGCTGCTGCTGCATTGTGCAGCTGATCCTCACCTGCGTGACTACAAAAGTAAGGCAATAGGCATGTAAAATAACACCACTCTCTCTGCCCTGCAGATCATGTTTGAGACCTTCAACGTCCCCGCTATGTATGTGGCCATCCAGGCTGTGCTGTCCCTGTACGCCTCTGGCCGTACCACTGGTGAGGCTCGCAGATGACCATTCCCTCCCTTCCGCTTTGACACATATATAGAAGTAGTTCATTTATTTTTAGAATTGCCTTGCATATTGTTACAGATTCCTTTATGATGAACATTATGATCAATTTAGTCTTAACTGGGCTGCTTTTCATATTACTACTGGAAATTCACACAATCTATTTTTTACTGAAATCATTTAAGAATAGGACGTTTGCGTCATACTTATAGATTAAGTCATTTGCTGTTGAGTTGTACTCTATGAGTGAATGTGCTGTGCTCTCTCCAAAGGTATTGTGCTGGACTCTGGTGATGGTGTGACCCACAACGTCCCCATCTATGAGGGTTACGCCCTGCCCCACGCTATCATGCGTCTGGATCTGGCTGGTCGCGATCTGACTGATTACCTCATGAAGATCCTGACTGAGCGTGGCTACTCTTTTGTCACAACCGGTGAGATGGGAATCCTTGTCTGAACTTGGCAATGGCAATGATGAAAAAATGGATGAATTAGTAATTTCTTAGAGAAAACTCAATCTAGACACCTGAACAAGTCTAAATGATTAAACTCATTTTGGTGTTTTGGGAGTGTTTCTCTCATTCACCCTACTAGTGCTGTGTAAAGTTTTCAGGGCCCACTCAGCCTGTCGTAATGACTAATAATGATACTTTGCCCTTCACAGCTGAACGTGAGATCGTGCGTGACATCAAGGAGAAGCTGTGCTATGTGGCTCTGGACTTTGAGAACGAGATGGCCACCGCTGCCTCTTCCTCTTCCCTGGAGAAGAGCTACGAGCTGCCTGACGGTCAGGTCATCACCATCGGCAACGAGCGTTTCCGCTGCCCAGAGACCCTGTTCCAGCCTTCCTTCATTGGTACGTATCAGTGCCAGAACCTCACAGAAGACATGTGCTTTCACTGGCCGTCTTAAAAGTGGGACTGTCAACAATGGTGTCTCTTAATCCAAACAGGTATGGAGTCTGCAGGTATCCATGAGACCGCCTACAACAGCATCATGAAGTGCGATATTGACATCAGAAAGGATCTGTATGCCAACAACGTCTTGTCTGGTGGTACCACCATGTACCCTGGTATTGCTGACCGCATGCAAAAGGAGATCACCGCCCTGGCCCCCAGCACCATGAAGATCAAGGTAACTTAGCAACGATTACCTTGATACAACAACATGACCAATGAGATGCACAATGCAATCTTCATTTTTGACACCGCTGCTCTGTATTCAAGCTTATTACTTACCTGCAATACATTTGTTCCTTCTCTAGATCATTGCCCCACCTGAGCGTAAGTACTCCGTATGGATCGGTGGCTCCATCCTGGCCTCTCTGTCCACCTTCCAGCAGATGTGGATCAGCAAGCAGGAGTATGATGAGGCAGGACCCTCCATTGTGCACAGGAAGTGCTTCTAAATTCCAGTCATCACTCTTGTACATTCTCAGGATCCTGTCCCTGCAGATCTCTTGGCCGTTGCGGGGCAGCTCTGTGTAAAATGCAATTTTGTAACCATGTGTTACTTGATGAAAATGGAAAAAAAAAACTGGACAACATCATGAAGATTTGGGAAAACCATGTTATCAAACATGTGAATGTAACATGTACATAAATAATAATTTATTAAAGTCCATCATTTCATATTTTCGATTGGAGTCTGTTTACAATGCAAGCTGGGCAGAAGCTCACTGCTACACTACATTTCTCCTTTGTCAAAACAGTTGTTTTCGTAGTGCATACACCCACACTTGTCTGAAAGACCCACAAAATGCATAAAATAATTTATCCTGTGTTTAAAAGAGTAACCGGTCATGTGGCCACGACCATAACAAAACTGACAATGAGAAGCATTTAGGTCTTAATATTTACTTAAGTGATAAGTGGTAGATAGTATTAGACTGCCAAAAACATTCTGTCTGGAGTTGGCTAAACAAACTTGAGACTTATGACCATGGACAGTATTCAAATGTTTAAAGATCCATTAACAGAATGTACACTACATATAATTAGTATACAATGTAATAATATGAATTTAAACAACAAACCATATTAAACCAGACAGAAAAACAGAAGATGAATCTAGATTATTTTACACATTATTTGCATGCCCCCGGGCTGTTCATCTGAGCAGTGTGACCATTATTAGTATAGTCTCAAATTAAATATCACATCACAGTGTAGCCACAGTGCCTAGCTACATGACACATCAATCTATATTGCAAAAGAATAAAACAAAAGTTAAAAAAATGTGTACAGCACAGTCACAAAGGACAGTCACAAGGATGATTTACAGAGAAACAAAAGGAAAGAAAAAGCCAAATACCAGCCCTGAGCCCCCAGATAGCACATGAGGTAAAAAAAAAAAAAAACTCCTTTGTGGGCAAAAAGAAAACAACTCTGCATTGGGAAGAAATCTTGGGAGGAACCCGGCTACAGGGGGGATAACCTATAGGCCAGCGGAGGATGGGTAAGTCAAGTCCATGTGTAGGAATGTAAAGTACGCAGGTCAGAGGGGCGGGGGGGGGATGCAATTGGGGATGAGCCAGGGGAGGAATAGGGCTGTGGTCCAGGTCCTCAGTGCAGAGGACCTGGTTGGAGCAATACATGAGCTCAGGCAGGGAGGGGCAGGAGCCCCAGGAATGAAATAATAAAAAAGGCACTTTAAATGACCAGTCCACATAATTAGATGTTGTGTAGACGCACAAACTCAATTACAATTCATGTTCTGACAAATGTGCCCGATGCACAGAACACCTCATGCAAAGAACGCCTGTACCACACGTACCTCCTCTGTAAAAAGCCAGACGGTGATGTTGAAAAGTTACTGACAACACTTGAATTGTTCTAATGAATGGTGAGAACAGTGCCAGGTCTCTATTGTAGAGTAGGCCTGCTCATTATGACAGTTTACTGGGCAAGGTGAACTGTGTGATCCGGTGTGATATTGGCTTGCCATGAGAAATTTTCCAGCCAAGTACTTTCCTAGAAGTGCAGTACACTGAAGCCATGACTTGTCGTTTATGAATTTAAAGACCAGAACGAAATGTCCAGTGACTATACAAATACCAACATAGCCGGCATTCTTTGGTTATTGTTGTTGAGCTTTATTGAATCAAAGCCAGTTAAGCAGTAATAATTCAATATATCCAAACTTGCCATACAGGCTGTACCAGGGCTATATCCATGGTCAAGCAAAACATACCAAAACATGGGAAGGAAAGGCGATTTAAATTTGAGTCATTTGATTGGGCTATCTGAACTAAAATGAATGTTTGCCAATTTATATTTTCACGTGACGACAATGATTTTTTAAAGCAAAATGTCGTACATTGTAGCTGCGTTCAAAACAAATCTCTCCAATCCTAATTCTCCGGGCGGAGTCAAGTGGAGTGCAGTCTGTGCAGCGCTTGAAGTCGCCGTCTAAACAAAGTTAAATTTCAGTGATTCCATGTGCAGCCTGTAAGTAAAATTTAATTATAATTGACGCACGTAGCAAGTTAAATTCCTGTTATGTATAAAACGCATTTGTCGTTTAGCTAACGTGAAGATAGTAGCATACAACTGTAAACGAAACTTTGCCCTTGGTGAAACAGAATCACAAATCTCTGCAACTGGTATTGTTGACTATAAACAACCTAAATGCACAGTGTGTCGACGTACATCGAAACGGCAAAGTCGGAAATGCCTTTACATTTTTGGGAAACGTTTGATTTAGTTAAATCATTTACGCGTTAAATATAGCATGGTAAATTACAGTGTTGGCTGACACTTAGTACCGATAATAAAGCATGCGTAGATATGTCATAATTTTTAATATGTAGCAAATGAATGTACAATGTAGCAATTTCAAAGGTTATGTGGTTACATATACATACATAGTATGAAACACAGTGAAACGACGTATCTAGCTGAAAGACGGATTTAACCAGTATGGACGCCATTTTAATTGTCGTGGGCGTGGTGTAAGGGGTATGTCGTTGAAGTTCCGGCTGTTTGGTGATTGGTGGCATTTTATGAGGGGTGCGTACTACCTTTTCATGTTTTTGTTTAAATGTCTGGCAGGAAGAGCCGCGGGAAATCCACCCAAAACTAGCTGATGTTTGATACAGTTTCTTGGTGACTGGAGGGGGACCTCTGCGATTCGCCAATGACGTTGTCCCCTCTCGTTCACAGTTTATGAGCCTCTCGTATTATTAAACAACAGAAACGATGGTGACAAAGAAGATACGGACGGAATATATGAAGAAATTCAAAGATCCAAAATGGGAAACATTCTCCAAGTGCTACGAGGATTTGCTAAACTACAGACTCTCAAGAAGGATGTTAGAACAGTCTCACAATCCGATTTTATGGGGAGGCTGCGAAACTGGTTCCGAGTCCAGCGGCAGATCCACTCCACAGAAAAATAAAATCTGTCCTGTGACTGAAGAAGAAACGCGACCATGTGAGAGACAAAAACAGGAGGTTGAGCCGAAAGACGCATCGGAACCTACAGGTCCTGCAGTTGAGAGAGAGCCGGAAGAGGACACGTATCCACATACAGGTGATCTTTAGATGCTGTGAATGTGATCGTGACTGACAGTGATGCTGATTGTCATCAAAATCTAAAAATGCATTTAAACGGGACTTAATCTTGAAAAATTACACTTTATATCAAAAACGTTTAAGGTGATCAACAGTGGACATGCAGTAAAGGCGTTAAATTAATATGCGTTATACATAGGCCATATACATTTTTTGATACAAGAGTGCCTCGGTGATATTTTCAGGATTAACTCTCTGTGCTCCCATTCCTAAGATCACATTAGTCACCATTTTATACGCTGGTGGCCACAGATGGAGGACGAAGGGGAGCCCTGCAGCTGTGGGCACCACTAGAGGTGTCATAACATTTGCTGTGATCTTATTTGAGGCAAATTCAAATCTGCATATTTACAGGCCTAGTAACTCAATACCGACATTTTAACTGAAGCTATAAAGGGCCAGATGTGTACATTATGGAGAATGATCCAGGTAGATTGGGATAATTGGACAGAAAATACTTCAAACTGTTGCCGTTACTTGGTTGTCAATGATACATTTAGGCATTCTCCTGACACAGCACAGTTTCTGCTGGGAGGGTGTTTCTGGAACAGCCTTCTGGAACAATCAGAAAACCACACTCTCAGTCATAAGTGACAGTGGAGGTACATTATTGTTTGTCAAGGCAAAGATTTCCCAAATGTACCCTGAAAGTACAGTAATGTACTCTTTTGGTACAAATGAATACGTTTTCCAAGCAAAAAAGGTACCAATTATTTATTGCTAGGTGTACAATTATGTACCACCCCAGCGACAAGCATTTGTACCTTTTTAGGCACTTTATTTCTGAGTGCGCAGCACTTTACTTATTCTACTGGCCTTAACAGAGCCTCTGACAATGCAAACAAAAACAGGGGCTGAGGCGCAGTAATTCCCTAGAGGGGGCAGCAAGTAGAAGAGTCACAGACTCAATTGAGCACTTGTCAACAGTTACAACCTTGTCTAGGGTCAGACTATAACAGGAAAAAGGATAGGGAAACAAAAACTTTAAACTGACAAGTAACAATGTGCCTAACCAAAACTAAATAAACCTGGCTGATCTTTGAAAGCTTACCAGGCAAGAGTGTGCTTTGAACACTGAGTCTGCAGGCTGCAAGGAGTCCGAATAGTGTAGATTTGAAGGTGACCCAAGGTGGAAATGTAACGAAGGGCATGTGTGTTGACAATTCTGGTTCAAAATGGCTGTCTTGTTTACCCAGGATGCTACCACTAGTGCCAAGTACAGCATAATCCCCACACAAGGCTCTACTAAGATGAACATTTTAAGTTGTTTCTCTTGCAGACAGACAAGATGCTGAGATAGGGCAGCAAAATGGAGATACTGGAGCGGAGGGGAAACACAGAGAGGGGTCAGGTTCACCTGGTGACCCTGCACAGAGAAGCTCACGGAAGCCAAAGTCACTGCGAGCCAAAAGCCAACCGCCACAGACCACAGCGGCCGCCGCGGAGGACAGACATCCCTTCGCCATGTACGGGTGGGCAGAGCAGCACGCCAACATGGCGGGGAAGAAGACTCACAACGTGCTTCCGACAGGGTCCACCACGGAGGTCAGACTACACTCCAGTGCACAGTGTTATGAGTTACACACATTTCACACAATGTTAATATTACATTTTAGACATTTAGCAGGTGCCCTTATCCAGAACAACATAAACAGCTTGTATATGATCCATTAATGCAGCCAGATATTTACTGTAGCTGTCCAGGTTCAGTTCCATGCTCACTGGATTGTTACTGGCAGAATTATCGTTTCAGTTTTTAGCTTTAGTAACAAGCACAAGTCTACAGAAGTAGGATTTATACAGGATAAAATGACATCATCTCATATAAATGTCTAAATCTCGGATGCCTATTTTCAAAGCTGTTTTTTTTTTTTTCCCCAAACTATTTTTGAATGTTTTGTTCCCAGATTCATGATTCTGCTCTGCGTGCCAAAACTAGACGGCAGGTAGAAAAACAAATGAAGAATCTACAGCGGCAGCGTGGGCGGTCGGCTGAGCCCAGAAAAACACGCAGGACAGAGGAGGTCCAAGACTACAACCCCTGGATAACAGAGTACATGCGCTGCTTCTCCTCCAGGGCCCGCTAGGCCCAAAATGGACACCATCTCTCCACTCCACTCTGCTCTCTTTTCCCATCAGGGCTTTTCGGACCAAACAACTTTTCTCAAGGTGTGTAGCATTTTTGCTCAATCATGGGACGACTTCTTTTTTAAGACCTGGTAAACTCAGAGAAGCAGAAATGTTTCCAAATATTTCAAATTATTCCAAGTATTTTTTTGTGTATTCTGCTATTTCCATGTTTTTGTCTTTAAAAAATGAATGCGAACAATGGATTTTATACTTGATCACCACATACTTGGGAAACCATTTTGTGGGTAATGTTTTAGTATAATATAATGTTACAGATATTTCTTATTTTTATTTATTTATAAACATTGTGATTTTTGTTTTTGAAAAAGATTTCAGCGTTCATGCCAAACGCATGAAGAATTTGTAACAATCCAAAAAATCTGATCTGTACATAAATGGCAACTAAAAGTATAAAATACTGAAGGTATAGTATTATTGTATCATAATAACGCAATTACTGATTCAGCAGGTTTTGTATTGCCTGCCGATATCAAGCTAAATGCTTAAACCTGTTCAGTTTCCCATCAAAATGAGCCATATCCTCAGGCCTGCCATCTGATTTAACAGAACAGTATTGTGTATTTTGTTTACTTTTAGTTTTGGGAGATATCTTTTAACTCTGAGACAGTCTTCTGGCAACCCTGAAACTGTGAACATAAGCCAACCAGTGTCCTTCCCAACTTTTCAAGTAAAATGGCTTTCAGAATCATTCCGAAGAACTATCTGATCTACTTAAAATATGATGTACTAGCAGGCATCACGTTGTAATTTTAGTAGTGCATGCATTTTAAGTGGTGGACTCGGTCCTCTTCAATTCTGTAAATGCTTCCCTTTCCACAGATCATATGTACTACTAGTGTTCGCATCATATTTAATACAGAGTGTTAATGTAATGCATCCTCATGCAGATCATTCCTTAGCCCCGAAAAGAATGCATCATGAACTTTAATCAACGTTTCAGAGAAGATTTGTCCTCTGATGACGCTGGAATGGCAGTGTGATGCACACGTTGGGTTTCATTGGTAGAGGCAGGCAGTGCCATTAAAGTGATGACTGTACAATCTGCTGCAGGTTCTTTGTGGGAAGTCGTTAAGTACGCAGCATTAACAGAGCGGTTAAGCTGGTGCTCCTGAAATATAATCCCCACTATCCAAAATACACCCCCGCTCTCAGTTCCTCTGAGGTCACCCAGTCTCCTTCAGTTTAAACTGATTAGAACAGATTCTACATCCCCACACACCTTCCCTGCATGGGTTATCATTAAGGAGCAAAGATAATTATTCCCCCAGAGTTATTTGTAACAGTGAGCACCTGGGCACAGTTTGGGGGATTATATATGTTTGTTAAGAATTTTATATTTATATGTTTAAGAAAGCCAGATTTAGACTGGTGTTATTGTTCAAATGTCTTGGTGACTGGCTCAATTACCTGAACACAACTGAGAAATAATTTGGGGACTTCTTAGCTTTTGCTGTACAGTATATATTAATTATATTTGCACAAGATGTTGATTGATGTCTACTCATGAAAGAAAACTACCAATGTTTACATTGTGACAAATATATTTGTACTTTTGAATGAATATGATTGTAATTTGTATGTGCTTACTGAATTCACTTGCTATTTGGAATAAATGGCTTTGAGTGTTGTAAAGCATGTAATTTCTTTATAAACACCAGTGGGATTCTGCAATTGGAAAACTAACCATAGTCCTCTTGGGGGTACAGGCTGTCCCCAAGTTGAAATATAAGAGCAGTTGTCAGGGAGATGACCGTTTAAATGCTTTTTTTAGTGTGGCGTGGGGCGTTATCAGGGGAAATGTGGCTGCTCCAGGGATCATTGCCTGAATGTAAGGTTTGGCTCCGCTCCAATGCCAAAGCAGGTTCATCACACAAGACCTGGACTCAGGTACAGACCCCAGTCTCCATTGCTCGCTCTCTGGAGGAGGTATAGCCGGCTTTGTGATCCGACTGGCCTGCCAAACCCTGCCACGTGAACATTCAGCTAACGTCCGTCACGACAATAAAATGGAGATCACCAGAGGCATTCCATTGAGTAAGCCATTTCCTGTGGGTATGTTCTACATGAGTAGTATTAGAACATGAGAAAAATATGTGGGGCAGGTTTAGCAGATGCTCTCATACACAGATTAAACCGCCTACATTCTTTACCCATGATCCATTTATACAGCTGTATATTTACCCAAGCAGTTCAGGTTTTAGTACCTTGCTCAAGGGTACAGCAGCAGCACCCCAGCTGGAATCGTACCATCATATGAGCAGTTCCCTAAAGATTAAACTGTGCCATTTCCTAGATTTACCATCTGGAATGCTGCCTAACTACCAAGGCCCATCCCAGCTTTATTAATCCAGGGCTGCAGTCAAGATTCATAACAATTTTGCTATGCAAACAGTGATTGCAAACACTGCAATGATTTAGGCATAATTTACACCCGGGAGAGGCATCTATTTGTCATTAATCTTCACATATCCTTGTGCATTAGACAGTTTTCTTACTGTATTTCCTACACATTTTTCTGTCATGTGAATATTGGCTGAGGTGTACAGTATGCACCATGTTTGCAGACCTTTCCTTAAATACACGCTGCAGTGTAAATACCCCCAGGAGGCCTGTCTCCCTAGGATATCAAGGACAACAGATGTCAAGGGGGCTCTAGTGCTGCAGTTTGTGGCTTGAGTACCCATAACTCTTCCCTCCTGCACAAACACCAGACACACACACACACACACACACACACAACTGCAACTCCATCTCATTGCAGTACCTCCGTACTGTAAGAACCCCCAATAGACACACACCTGTATCAACCACATCCCTCTGCAGAGCAAAAGCTCCCCTTCCCCCTCCCCTACTCACACCTGCCTGCCTTGCCACAGACCCCCCTGTAAACCCAATGTAAGCAGCTTCTCCATATCACATGACATGGGCGTTACACCAGAGGCCTTCTGTTTCCGCCATTGGGCTCACTCCCACCGCTATCAGACTCGGAATATAATGATACATCTGCATGTGAAATTCAGGTACCATACCAGATGGGAGGTACACCAACAGTTCCCTTACAGGGAATTATTGTCTGTGTCGTCTATCTGGCTCAGGAGAAACCCAACTCTTCTAAAAGCCTACCTATACTCGCTGCACCTCCAGGCCTAACTGTACTGGCTGCATCTCCCGGCCTACCTGTACTGGCTGCACCTCCAGGCCTACCTGTATGTCTGTACCTCCAGGCCTACCTGTACTGGCTGCACCTCCAGGCCTACCTGTATGTCTGCACCTCCAGGCCTACCTGTACTGGCTGCACCTCCAGGCCTACCTGTACTGGCTGCACCTCCAGGCCTACCTGTACTGGCTGCACCTCCAGGCCTACCTGTACTAGCTGCACCTCCTGGCCTACCAGTATTGGCTGCACCACCAGGCCTACCAGTATTGGCTGTTGGCCTCCCTCCCTCCACCACTAATTGAGCCAGTGGTTCTTCTGTCCCCGATACCCCCGGTGAACTACAGCCAGACCCAAATAAGGCTCTTCAGAACCCCGAAAGCCTCTCCTCGGGTGGGGCACGAAGAATCTGCTGCTAAAAATATGACCAATCCAACCCCAACCCCCTTGCAGTCTCTGTTGAGGGGGCGGGGCTACTCTGCAGAGCACACTCTCTCTGGGAGAGGCTGTTTAATGAGAAGAGGGGTAACTGGGAGTGGAGTGGGAGGGGGCTCTGCTGTGTCATCGCAACTCTGGCATGTGGGAGGACAGAAATAACCACCCCATCCTGAGACAGAGGCGAGAGGGCACACCCTGCCAAATACAGGCTCACCAACCAACCCTGAAGCACTCACTGCCATCCTGCAGTACTGCCAAATACAGCCCCACCAGCCCTAAAGCACTCACTCACAAACTGCATATGAAGAACAGTCTGAGTGTGAACCAGAGACTTGCGACTTGCTGCTACATTGCACACCGGCCGATTATGGGCTGTAAAAGGAAATGTCCTCTGCTATTGAACAGTTGCCGAAAAGGAACCTACAGGCTGGGGGGTGGAGACTCCCGGGGAAAAAAACATCCACTACAATTCTGATTGGCTGGGGAATAACATCAATCAATTCTGACTGGCTGTTTCTTAGAAGCTGCTCCGTGTCACAGCAGCCTGCACTCGGAGAACCATACATGCACATACATGATCAGCACTGTGCCTCATTCACCTTTTAGGGGAATTCAAAACTCAACCCAGAAGCTTAACAAAGGAGGGTAAACAAATCTGTCTAACATTGAATCGAAGATAAATGATAAGCAGCACATTTAAATAAGGCTTTAAATGAACATTAGATCATATGCGCTTAAAAGGTCATTACAATTAAGGCATGCTTGTTTTTTTGAGTGGCCTGGTTAAGCTACTGTTGGCACATAAATCATCATAACGTAGAAACTTTGACCTACACTGTCCATACCACCCTTTCCATTCTGAATTCCAGGACATATGAGCATTTCTTATATAACAAGGTGCTGTGTATAACGTTACCACTACATCCATGCTCAGGCTATTTTTAACGGCTGAATCCGTCTGAAGGGCTAGCCTGTCAGCATCGGGGCATGGCAGTGAAGACAAGGGGCGGGATCACCATGGCTTAAGGGCAGGACGAACTCCACCTACCTTTATCTCTCAATGAAACAAGGCCCTTTGACAGATAAAGCTCACCGTTCCGTCACTGTGTTCGCTAATACAGGCCGCTCAGAGATTAGCACTTGGGCTCAGAAATCCAGTTCAGGGCAGTCACACCCTTCATCTATGTTTAAACCTGACAGTAATGCAGAGAGAACCTTGAGTCTAGACTATAGTCCATTTTGAACATATTTTCACTGGGGAGAGCAGAGGGCAGATCGCTCATGCATGCGCCAGGCACAACAGCTAAACCTCTCTCACGTTTCAGGGCCAACTCGTCTCACCATGACAGCACACATTTATCATGCAGCTGTCAGCACAGCTCAGTTTGGGACTGTGGACATTGTGACTATAGCCCAGACCATAGCCCTGGAGAGAGTTGTATCAACTGCGTTCACTTCAATGAGCCCATTTTTGAGAACAATGGCAGATCTTGGAGTGTCAATAGTTACAAACACGGCAGCATCACCATAGAGTAGCAGTGTTTTTAAACTAACTGTGATGACAGCCAGGCGTAAAGAAGGTAAAATCAACAGCCTTTTTGATACATAACTTTTTAGCACATTTGAATCGAATGAACAATGTTGTGAGTGAAAACGTTTGCTCATTATTTTCCAATAAATTAGTTGATGTTAGCTAGGATAATAGATAAAGATAACACATACAATGGATATAGTTAAAGCAACACATAACAATAATCAATTATGCCATTGCATGCATACCAAATGAAAGCGAAATAAAAGCCAAAGGCTTCGAAAAATGTGTTTAGGGGGAAATATTTTTAGTCAAATATAGTATTGGAGCAGTTATCAAATAGCACACGCAGATTTATGCCGTTAAGCTACTGAAGAACAAAAATACATATTACCTAAACGTAATTGTAAGATCATTTATTCATGAGAATAATGTCAACAGTAGTCTACACCTGGCTATGCGTGTTTGCTACGGTAGATAGAACAACCAGCCACCAACCCTCCAATTTGACGCATTTCTTCTTCTTTTTTATCATATTAATGTAACCGCATACACACATACGATTTATATTGGCTTGCAATTTATATCTACATATATTGTAAATCAATGCATATGTCGTTTACGAGTTACCACAAATCGCTGTTACCGCTCTATGTTCCCTTTGGAAAAGTGCGTTCAAATCGGCTGCTAGGCTGTTTGGAACACAGACGTTATGGTTTGGAACCACTGACGCCTTACATGGACCACGTGATCGTCCAGCTTTTTCATGGCAACTCTCTTTCTACGGCTCAGAAAAAAGAAAATGCATGG
This sequence comes from Conger conger, assembly GCF_963514075.1. Classification (NCBI taxonomy): domain Eukaryota; kingdom Metazoa; phylum Chordata; class Actinopteri; order Anguilliformes; family Congridae; genus Conger; species Conger conger. Next base: position 18,404,302 of record NC_083777.1, on the reverse strand, counting down.
CTATGGCACCCTCTACTGGAATATTACACTATTTTTCACTACAAAGTGCAAGGCCTCCAATAAGGCATCAATGATATATGCTTGATGACCTGCCAATTTTTGAACCAAATTATACTTTTTTTAATTCAGACCATTATATGTATTTAGACACATATTCTTCTTCAAGTCAAACAATAGAAAGACAACTTATCCACAGTTAAACCACATCGATAATTAAACAAACACATAAATAATCAATAATGACACATGAGATGCTGATCAGAGGTTTCATCCCACATCCTCCATATGGGTGGCCAGCAGCCCCCATCCCCCGGCCCTTCCCTGTACAGACCAGATATACATATAAACTAAACTTTCAAGTAAACGTAAACACCACCAAGTGATGTTCACCAGAAAGAGGTAAACTCCACACTCAGCCACCCACAGCTCTGCTGAAAATTATTGTATGCAATTATCTGTATATAATGGCTCCAGAATTATTGGCACCCTTGATAAATAGGTACATAAAATACAGTAAACTAACAAATAATACCATTATTGACTAACTTTATTTTCCAACGTGGAGTGTGCTTTATTGAGGATTTAATGTAATAAATGAAAGTCTTACATTTTTCAGTCATTTTCCTATAATTTTTGAAAAGGTTAGAGAACAAATCTGGAGGGATTTTGAACCAATCCTCCATACAAAACTTTTCAGAATCATTGACATCCTTGGATTTGTGCTAATGGATCCCCCTCTTCAATTCAGATCACACGTTTATAGTGGGATTTAAGTCTGGAGACTGAGTTGGCCATTGCAGGACATGGATGTTGTTTTCACTTAACCATTTCTTTGTGGATTTTGATGTATGTTTGGAGTCATTGTCCTGCTGGACAATCTACCTATGATCAAGTCTCAGCTTCCTGACAACCAGAGTTTCTGCCAAAATGTCCAGGTACTTTGCTGAATTAAATATGCCAATGTTATATGTCAATATTAAATAGTGTATCACCTTGTATGCATTTACCTTTTGCCACCAAACATTTTCATGGTCAAAACATTCCATTTTGGTCTCATCTGACCATAGTACTCTCTTTCATTCAAAATTCTAATGAGGTTTAGCAAACTCGCGATGCTTGGTTTTGTTTATTGTCATCAGTAAGTGCTGTCGTCATGGCACCTTTCCAAAGAGTTTGCTGGTATGGAGATTCCATTTTATAATTCTTTTTGAGACTTGGTGACCCCAAGATCAGCAACCAATCACTGCAATTCTTAAACAGTGATCAGAATATAGTTCCTTTAGACTGAGATTAACTAAATTAAGTAAAATTGTATTGTCAATTTTACTTTCATTTTATTTACAATAATTTTGATACCTAGGCCATTCAGAAAAATTAGATTACTTCATAAAAATATTGAAACATGATTACGTCATTGATTAAATGCAGCCGTTCTTCATTTTTATCAAGGCAGCCCATTGTTTATAGTATAGGGAAATAAGTAAATACACCTACTGTAATGTGACAGTGTACATTAAGTTGCCCAATTTTTCACTCTTCCTTTCTTTCCTTCTCCTTTCTGATTCTGATGTTTTGTGTCCTTTTTGTTTGCACTGTTGTGATCAATTAGCTACTTCTATGTCTGGATGTGTTGTATTAAAATAAATAATTACTTTTAAAAATGGTAAAAATGTAAGTTTATAACGTGTTCAATTTGAGCCACGCTACTTTTACTTGACAGATGTCTTAATAGTGCTTTCCAAGATGCACTTATTTTTATGTGTTGAGTATGTGTATAGTGGACCACTCAAAATGGAGCTCCAACATACATGGCTTCATTTCAGATAAAATTCACCAATCAGTCGGTAGGTTGGGTTTCTGGTGATTCTTACATACTGTTCATACGCTGTCTTATTGAGCCAAATAAGTTATATTATATGAATATATAATAATATTCCAACATAAATAGATATACACAATTATAAAACGATAAGAGAGGCGAACCAGAATACATGACACTAGAGACTAATGGCGCACTGCATTAACTGTACTGCAGATTTCCACTAGAGGGCAATATTTCTCTCCTGTTTTATTCATTCAAACTGGGGAAGCAGGTTCAGCGAAAGCTCTAGAAGCCCAAAAAAAAGTAATACAGCAGAAAAACTCACACCAGCTCACAAAGTAAAAAGGGGGTAACTTAACTAACTCGTATGCGCAGGTGACTCTCATCCCCAGAGGCTTTTGCGCTCAAGTACAGGTTTTATGGAGATGGCAGTTAGTTTGTGAAAGGTAAATTAAGAATGGATTTTGTGACTCAATACTGGCCATATGCTGTGCGTCTGGCCTGGTTCCAAGTGTGACCTCACTGTTTGCATGAGTGCAGAAAGGAATAGGCCAGGTTACAGGCCTGCATGGGGGTGATCTGCACCAGAAACTGTGATTACAGTGCAGCCACCAGACCAGGATCCACTGACACTGCTCTTCCCATGAGCGTGGGGAAGCACGGGGGGAGTGCTGTGTTTGAGACGAAGCCTGTCCTCACTCTAAGCAGGGCAGAATAATGGTTACGGAGGAGAAGAGGTCTACGGCTCATTAGTTACTCTGAGGAGTGGCTGCGGTACCCTTTAGCAGAATACACAACCGCTCACAGACTGCTGTGGTTACGGAAAAAAAACCAAAGCTCTAGATTATTTCCAGATTCCATTAAATCTATCAGCCACACATTGAAGCGAAAAGGAAATGTGCTCAAAACCATGAGACCTGCTGATAAACATCACAGGATACCAATCGCATCCAGCCAATCACTGAGCTGGAACAGACTTCAATCACTTCACATTGCATGGCCGAATTGAATATCAATATTCTAATTTAATGGAAGTTAAATTTCATGGTTCTGGGATTTATCCAAGAAAGAACTGATCAAAGTGTTGAGTGCGTTATTGGCCATTAAATCCAAACCAAACAGCCGACCTGAGGGATTTTTAAGAACAGACATTAATAACAAGAGTTATGAGCCATACCTCCTGGAATATTTAATTAAACTCTATTCAATAGAGGATGATTCCATTAAAATATAACAAAATACAGACATCATAATCTTCATTATATCTGTGTATGGCGCAATCCTGCCGTGAATAGTGTTTGCAGACCAAGCAGATTTACAAAAGTAAAAAAAGTTTGAAAACAGTGCGTATGCCATAAATAAAAATCCCAATCGGCACTGCACTGCGATGGCAGCTGCGACTTGCATCACGGTTTTGGAAGAACAATCCGTAATTCCTGGTGCCTGTCTCCATTACCTCTCTTGACCTTGACTTCTAAGCCCTGCAGAGCCTGTTGCTAGATCAGTGTCACCACAAAACAATGGAAAGCAGGAATTGAAAAAGCAACTGTTCTTGTGGCCTTGGAATCTAAAAATGTTATCACGGTCCTGGAAGCAGGATGTTGTTGTGAAACTCCAGCTCTTTTCTGTGCAGATCAGGGATTTGGGGAGCTGTATCTGTGTATTGACCAGTCACAGAAGTCAGAAAACAGGACAGAGACACAAAGGCCAAAGCACTGCTCTGCTCAGAAAACAACACGGGACAGAGACACAAAGTCCAAAGCACTGCACTGCTCAGAAAACACCACAGGACAGAGACACAAAGCACTGCACTGCTCAGAAAACACCACAGGACAGAGACACAAAGCACTGCACTGCCCAGAAAATACAACAAGACAGACACAAAGCACTGCTCTGCACTGATAGCGAAGGCTCGACTGGCACCAGCATGACAGCTCCATTTCATCTAATCTCTAAACGGATATGTTAATTTAATAGTTTACACCATATAACATAACCACAAAAGCTTTGCTGCAGTTTCAAACAACCGATCTGCTTATGTGACAAAAGATGATTAAACGTGTGTATTACACCCCACTGAAACAGGCTGAAGTTTGCATTGGGTCAGCATGTGACCAGGAAAAAGATGTGTTCATTTAGGCATTAAAATAAAGTCACATGGCCATTTTGTTTTTTGTTTTCTGGACTGGTTATTGGTTAGGGCTGAGAATGGCTTCCATATTGTCAGCATATATATGTGTGTAAACATCATTAAATCAACTGAACACAAAGCATCAGTTGTTTAAAGCACTAAAGGAGTGCTTTACGTTCCGGGCCCGGCATTAACAGTGATGCTTTGACTCCCTGCCTGGAGTCATGCCAGATTCGAGCTGTAATAACCAGCCTGCCGTATCTTATACTTAAGTGCAGTGTGCAACCTTCTTTTGCCATTTTCCTGTAGAATAGGCACTTTTCTACAATTTGCTGATGCGTAACTGAAGTACAAGAGACAAAGCCTACAGCTAACCCTCATGCATCCGCAGAGCATTTTCTCCAGGGCTTGTGTACATGAGTTTGCTGACAATAACACATTCATACAAAATTATTTTAAAAAAACAAATTACGAAACAAAGTCACCCACACTATTCTGACCCACAAACAGGTGGCCTCTCTGCTTTTTCAGTGATCTTTAAAGGCTATTCGGTGAGCTGTACAGGAATCGCACGTACGGTTTTCCACACCGACAGCAGCATCGTGGCACTGGTTGGCAAGCTCAGGCCGTTCACAGTTCTGCCGCGCACCCTTCGCTCGCCAGAAAAAACGAAAAGAAAAGACGAGAGTCCTGTGAGCGGCCGAGCTGAATAGCCTCTTTCAGGCAGCTCCGCTTTCCCCTTCTTCATGGGACACAGAGTTCTGCTTTACTCCCCCTCCCCTCCCCTCCCCTCCCCCAACATTAACACTGGAGTCAGGCAGCCTAAGAGGCAGTGGGCAGCTGAGGAGGGGTGGGAGGGTGGGAGGAGGGGGGGTCCTCCTTTCTCATTCTGATCTCCAGTGTTCACAAGACTCACACAAAGGAGGCCAGGGCCCAGCATGCCTACTCTGGGTCACTGAGTGTTACAGATGGAAATCCTGGGAGACGATTCACTGGAACGGAGCCGGCAAGGAACGGTGGGAAAAAAGGTTGATTTTGTGATCCGTGATGTCGCCGGAATAAATGGCTTACAGAGCAAGTGCATCGGCTGAAGGCTTCCACAGGTCAGGGTTTCACTGGTGACCAACAACACCTTTTCATACAGGAGGCCTGCTCACGGAAGGGGCCAAACTGTTCAGCCATTTTACATTAAAAATAAATGACCTTGTGTTTTTATGCTGCAGTTGTCACATCTCCTGAAAGACTAAATAGACATAACTCGCACACATGGGCATCCATGAAAGCCCATGAGTATTCTTCTCAGGGAATCGAAATGGCAGTAAGACATATCAACTGACTAAAAACCGTGTAATATCATAAATTAAACTTCCGGAAAAAGACCTGCTACCCCGACACAGAAACGATACACACAAAATGCGTCTTACTCAGTACATGCCTGAGTGGAGCGGAGAAAGGACTGGTCACTTTGACAAATTACGGTAAGAGTCAGTGTGCAGGCCTGTATCTCATAATCAGGGTCTGGGGAGTCTCACAGGGACTCTCACACCTCATTCAGTCATCCTCCACATTCCTGCAGTATAGCTACCCACACACAGCCGTGGCAAAGGGGTAGATAGGTCCTCCCTGAAGTGATTCAGACTCCCTCCTAGAGGACAACTCCCACCAACCACACACACCATCCAATATTCCCCCTATCTTAAACAAAGGACATCCTCCCACATGCACATATAGGAGGATAATTACAAGAAAGGATTAGAACATGACACAAATGCTTACTCATCAGATAAACATTTCTTAAATTACCTCAAACTTTTCTCTATTATTACTGTTACAACTCTGTCTCCTGCCGAAAACTGCACAGCACAGACTAATGAAATTTGACATGCTAGTGATCAGCAAGCTGGAACGGACTGCTTTAGCATGACTCTGATAGGTCTACTAGCATGGCCATCGCACGACCATGTTGGCTTGTACCTGTACAGAAGCTTTCATAATCAGCTTTACCAACATGAACCCTGCACTGGCCAGCTTGATCCAGAAATAGACCAGTATTAACCAGCCTGGAACCTGCGGGTGTTTTTTTAAGCAGGGCCTTTAGACCTCAAGATGTGCGACTAAATACGACAATGAAAAGATCTTAACTGAAAACTGAAACCAAAATACAGATAAAGACATTTCCACAAACCAATCAGAGAATAAGGTGGACTCACCCTGATCGCTTGTTAGCCATCTCACGCCAGCCTAGTCTTCCGGCCTCTTCCGAGTGCTTGGAGTCTTCCTCGTTTCTCCATTACAGTTTATTTTCTTTTTGATTTTTAAATTACGAAATATAAAACTAGATATAAAAAAATATATGCAATCGTGGCAATAAATTTGTGTTTTACAACAAAAGAGATGCAGCGCTTTGGATGTAACTTGGCATAAACCGTTTCAGCTGTAGTAGTCTTTATTTTACCTATGTCAGCACCTATGTCTTGTGACTCAATCCAAAAATGTCCAACGCACAAATGAATAAAGAATCAAACAAGATTTTCAACTGCTCGACAAACTCCCCATAAGTCCTTCCACCAGCCTTGAAATGGGGTCACGCTCTTTGACATTCCTAACAGGAAGCGCCTTCGTGTTGCCTTACAGTATTCGTGACAAAGAAAACAAAAACAGATCGTGAATCTGGGTTCACAGAGAGCTCTGCAATTACAGAATCGCGAGGAGTGTATGAAACAATAATTGTGTTTGCTTATGAGTGAATCTGGAGAATCGGCATATTGCGCTGCAATAAGAGAATCGCCGGTTTGAAGCTGGAGGAAGCAGGCCATCTTGAAAACGAGATTCCGACACTGTGGTGTTTAAACATGAATTAAAAGATTAGCAGGATTACTGAGTTAGCTGGAGTAATCGTGCTTCATAATATAAGCTCCAGCTGTTTCAAAACATTGCTTGAGTTTGTCTGGACTAGTCGACCAACTGTTTGAAAACCTAGCTTTGTTAATACTAATAATAATAATAATAAAAATAATAATAATAATCATAATAATCATCATCATCATCATCATCATCATCATCATCATCATCATCATAATAATAATAATAATAAACCGTTCAACATAGATTGAAGACTAAATGGAATTGTGTTTCCCATGCAGCTGTTGAGCAGCTGTGCAACATCATTTATTTATTTCTATTTATTTTTATACTTTTGTATTTGTTTGGATTATTTAACAGGGAGAAAGCACATTATTAGAACTATGCCAGATTTGGCCAAAATAAAAATTTTTAACTAGTCCCTGGGCAGGTTGAACCATGCATTTGTTAGGCCTACAATTAGAAAATTTGGGGAAAGGGGGAATTAGCAAAGGACACATCAACCAAAGCCACAGCTAGCAACCTGGAGCAGCCGGGCATGATGGGAAGTCACTCTCTCTGAGCTGAATGTGTACTTGCTAACTGACATGGTTGAGGGGGTTTCCATCTGCAAGTGAAAGGCGGAGGCTGGTTTCTTGGGAAAGGCTTTGTGACCAGAGGGCAGAAAGGGCTGTTGAATGAAAGTCTGGCAACTTGAAGAGGGCCTTTGTCTTTTCTTCAGTCTTAAATCTGTTGAGAGAACAAATCCTGGGTTAGTTACAGAATAGCGGAATGACTTCTGACCTATCAGCCTGATGAGGAGGAGGGTGGACAGGAGGAAGGTGTGGGATCCCAGCAACAGCGATTCCGGAAACAAAACTAGTGAGAGCTGATATGACAAAAACATACCTGATTGCTGTCACCAGTTCTAACATTGCACATTGCACAAACCTCCACTCCTGTAGGGGGTGCTATTAGCAAGCACAAAAGAAGGAAAGTGCTGGAACTGCTGCTTGTGTTCACAGTATGGACACATGGTAGCCTTTATAGAGCAGAGGGGTCTGGCATCATACTGCCAGAAAACCTCTCCCAGAATCTTGTGAAGGAAAATGTACTGTACATGCAACAATGTTAATGTAGTTAATCTAGCGATGTACCATGACTGACTCCTGACTGAGTTGAGACTGAGTTTCTTGGCCCAAAACAATGAAAAGTTTCAATGACGTGTCTTTTTTTTCTAGATTCTGTTGTTTTCCCCCAAGTGGTGATATGCGGTTATCTAAAACTGGCACGAGATCCTAATCTACAATGCAATACAGCATGTTCTGTTACAGAATCTTCAGATTGCTAATTAGTATCTTCTCACCTCAACCAGACATTCCAACATTCCAAATGCATGAACAAGTTATTCCCAGCACCACAGCATACAACACATCTCTACACTTCTCTGACAATGAAGTCCAGTTTGAAGGTGTTGGAAACTACTGATCTATTTGACAGTTGTCATTTCTGGGTACTGAATAATGATGGATTAGGTTAATTCAAATCACACTTCACACGTACAGAGAAATAGTGCAGTCCCTTCAAAGAAATGTATATCATGTAAACTGGACCAAAGGTGGATGATAACAATTGCGGGACTGTCATGGATGAAACGTGTGTATTTTACATTATTTGACAATATATATTTTACCTCTTCATTTGGAGCCACGCCATCCACCCTTTACAATCCCCCTAGATGATCAGCCCTGTCGCCCATGCCTAGAACCAGCCCCGATCACACATGCAACACATTTGTCTATAGCTAGATAATGGAGAGGAGTCAACAGGCCCATACACCAAGCATCCTTCCCGATGGGGGACAGGGAGATAAAAACTAAGGCATTGTGACACAGCGCACACTCTCAGTGTATTCTGGCATATTCTTACTACAGATTTATAATGCCTCAGTTCCTTCAACAAAGAAACTCATCTTCTGATCTGTGTGGTTTATTGGATGCTTAAAGTGAACCTGTGTGAAAATGAACATGTGTTTTATTCGCACAGTAAATCCAGGGCTTAAAGCAGTCCCCACCGGGCAGGAATCTTTTCTCATTAGTCTGCGTTTCTCCAGCTCCCTGCATGCAGATGTTTCTTCACTTTGGCTGGGCAATCAGGTCAGTGTAGGCAGCTGCCAGGACCAGGGATCAGAGGAAAGCTTCAGGCCTGCATACCTTAACGTCACACTCGTGTACGTGCGGCCTAATTTCAGCAGCTCCATCTCAGCGGTCCATAAAGGAAATGAGATATTATTTTACTTCTCTTTCATTTTATGGTGAAGATCAGGATCTCAGAGTTAAACAAAAGGTCTCAACTCATAGCATCCCAAATCCAAATTTCGACAAAGTTCTAACTCTCCAGACTTAACCCTGTCTACCTCCTGCCTTCATCATATAAAGATCACAGGCCATTAATCACAGCTGACACTGCTGGTGCCCGATAAGATGGACTAGCACAAGCTCCAAATGATCTAGTTAGTGATGAGCCAGCTGCTTTCAGTCTGAAAAAGGGGTACAGCTAATACAGAACAGGGTAATTAGCCAGGTCACTGAAAGCAAAGCACAGATGTTTCACACTCACAGTAAATACTTCAGTCATGCTGTCCCACTTAGGTCTCCAGCTGCATGAGCTATGTCGATCAATGTGGCCACTTCACCCCCCCCCCCCCCCCCCCAAAATAAAAGCAATTAAAAAAACCAGAATATGGAAATCTTCACCATCAGCCCTTCTATCAGCTCAGTTAAAACGTTCCTACACTTTTCCCTACTTTTCTCGGGAGATGCTTGGTAGCTTTCAGCATTTACGGATTTGAGCGAAGGGCGGTCAGCTAACCTTCCCACGTACAGTTCCCTTTCACGTCTGTGTGGGCGCAGAAAATGCAAAAACAAGACGGAGGTTCTGGAGCGGCGCCAGGGATCTGTGGGGGACAGAGGGGAGGGGTCTGAAGAGAGGAAGGGAGGAACGGGTCGGTCAGCAGCTGCTCTCTGCTGCTTACATTCTTTGTTCGAGCCTGATAAACGTTTCCGATTAGGACGCTGCTGCTTCCCTCTATCTCTCCGTCGGCCAGCCAGTCAGCTCGTCTCGCGTTCCCATCTTGTCCCGGTTTCCAGCCACCAGGCCTTTCAGCATCCTGTCATTGGGAGCTCTGTCCTGTGCAGTGCAGTGCTTCTTGTCTAAATGGACATTCCCTAAGATCACAGTTCTGTGATTACAATGTTCTTAAATTAACATTCTAATGTTGGTGTAATAACAGTCACTGCAGGCAACTGAACAAATTGGGGCCCTATAACGCTGACTTGTTACAAAAATTGTTTAAAAAGGACGTAACAAAAAAAAACTACTTTTCAAAGAGTTAAGGATGCTCCACTTGTCTGAGCAAAACCTTGTCCTTCACAAAACTCCTGGGGCCAGATTCTGGGAGAGGTTTTCTGGCAGCATGCAGATGACGCCAGCACAGGACCCCCCCCTCAGACCCCCCCTCCAGGGCCTGTGTTTGTGACTTGTGTTAAAATGATGGGGGGGGGTGTTCTCTTTGTAATCCTTCCAAGTACAGTAAACACTCTGCATGGCACTAGCACATGCTGCCAAATGAACAAAAGCCCTCCGTCACCCTCAAGAGAAAAAACAACAGATCTGAGGCTCCCTGCTGAAGGAGAGGAAGAGGGAAGAAGAGGATGGTTTAACAGGGAAATCCAGCTCAATAAAAGAATCAGCCCTTGTATTTGGCAAACAGCTGCACATAATTATCTGTGTTTTGAGGCCACAATGATGGTTTGTGCTTTGTTTTTTGGCAGGAACTTGACAATGGACCCATAGCAGCTGGCTTAGAAAAAAAAAAAAAAAAATTTTAAGTAAAGAGCTCCACCTCTCTTTGTCTCGTTCTCTCTCACACACACAACCTGTTCTGCGGTCAACTGTTATTAACTACCTGCCTGCATACTGGCTGTCAGATATAATTACCGTCTCTGCCCCCCACCCTCCGCCCCTCACATACATTCACTGGCAACACCCCTCATGGTCCAATGCTGCAGCAGTATTCAGACACCGAAAAATCACTCCAGTGAATTATTGACAATATGAAATTTACTATTTTGATCAGTGCAGTAAACACTGGGGGAATTTGTGCCGACATTAGACTTCCATAGAATGTTTCTCTATATTTTACTTATTTATTGGTACTAGCCATGGTAAATTTGTCCATGTCAAACAGCTTTTGTGAACACTTATGGGGGGTCATCACTGTTTTATCCCTTAATCAGATAAGTGAACCATACTCTGATACTCCTGATGGCTAGGCATTTCCCCAGTTGTGGTTTCAACCTCTGGAACTGCTTTAAAATCTTATCATCTCTTATCTTCCAGTGTTGGGAGTTATTCTCCTAATCCTGGAGAAAACCTCTTATTATGAGTCTACTTAACTGCCCATTTTGTTTTGTTTTTAGCGGTTCAGTCAGATGTGTGCTACTTACTGACTCATGCTTTCACACTGGAAGAGTTCTGCTTCTAAAGGTCTTGAGGGGACAGCTGGATGCATTCTGCAGATACGTTCTGACAAAAGTACATTTATCATATTATAAATATCTCCACTCCTACCAATAAAGTGTAAATGACTTGTACTAAATTTGAAGATTAAAAGCACTTAACCTTTAGAATGGTTTTGCTCTATAAATATGCCATCTTGGTTTAAGATTACCAGATGAAACAAACATCATCATCAGTAGAAATGTTGACCCATTTATTTTGTGAACTTCTACTTGTATTGTTTTTTAGGGATGGTTTTGCAGGTTAAGAAAATACATGGCACTTTTGGACAGGCACAGCTAGCACAGATACAAACATTTATTTTCACAGGAGTAACATAGTACAGGCGGCTCGGTGTTCTGGCCTGTAAGTCAGTGCAGGTTGTTATTCCAGTCTCATATTCCCCACTGGCTCCTGAATGTGGATCCTTTAACTTCAGCCTTTTCCGGGAATGAGCTGTAAGCTCAAACCGAGGAAAACAATACAGTATGTTTCAGGGTCAGGGTGGAATTGGTTCTTGTTGCAAAGGCACATAGGAAGAAATGTCCCCTGCTCTGAGAATGTCACATTGTAGAAGACATGCGATTTCTCTACAGGGTGCAGAAGAATTTCCCTGAAGCAGACAGCAGTCCAGTGGTGCTAGCACCCTGCATATGGGCTCCATGCCACTGACTGAGTGCTGCTGTCACTTTCAGAGAGCAATCAGCTGGTCAATTCACAGGCCCTCCCATGGAAGGTCTCTTATGCGCTGTGCTGATTGACCCATATCACATGCCCATGCAGTTCTTGTAAACAGTACAATTATTTTTCATGTATTCAGGAAAAAGCGCCATGGAGATTAGCATGTCTTTTTGAAATAACTTACTTTAAGAAAATGTAAGTGCCCCTGTGAATAACAGATAAGTTATAAAAATATATTGCTCCATATTTTTCTTAATCTTCTGTATAAAATGCCATCGTGAATGATGATGATGAAAGCTGTCATTATTTTGTACCTGTGCCCTAACCCAAACATCTTTTCAAATAAGCTTCATACAGAACTAACTGGCTCAGATACTGTACAATCCCCCAATAAAGGATTGCTGTTATACAATTGAATTTTACTTCAACAAACATACATTTAAGTTGACTTATGTGCTGGTGATATATGGAATTCAGTTAGGGAGAGTCACAGGGGAAGGAGCTTGTGCATGTGTTCTAACCCTTATGACCACAGAGTATGAGCATATGAGACCACAGTTGTTATCTGATTTGGAAAATTACCTTTTCAATAGAAATGATAAGGTGGAAGATTAAGAAGTACACACATATGACACTCTGGTGATATCCAAGACCGGTTAAGTCAAAGGACCATGAGAAAAAACTGTCTGGAAGAACAGAGAGAACATCAACAAGGAGCAACAACAACGAAATGCTGTAGACCACCATGGCTTCATCAGTTTGCGAACTTCACATTGAAACCATATACAGCTGACGGTAGTACAGAAAATTAAAAAATATTCTTGTCAACTTCTGACTAGACTACTTCTGAAATTGTATCAAATTAGGCACTAATTTTAGCTGAGGATCTCCCAATCTCTTGAAGATGCTCAGTCACAGTTCGTTACAAATCTTATGTCTAATATTATGCTGTTTCTCACACTAGCTGTAGGAACTCCCACAGTGGTCCAAATTAAAGTTCAGGTCAAACAACCAGGTCAACAACAGCAACAACAATTTCTCAGAGAGTTCAACCAACATAGTTCAAACATTCTGTTCATTGGCAAATGTGGAGAGGTTTGCTGTTCATGGAGGATCATGAGGCATACCCTATCACTGTGGCACATCCACATCACCCTTCTCCTACATGGGCACCTCCTATTCTAACTCCTGCTATTCACAGCAAGTGAGATATCAGCAGAGATGGGTCTCAGTACAGGCTAGTCTCAGCACAGGTGAGGTTGCAGGAAATCTTCACTGAGGGCTAAGCGAGGCAGCAGTACTTTTTCCACCAGGACTCGGAGAGCTTCCTCATTTTTTGGGGAGTCCTCTTCTTCGGCTGCTGGCTGTCGCCGTGCTGGATGCTCGCCAGAATGGCCACGTCGAACACCTCCTTCAGGTTCTTCTGGGTCAGCGATGAACACTCCACGTAAGAGACCGCCCCGATGTCCTGAGCACAGAACTGAGCGTCTGCTGGGTCCACGGGTCTCTCCCGGTATTTGGCGAGTTCGATGAGGACCTTAACGTCCTGCCGCAGGTCCGACTGCGTGCCCACCAGCACCATGGGCACGCGCGGGCGGTGCCGTCGGACCTCCGGGACCCACTTCTCCGCCACGTTCTGGAAGGAGGCGGGACTAACCACGCTGAAGCACAGCAGGAAGACGTCAGCATTGGTGTAGCAGAGTGGGCGGAGCTTATCAAACTCATCCTGCAGGGAGGATGACAAGACGGCGCTCATTTATGCCTGAACACACCTGCACACATTTACACACACCTGCACACACCTACACACGTTTACACACACCTGCATACATTTACACACACCTGCACACACCTACACACATTTACACACACCTACACACATTTGTACACACCTGCACATACCTACACATATTTACACACACCTGCACACATTTACACACACCTGCACACACCTACACACGTTTACACACACCTGCACACATTTACACGTATACACATACCTGCATACATTTACAAAAACCTGCACCCACCTGCACATTTACATACACCAGCACAAATTTACACAGAAGCACACACACCTGTGCACACCTGCACACATGTGCAGAAGAGTCTGGTCAGGTTATGATGCCAGACTCCAGAGACATAACATTGCACATTAAGAAGCATGGCTTTGAAGTGGAATTATCATGATCAGGATCAGAAACCATTTGGCGGAGGCATTTAGGACACAGATGATGAGAGGAGAAGGCAGCTCGGGGAACAGAAGCAGAACAGAGTTCTTTAACTGTGCTGGATTACAGCCGCTCTCAGTGATAAAGAGAGACCCAGGGGACCGCTGACACCCTCGAGAGCTCTTATCTACAGTAATGTGTCTTTAATCCTTCCATCTAGGGAGTTACACAGCATTGTAGCCATTCGATATCAAACATTCATATCCACTGTCATTTCAGCTAGCACAGCATGCGTCTGGCTTTCTGGAACTCTTTATCTTCATCTCACTCGTTTTCTGCTGGCATTGCCGTTGCTTCCTGAGAGGAAAGTCATTTGTCTCCCACCATAGGGAAAGAGCCATTTATTCATTCCTGAACGGCTGTGCCCACAATAAGAGCCATGATTAGGCCATTCTGTGCAACACTGTCAGCAAAGAGCCATCAAATCAAACTCTCAGCCTGGAAACACTTCAGATGTGAAAAGCAGAGAAAGGGTTCGACCAGCCAATGCTCTGCCCACATCGTTGCTGGGGAGACCAATCACAGAGGCCACAGAAATACTGATCAAATATATCCATCGAGTCACTGTTCCTCACTGTCCTGATAAAGCTGCAGTTATATTCAAACCATTCAGTCATGGTTCCTTAGTTAGGTTGGTCACAATTTATCAACTGGCAGTGAATTTTGATGCAATCTCTTTTTTATTTCCAAAGATTTCAACCAGTTCCTTCCACCTGTGTTTATGGTTTCCCTGTTAAGTTCAGTTTATTTGACATAATCATTTCAATATGCTTTGATTTCAGTATCATTAAGTCTCACAGATAAAAAATAATTCATTTCTAGCACTGAGCAGGCTTACAAATCCCCTCCGTAGCAGAGCAGCCCCGCACATGATAAAAATGGCAGTGATGGTTTAGGTGTCATGCTGTATTTGGCCTTTATCTGCAGTGACTCACGTTCCCTGTTCCAGGGAAAACTAGGCCCTTTCTTTGCCTCCAGCCCAGATTTTGCTGTGTCTAGACAGAGCTGCTCAAAAGCGCCTTGGCCTGTTGCCTCCCAGCTCTCTCCTTCCAGCAGCCTCACCTCCTCCAGAAAACAGTCATCTTGTGCTTCCTCTGACTCTCCCCAGCTGTGCCCGGCCTCAAACGCTGCTCAGTACCCCTCATCTGCTGCCCCCCAACACACACACACACACACACACCTGTTCTGCTTCTGCTGTGTCTTAGAGAGTCAAACAAATCTACCTTGATACATTCATCTGTACTCACCTGGCTCCTCGGGTTTAGCCTGCCCCAGACAGTGCCCCTTTCCAACATTATTGCACCCCACAGCAGTAATACTAAAATATTACAACATGAAAGGGATGTTGTGCTGAACAGACCTGTCCAGCTGTGTCACAGAGTTGGAGTCTCACTGGCTTCCCATCAACTGCCACAACCGCTGGACCAAGGAAAAACAGAAAAATACTACAGTTACAATGCTGTTACTCCCACGGTTACTCTTCTTGTAGGCTACACATATATGCAGGTAAATAAATAAATAAATAAATAAATCACATAAATATTTTTTTTTTCCAATTGTAGGCTACCACTTTCTGATAAATATACAAGTGTACAGTAGGCTATATTTTAGAACAAATAATACAGAGACAGGTGATGGTAAGAACACCCAGATGAACTTACGTATATAGCACACTCCGGCACAATCTATATATCTCACTACTTGCCAATCAGTCTAATAAGCTCAGTATGTGTATGTCAGAGAAGACTAAAAAAACTAAGTCTTCTGAAACCAGACATACAAACTGGTAGGCAAATATAAAACCTAAAGTAGGCCAGTTGCAGAATTTTTAATGGAAAACTTCAGCACTGCCTTTATCCACTGAACCTCCTTGCCAATTTGCTATTGAACAAGATACGTTCACAACCAACTGAACTGGTAAATATAATAATGAAGTCGATTATTAATACAAATATGAATTTTCCGGTTATGTAGCACAATGATCTGTATGTTTTTATGTAAATTTCCACAATTACCTGCAAAGTTATCGAAAGCAGTAGGCACATATTCCGTTGGATATCCATTTGTTGTATAGCTAACGACAAGGCTCGTTTTTCCCACGGCTCCATCACCGACTAGGACACACTTAACTTTACGCTCTGCTGCAGACCCCGACCGACACCTCGCGCCCCTGGGCTGATCTCTACTCCGAACCCGCCGTGGGGGGACCGGGGGCGCGTCCGATGCAGAAACAGATTTGTATTCTCCTACACCCTGTGGAGGCATCGCATAGGTCTGTCGCTCCAGAGGTTCAACTAGACAAATTAATCCAGTTTTCCCGAGCCGACTCGGATCCCGTACTCTGACATCAGAGGGGGTTTCATCGGGACAGTTGCATGCCAAGATCTAGTTCCCGATACCTTTCGCTTGTTGGAAAAACACTTCTCTAACATAAGGACAGCCAGGGTGATTACGATTAAAATCCATTTAAAATGAGAAACACAATCCGTTAGCGAAAATCCAAAAAGAAGAGTTCAGTTTATGTAGCCCTTCAATTGCGTTTAGTCGTATACAATATCGGTCAAATCAAGTACAATTCTAGTAATCTCTCCTACTCCAGCCTCACCGTAGCCTATTACCCTGGAGCAGCATGACATCATTGTAAACCTAAGCGACTCAGATAAAGATTGCTTCATTTCGCTGACCAATAGTCTGCCAGCAGCTTGAAAAAACATTCCTTCGCCAAGAACGCGTATCGTTGCACCCCCTGGAAAAACTGTTGATAGTAAAACAAATTTTTTTTGAAGAACTTTCAGGTCAGTTGATATTTTTTTGCAGACTTATTAAGTGGAACACTTACTTTCATTTCCGTGATTGCCCAGCTAAAGACACACGTTGTGGTTTCATTCGTGTTTATTTCGAAAATATATAAAATAGTTAATTTCCACTGTGTGTTTTATACAGTTTTTATAAAAAGAAATAACTGTCGAAGAAAATCAATGAGAACAGAAAAGTACTGCTTTAAAAAGGAATAATACCGTTTAACCAATTGCGCCATCTGGTGGGTATGTTCAGTTTATGCAGGTGACAGTGACTTGTCACGTGCATATAAATGTTACTTTCACTTGGGCTTGCGCAAAAAAATATGATCGGAACTTGGAGCTCTGTGGAACTGTCAGAACCCTTTTATTAGATGTGTAGCTATAGTTATTTGGTGTGATTTATAGGATCTGACAGAGAGCTTAACGGTGGTCTTCTAGTTCTCACTACAACAGCTTTACAGCACCCATAAAACTAATACATTCAAATTGATGACCAAAAATTATTGTGTATTAACAAATGAAATTGAATTTGAAATCTAAACGAAGTTGTTGAGCTTCATTACAAATCCTATCCCTGTAGCGAAGAGCGATAATGAAACGGAACTCCCTGCCGCTGGAAAATGTTGCACCAGGGACAATGTGTCCGGACGTATTCGGTCATAATTTTCTCTGATCTGTAAATCATGGAAATGACTAATCTCTCACTGCGCCTTATGTAGGGGTACATCCACCTAAGATACAGAACGAGGAATCTGCCCCGCGTCTACGCTGCCCCACCAGTCTATATGTCCCAAACGCTGCTGGAGCGAGGTTAAACAAGTAAACTGCCTGTTAGAAATCCGTTTTAATTTTTGAAAGATCCGATGGCAGGGAATGAAAAGAACGCATCTAAGGCGGAAACTGGGGTTGTGTTGGGATTTTTGGAAGAAGCGGAGCCCTGGCAGCTTCACAGTTCCCAGTTCCCGAGTAAAGTTGGGGGGAAACCAGCATGGCTGAGCCAAGCAGACTTGCCATGCCCGATAGCCTGTGGGAAATGTAATCGCCCTGCAGCGTTTCTCTTGCAGGTTTACGCACCGATTGACGGACAAGACAGAAGTTTTCACAGAACACTGTATGTGTTTTGTTGCAAAACGCCAGACTGTTACTCCTACAACGAGAGCCGCTGTTTTAAAGGTAGGGTTTGGAGCTGCAAATGTGGTCAACAAGCTGGCTGGTTAGACTGGAAGGCCATAACAGTCAGGTGGCTCATTTAACTACTGATGTACGACAACTATTAATTAGCTTAAGGATCAAATTAATCTACTTTTGAATTTTTTATTAATTTGTCAAGAGATGGTAATACGAAAATAAATGGTTTTACTTGCAGTATATAGGAGCCAGTTACCAAGGAAAAATGACTTCTACCCATATGATCCGCCACCTGAGGAAAAGGCGATGGTTGAAACTGACAGTGATCCAGCTGTATTGCAGTCCGGTGTCAAACTGTGCACGGTGTGCGGCTGTGCTGGACCAAAGACTTGCTCCCGTTGCCACGCTGTGAATTACTGCAGCAAAGAACACCAGGTTATAGACTGGAAAAGCGGACACAAGAAGGAATGCGGTGGGTAGAAAAGTGTCTGGACAGACACCGATACTGTATCAGAGTGATAGAACTACAATTAGAAATACTTCCAATCGAATCTTCCTATGATGATTTTCATGCCGTGTTTTGTTACAGGATGTGAACACTTGGTCTGTCCTGTCTTGTGTAGGCACATCCGGCTCAGCTGGGCTTCTCAAGCACGGATTGTGCTTTCCTGAGTTCGAGCTGGTAACAGAACCAGAGGAGGCCGAAGTAAAAGTGGAGCAGTGTGAAGCAGACGAAACGCAGGAAGCACTGGAGTGCAGTGCCACAGGAGGAGATTGTATACAATACATTTGCCTTCCTATATCTACTCAATAAAACCCTCTTTAGCAATCTCAGGTGGTCACCATGCCTTTGCATTCACTCCACAGCTTTGGAAGAGAAGGAACTAGAAGATATGGCTAGGCATGAGACGGAGGACAGCAGAGTGTTCCAGAACTTCAAACAGAGGATTGAACTGGAACCTCATCAGGCAAGATGCAGAGCCAGCTACATAGCAATGGAGAGATGAGCCCATTCTGTTCTCAATTGTCAAAACAAACTAATGCAATTTATTTTCTCAGGTGTTGCGGTACTGTAGGCGTGGTTCTCCCCTCTGGGTCTCAGGCGAACACGTTCCTAAAGAGGAGGATATTCCGAACTGTCTTTGCGGAGCTAGGCGCATCTTTGAGTTTCAGGTATATGCAACATCTCAATCACTGATATTTGATTTCCAGCTTTCTGCGTTGATAGCACAGTGAAGCACATTCTTTTGCCCTATTTCCCAGGTTATGCCTCAACTCCTGAACCACTTGAAAGTGGACGACCCGAACGCAAGCATTGACTGGGGAACTCTGTCCGTGTACTCCTGCGCGAACAGCTGTGATCAGGGCCACAGCTATCACCCAGAATTCATCTGGAAACAGGACTTCTCAGCAGACCAGCCAAACAGTACAACAGAGGCTGGAGAAACAGACTGTCAGTAAAGTCTATATACACTCAGTGACCACTTTTGCGCATGAGATTTATTTTATTTTTTTACATCTTGGTCTGCTCCTGTAGCCCATCCACATCAAGGTTTGATATGTTGTGTGTTCAGAGATGCTCTTCTGCATACCTCAAGTGTAGCACATGATTGAGTTACTAGTTGGCACCTTCATGCTTAAGCCAGTCTGGCGATTCTCCTCTGTCCTCTCATTAACAAGACGTTATCGGCCACAGAACTGCCGTTCAACTGGTTTTTTTGCACTTTTGTCCCGGGATATGAGCAGTTTCTCAAAATACTCAAACCAACCAGTGTGGCACAAACAGTCATTCCACAGGCAAAGTCACTTAGATCACATTTATTCCCCATTCTGATGTTTGTTCTGAACAACTGACCTGTTTGATTTTGACCACATCTGCACGGTTATATGCATTCAGTTGCTGCCACATGATTGGCTGATCATATATTTGCATTAACAAGCTGGTGTACAGGTCTACCTAATCAAGTGGTCACTGAGTAAAAACTACACTCCTGACACCCGACTATGCTTAATCCAGACCTTTTACTCAAATAAAAAAGTTTATTATATTGTTTGATACAGTTGACAGTTTACAATGAATGTCATACGAACAGCATTGGAAGAATGAATCAATCAGTGTTTCAAATATGGTTTTGTCTGAATGTTGTTTACACCTGGGCCTGTCACTATGGAACACAAATATACCTTTCGAAAACATTTAAAATGCAAAATAAAAAAAAAAGTTAAATATCCCATCAGTGTGTGTTTGAAGTTTGTAGGAAAGTTCTTTCCTGTATATGCATATAATGACTGGTGTTAATTACAGAAATGCAAAGGGTAAATATAATATCTGGTAGTTACACAGAACCTTATACTTCCAAATAAAATGGTTTTAGGGGTTACTGATGGGACATTATTTTCACATGTACACATACAATAAAACTCAAGTTTTGAAAATGGCAGAACAAGCCAATCGTTCAAAAACTGCATAAAAATCTGATTAAACGAAATAAAATGCAATTTAAAAAATTAAAATAACCTTTAATTTACTACTTCAACTGTATGATTCCATTATCAAGGAAACTAAACTTTCCGAAATCATTTGTTTTACTTACCTTGAGTGCTTACGTACTATACTGGATAATAAAACTTAAAGGGTTGATACTCTGTCTTACACCAGAGAATCTACAAACTGCACTGCTCAACTTGTAATGTACCTTAACCAGACACGTGTGAATTTCTTTCCACATTTACACAATCAACTTGAAAATAAAATGATCTTCTGTTGAAAAGAAAAGTGTTCATTTGAGGAAAAAAAGGAAATCCAAAACATTGAAAATGCCTTGATGGGTTCAAAAAAAATTGTTCTGTGGATAAGTTTTCATCCAGTAAAAGAGTTTGTCAAGTGTTATGTTCTAGGAGCACAGCGAAGGAAAAAATTTACAAAACATTACAACGGGCAAAATACTTTCCCTGCCAGTGAAACCCAGCAATGGAAGAGGGTTCACCCCCACATTAGGTCCATCTGTACAGTCTGAGAGTCCCCAGCTCACCGGTCAGAATGCAAACCCAGTTCACCAGCCAAAATGACACCGCAAGGGAAAATACAGGTCCATCAAACTGATTACGTTGTCTTCCTGAATCCTTTTAGAATGGGGTAGATGTTTTCAAATGCTTCATAGATTTCTGCCCTGACCTTAGCACCTGGACACAAACATTGAAATAGGTTGAACATTTTCACTATTAAGAATAAAAGTGATATTCATCTGTGGCTGCCATGATATGCAATGTTGATTTTATTATGATTTTAACATTACACATGCTAAATACAACCTTATACCTGAAATTATCCAGGCCACCGCTTAACTCTGAACCCATCTCTAAGTTTGTGATTATGAAACAAAAAGTCAGCTCAAAAAGTATATTTAATATGACTCTTTTTTTCCCCAAGTCGCTTTTTTCATATTGAGTTTAACTTTATTAACCAAACCATACAGCACAGTCTGGTTCAATTCAAAATTTAAATAAACTGGACAGAAAAAACTAAACAAGAACAAGACTCACCTGTCAGCACAACTTTCCCAGAGACAAATATCAAGAGGACGATTCTGGGTTTGATCATTCTGTAGATTAACCCTGGAAACAACTCTGGTTCGTAGCTGAAAAATAAATCAATAATTGTTACCATCAAGACTGAAGAGCCCTGTCATATTTCTGCTGTGCTTTCAAGCACACTCGCATTATGACTGCTGGCATTATAGCAGGAAGCAATTAAGCCATTTCTTTACCCCCATTGTTGGCTTCAGTTCAGTCACACAAAAGAATAAACATCTGATCATAGGACACTACACGTCAGTGGTCCATCTTCATGTGTGAAAATACAGGACTTATGTTCTGATCTATAAAAACAGACTCATGCTTATTTTTTATAAACGTAAATTGTGGGACAAACCTGCTGAACTGCTGATGAGTGAGTACCAGACCCTCTAGCCGAATGGGGAACTTCACATCACAGCTGCCCACCATGTTCTGGATCTTAAAATCCAGAAATTTAGCAGGGAATCCCAATTTCTGCACCACTCTGGCATATTTCCTGGCTGCTAAGCGGGACTGTTCTTCACTGTGGATAAAAGAACATGAGAATGAATGTGTTTTTTGTTTCTTTGATGGTTTTTTAATGCATGCACACAACAGGAAGGTAGCATGGAGATGACTGGCTGACCTCTTAGCTCCTGTGCACACCATTTTCCCAGAGCTGAAGATGAGGGCAGTTGTCCTTGGTTCTCTGATCCTCATGATAACAGCAGCAAAACGCTACCATACAGAGTTAGAACACCAAAACGTAAAGAGTCAAAGACGCTAAAATACAAAGAGTCACAATTACTCAATCTATTTGTGACTTCTAGAATTGTCCATAAAGGCAAACTTTTACCAACACCATTTGAGCCCAATCTGCTTGGGGTATAGCTGATGGTTGCTATACTTACCTTTGGGTTGTATTCGGCATTTCTGGCTCGTAGTGCTATTGTTTTCAGATCCAGTTTGCAGCCCAAGTTTACAGTAGACACAATGTTCCTACAGAACAAATGCAAACACACAACACAGTTCCTGACTAAAATTCCTGAGTAAAAAGTTATAACACTGAAAATGCGTTCCCACAAGAAACACACACTCATGAGATTCACATGTTTCAATGGTGCTTGGTCCCCAATGGTCCCACACTTAACCAACAGAATTTGCTCAATGGGTATTTAGAAAGTCTATAGACAGGCTATGGAGAAAATATGCCTGAGGAATCTGAATACTGCAGTGATTGATAAGATGGCATCTACATGCAATGGGCACTTAAGATAATATCCCTTGACTCAGTTTGACGTGGGAATACACAGTGGGATATAGTCTTCAGTTCCAGAGGGGAACCCGAGTGGGGAAGCTCTTGGCAGAGCGGTGTGGCGCGTTTGAGGGCCCACTCACTGGAGCTGAGGGACGATGCCGGAGCTCTCCGAGGCGGGCGTGGCCGGCGTGACGGGGGTCATTGGGGTGACAGGTGTCGTGTAGAGGGGGGTGTTGCCCGGCAGGGCTGTGGTGGTCATGGTCTGGGAATGGTAGAGCTGGGGGGTTTGTCCGGACATGCCCGCCACCCCGCCTTGCTGGGAGGCAGCCTGCTGCTGCTGTCTCTGCTGCTCCTCCAGCACGGACAGGCTGTTGGTGTTCTGCACAGGCTGGGGGGTGAGCCCTGTGCCGTAGGGCATCATAGGGCTGAAGATGGGGATGCCAGGCGTCATCGCACCCTGGGAGGTGGGGGGACACATCTTTAGTAAAACTCACCAGGGGATGACTGGAAAACCTGCAAAATCCTGCTAGATCTCAAGTACCACTTTCCATTGTCTGTGTTTTTTCACAGATTTTTTTCACACATTTGAACACTGCTCATGCGCAGGTCTCCCAAACAGGCATCACATAACAGCCTTGGAGTGATTTGTTGTACAGTAACCACTAAGGTGGGTATGACCTTAAAACATTAAAATAAAATAAATATCGTTAAAAAACGCACACACGTGTGTACATTTAAATGAGGTGGTACTACTGTGAGCTGTACTATGTGTGGTTGCAGAATTATTGATCCCATGCAGGAAGCCAGAATTGCAGCCAAAAGAGTTTCCTGAATTATGAACAAGTTGCTTTTAAGCAACAGACAGAGCCAGTATGGTCCTTACCTGAGGAGATGCCAGTCCCTGGGCGAAGGGAGGCAAGCTGTTATTCTGGTCCATATTTTGCACTTATGGGGCTGATAGAAGTGGAATGTCCAGGCAACGGATTTCCTCTGGCTTGGATTTATTATTGTTTATAACTCGCCTTTCGCAGACACTAACCACAACCCGTGGACGGCGGTTTAAGATGCAACATTGACTACAGCTGAAACTGAAAAAAAGAGAATTTGTACATCGTTTTGTATCATTTTATCTTTCACCTTTCATCTGTAGTACGCACATTAAAATATTAGAAATAGCACTGATCTAAGCCACCACACACTGGAAATGGCACGATCTAGGTTGCAGAGCCAATTTGATTCATGAATAAACAATAGATCTAAAATCAGAAAAAAACATACACGAATGAAATTTGAACATATAACCAAGTGGCTCTTCCAATATCATGGATGGATTAATGTGCAGTTAATGACAGACACATTTATCCAGAGTCCAAACTTGTGCAGATAGCCCGTTAGCTAAGCTAGCGGACTAGCGATAATAATTTCAGTTTGTTTCGCACTACGACTTTGCTTCAAATATATCAGCACATTAGATGTATCGTTACAAATATGTGAGATAAACAATTTATCGTTTTTCATAGTTTACCTTGTTACTGAAACCAAGCACAATCTCTGAACCAGGAAGATGCACTTTAATTTGAATGTTCCAACTCGGTCAAGCAAACTAGCTAACGCTACGTATTACTTCCGGAGTAGTCATGTCCAAATCACGGATGTGTTATCCTTTCAAAATCCTGCGAAAACTGTGCTGTTTACTCTGCCCTAATAGTGGATTAGAAATCTTTTTTTTTTTTTTTCTTGAAAATGTGTTAGATTAATTAATAGATTCATAGACGAGATAGCTAGCTTTGAACCTCAGGATCATAAAGTAAGCTCAGGCACCTGTACTGCGCATGTCTGTCTGTGCTGCAGAAAATATTGGCTGTGTCTCCCGCGCATAGTCAGCTCCAGAAAGGCTGAATATAACAAGCAACACAGAATAATCTATATGTTATGTTAAAACATTTCGGAAAACGATATACTTTTATTTCAATACATTTAATCTCATGTACACACAATATTTTTTAAGTAATCTATTTTTTAAATTTATTATTGGCACCCTGAACAATTATTGTCAAAATCAAATATAGTTAAATCTCAGTCAAAAGGAAACTGAATTGTGTCGTTCCAATTGAGTCGGAAGATAGAGAGGGAGGCCACAAAGAACTCAATGAACACAGACTAAGAATTTAAGAGATTGGCTGCATCTTGGGATCACCAAATCTCAAAAAGAACCATCAACCCTCATTACCAAAAAAGGGTGGCATGAAGAAAGCCCTTACCAGAATTGCCAACTTTCAGGGGCATCTTGGCGTGAGATTAAATGCTCCCCTCCAAAATTAATCACATTTTTAGTGCGAGATACATTGTCCTCTATATAAAAAATCCAAATGTGACAGGATGAAGCATCTGAAGAGGAATGTATACAAGGAGAAGCACCTCATACCTACTATCAAATATATTTTTTGTTGTCAGTGGTCCAGGGGAACTATTTACGATAGATGGCATAATTAATTCAACACAGTACCTGAACATTTTGGCAGAAAATCTGGTTGTCTCTGCTAGGAAGCTGAAACTTGGGTCAGATTTTCCAGCAGGACAAAGACTCCAAACATACGACAAAATCCATGCAGAAATGGAAGTGAAAGCAACATCCATGTTCTACAATGACCATCACAGTCTGGTGACCATTGAAAAACCTGTGATCTGAACTAAAGGATTCTTTAACCTTATATATAAGAAGACTCACGGTTGTCATCATTGCCAGGTGTCATTGTACAAAGTAGCACCAAACACCAGGGGTGCCAATAATTGTGACCAGTTTTTTGGGGAAATATTTTATTTGGAAAATGTAAGACTTTGCTTTATTAATGACTCAGTGGAATCAACCTTACAACTATATGCTGTACTTCTCAAAATATGCAGGTCTTGAATGCAACCAACAGTCCTATAACCCCCCTCATTTGAAACCTTTTTCCTTGGTGAAGAATCACAGGGTACCCCCCGGTCGATGATCTCACAGATGATCCTGAAAGCCAGTATAACAGTATAATTCAAACCCTGCTCTTAACGATTGGTTCCCTGCTACACAGTATAATCTGAAATTTGATGGCTCCCATCCGGCATGATCAGATCAGATCAGATCCCCCCCCCCCCCCAAGGGGTGCAGAACAACAGTGTAATATAATGGTTCGGGAACTGGGCTTGTTCCCTAAAGATTGCCAATTTAATTACCAAGGATGACAGCCTTGTAACCTAGATAAAGGTACTTCACCTGTATTCCTTCAGAATATATCCAGCTCTATAGATGGACAGGACTGAAGAATGTAAAAGCGGTGTAACTCGCTCTGGACAACTGTGTTTTAAAGCCCGTTAAATGCCTGTAATATGATGGGCATAACCGAAAATGGAGCCAATAATGGACAAGAATGTTTTTAACATGGTTTTATTAACCTAATTAAATCAAAGTGTAGAAGAAAAACATTGACAGAGGAATAACACAACTGGGCGAAGCAGGACTGGCTGTGGGAGAAGCTCAGTCTTTCCTGAGGGGAACGGTCTCCTCCTTGATGCCCTCCTTGGTGATGATGCAGAGTTTGAGGGCATCACCGGTGTACACGTCCCTCTCTGCGGCCGAGATGAAGACATCCTTGACCAGCTGCACAGCCTTCTCCTTGCTCAGAGGCACGTGCTGCACATTCTCCATGTTCTTGAACCCAATCTGCACATGAGCCAAGGACATTAAAATCATTCAATGCTCTGAACATCTGCTGAACATGCCAATGCCTTCAACTTACTGTATCCTGTAAAAATCACATGATCTAAGATTTGAACATGTGCAATCCTGATACAGTGAGATGTTCTGTAAATTCTTCAAAAATCATAAATACTTCTGCATACTGCTTTGGGTGCATACCATCCACTATAGAGATGCTCCTAAAACAGTATGTCAAAGCAGGGAAATGCCATGTCTTTAGCAGCAGGGGATACAGGCTCTTTACCTGGTTATCCTGGAGAGCTGCTGCATGGCTCTTTACCTGGTTATCAGGAGAGCTGCAGCATGGCTCTTTACCTGGTTATCCAGGAAATACTGCAGCATGGCTCTTTACCTGGTTATCCAGGAAATACTGCAGCATGGCTCTTTACCAGGTTATCCAGGAAATACTGCAGCATGGCTCTTTACCTGGTTATCCAGGAAATACTGCAGTATGGCTCTTTACCTGGTTATCCAGGAAATACTGCAGCATGGCTCTTTACCTGGTTATCCAGGAAATACTGCAGCATGGCTCTTTACCTGGTTATCCAGGAAATACTGCAGCATGGCTCTTTACCTGGTTATCCAGGAGAGGCTGCAGCATGGAACTGGCTGATCCTCCTGCTTTGTAGGTGTCCCTCTGGTAGGATCCCACTGGGTCAAAACTGTACACAGCACCACGGCCTGGAAAGAACACAAGTATTAGCGCCCTGTACAGGGCAATGCTATCACTTGCACGCACGCACGCACGCGCCAATCCAACAACGCTCATTTACATGCCAACTAGACTAGACACAGTGACCACTGGGTGTGGTATTAAAGAGTTTTTATTTTACAACATTTGAATATAATCAAATATAGGCTAAAAATTGGGTGTGTACCCTCCTCATCCAGGCCTCCAATGATGTTGTAGACATAGTAAGGGAAGAAGCGTCTGCCATAGAGCACTGTGGACAGCATGGCTGCGATGGCCCCGCTAGTCATAGTCTTGTTGTTTGAGTGCTTGTACATCTGGGAATGCAAAAATACAGATGTACAAGACAATATGGTGCATTTCTGAAATCTGTCAGCTTGCATTTCTTCGCTTCAAACAAACATGAGCAAGTATCAAGTACGATGCAGGTGTTAAAACAAGAAAGGACACAATTTCAGGGATTAGTTGGAGAGAGAGTGGCATCACGTTCAAACATGACTATCAAAACTTTCATCTTTCCCCAGATTAATAGCTGCTGGACACATTATGAAGTAGATCACTGAAACCCCCACTTTACCAAATCTAGAGTACAAAAGCCACCTGAGATCATTTAGTGCATGATGGTGGACACACAAAAAAAAAGGTTTCGGTTATTCATTTGTTTAAATGACTGTGTAGAAACAAAACGTACCTTACCAATACTTTATCCTGATCAGAACACATGCCATGACAGTGATATAAACCTAGTTTCTACAGTCCTAGTATATAAAAACTAATATTTGAACATGTTTATTGACAAGCTTAAAGTAACTAATCAGTAGAGGGGTGTGAGGCAATTAGGAGAAAGAGCCAATCACACCTTCAGTCTGGCATCAATGATTTTGGTCAGGGTGAGGCAGTCTCCATGGAAGCCACTACAGCCGATGACGGTAGTGTCTGTACTGTAAGACATTCACAAGACACAAAGTTATTATTAAATTGTTATTGAACTGACACAAAGAACTGGCACGAACGCTCGGTAAGTCGAGAAGTGCAGTGGGTGTGCAATTGAAAATCAAAATCGAGCAACAGTGCAGCACAGAATAAAAATATCGAAATGACGCAGGCCTGAATGGAATTGTATATTCCAAGGATTTCCAAATCGGAGGCCAAAACAACCGATACAAGAACGTTACTTACAATTAAGTGGATATTCAGACTACGTAACTTATAATAACGGTACTCACAGTTTGTAACATTTAGGTGAATCCCGGCTGTGAATTGAGTATCCTTCGCTCAGACGAGTGTCAGAGGCCACAATTGCAAAGTCTTCTCCAGCTACAGCCAGAACAGTCCTAGGGAGAGAAACAAAACCTTAACCTTTGTTAACGTAATGCTCAGGAGTGGGTAAGCGAATTTAATATCGGCTAGCTAGCTAGCATTAGCTGTGCATAATCCATTAACCAATCACTAGACAACCAATTCTTTCAACAGGAGTTTTTTCATGTTTGAGAAAATCTGGTTGTCAGACGAAAACATACTTGCTACTTTCAGCCACCTAGCTAGCTGCAATGCCGTACATATTAAGCAAGCCAAGATAGCAACCCGACAGCTTACTTTTCATTATTCATAGCTTGCTTTCGCTTACCCTCCGTTAAATGAATAAGGTGAGAATCTCTGCTCTACTGGTCCTGTGTAGTGATACTCCTTCATCTTGCCGTGTTCTCCAAACGCTTGTGCCGACAGCATTATGCCTAACGTTTAAACAATTACTCCAAGAACACACACTGCGTCTAAAACTGAAAACAAAACTCGCTGTCTCACTACAACATGGCGACCAGGAACAGGAAGTTTCCACCACTGTTCCTGCTAACCATCGATATTCGCTGTTTGTTTAAAACTATATCATGTTGTGACTGGAGTTGTGCTGCCCACTAGTGGCTGCCGACTAGTGGCAGCAGCCGGTGTGTGGCAATACATATAAAAAACTGTTTTCGTCCCGCACCCTAATATCGTAATACCCACACACCAAATACTTTTAATTATAAGTGAATTACAAAATGAAAGTAGTTAGTTGAATTTCAAGATCATTTCTTCATTGAGACAATCCATCTATACTTTGTAATTAAAGACCAATTTCAATTGTCTGGCAAGGTTTTTTTTCTTTTTTTAAAAAAGAGTTCATAATCAACTTATGTGTCATCTCAAAAAACAGAAATTACTTTAAAACCATCAGTATGACTCCCACAAAAAACATTCTACCTCCTTGGCCTTAGTTCAATTAATAGGCTAGAAAATATCTAATAATGAAAAACCTATCAGAGTTTTCATCGATACTTCCCGAACATTTGATACAGTTAAACATCCTGTTACAGAAGTTGGACATTTATGGCACCCATAACATGGAGAATGGTTCAGAAACTACTTATCTAATAGAAAACCGTGCATATAATGGAATAATTATCTCTCTGATTTTCAGCCCATTGAATGTGGTATTCCTTGATAAAGATGGACATTAATTAATCTCATCCATAAATTATGAACTATCTATCTACCAGACTACTGGTTTAAAGCTTATAAACTACCCCTAGAGCTCATCCGCAGTCCCTGGGCAGGAAATACATTTCCAGTTACAATAATCAACCAAGTTTCCACTTTAATCTATTCCTTTTTTCTTTTTATGTTAGTTTTCTTTTGTCATTATGTATGTGACAATTGCTTTATAAGATTTCTGTCAGGCAAAGTAACTTGTGCAAGCTCTTCTGGGCCTTTTTATGTTTCCTGCACATGTTTCCTCCCTAAGTTCATATTTGATTGCTGCTCTAAAATTTTTGTTTCTGTGCAAATAAAAAAAGAGCAATGTAAGCTTTACCTGAACAGTTATTTTCCACCTGTGGTCTTTAGATAGGCTAGAAAATATACACTTGCATGTAAACAACAATTACTTGCTGCCTGGAACATAACTATTACATATGTATGTAATGCATTTATACTTTGTGGACTTGAGTCCAATGATGTGACGAGGAACTTCTGCGATT
Organism: Conger conger; assembly: GCF_963514075.1. Classification (NCBI taxonomy): domain Eukaryota; kingdom Metazoa; phylum Chordata; class Actinopteri; order Anguilliformes; family Congridae; genus Conger; species Conger conger. The sequence goes on along the minus strand of NC_083777.1, from coordinate 18,373,850 downwards.
GCAGTGGCTCTAGTCAGACACTTGGGGGCAATATTGACTGTCCCAAATAACAGTAGTTCCAAGGATGATCATCCTCTTTTTGTAGTTTGTATGTTTCATCATAGAACTTGCTTTGCAGCAGCAAACCCTCCTGCCCACACTGACAGAACATGGTGAACATTGTTGCAGCCGCAAACTCTCTTGCCCACACTGACAGAACATGGTGAACACTATTGCAGCAGCAAACACTCCTGCCCACACTGACAGAACATGGTGAACATTGTTGCAGCCGCAAACTCTCTTGCCCACACTGACAGAACATGGTGAACACTATTGCAGCAGCAAACACTCCTGCCCACACTGACAGAACATGGTGAACACTGATTGCAATCAGAAGATGATGGATGATCCGAAGGCATTTCACCAAATGTATGCTTCATGGAAGTCTGGACTGATGCCATCTATTGTCAGGGCATCCCTCCCCAAAACCCAGAGCGAGACTATTCTGTTTGGAATTAAATCCTAAATGTAATGCCGGTGCTAATAAGCCAAGCTAATTGCAGGTCTGGTGTGAATTGTGATTTCTCTTCGAAAATAAATTATACTTCTTTTCATGTGGATAGTAAACAGATTGCTACAAACAATGGGGCAAATTTAAATCCGAAGCATATGATGTTTATGAAAACCTAAAAAGCTCAGAAACGTTCTGAGACGAAACCCGTGGATTTGTGGTTGAACGCATACACGGCTCTTGTTTCACCATCAAAGTTTGGATTAAAAATCTACAGCTGGGTTCCTCCTGAGTTGAGAAAGTGGGTGTCCCTGCTGTGAGTGACATGTTGAAAGGGGGCCAGGCCCCTGCTCCGGGTGGGAGGGGGGGGGGGTAGAGGGGCGTGGGTGGGAATCATCTCCTCACTTGCTGAGTCACGATCCCTTTGTTTGGATCCTGCAGCTGATATGCAGAGCTTTCATATCTCATGAATGAACTTCCTGGGCATCGGAAAATAAGAGTGACAGTGATGAACTTAGTCGTAATGATGACTGAATTCACAATGTTCGCGTTTTAAGGACAAGGGGAGAGTAAGCTGTGTGTGTGGCCGTACAAGCTAATTTAATGCTGGTCTTCGGTTAGCTGCAAACACCAGCTGCCCTCAACACCATTCCACTCAACCCGCTCTTATTGTTTAGCAAACCCCCCTGCCCACTGCCACCAGCTGATAAGCTAGATGCATCATCAGGATTTTGGAAAGGCCCAAGTCCTCTCCCGTTAGCATATGCAGAATTTACAAATATATTTACTCAATTTGCGGGATTAGCACAGAGAACAAGGCCTCCTCACTCCCCCTGTATCTCTCCCTCTCTGTCTGTCTCCCCCTCTCTCTCGCTCTCTCTCTGGCGATGTGATCAGCTGTGATCACAGAGATGTATTATGCCCTGGGGATTAGCGCTTGCAGTCTATGGTTATGGGACGCTGCCATCTGCCACCGGGCACATTCTCATACTCAGCAGAAGGCTGCAGCATTTGTGTATTCAAATGGACATCTTAACTTTCCCAGGACAGGATGACCCTGCAGTCTGCCTGCAGGCTACTGAAGCAGAAGAGCAGGCGGATGGTAATTACTATTTAGTGGGGCCATCTTTACATATTAAGGGGGGGGGCAGTGGATGGATAACATTGTAATGAAGGGGTATCGGGGCATCTGCAGGACAGGGTTGGTGGTGGCGGTGGTGGGGGGGGGGGGGGGGCACATGCACACACAACCCCTTAGCTAACATGCATGTGGCGTGTCATTTAACATGAGTTACCATGCCAACTGACACACTGGTGCTGCTGGCTGGAAATGAGCATTTATCAACATGAGCCGCTTTATTAGGGAGATTTATGACAATATAAATACACAAGCTTTACAGCACAAATGCTTTTAATTAATAAAGCCACTAGTTAGCATTTCACATTATGTTGTGAATGGATGTTAGTTTCATGTCTAAATTGCTGACACAAAGTATTTAAAATGATCCGTTTTAAAAATTATTCCTTTGAAGGTAGGCCAACGTTTAGAGCTGGACCAGGCCTAAACCATGAGAGTCCTCATCCAAAAGACATCTTACAGAAGCATTTACATGTATTTTTCTTGTGACATTCATCACAGCCCCTGGATTCTGATGGGACTGATTTCTGGACCTCTCTCCTCTCATGCCAGTAAATGACTTCATGGACCTTTTCTGACATAACTCAGTGCTGCCCACTGCTTGCACACTTGACATAATGTCAAGGTAAGGGCAGAAACTATGGGGATGTCAACATAAAGATCTATTCTGTTTCATAAATAACAAAATAAACACCTGTGTAATTCATATAGACAGGGTATTCCCTCTCCTTTTCTAGAAGTAGAATTTTTAAAGGAACTGAGGCTAATCTGTTGCTTAACACACAATTAAACCAATAATAGTGCATATTTAAACCCAGGAGAGCCAGAATGGCCATGTGTATGATACGGCTTTCCTTTGATGCTTTACACCTTAACTCGGATTAGGAGTGTTTGAAAGAGCACAGTGTGCAGTCAATATGCTATAAAGCCAAGATTTAAGAGCAGCTGAAATGTAATGCATTTTCACTGGACACTTGTACACAGGCCTTTGTCTGTGGTGACCAGCTGTCTGCGTGTCGGGGGAGAGGAGGCGTGAGAGAGAGGAGGCTGCCGCAGCTCCTATGCCACACTGGGGGAATAACAATGAAAATACTTCACAAGATAAAGTAATAAAACAAAATCTATAATATGCTGATGTTGTTTCACGCCACCCACCAATTCATGCGACTGTCATTGCTGATACGACTCTGTCGGATTCAGTCACCACTGTAACAAACTGTGCCTTTTTGCTTAAAGGCCGTTATATTATATCAGATACTGAACAAGGAGGCTGGTATGGGGGTGGGCTAAATCCGGACCATGGGTACAGCAGTTGCAGCTTCAAAAAGGTGCAATGTGTGGTTCTGTTTGTTCTCTGGTGAACATGGAAAGGCTGTTGTTCATACTTCAGCCGCAGTGTCCCAAAATACACAGAATAGGGCCCTGAGTGTCTCTGCATCTTGCAGTGTAAGCTCTCGTTGTTTGAAGAGGAAGTTCCTGGTCACACCATTGGCAGTGCATATTTTTAGACAGCTTAATGCTGGGGGTGTCATTTGTGGTGATAAGGGTGGGGGGGTGTTTACATTTTTAGAGAGGTGTTGTATTTTTCAAGGCATGTGTGGTTTTAGACAGGTGTTCTATTTTGTATGCTTTTCGTGGTGTTTGTTTTCTCTCTGAGAAAGCTGCTTTGAAATAAAGCTCAACATATTTTGAAAGCTCAGTGATTTGACTTGTACAATATGATTAACTATATTTCCTACGAAGTGTTGAATGAATCATTTGTGACTGGACTTTATAGAGGGCCGAGCCCTTCATTCTGGATATCCTGCCACATGGCAAGCCCTAAAATGACACACTATAGTACCAATCACTCCCAGTCCATCACTCCACATGGGTTTTTAAAGAAGATTATTAACAAAAAACAATATTAATAACAATGTGACTGGGATACCTCCTCTTCCTTTACCCACTCATGAGCCACAGTGTTGCTTTGGCGGTCGGTCGCTAATTCGAAGCGCAACTTCTGCCCCTTTGATCTGTAGGATCCTCCGCATGCATATGTAGAGACACACACACACACAGCTTCCTATTTGTCTTCCCTGTTGTGATGTCTGGGCTCATTAAAGCACTGTGGTGCAGGGACAGGGGTAACACCACCCTGCTGAGAGGCTGCAGCATGGCCCTTCTGCTCTAATGGCAATCGCACCCCTGTGCTGACTGTTGGCAGAGCGCTATTACCCCGGGGAGAGGGAAGGGGGTGGGGGGTGTTAATACTGACGCACTCCGACTACCTTTCTCAGCTACTGAACAAAGTCTCGCTCCAAACATCACAGCTCCCCTGCCTCTGACTCTGATCCCCGTCTGTGTAGAGTGGGGTTTAAGGGTTTTCAGATCTTTGCATTTACAAACGCAGTTAGAAATAAGTATAAAAGTCAGTTTTCATCTCTTCACATTTACAAACGCAGTTGTAAAGAAGTATAAAGACGGTCAGTGCCAGAGCAGGATCACCGATGCTGACATGACAGGTTTTCTGGGAGTATTGGTTATTACAGCACTGATGAGTCAAACGTGACACCCTGAATACAGCAGCCCACAGCTGTGCTGTACTGCAGTCACCCTGCTGGCACTGTGGCTGGATATGCAGTTCCATGCACACACCCAGCGGCATTCCAGCTAAATGTTAAAACCTAGTTTGTTAAATCTTCACCTGTCTGCTTGGTGACAGTGTCACATTGCCTGGTGAAAATCCAGTGAAAAGCACCAAAAAGTTAAATTGGTTTCAATTTTATCCTGATAATTTTACTGAACCAATTTTGTTGTTTCAGATACTTTCATGCTGTGGCAGTAGAGATGCACTTTACCTTTCTCACAAAAGAAAGAAAGAAAGTCACATTATACCAGTAAATGTACATGATAAATTCAGCCATTTGTCAAGCTGCACCTTTGTAGGAACAACAGAGCCTCCGTTGACCTGGAGATATCTCTGCGTGCCAGCCCTGCCCCCACCACTGTGCATGCATTCGCTCCCTATCACCATTAGGGGGCGCACGGAATCAGCAGAGACCAGATCTGTGATCCAAATGGTGAGAATGGGAAAAGATTCCAAAAGAGTTCCCTTCATTCAGGGTGATTTAAACACATGCAAAAGATATGAGCCCTGAAAAGCTGCTTCCCTCCTCCCTCCCCTGCCCTGCTTTCCATCTGATTGCTGTGGTGTAAAATTAAATTACCCTCTACAAAGGCTCCGATGGCCAGCGCCAGGGACGAGATTTCCCACAATTCACAGTCACCGAGGTGTCAACAGAAGCAGACAGACAGCAGCTTGTGGGAAAAAGGCGTAATTTAATCACACGTCCAAACGTGCAGTGGCGTTCCCTTTCCCCAAACAATTGTTATCATTTAAAATTGGCCGAGGATTAATAAAAGAAGGAAAAGAAATGAACAACTTGATTGGATTACTAGGCTGTGTCTCAGCCGAGAGGAGTGAGCAACAATCAAATAAAAGCACAATGGAAATAATCCAATCTGTAAATTACAGCGGACACAATATCAAACTCCCGCATCTGAACTGATTTTCACCGGCAAAATGCTATTTATTTATTTGTTTGCTTTGAGAGAGAAGCGCTTTTGGGGAATAAGAGTTGTGGAAGTTGTTCTGCGTTGAAGTCAGCTCAGCAGAAGGATGAGCCAGGAACACACAGGCTGCCATTCAGGCTCAGCTCTCCTCGGTGTCCATCAGCAAGCACAGTTTTATCAGCACAGGGGATTACCAGCTTTACATCGCCCCCACTCAGTCTGACAGAGGACGGAGGGGCGAGAAAGTTATCTACAGCGGAAAAGGAGTGACAGGAGCGTGCTTTCTTTCTAAAAACGCCTCAATCAAGTGATGGCAGATACGTTCTGCTTCCCTGGAATGCTCACAGGAATGCTGCTCTAATGTACGGACACATGTTGCTCTTCATTTGCTGGAGCTGCTTCCATCCTTTCCAAATGAATGCAACATCTACAGTTGTTTGCTGCAGCTTAACTACTTCTGAAGCCAGTTTACAGTTTAAACATTCAGCCAGCACACAGCATCAGCCAAAGTGGCTTTAACATGGTTAGAAAAGCCCCACTGGAGCTAGAGATACATAAAATAAAGCTGTAATCGAATCAGCTCTATGATAGAGATACCAGACACAGCACTATAAAGCCACGAGTGGGGCTCGACTTCACTTCTCTGTGATATAAATATCACATCCTGTCATATTTTGCATTCACAGGAAGTGCACACAGAAATGGCCACTGGCTCCAGGAAGAGGCTTTCTTTCAGAACAGACGTATGCAAAGACGCGCCGTCTGCAGAGGCCGTTCTCCTGAGCCTTTCTCTCTTTCCGCATCTCCTCCTCGTTCCAGTCCGGCCGTTTCCCAGACTTCTGTGGGCCCCAGCGGGGTGTTAGCGCCCCTGGGGCGGTCTGAGGTGAGAATGTGGGTTATTCACACCTAGCTGTGGGTCGAGGACCAGAAATCTGCCACCCCCCGACACCCCGGGGATAACATCACACCGAGCCCCAAGCTGTTTGGTATGCTAGAGGCCCCCTGCCCTGGAGCCCCGTTAGGTCTATTATCAGCGGCCTGCTCGATCAGGGCGGGCATTACCGCTACCTGGGAAAGGGTAATGGAGCGCCCTCCCTGGCCCCTCGTGGAGAGCGGGAACGGGAGTGCTAGCAGGACGCCGTTTAGCATGGCTCTGCCAAGAGGAAGTTCCCTCTCCTTATCAAAGGGACACGCGCCTATCACATGGCTGTGTATTGAGAGGAAGTGTGTTTACTGCTCAATTACAGAGCTCATCTGCAGGGCTGCCCCTCGTTGGGACTTTAATGGGGCTCACACCACCCCACCAACAGGCCAAGGCCGACAGATATTACGGCCGTCGGAGACGAGAGAGTGTGAAGGCTTCACAGCTGTTTCCACCCACGAAATGCAAGAAAGGAATTCTCAAGCAGCGCTGATACTGATAGTCTGATACATTGTCGCACAGTGAAGCTATTTGCTACCGTATGTGATAGTTTTGTATGGTTTTGTTCAGAGTAGATCTAGAGTTAGGGATATGCATAGAGATCTAAGGCATCCTGTAGAGATTCACTCCCACTCAATGGCATCATTAGCTCTGTCCCTGGAGATCAGGACATTTCCTTAATTCAGGAAATCTGATTCAGTTCAGGACTGTTACTTACAGAGATATTATTGTGGTCACACTAAAATACAGCAATCTTCTACAACAGCCATAGGAACGAAGTTGAGCAACAATCATAGAATTTGTGATGATTTAAAGTATTAGGTTTTACATTAAATTCTTTAGGAATTTAGCTTAGCAGACACTCTTATCCAAAGCAATGTACACAACTCACTTTCGTATACATACAATCCATTTATACTGTTGGATATTTACTGAAGAAATAGTGCTTGCGGTTTCCAGTGGCACTTGTGGCTAAGTCTAACTTCAGTCAGACGTGAAGCGTTGTGCAACAGCAGTCATTTCTGCTGAGTGGTTTCTAAAGCTACGGTACATGTAATTTTCCTATAAAAGCTAGAGACCGGTGTAACAGCAACAGCGAAGGAAGGGCTGATTGCAGAGCCTTTTTGCTGGCCTGCTGGGCCAACAATAACCTGATCCAAATACCTTCTAGGAGTCCAGAAGACAACAAACACAATTCTTCCAAACACAAAATAAGTATAATGGCTTTACTGGGAAGATTAGATTAGACAGGCTGGAATATGGCAGAGCCAGGTTAATTGCTCCGAACACCATAGTTCTTGAGCAGATAAAGAAAATGAGACTATAATAAGGCCTCTTGCACACACCGCTGAAAGTGATCAGATGAATGTTAATTTTCTATCACCGAGACATGTAAAGGATAGATAACTCATGCACATACACATAAACATGTACACACACACACACTCTCTCTCTCTCTCTCACACACACACACACACACACACACACACACACACACACACACACACACACACACACACACACACACACACACACACACACACACACACACACACACACACACACACACACACACACACACACACACACACACACACACTCTAACACACAAAAACAGCTGTCAGAACCTGAATGTAAAACCATGTTTGCACCTGTTATGAACTGATCAGTGCAATATCATATTTGCAGGTCAGGGCTGATTAGTGTAATACCATATTTGCAGCTGTCAGGACCTGATCAGTGCAATACTGTCCTTGGAACTAAACTGGAAAGGATCAACATGGAGAATGCTATCGATTATGCCAGAGCAAATCAGAGATGTACTTTAGAGGTACATATGAATATACTATTCAACATTCGCAATTAAGTTACACACCCCAACCCCACCCCTGCCAGAAAAGAAGTGGATAATTGCAAGCTTTTGGGAAGACCGACATTAGTTTGCACGCTGCTGACATTGCAGCTGCAAAAGCGATGGTCTGTACCAACAAGTGATGATTAGATGCTCCAAATTTGGGCAAAAAAATCAGTTCCTAGAAGAAAAAAAGACATTCAGTTAACCTGTACCATTACCGGCATAGCATGAACAGGGTCAACAATCAGCGAAGAGCTGTGGGAAGGTTCAATCTGCAGTGATGATGTTGGGCTAATGTGGTGAAGCAGGCTCACAGCAGGCCATGGTGGACCAGGACCAGGATGGACCAGGACCAGGGTGGAGCAGGACCAGGGTGGAGCAGGACCAGGGTGGAGCAGGCCCAGGGTGGAGCAGGACAGGGAATGGACCAGGACCAGGATGGAGCAGGACCAGGGTGGAGCAGGACCAGGGTGGACCCGGACCAGGGTGGACCCGGACCAGGGTGGACCCGTTAAACAGCAGAAAACAGTTCCTGAAGAGGCCCATGAGGAGGAAGCAGGGCAGTGGGGACAGAGGGTGACGGAACTGAACTGGAAAAGCTTGACGTTTCGGCAGGCCTTCAGTCAACACGTGTAAACGGGTGCGACTCATAAACACTGACAGCTGCATATAGCAACGACGAGGCCAAATCGTTCCTGTCAGAAATAAAGCTTGCGCTAGAGAGAAGCAGACCATAACTGCAAGGCCAACAAGATAAAATTGTTCAGTTGTTTACAACCAGACATTGGTAGTTTTTTTTTTTTAATGAAAGGCTAAATCCCAGCCCCCAAAGAATAAAGCACAATTTTCCCTGATTGCTGCTTTTTTATTGCCTTTTATTGTGCTGTCGGTTTGCTCCAACATCTCGCACACATCTCGAGGTATTTGAGCCGATCATTAAAAAAGCTGCTTCTAATGTGGGGGGAACAACTGGTTTGGATTTGTTTGCTACCAGAACCCCACGGACCGCGGTGGGGGTGGGGGGTGCGGGTAGGGGGAGAGGGGGGGAGACCACCGCATGCAATTTGCAAGGTCTCTGTTCCCTTTTGTTTTCTGAAAGGAGACTCGGTGGCTGTTACTGTGCGACTGGACTCCAAGGCTCCAGTAAATCACATCTTTATGAGACTTAATTCTTAGCTTGTCTGGGGACATGCGTTGGCAATTTTGGCTCCATATGAATCATTTTTTTAGGAAGGAGGGCTTTGTCCTTGAGACCAAAAGCTCTGCACAAACAAAAACATGCACTTAAACCACACTTCAACACACAGCACATTTCACCAACGAATCAAATCTATTTTTGCCACCTTCTGGCATTGAATAATGTAAGAACTCCTGTTTTAACAGTGTGATTCAATTGAGACACAATCTAACATACTTGTACAAATTGAGTAGATGTCCTGTGTTGTCACTAGTCAGTGATTTGGTTGTCATGTCTGGATGAGTGACCAACTGCCATGGCCTCGATGGCACACAAAACGAACCTAGTCATACTACTGAAGATTTTTTGCTGTGGGGAGATGCAAAAGTAAGTTCTGCCTGCCATGAATCCAGGAATCTCTAAGGGACAGTAGGACTAAAGATAACAGCTTGGCTTCCAAGTTAACATGAATGACCAAAGAACCAAACTACTCACGTTGCTGGTTGTATTTTGTTCTACTGGTCAAGCACGCATATTACAGCAAAACCGCAGTCCTTCCTTCGGTTGAACAGACACGAGGAACACCCAGCTCACTGTAAGCCCAGGGCGGCCTGTGTCCTAGGCATCACTCAGTGCTGCTTAACATGACAGCGGTTTGCATAGGGCTGAGCAGTCCTCTCTGTTTACCCTCAGTAAAGACTACATTTAATGCCTGCCAGTAGAGCAAGGGCCAGTGACACACACACATTCCTGTCGGCAGACTGCTGTGGGTACAGCAGCAGAATCTTAACGTGAAAACGTGGTATCATGGGAAATGTAGTCCCTCACAACACCACAACATAGTATAATAAATAAATGCCATATATTAAAAATGCAAGAGAAACTTTGCTCAGGGCCTGAAACAGGCTCTGCTATGATGACCCGTATTTGTTTTTCTCCAAAAGCAATCTCAGACTTGTACATGCTTCACTTTTGCAGCACAGAAGCTTTACATTTGGAAAATTAGCACACATGGTTCTGTCCTTGGCAAGCATTGCAACTGGTTGCAAAGAACTATGTTTTCCTTTGTAAATGTGCAAAATGTTATGCAGCAGTGTCGTGGTTCAGCTGGTGCACTGTGGAGTATTATAACAATGCTGGAGCAACTTTCTGTGTCATTTTAAGCAAATCATAATTTCCACAATTCCGCACTTCCATATGTATCGTCTTTTTAAAAAATATGTAATTTGTATGTGGACTCGGTCCTTGCTCTCTGTACACTTGACTCGATATTTTGCATATCTATGAAACAATTTAAAGTACCGCAGATAACTGGTGGGAACAATCAGTTGCCTGATGCACTGTCCTGAAGCCTTCTGCTAACTTTTATTGACACAGGACACAGATTCTCATCGACACAGCTCAGCGATTATTCTGATTATTATTATGAATTATTATTATGATTCTTATTATTATGATAATTATTATTATCCTCTGGGACTATTTTCTCTATGCAATCCTTTCCAAAATAAACTGTGGGGGAAAAACCTAAACAAAACTGCAATTTGGAACTTGTGAACACGCTAGCTAAGTTACTATGGATGGAAACGTAATTTATTTTACACAGAATTCAACCTTGAATGCATAGCGGTAAAATAGTAACGCTGCATACCTTAGATGTGGATAAACAGACATAAAGACATGCATACAAGGCCAGATGCATTCCCCTTGTGGAGAGGGTAATAATTTTGGTAAAAAAAGAGAAAAAAACAGGAGGATCTGAGCTGAACAGGAATGCATTGTTTGTATCATTGGCACACAGAGCATTTTCACAGGCTTGTCTCAATGACACTTCATTTCAATAAAGGGCCTTTTCTGTTTCCTAACGTCTCCACACATGTGAGCGATGGGTCTGCATGTAACAGTGACTCAAATCAAAAGTGAAAAGAAGTGTCTGGCCTTAGTTTAGACCTACACATTATAAAAACCACAACATTGCGTTGGAGCAGTTTAGCACAAAGCACCCCACTAACAAATGACATGCAGATTTTTAGGCTGGGGTGTTGGGGGGAGGGGCGCTGGGGGTGGGGGGTCCCTATGAAAGGGATTCTTACTGAGATCTGTATCTGTTGATGTGGTGCCAGACCTAAATCTCCTCTCACACACGGAATAGAAGCTTTGAGCAGTCTCACAGTATACTGGAAATATAAGAAACAATCGTGCGTAGACGCATTTGGGGAGCAGAAACTCCAGCAGTTGTATGTTGCAGAGTCCAGCCAGCTCTTTCGGTGAATGAAAGCACCGCGACATGAATCCGCAGATGAATTTGTGGACAAATTCGGTGCCCCTCAGACATGTCACAGACCTGCCATTGGCTGGCTCAGTTCTGTGGGCTGTTGTAGAACACACAGCAGCGACGCCATTCCTGTGCACAAACAAAAACATAATACATGAGAAACCCGAGCAGGAAGTGTGTACTGGCCCATTCCAGTGAATGGCCCCGTCGCCCTGGCAACGGGAAGACTCCATCCGCGGAGTGAACAGATGGTGGGTGTGCAACAGGCAGCATATGCTCCAATCAGCATCAGTCATGGCTACAGCCCGAGGGCGGGGGGAAGGGTGGGGGTGGGGGGGTGAGGCACTGAGAAATAACCTGATGTTTCCTCCTCATTTGGTGCTGCATTGTTACATCACAAAGGGAGATTAGCCAGGAGATGTGAATGGTGGTATAAAAACTGTTTAAGGCCAGATTACTGACAGCCCACTGCATTTCAGCACAGACTCCGCTTAACCAAACTGCAGAGGACAGGAGACATCTGGCCAGAGAGGGTCCATAAAGCCCCACTCCATAAAACACCAGCCTCCTCCAATTGGGTCTTTTGCACAGCCCCTCGACAAATAAAAACTATGAACATAGATTTAACTTCAATTTTGATGAATGCTTATTAGAGGCAATACAATATCTGCAGTCTCTATATATTTCGTAGGCTGAAATCAATATCAATAGAGAATCCTGGAATCGTGTCTTGTAGCTATTCCACAACCATGATTAAAGTAGATTTATGTCCAATTTTGTTGTATGCTTATTAGGTGCAACGCAATCCGTACAACCTCTCTAAAAATATTTAGCGGGCCTATGTCAGTGTCAATACACAAATACACTAGTAGACTGGTCTTGTTCAGGTCAGAGCAGTAACAGCAGAGGTCCGTGTGCTGAAAGGCCCGCAGGAATAGCTTGTTTGTGCTGGGGCTTTGCGTCGCCCGGGCATGATTTTGGCATAAATGCGGCCGAAGGGTTGGCAGCGGATCGGCAGTGGTGCCGCCCGCTCACCACGAGACGGGGCGAACGACGCTGTCGCCGTGGGGACAGGATTAGATTAGAAGACTGGGGGGGGGGGGGGCAGCCTGCCGAATGTTTACTGGGATACTTCACAGGGATTGTTTGAGGGAAGCACAAACACTCTCATCGGGGAGAGGCTGTGTGGAGAAGGGAGAAGGCTTTGGTCGCGAGCAGAGCTCTGACAATCAGAGAAAATCACTACCAGAGCTCTCAACCATCACGCCACTCCACTCCAAAGGCTGGATCTACACAGAAATACAATTTGAGGCAAGAGCGCTGAATCTGATTAATTTAATCTGTATGTATTAATCATGAAAATCTCGAGTTTTGGTGTTAGACCGTGTATTCTGCGAGTAAAAAGATATTATCATCCAGTCAAGTCCACTGTGGCAAATATGGAAAAACAGTGTAAACTTTCTGACAACTCCACAAATTTCCAGTGCTGGCAAGGAAAGCTGTTCTGGAACAGTTTATCTCATAAGTGGCATCATTATTACAAAACCATGTACAGTATCTTCTTACTGCAGGGTTAAAGAGAAGATGGGGAGGGCAAACCAACAGTCTCCATGCCAACAAAGTTGTGCTGCAATACATCAGAAAACATTAACCAGCGTTGAGCCCATGTCTGACACATTGCTGACAGACGAAACAAAACCGTATTGGAGTAGCACACAGTTGTGCTACCCCCTTTACTCAAATACACAAGTCAGTTATATAGCCCATGATATGATTGGTTTTTCAAATTCAGTTTTACCATTTCCAGCAATGGTCTTGCACAAGCATGTTTTGGGTAAAGTACGTCTATCCATTATAATTTGCGAGGGCAAGTCTGGGGCTGGTTCCCGAAACAAACCATTAGGGGTGTATTTTTAGCTCACCACTGACAGGGCCTCTAAATGCGTGCACTGTTATTCAGGGCTTTGAGGATTATTTTAGCTACTCATGCAAGCTCCCAAGCATTTTCTGATGTTGTGCACATCTCCTGTTATTTCAGTAATAAGGATAGAGAAATTCCATTAATGTTGTACCTGCTTAGCGATTTGGTACAGAAACCAATTAAAACAATTTCAATCTGCCTCAAAGTGTTTTGACATCAGCGTGAGGTCAATGTTTGAAAATAGATTGAAAACAAATCTATAATTATCATAACCGCCAGCGATTGAGTGGACCCTTTATCCCTCTCACACAGTGAGGTTTGGGGCGGCCGTTTAGCACGCTGTGTGTTTTATTAAAGCCCACGGCATGCGGCTGTTGCTAATAATAAGAGTAAACATAAAAGGCAGGAACGCTGAAGGCTGTCCGCTGGTACTCACAGCCCTCTGAGCTGAATTTCGCCCTGAGAGCTCTTCCCAGACTGCACACTCTCTGCAGCCGTGCCCGCTCTCTCATTCTCTGGGGCCTTCGGCTCCACTCTGCCTGCAGACCCCGCCCACCCGCTCTGCGCCCGGGCCAGGGTTCTGTGGCGGCCCGCCCCCACTGTGACTCCCGCCCGCCCCCGCCGCACCGTGCCACGCCCCCGTCTGGCGGGCACCGGCGGGCCCGTCCCTGACCGCAGCTCCTCTGAAAGCAGCCATGTTTACTGTGGGCCCCGTGCTGCTTCACCCTCATTAAACGCGTAATGGAGGCTGTGGAGCCCAATGACAGGACGTGCCGTTTCTCACTCTGCACACAGAGGGCTTTGGAGATGCATTCCCCCCACTTTCCCTCTCTGCAGAGACCGGTGAGGATAGCTGCAGCTCTGTGCTTTCGTTTTTCAGAAGAATAACAGTTACTTGAGGTGTGGGCTGGATCCAGTCTTTGTGGAAAGTGCTGCCTCTCTACTGATCATCTTACCCTGTCCCTAAGGCACAGGTGACCAAATGTTTAAATTCATGAATGCACGAAAACAATGCTGCCAAAATTTCACATGTAGTACCTCAACCTCAGAGTTAGAAGCCAGGTTCCCCAACCATTATAGATACCAAAAAATATCTAATAAGATAGAACCATGTTAAAGTTACAACAGTTAAGATTTTTGTGTGAAAACAGGGGTGTCCAATGTTATCCAGAAAGGGCCGGTGTATGTGCAGGTTGTTGTTTTAGCACAGGACTAAGACAGCTGATTCTACTCATCAAGGTCTTGATTAAAGAACAGGATTAGTTCATTAGTATAATCAGGTGTGTTACTGCTGGGCTAAAATAAAAACCTGCACCCACGCCGGCCCTTTTAGGATAAGACTGGACACCTCTGTGTTAAAACATTGTTACAAGAACATTGTAAATCCCTTCCTATCATTGAAAAGGGCTCACTGACACGTTGACTCACCCTCTGCCTGTGTTTATAGTCCTTAAATTTGGGTTTCAAAATATACAGTTGATGGGCTGGCACTCTGTACCAAAACATCGTATAGCTGTACAATAATTCAAGCTCATTGCTTGAAAACTGGTTCTAATTGCCACAGCCAACGGTGTTTCAAGGTCAGCGTGTTCACAAAGAAGGGGTGGGAAAAACAGTGTTGTGGTTTGAGGGTGTTTGTTGCTGCAATTCCTCTCTTGACCGTTAGAAGTCCGAAATTACCTACTGTACCTGTAAATTTGACACTATTCATATCTGGAAAATCTGGATTTGTCTAATGTTGATGCTCTTCGTTCAGCCTCCACAGGCCGCTTGGCACCTCCCCCTCTCCAAACCTCCACCTCACGCTCACGACTACTGTCCGTTCTGGCTCCACGGTGGTGGAACGAACTCCCCATTGAGGTCAGAACTGTAGAATCTCTCCCCACCTTCAAGCGCAAACTGAAGACGCACCTCTTCAAGCAGCACCTCTCCCCATCCCTCCCTACCTCCCTGTGAACCTTAATTGTTGTCTTTGTGATTTACGTAGTGTTTCGGTATTTTTAGTTGGCTAGGTAAGCAGTATTTGGATAGTTAAGTTTGGTCACTTTTGCTTTGTTGTTTGTTTATTTGTTGATTTAAAAAAAAGAAAAAGAAAAAAAAAATAGGCCCTGGTCCTTATCTTTGTTGTACATGTAGCAATTGAAATTGTACTTCCCTCTAGGGTCTTTCAGCGCACTTAGCCCTGGTTATGGGTATGCACTTTGTTGTATGTCACTCTGGATAAGAGCGTCTGCCAAATGCCAATAATGTAATGTAATGTAATGATGCTACAGATTGCTTTGAATGCACTAAGAACATTACGTTGTGCTAAGCTATGTGTAGCTACAGCTAATAGTTTATAGAAATGGACTAGATTATATGAATAAGTGCATAATGTCTAGAAGTGTGTAAGTGCTATCCAGTAAGAGGTCGACATATCACAACACAATGGAACCGGATATTAACCGGAGCAGCTGGTCAGGGGCAGAAGGCTGAACTGCAGGTGTGGACCTGCTACACCGCAACATGTCATGTGCTTCAATTCCCGGTGCTTTTCCCAGATGATTACGATATAAACCCTATCTACCCCGGCACCGTGAAGTCTGTTTGCATAACTTTGTTATTTGTTCCAGTCTGAGTTTTGCATTAGGTAGATAAGGAGAAAGAACTATGCTTTGGCGACTTTAGTGCAGGAATTTTACCCATATCCTATTTCCGCTCCTGGCAGTTTTATGGCACCCAGCTGGAAAATTTGTGGGTTATAATATCTGATAAAAAAATAAGCAGTTTATAGCATTATGAATGGAACCTCCTCTGAATGAGGGACTATTTCCAAGCGTACATCAATCACTGAGTATGAAGTTTAGAAAAAGTTTGAATATTGTGGCCTGATAAAAATAAATAATTTTGTGAATGAAAGTGGTTCAGTGAAACAGCCTTCGGGGTTTAATGGCACGCAGTGAAAACCGCTGCTACATTCAACAGGAAAGGCCCAAACAAAAGGCCGTTATCGGACATTTACGAGGCTTCTGGGAACCTTCCTGGGCTTCTGAACACAGACTCCTGATCATGTAGCAGGAACAAGTGAAACAAACTGCTTTCATCTCTGACCTCCCCATTCCACTGCAGACCAGTAACATGAGGATTAACCCCCCCCAACCCCTTATTTAGTTCACTAATGTAATGTTCCTCATTTGGGAACATTCCCATTATGCTGTTTTCCCCCAATCACAGCTTGTCTAATTGAAACACTAACACTCGGATTGGTGGAACATATGATTTTCCCCACGCACAGCCAATAGGCAGCCATGACTCCTGTGTACTTGGACGTGCTCCAAGCCACAAGAGTTAAAAGATAAGAGATCAACTGGGACTAATTACACCCTGAGCGGGATGCCCAGCCCAGACTGCCCCTTCGCAGTCAATCATGTTTTTATTTTTTCCCCACCGAGCACCGCACGCACTGGAGTCTTCCCACAGTTCATAAACTCGAAGAAAAACCTGGAGAAAAACACAGACCTCTCCGCTGCTTATGGAAGCCTCTGGGCCTCCTGCCTAATTTAAGGCTCCAGATGATTGTGTCTGGCCTCTCCTTCCTCTGACAGCTGCTTATTTAAAAGCAGGATGAGGCGAGAGGCGCAGCGCCTTGCGGTGAATTAGCACTTCCAGCAGGTGCTCCCGTGTCTGGGGGGGTGCAGTCAACACCCCCACACTCACAGCTCATCACCTCCTGGTGTTGAACAGTGGCCAGTAACCCGCTCCCCTTCACCAGTCCCCCAGTCTCCCCGACCTACAGCCAGTATTTGTATCTTGGCAAAATATACAACTTCTGAAAATTTGAGCTTCATATACCTTTTTGTTTTGCCAGGAGAGCCATTTGAATTTCACCGGGTGTCAATACAGGTCCATAATTTCGTGGAAATTTTGATTCGGGGGTAAATTTGTATGTAGAATTCATATTTGCCCCCAGAAAACATACACCTACTTTTGTTTAGGAGATATTTAAAAATGTACTTTATTTCACTGAGGACCAATGTTGAAGGGTCATATCTTAATATCTACTTTTTTTAGTGTCATTTTACCATGTTCTGATTGTGTAGCAATGAACATTATACTAATAACATTAGTTGAGATATGACCATGGCAAATTCAATTTGGCCATTTTTGGCACATTTAGACCTGCCTGGAAATCAATGTCACAAATTTCACCCGACCCTCTACTTGAAGGATGTAACTTTTTTCTTTTTTTTAATCTATAATTTTTATCCTATTTTTTCCCTTTTTCTCCCAATTTGGTAGCCAATTGGACCCCGTCTGATTAAATTAGAGCCAGTATTAGATACACCGCCCACACCCCGTCCCTCGGTGGCCAACGGGAGAGCGACACGCCTTCTTCAAGCCGTCTCGCCTCCCAAGCTGTAACCGTGATTCCGAGGCGCCCGAGGTGCTTGTTTCGTGCAGTGATCTACTAACCCTGCCAAGTCCCTCCCTCTGGAGCAGCGAGCCAATTATTGCTGCTTCACGTGAGCCGGCCAAACTTGGCTTTTGGCAGAACCGAGAATCGAACCCCGGTCCCCGGTGTGCAACTGCAGCAAACTGCAACCGCGAGTCTGCTGCATCTTAGCCTGTTGTGCCACCGCGGCTCTTTAAGGATGTAACTTGAACATATCCAAATAACTTTTCTAGAAATAATTAGCTTTGGTACTTTTGGTGGGTTTTGTTTATACAACACTTGCAACGATTCTAACTTCATACATACCTGTCACACTCCTATTTTCTCTCATGGAAGAGTCTGATTGCAGTCACCAGTGTAGCCACTGCAGACTATCCCATTTTTTAAACAGGGTGAAATCTATTACTGCAAACATCTTTGATCAACTTAAACAAAGGAATCTGTTAATTGATTCCATCCAGGAGGTGTGCAGATCTCTTCAAAGTTTTGATAAGATGTGTCAGTTAATAATACAGTGTGCAAACTCATCCATTGTTTTAACATTATCTTCATTTGAACAAAACAAGCTTTCAAGTGAAACCACTGAGAGATTTCACTCAGATTTGAGAAGCAGTCACATGCAGTGGGCTTTACAGATTTACAGTAACACGAGCAGACCCCCAAAAACAAACATTCCAGAAGGGAGGGGGGGGGGGTATCTCTACATTTCAGTAGGACCTTCTCAGGGACTTTGGATGCTAATCCGAGGGGAAAGAATCTGGTCTCTGCAGTGATCCATCACCTGTTGAATTTCCTCCATTAGAACTGTCTCTCTCCAAGTTTGACTTGTATCACACACTATTAGTACATTACTACAACTACTAATAACTCATAAAATATTAGTAGTATAGGAATACCTCCTTTCCTCAGATCCTCCAGCGAGACTGAACTGACATCACTTCCTGGCTTGTCAGCACTGCTTGGTTTCACTAACATGTTTTGCGGCAGCAAGGCAAAAAGCCCACCAGACTTCTGCAACAACAGCAGCAGCAAACACCTCAGGTGGTGTAAAAACCAGCCCATGGATAATCTGTCCTGTTCTACAGCACATCTGTCCAGTGTTTCTATAAGGGGCTGCATCACCAGGAGCTGCTGAGCTCATCTCCTCAGGCCTGGGTCTCTGAGATGGGAGGGTGGCTGGGGATCAGTAGTGTGGCCTGGGGTTCGGGTGCTGGGGCCACCTGCAAATAAACAGCAGGAAGAGCACCTAAAATCCCCACAGCCACAAAACACGCAGGGTTAAAGCCCTACATTCAACACCTGCTCCACCTAAGGAGGTCTCATAACCTGGAGATTATCACCAACCCCCGACTCGCACCTCTTAATGTGTTGCCACAATATTTCAATGTAGATACAATGTGAGCAGAATGGCTAATGTCTACAGTACCTCCAAACATACCCTGAATTATCATTGGTTTTGAACTGAAAAGAGAGAATTGAAGACAGAAGCCTGGGGCCAGGGATATAAGTGTTTATACAGCACCATCTCCAGCTGAAACTCACCGAGGAGCAAGCCGGTATCGCTGCCCGCCGGGGCGCCTTGATCTGGGTCTGTAACCACATTCTGCAGAACACAAAGCAGCCTAAAATAAGAGACCGTGTAACACTCATATTCCAAATAACTGTGGTTCATAACTAGTTGTATAATCAAAAGCACCAGGGTACAATGATGATAAACAAGTTTTGGCAACCGAGTGAGGAAACCATATTTGCTAAGTGCATTTACGAGTCCTGTGGTAATACTTATGAAACTACACACAGACACGCAATGCTGTGACTTTTTTCATATCCACCAAATAGGAAGGATCGTATCTCATATCTGATTAATATTACCATATTTATTTGCATTTCAAGGCAGATCAGAAATGTTCACTTTCAATAATATGACAGAAATATTTGCAATTGTTTGAGTTGATGATTTCTGGGTTATCATGGTGAGCCCGGCCCAGCCCAGCCCAGCCTCAGTACCGTGTGTGTCAGCCCTGGGGCCTCTGCTCTGGGGTCTGTAGTTTTGGGGTGGAGGCCAGGGCTGCTCTGGATAACTGAAGTGCTGGGGTCTGTAGTTTTTGAAGTGCTGGGGCCTTTTCTCCGTCGGACTGTCTTGACTACCCATCGGTTGCCCTGAAGCTGTGGGAAATATTTAAATCACAATTTTAATTATACAGTCCAGATTCTCAGTATAAATATTCACATGAAGCAGAATAATAATCAATCGGCAAAAACATGAACCATGCAATTCTCCCCAGTCTAACTAGTGTGTCCTCATGGCACTGGGTTAATGATTACTAGTGGAGTCAGATTAAAAACAGTCCTTTTTATATGGCCATTCTCTCTTATACATATAAACCCATTCATAAACTCTTTACGGTGCACAAGTGAAAGAGTAACAAAGAATTTTGTGCGGAGAATTGGTGAATGCAAAGCTTCGGTGGAATTTGGTGATTGTATGCCTGAATTACTACAGCAGGACACTTTAAGTGGTCTGTTAATGACCTATTGAATCTAAAAATATGATCACAGGTCCAGCCCACGTTTCATCATTTTAACTGCTCATGACAGAATTACACTCTCTTTTGAATTAATAAAATGTTTAAAATACTAAGAGTCTGAGACCTATTCAAACATACAGCCATCTCAGCCTCTTGCCTAAGATTTACTCTTTCACTCACAAACAGCATCCACAAAGAACAAATCCCAAAGACGGTCATTTCATGAATGGAGGGCATTATTTTCCACATTCTGCACAATCAATACTAACGTCAGGGTTTAACTATCAGAAGAACTTAAGAGACATAGGGAAATCAACAGGCATTTCAACACAAAGCAGAAAAATGTATACAAAATCAAGGAGGATGAAGTCCTCGGTCTTCAGACAGAACTAAAAGCAATAACCCCTGAAACGCAGGCCATGTGCTTCTCCACGGCACGAGAGCAGACAGATGGGTATAATTTGGAGGGAGCTTTTATTCCGACTGCACAACCACAAACGCAGCAGTTGAGAGAAGAGAAAAAAGGCAGTGTGCACCAGCCCCTGCATTATCATTTTTTTTGTCTTGTTATGTTACTTAAAATAGATTGTGTCCTATATAAAGAAACCAAACATTATTCTGGTAATGACCAAGCACCCTGGACATCCAGAATGAACTGGCTCTCATCCATGTAGGAGAGTCCAGTCCAAGGGGCCAGGCTCTTTGGTCCTGCTTTTCCACAAGGGGGAACCCAGAGTCTCACAAGACTAGGGAATATTACTGACAGTATACAGTATATGCATAATAATAATTGTAGATTCCTCTTGAACAGTAAAAATGTCTGAGGAAAACAATCAGCCAAAATACCAGGACAGGGGCCAGTGTGGTTGTAGTGCGCACTGTTTTCGCAGTAAACTGGTTGTGAAACTGATGTTTGGAAAGAATAAAACCTGTGGGTGCTCTCCGTGGGGTGCTGTGTATATCTTTTCCTCTCCTCCTGCAGACGCTGAGCACCAGCTCTCTCAGCTGCCGGAACTGAGAGAGCCAGGAGTCCTGCAGGGAAGCACAGCACAGAGACTCTTACAGCTAAACACAAAGATACACCCGTACAGCCAAGCACACATACACACATACAGCTAACCACACAGGTATACTTACACACATACACAGAAATTAACACAGACACAGGTTGCCAGGTTATCATAGAAATGGCTGAGCATGTTTGTTTTATATTATTTTCAAGGTGGAAATCCTGCATAGTATGGCTTTAAATACACTGGTACACTCAGACAGGTACCCTTACATTGCCCTCCAGTAGCTCTCCATCAGTACTCCAATGGTGGGCCTGCTGATACTTTGAGTGGAACAGCAGCCCGTCGAAGGTGTTCCAGGGCATCAGGTCGTCGGAGTGGAAGGGGGAGCCGCAGGCATTGTTGGCCGCGATGAGGACCCCCAGACCCCGCACGAAGAGCGAGCCCAGCTGAACAGCCCTCGAGTCCACAGCCGATAGCTGCAGGAGCAGGGAGAGGCAGACCAATCAGAACTGCCTCAAGTTCCCTATGGACCAATCAGAACCAGCCTCAGTTGCCTATGGACCAATAAGAACCACCGAGTCCCCTATGGCTCAATCAGAACCACACCCAACCACCTATGGGGGCAGCTGGGTATACCTGTGCTAGCACACACACACACACACACACACAGACAGAGACACACACACGCACACCTGCACGTTCATGTGCACACACACATATCAGGACTGCAAAGACAAGGTCAAAATACAGACCATTGTGTGTATAGTTTTATGTCATTACAGCTTTGAGGAACAGAGCAGGGCGAGCTTTGACAGCTGTGCAGCGTCTCAAACGGTCATTAAACAAGTGTAAAAACTCAGTGGCTTAACGGTTGCTGCTCTCGGAGTGCAGATGTTCCTATCACCTGGCAAATTCTCCCCGTTGTGGAAGCCGTGAGGGTACCGTTGCTAATGAAACTCTTCTAGTTTCCCTCTTCTAGTGCTCCTTCTCTACACTGGTCTGATAGATCTTCCTCTGGCCCCTCAACCTGCCAGGCCGCTGCTCCCTGGACAGGAACACTGATCCCTGCTTCTCTGCGTGTGTCTCACTGTAACAGGGTGTCTCCTCTTCCCAAAAGCCCCACTGGAGGAACAACCAGCACCCCAAAAACTACATTCCCCCCAACAGTCCTTCAGACACACACACTGCATTTCTGCGCCAACAAGGATCACAGCATATGAATTACACCGAACACTGGAACATTAATTTACAACGTTCACCAGTCTCTCTGATGCGAATGTATATCACATTATTTTCCATAAAGCATTTATCTCAAATGACTATTTCTGTGAAGTTTTAACATGGCTAGATTTAATCTTACATTTATCAGAATTTTGACTTTCAGCATTTGCAGCTAAACCTATAAACTTTTTGGCAGCATATTTTAACTGCATTATCATGAATAGGGGGTGCGTTTTTGGGCTGGTCACATTTTCACATTTAGAGCGAGTGTATTTCTGTTTTTTAGCGTTTTGTGGTTCCCTCGTGCAGGGGTATGCAGGGGCCCAGTGTGGAGGCATTCTGTCTCTGAGAGAGAGCCCCAGGCCAGATGGGGGTTAGGGAGGTACCAGGCAGGCCCCGAGGGATCTCCGCCATCTGTCCCTCCCGGCTGCCTCCCTCCTGAGCTGCCCGCCACAGAGGGGCTCTGGGCAGATGTGGCCGTGTCCGTTCTGACGGGCGTAAAAGCACTCAGCGCGACAGGTGCTCCCGGCTCTCAGGAGCCGAGAGGCAGCCGGCCTCCGTCTGTCCACCCCCCCCCCCCCCCCCCCCCGCACCCTGCTCCCAGGCCCTGCCCCCGCCTCCCACACCCTGCCTCCCTGCTCCCCACCTGCTGCCACTGTGCACTCAGCAAACACACACTTAGCAAACAGACCTGTGCACACACTCCTGCCTACGCACACTATAATCACACACACACGCACGCACGCACACACAAACAAAAAAAAACATGTTAGGTTGAACACACACCATAACACCTTTTTTTACACGAAGTCCTCACACCCAGAGAAAGCAAGTTTACCCCTCTCCCCCCTCCCCATCCCTGTCCTGAGTCTGGCTGTTGTCTGTGGTGGAGGCAGGATGAGAAGTGACCTGCTGAAACTGCTTACAGTTGGACACATTACTTATATTTACATTGTGGATAATGGTGTGAGAGTTTGACTCATGACAATATTTCAGAGCTTTGAAGCTGACCTACCCAAACATCTGACAAATGTTTTTTCCCCCCACAATTTAAGATTTGTACAAGATGTTTTACAAGCAGTTAGCCAATTATGCACAACCCGGTGACAGAAAGTTTGGCAGGTCTGGGCGGGATGCCTGATGGCCCTGGTGTTGTCCCAGACGGGGAGAGAGGAGGCGCAGCGCTCCGTCGGGCAGCTGGGAGACGATGGCGGCGCGGTAAATCAGGAGGAGGCTCCGTGTCTGCCTCCCAGCGTCGGCCATTATCTCCGCCGTGAGGACGCTCTCGCTCCGCGCGCGGGAAACCGCCGGCCGCCCTCAGCACGCAGAGCGGGGAGGGTTTAAATTAGGGAGAGAGCCGAAATAGCCCTGCGGTCGCAGCCAGCCCCCTCCCCTCAGCGCCGTCCCCAGGTTTACACCACAATTACAGCGCTGTGCCTGGCCATGCCGCAATCTGCTCAGAATTACCCCACAGAGGAGCTGTTCACCGGCAAACAATACACTCGCTTTCTCTGGGACAGAGAGGACTGTTTCTGCGGCATGTCTCCTTGCTGTTGGCCTGTATCTGCAACGGTGTAACACTTCACCATATTCAAAATCTGTCTTTTCTTTGTGACTGCTTCATGTTTTTGGCCCCTGCTCAGTGTAAGGTTTAAAACTCATCATTTAAATAATGTGAAGATAAATGAACTTTTAAAAATAAATAAGCATTTTAAACAAGTTGTTTTTTTTTCAATCTGATGATAGACATAACCTTTTCTTGTACTTATCTTTTAGCAAAGGTACAGCATAAAAAAAAAAGATTGACAATGACATACACGCAACAAATTCATAGAACTAACAAATCAGCTTGTTGAACTAAATGCACGGCAGCTACAATGTATGCAGTGTGTGTCAAAACATCAGAATGGTAAATGGTTGGCATTTATATAGCGCCTTTATCCAAAGCACTGTACAATTGATGCTTCTCATTCACCCATTCATACACACACTCACACAGCAATGGCGATTGGCTGCCATGCAAGGCACCGACCAGCTCGTCAGGAGCAAATGGGGGCTAGGTGTCTTGCTCAGGGACACTTCGACACAGCCCGGGTGGGGGATCGAACTGGCAACCCTCCGACTGCCAGACGACTGCTCTTACTGCCTGAGCCATGTCGCCCCCAGAAAGTGCAGGACACAGGCACATGATAAACCATGACACTGTATGGTTCCCTGTGAAATGTATGTTTTGCATCACTTAGCTCAAATCCTTGAATGGGATTACTTTAAATTATAAATTTTTTGGCCAATAGTCACAGCCATTTAAGCCATTGTGCTACTTTCACTAGGCAGACTTTCATGTTTAAGAATTTAGCACCAATACGCTACAAAGGTGCAAACCTCACTCTCCACAGGCATTCAAAACCCAAAAGTGTCTATTACTGTTTCCAGTAAACAGATGCCATTCACAGGTTTACAGGAATATATTTTTAAAGAAAAAGGAAACCTAATCCCTGGTACCTCCCTAACCCCCACCAACTACAGAAATATCCTAAAAATATTGTTTTTCATGAAGTGGTCTTTGGTTATGTAGGTGAATAATGATGCAGACATTGAGAAGGCAAATTTACCCTGGTACAAAGGAGTTCTTTGTAGGACTTGCCCCTCAAACAGACAGCCTGGCTGAGATAGGCCTCCACGTCTTCCAAGGAAAGCTGACTGTCCTGAAAAAGATGCATTAATGATAGGTAGGAGGTGTCTGGAAGACAAATGCTTCTATTTACTGAAAAGCCATTTCATCTGACACAAACACACAGGAATAACACCTTGAGTCTGGTAATCTGGATGATGCCATAATTAAAACATAACCAGAGGCTGCACTGCTCTCTGACTACACTTGTATAAAATATGCTTTCTTGAAATCACACTTAACTTTACAATTGCAAAAGGCCAGTCCTTATGCATTATGCAATCTTTACCATAAAAAAGGAGACCAATAGTGACACTTGGGACATTTTATAATTAACCACTAGAAATTATGCATAATCCTACATTAAAATGATGACATACAGCATAAAAGCACTATTATTTTACAGCATATGATCCATGTGAACTGAAAATGTCTCTTAACATTGTCTATGGTTGCCATATTACGTTATGGGTCAAACTGGAGTTTCAATGGCAATTGGAAATAAAAACCTTGAGATTCTTTGATATGTCACAGCAAACCTTCTACAAACCTTTTTCTAGCAGTCTAGTACATTTAAGATGATGGCTTACCCAATAACAAGTAGGATTACAGAAAACCTTCTACAAACCTTTTTCTAGCAGTCTAGTACATTTAAGATGATGGCTTACCCACTAACATGCAGGATTTGATACTGCTTTGGTGCTCAGCAGTGTGTACCATATTCCTGAGACGATGCCAAAAGAGTCAGATTCGCAAAACATGTTTTATTTGTTAATAAGAACAAACTGGAGACGTCATGTATACATGTACAGACAGCAAATCCGTCCAGCCACCCAGCTTGTCACCAAGCCAAACTTTCTGTCTGATGATATTTGGAGCTTTTCTCAGTTCTCAGTACTAATGCAGGATTGGTATGATTTTGGTAAAACACAGTGAAGGGTGTGCTTTCTCTTGGGGACAGGTGTGGCTGTACGGGACGCGTAGCTCCCACCTGCAGGGAAATGTAAATGACGAGCAGGGTCACGGCCATGAGCGGCGTATCCAGCGTCTGCAGGTCCTGTGTGAAGTCATGCAGGCTGAAGACGGCAAAAAACGCGCTGGTACGGAGCGCTAGCACTGCCGCGCCTTCTCCGAACCACAGAGCGCTTAACTCCGGGTTTCCACCTGAGGAGGAACGGGCACCATTACACAGCCCCTCACGTCCAACCTATTCTACGACTACAACAGAAACCAAAATTATTAACACCAAACAACCGTCACAAACCACTTTTCTGCTAGACCATTTTTATTAAACAAAAATGTTTTTTTTTTTTAGAATTCTAATTTTAAATTATATTGAAAATGATACTAGGTTTCTGAACACACACACATGCGCGCACATGTAAAGACGGAGCATTATACCTGGCAGGCCCAGTAGAACAGGTGACACCAGGTCTGGCTCCTGAAGCTGGTTTCCCGGAAAGACAAACCACTCCTTTACTGCAGAAGCTGGACTGGAGCCTGTGTACAGAGACCAACAGATTGCACACAGCTGGTGTATAACATGCCTAGACACAAATCACAGAAAACCATCTACAATACTAAAAATGACAATGTAGGAACAATTGCTTCTTAACTATTATTATCCAAACAGGGAATGGGTATTCCATTAAAATTACAATGAACTACAGTACTGTGGAGAAGTCTTAGGCACCTATATAACATTACGTACAGATAAAGATTATTTTTAAAATAATTCAATGAAAGGTCGTAAATAAACGTACTATACATTTGACATTACATTTGAGTAATTTGGCAGAACAGTTAAAAACTGAATCAAATCAATATTTTTGTGACCACCCTTCGGCGTTAAAACTGCATCACTTCTCTGAGATGGCCAATGCTGTCCTGCAGTTCTATAAGACAATCAGCAGGGAGGTTGTTCCAAGCATGTTGGCGAACTTGCCACAGTTCTTCTGCAGACTTCGGTTGGCTCCTTGCTTCAGATCTCAGACAGCCTTGATCAAGTTTTTATGGAAAAAGTAGTTGCTTACAGTAATATGTAACTTTTTTTTTTAAATAAAAATATCTTGGTAAAATTAAATATTTTGGAAATCTCGAACGTGTTCTTTTATACTAACACACACACAAAACGATAAACATATATATAATAAAGTCTAGGGTGCCTAAGACTTCTGCACAGTACTGTACATGTAACACTAATTCTATAGGGACTAAAGCACTACAGAAGCAGACCTGGATGTATGTTTAAAGCATTATGAAAGATGACCTGCAGGTTTGGGTCTGTTTAAAGCACTATGAGAGATGACCTGCAGGTTTGGGTCGGTTTAAGACACTATGAGAGATGACCTGCAGGTTTGGGTCTGTTTAAAACACTATGAGAGATGACCTGCAGGTTTGGGTCTGTTTAAAACAATATGAGAGATGACTTGCAGGTTTGGGTCTGTTTAAAACACTATGGAAGATGACCTGCAGATTTGGGTCTGTTAAAAACACTATGAGAGATGACCTGCAGATTTGGGTCGGTTTAAAGCACTATGAGAGATGACCTGCAGATTTGGGTTGGTTTAAAGCACTATGAGAGATGACCAGCAGATTTGGGTCTGTTTAAAACACTATGGAAGATGACCTGCAGGTTTGGGCAGCAGAAGGCCGTATAGCCGCTCTCTGGCAGGCCGATACATTAGAGCCTGTGGGAGAAGATCTTTTTCCTCCTCATCCTCCAGTGTGTTACTGCACTCCATCACACCGCTGTACAGGACCTTGTAGGCCATGAAGCACTCAGCTTTAACGTGCTTCTCTTTCGCTGCCTGAGAGGAACAGTAATCATAATGATCATTTTGGTGGGGTTTATACATTTGTATACATGGCAATCACACTAAAAAATGTAAGTACTTCTGTAAAATGGTAAATACACATTTTCAAAAAAT
Source organism: Conger conger (assembly GCF_963514075.1). Classification (NCBI taxonomy): domain Eukaryota; kingdom Metazoa; phylum Chordata; class Actinopteri; order Anguilliformes; family Congridae; genus Conger; species Conger conger. Next base: position 18,345,722 of record NC_083777.1, on the reverse strand, counting down.
AATAAAAACCTATATATATATATTGTTGACACTTAATCAACTTTAAGCCTTCATCTAATAAACTCATAGGGACTGCTCAGGCTTATTCAGGCTTAGCAGAGGGGACAGTACTGTGTGTTTTACCTGCATGATATCAGCACTGGGGAACCTCTCCATCTCACACATGGGGCGAGGGGAAGGGGTGTCAGTGTCCACCCAAGGTGATCTTTGACCCGGAAGTACATACTTCCGCACTCCTTCCTCCAACAGGGCCTGGTCCACGTCCGACAGTGGCAGCCGGGCAATACCATCAGACTCCCCACTGGGGGGCCGGTTACTGCTGATAAACTCCGCTACAGCAAACACCTTGCCATGGTTGGGTGTTTGAGAGGATTTCCCGCTGTACTCAGCCATGCATTTACTGCGCAGCCGATGCAGACGCTGCTCAGGGACGGTGTCGTTCCCCAGAACGCAGGCTAGCAGCGGGAGGTCGCTAAGGTGCAGGTGGAGAGCGCGGCACAGCGTCTCCCGGGACAACTGCACAGTGGACATCCTGTTCAGCTGCAGCCGGCTGACGGACAGGTACGGCGCCGTGTCGAAGATCAGGAAGTCTGAGTCCTGGCTCAGGATGCCCATGCAGCCCTTCTCCAGGGCGTAGCTGGCGATTTCGTAGTCGGCCTCCAGCACAGTGTTCCAGGTCTCCTGCCCCAGTGACTTGAGGGCGAACATGGAGAAGGTGGCCAGGCTTGAGGGGATACAGAGCAGGTTCCTGCCGGGCTGCTGGCCGTGGAGCTTAATATGCTGGAACACACGGGCCACATCCTTGTTCACCCTCAGCCTCCGCCGTACCCACTCCTCCCGCTTGCCATCCTCCACCACCCCGTCAAAGAAAAACACCAAACGGATTCCTGCAGCAGAAAAGGCGCCCACAAAATCCTCCAGGAGGTGGCGATACTCCCTCCACTGGCCTCCGTGCACCCAGGCCCGGCAACTGTACCAGAGCCTGAGGCAGGCCATCCCATCCACAGCCAGCGTGGGGATACGTCCCGGCCACGCCCGTCTGTGCTGCTCTGCCATTTCCCTCAGGTCCACCTGCACACAGGTGCCAGGTGTGGCATTCTCCACAAACCCCTGCAGCCCCTTCACCCCCATCTCAGTCACGTGCGCAAACACACTCACACCAGTCAGCCGGGGTTAAGAGATCCTTCTTCTCACATACAGCAGACAGGCAGAGCAACAGATAGTATTGAAAGCCACACACACCAGATTGTACCCTTCTATGTTCAACTAAAACCGTTTTTATTGTTTGTAATCTTCATAACAGTGCCCATTTATTCACAAATCCCCCCCAAAAAAGGTATGGTATAACTAATGCACATACCACATTGTCACTGTAGGCTTAAAACAACCGTCTATGTTGTTGACTGCACGTGACTGTCGGTTGTCTGATTCAGTGCGAAGCTCTTGTTTGTTTTTTGTGCCCAGTTAAAAACAGCATTCTACCAAAACACTTCAATAGGTTATGTGCACATGTTTGTAGAATGCAACGGACTACGTTTTAGAATGTGGTCTTTAGCATACGCAAACAAAGCAAAGCAAAGCAAAGCAAAACAATAATTTGACTAGCAGTGCAAGCAGGCTGGTGTTGGAGACACTTCATACTTAGCCTACGTGCAATACGCCAACAATACATAACTATATAACTGAGCAAAACAACACCGCGACAGCGTTTTAACTATATTTGCCCCATAAAGAAACCTTTCTGAAAGGAAACAGGAACAGATTTGAACCGCCTGAAAGTAAGCAGTAGCTCTTTCCTCGCAGACTGACGCACTCAAACACAGTATCCGTTTCCGGTAAGCCCGACCTGATTACGTCACCTCGCGGAATACCCATTCAAAAGAAAAATATTGTTTTGGTTGGTTTTGTCAGATAATCTGGCAGCAAATTGTCTTCTCGGTCTTTTGAATAATAATAATAATAAAATTAATAATAATAATAACAATAATAATAATAATAATAATAATAATAATAATAATAGGCATTTGTATTATTATTATTATTATTATTATTATTATTATTATTATTATTATTATTATTATTACTTTTTATTCGCATTTACTGAGGGAATTTTAGATCTGTATTTTTTTTTACATTCTCAGTTTATTGTGTTTTATAGCAACATAAATAATTTCAGTTAACAATATCGGCTTATTTATTGTCCTCATTCACGCACAGTTGTGATGTTAATTGTGAACACCGGAAAGAATGGGATTTCAGACACAAAACCACAAAAGGCAATTACAATAAAGTCGAGGAAAAGGGTAATTGTGCCTCAATGAGGGACAAGCATTTTAAAGGCTACGATTATTCTTTCGTCGAGGTGGTACTGTGGCATATCTAAACACCAGTCCACAGCATCTGCCAACTATTTTCATCAAAGTGAGTACGTATTATCTATTTAGGCTGATAAACAGGCTATAACTGAACCTATGCGAAAACGAGCAAGTATGGCAACTTGTGGAGCAGGTCGAAAATTCTCGTGCACGAGACGTGTGAAATAACAGTGCACCCCACGGGCGAAAAGACGAATGTTACTCTGTGAACACCAAGCTCATCAATTGTGACCCTGTCATGCAGAGTGTGAATAGGAGAGACCATATGCCTGCTATACCTACAGGTTCTTACATCTGTTCGTATCGGGCCAGATGCTCACGGAGACTGAGGGCCGTTCAAGGGGTGTCGCCTCGTTTAAATCCCTCTGTGCAATGCACAGAAATTGTTTGCTATATTAAATTACAAATTTAATTTAAACACTAAATACAAGCAATCACAAAATGAGAGCGACTGTGATGGGGCAGGGAGTGACCCAAATCATATTTACAGTATAATAACAATATCTGATTTTATTAAGTGCTAAAGGTTACCTTGTGTGAAACAGGAACGTTCAGATGGAAATGTGAAGATAATGTAGGTTAAATTCACCAAAATCATTGCCGCATTTGTCCACTTAGTAATTGCAATAAAATAGACAATATTTAATATGTTTCATATAGACATTTACATTATTGGACTTTCAACCACGCGTGCCATACAATGCGACGGAATATGCTATAATTAAACCGTTTCACTATCTTTTTAGACCCGGGCCTGATGTCGCTGGCAATCTGTTGGTTTTAAGATGTGCATACCATTGTCTTGAACCCCTAACACCCTGCCCCCGCCCCCCGCTCTAGGCTTCTGTCAGTCTATGCGCAATCACACAAAACCGCCCCCCGGGGGAAGAGGCAGATGTTCTTTGGAAAACATCGGCACGCGACTGCCCTCATCTCTGCAAAAGCATTCTAAAGTAACCCAGTATCGACCCACCCCCACCTAGAAACCCACTCTGTAATGCGTGCTCCAATCGCTAACCCAAAGTATCCCCCAAACTTCTCCCCGTGTGACCCCAGCAACAGACAGAACAAGAATACGGCCACTTCCAGATTGGTCCTTCCCTCTTCGGAGCAGCTGGCTATAGTAATCTGATCTGGAGACAAAGAACCGCTCACTCGCTCCCAGGATCACAGGTAAACACGCGAAGGCTTTATCATTAAAATTAGCAAAGGGCTGGACAGAAGCAGATGATTTGCGATGCTTTTGGTTTTTTCTTCGAGATAGGGGTGAGATAGCTGCTCCTTATCCATCATCTACCATATCCGCGCGCAGGCAAGCCACGCGACAGACCTTTTATTATTGTAATCAGCACATGCCTTCGCAACATCATGCATGATTGCAGCAAATAACGCTTCTCATCTCTCCACAATATATGTTCAGCAGAAAGAAATTTGTGTCCTCCCTCTGAACCCAACTCAACATCCTCAAGGAAACCGCGTAGGAAGGAAAATCCCTCACCCACCTCCCTCGCGCATGTGACTGTTTATTTATGCAACAGGGCAGTCAGCAAATAACTAGTCTATTCAGTTACAAAATCCGTGTCCAATGGGATTTTATTTTATACCAGAGGCGTAAACTGGACACCCTGTCTTTTTTCCCTGTAGAGTGAGCGATTGATGTTATTTTAACATCACGGAACGATAAGTCTCCCTATTTTTTTTATTCAGTTAGATTTGAATCTTAGTCTTGAACATATTAATTCCAAACATACCGCGGGGGACCTGTAAACCAATTGCCTGTACGGTCGTTATGGTGTGATGCCTGTCGTGCACAGGTTCCCATGAACACATTATTCATAAAATGAAAGTTCTGGCTTCCCTCACCATATGGCGAAGACCATACCGTTACAGGTTCTTTAACATGCTTCGAGTTCAATTTGGATGAAGACTGTGCAATATGTACGGGAGACAGTAGAGACATGCAGTTGGAAGTGAAAAAACGCCATTTGGTTTGGAGCAGATGGTTGGCCAGAGGGCTAGCCGCGTCTAAAGGCGTGTCGTGCCCTTCAGATTGAATCCCCAAGGGCTCCCCCTTGTATTCAAAATCAATGAAAATTAAAGCGCAAAGAAAAGATGAATAGTCAGACCTCGAGTCTCTTCTTTGTTCATTGCAGCTACTGGTGGGCAGGAGTTAAACTACAACAGTCCCCTATAGAAACACTTAAGTTAAACAGTCTCCCCATAGTCCACCTTCTGAAAGACGGAGAGTAAGAAAAAAAGATTTCTGCTTGATTTAACCAAGACAGACTCGCGTGGCATAAATTAAGTTTGAAAAGAATATGTGTACTGGGCAGGATTCTGAAGGATTTAAACCATGCCTTTCGGTTACGCTTTGCTTCAGTAATCGAAAAATGTGTGCCACGTCAGTTTAATAAATGTCCGATGGGGTATAGTGAAGTACGGGCAAGGACTGTAAGCTCTAGCGCGTGTAACCTTCTCAACTCCAAAAAGAGACTAGGATTGGTGAGCAGACAGCACAACGAGGAACATGAACCTGCTTAAAGCATGGACACATTTTTACACGGAACACCAAACTGAAATATGACAGATGTTGCGATGTTTTGGCAAAGGGGATAGGAGAATGCAACCCCTTTACCATATAGCCAACATAATTCCAAGACAGACTACGACTTTTAATGTCCAGTGATCTAAAAATACTTTAATCTCAACTCATGTCAGCCCTGATATGAAATGCTTCAATTGAGCATACGTGTACACATGAAACACTTTCAAGTTTGAAAAACTATAATTTTAAAGTGGGACCGTGGGATTAATAAATGCCCACAGAAAGTGAAGGAATTTCTGTGGCATTGTTGTTGCGCACGTCTCGGCAATCTGGACTGCCTCCCTCCAAAAACCGAAATCCCGTTCCAATTAATGTCCTAATTGAGACCGCCCCCTACACACATTCATCCTTTCACTTTTACCAAAAACAAAATTCGGTGTAACTTGAACAGTTGAAGGGACAACCTTGAAATAATCTAGTTTAAAAACGATGATGCCTATTTCATGGGGGATTGTTGAATTATTGTAAACTTTATTAAATAAAAACAAAGAAGAAACAACAAATGTATTTGTCCCTGATGTTGAAATAATGAGATAACGGTTGGTACTGTTTTTTCTGTTTGGCTGGAAGGGCTACTTTAAGTTGGACATTGTTGTAGGGACGGGAGCGTGCGCCGAGGGGAGCTCTCTCTCTCTCTGTTATATTGTGAAGAGAGCAGGTGCTGTCTGAATTACCATACAGCTGAAAGCACGGAGAACAAACGTTTCTTCCCGCACAATAACAAAGCTCCTTAATGACAGCCACGCGAACGACGGACATCAGCACACTTTTTACTACCCAGCTTAAGCGTGCGAGAGGGAAAGTCTATACTTACACAAACTTAACAAAACCTTAACATGGCTCTAAAAAGTCTCCACCCCTTGAAAAATACATACAGTTTTGAGAATGAATAAAGTTGTATACTTCATAAAGAAGAATTCAACCATGTCGCCATGTTATGCTCATAATAATCTGGGCACAAGAAAGGGCCCGCTGTTCTTTCAGATAACTAGACGTATGGCAATATATGTGTTTTGCCAGTTGCATTAGATTCTGGATTTTACACTGTCTTCAAAATAGTCTACTACTACAAGGCAGAAAATTCTCTTTTCGTTTAAATTTGAAATGTTTTTTAGGATCTGGTGTCTCATATAAATTCGCATATATCGTTTTTGAGAAAAAATATTTGGGTAAATACTAAATACGTTTAGGAAAGTAATATCCCCATATTGATGTTTAAAGTTTTTCAATATTCTAATTATGTTGATCAAAGTCAAGTGTTCTGTTTTGAGTCCATCATTGTAGCCTATATACGCTTGAACAATGTGAGAGCCTTGCAGCCCAGGTAAAACGGAAAAGTGTGCTGCAATTTGAAATTTTGTGTCATGAAAGAGCGTAAAGGGATTCTTATGGTTAAAGATTTGCTGGAATGTAAATGAGACGGTTTTGTTGTGTGCCACGGGGAAGGGTTGCACATTTTACAGCTCAGTGACCATTTGGCAATCTTTTGAGAGGAGGGCTTTCAAAAGTGTCCCTTTGTGACAGCTCGAGCCAGATAGGGGGGTAGTTCATTTGCATCTCATTACCCTTGTAGGGGCAGTCTGTATAAAACCGGCGGCAAGCTGACGGGAACATTAGACACACGCATGTTGAAGGAAGAGCTTGTAAGAAATTAGAAGAGTAGTATTTTGGATCTGTACCATCTTAACTCCTAACAAAACAAAGGGAACATAAAAAAACAAACAAACGAACGAGAACCTAAAAAACTTGGTTGACAATTCTTTGCAACTACGAGTCAGACTTTGTGTTTAACTGCAAGATTTAATTTCACTTTTTGGAATTACCGCCTTGCCAAGGAATTTCGAGTTCGTTCCCAAATCTTATTTTGGGATCTTGTGCGCTCTGCTTTGGGGATTATATTTATTGCTTTTCAAAGAAGAAAACTGCATGGCTGATGCGAGAAACTAAAGAAGAAGCGTTCAATTCAGAAAGAAGAGTTCATGTTCTACAAAAGACCTACCTTTCAGTTTAACGCTTGCTGAAGAAGGTGGACCTGGGAGAGGAAGACTCGTGAAGGAAAGCTTCACTTTCTATATTTAGAGCTGGGACATATATTTATTTTCCCAGGCTCCGTATTATTTATTGAAGACCTGACCCAAAATGGGACGCCAGTCGCTCATGATTGCAGCCATTCTGTGTGTCATTCTAAGCCAGGTATTTGTCTCATCCACTTGATTTCGAACGGGTTCAGTGTTTACAATATGCCATAAACAAATACAACTTCATGTGTTATTAATAATGTGTGAGCAACGCCTCTGGCAATTATGTTTACAGTAAGTTAACAATGTTGATGTCTCCACAGGGTTTCTGCTCTGGAGTTTTCGAGCTGAAGTTACAAGAGTTTCTCAACAAGAAAGGAGCGCTGGGAAATAGGAACTGCTGCAGAGGAGGAACGGCATCGGGGTTTCAGCAGTGTGAATGTAAAACGTTTTTTAGGATCTGCTTGAAGCACTACCAGGCGAACGTGTCCCCGGAGCCGCCCTGCACCTATGGCGGCGCAGTTACTCCAGTCGTCGGGTCCAACTCCTTCACTGTTCCTGAAACAATGGACAGCTCTTTCACCAATCCCATTAAGTTTCCCTTCGGATTCACGTGGCCTGTGAGTATCCTACTTCTTAATTGTATTACACGGGCGTATTGCGATGCAAGTTCACAAATTCAAAGAGCTTCTTTAAACGTTTAGGCTTAAAAGAAACCGATACTTTTGAGTCTAATTTAAACATTACCTAATCTTATCTGTGTGGGAAACTTCACATCTTCTGGGTGGGTATGTAATTGTCAGCTCTGCGTGAAATTCCGAAACGCTTCATTTTACAACGGTGCTTTACTGTGAAACTAGAAACCGTGGCGTAAAGGCTCACAATTAATCAATACACACCTTTGCAAACCCATTTGGTCAAACCGAATACACTTTAGCCTACAGGCCTAATTTATTTATCCATAGTGGATTCTACCCAGTGCCAAATTTATTAAATACTTCATTCTCTTTCTTAACAGGGTACATTCTCTCTGATCATTGAAGCGCTACACACCGATAACGCAGATGACCTCTCAACAGGTAAGTGCATCCTGAAGTCCTGCACATTTTTTCCAACATTACTTCAAGTGCATTTGACAAAATGAGCAGTTATTTTTAAGATGGTTTATGCTAATGATCCACTTATTCGCTTATTTTAGAGAACCCGGAACGGTTGATCAGCAGAGTGACCACTCAGAGGCATCTTGCCGTGGGAGAGGAATGGTCTCAGGACCTACAAACCAGTGGGAGGACGGAGCTGAAATACGCGTTCCGCTTCGTGTGTGACGAGCATTACTACGGCGACGGCTGCTCTGCGTTCTGCCGACCCCGCGATGATGCTTTCGGTCACTTTACCTGTGGAGAACGTGGCGAAATCGTCTGCAATTCGGGCTGGAAGGGGCAGTACTGCACGGAACGTAAGTACTTAAATGTGGTTAACTGTAAAAATGCAAAAAATAAACAAACATGAAAGTGTTAAAATGCTTAAACATATGCATGCAAACTAGTAAACATCTTCTCAAGCTCGCACAAAAGTTATCCCCGCCCCTCCCAATTCTAATGAGAAAAGTTTGTGGATAGTCACACGCGTGCCATATATTAAATGAAACGGCCGATTGGCCGCTTTGGAGTGCGCCCGGCGCTGATAGGCTTAGCAGGGAGAGGTATTGTTCGAAACGGGCAGCTGCTGAGTGAGTGGAGACAATGGGGCAGCTGTCCTGCCCTGGCACCATGCAAGCCAGCTGTCCACTTTTACCGCCACGGACTCGGGAATACTGAGGGGAGGAGCCCTGTGAAAAGAATGAAAAAAGGGGACTTCTGACCCCCAGTGAGGAGAAAAAGGAGCTTTTGTGTGTTCCCCTTTTGTCCTTGTGCAACTGTGTTAAGCAAAAAAATGTCTTCCCTGGTGATGAAGGGAGCATATTTTTCTAGGAAACGGCCAATTGGGCCACCAGCTCTTTGAAATAAATTAGCCAGGATTTACTGATATGGCCTAGCAGAAGGAAAATAAAAACAAGAGGAAACATGTGCTGAAGCCATTTGTGCTCTCCTGGTTCTTATGTGCGTGTTTGTCTGTTTGCAGCGATCTGCCTTCCAGGCTGCGACGAGGAGCATGGTTTCTGTGAGAAACCTGGAGAATGCAAGTAAGTTTGGCCACAGTTCAGTCAACTCTGTCCATAACATTTGCTCTGCGTACCGAAACGAGATGATTAATGACTGCTCCTCAGAATAAATCATACGGAAACATTCTCAGTTGGATGGTTAGGCACATCTATTGTTTATACTTTTGAAGCACATTCCCGTGTAGAAAGAGTGAAATCTGTTACATTGCTAATCGTTGGCATGTTCGCCTGGCAGGTGCAGAGTAGGCTTCAGTGGCCGTTACTGTGACGACTGCATCCGTTACCCAGGGTGTCTCCATGGCACCTGTCAGCAGCCCTGGCAGTGCACATGCCAGGAGGGATGGGGTGGCCTCTTCTGCAACCAAGGTGAGTCTCCACACATTCTTATTAGCTTTTGGCTGGAGATGTCCTTTTAAAATTTACATGATGTGTGTGGCAGAATCTGGACAGTCCAGCTGCTTGATTTTCTATACCTAGGACAGAAAGCAGGAGAGTTCAGTGCTCAGCCACAGGTGTGCTACAGGACGCTGACCCTCTCTTTGCCTGCTGTTTGTCTCAGATCTGAACTACTGCACACACCACAAGCCCTGTAAGAATGGTGCCACCTGCACCAACACCGGGCAGGGAAGCTACACCTGCTCCTGTCGACCTGGCTTCACTGGGGCCAGCTGTGAGGTCGAGGTCAACGAATGCTCCGATAGCCCCTGCAGGAATGGAGGAAGCTGCACTGTAAGTCCTGTCACTTTACTTCCTTTTTCTCTCTTTTAACAGTCTCCATTATTTGTGGATAATTACACAAACCAGCTCTTTCTTCCTTGTTGTTTACTGTTGAGTCGATGCATCAGTTGTTCTCTGGGCTAAATTTGGCATCTGTTCTGGCAGGATCTGGAGAACACCTACACCTGCTCGTGCCCCCCTGGTTTCTATGGCAACAACTGTGAGCTGAGCGCCATGACCTGTGCCGATGGCCCGTGCTTCAATGGCGGCCGCTGTGCTGACAACCCCGAAGGTGGCTACTACTGCCAGTGCCCAATGGGCTACGCCGGCTTCAACTGCGAGAAGAAGATCGATCACTGCACCTCCAACCCCTGCTCCAATGGTAAGCCTTGGTTTTTACCAGACCTGACTACATTTCCCAAGCCCATCTTTGACACAACACCTGTAATGTTACAGGAGAACGGGTAATTAACAAGTTTACTTCTATTCTAGGTGCCCAGTGCCTGGATCTTGTCAACTCATACCTGTGCCAGTGTCCGGAGGGCTTCTCGGGAACGCACTGCGACAACAACATGGATGAGTGCTCCACGTACCCCTGTGAGAACGGGGGTACCTGCCAGGATGGCATGAACGGCTACACCTGCACCTGCCCCCCAGGGTACGTGGGCAAAAACTGCAGCTCTCCGGTCAGCAGGTGTGAGCACAACCCCTGCCACAACGGTGCCACCTGCCACGAGAGAAACAACCGCTACGTGTGCTCCTGTTTGCCCGGATATGGGGGTCTGAACTGCCAGTTCCTGCTGCCGGAGCATCCCCGGGGCCAGCCGGTCGTCGACAGCCCCGACAAGCGATACTCGGAGGGCGGGGAGAACGGGGGCTTCCCCTGGATGGCGGCTTGTGCTGGGGTGGTCCTCGTGCTGGTGCTCCTGCTTGGATGCGCTGTGCTGGTGGTCTACGTCCGAGTGAAGCTACAGCACAGGGGCAGGCAGGCAGATCTGTCCGGCGAGAACGAAACCATGAACAACATCACCAACAACTGCCAACGGGAGAAGGACCTGTCCGTCAGCGTCATCGGCTCTGCCCAGGTCAAGAACATCAACAAGAAGGTGGACTTCCACCGTGACAACGGTGCTGGTGAGAGGAACGCCCAGAAGCCACGCTACCCGGTGGTGGATTACAATCTGGTGCACGAGCTGAAGCAGGACGAGTGCGGGAAAGAGGAACGGGAGAGGAGCCAAGCAAAGTGCGAAGCAAAAGGAGAAGCACTGGACTGCGAGCCAGAAGAGAAACAAAGAAAACGCTTACAGAGGTAAAAATGCTGAAGAGAATCCAGCTTAAGTGTTTGAACTTGTTTGATGATGGCAAATGCAGGACTCAAACAGTGGGTGGAAACTCAATATCTTGTCTCATTTTTGTTTTCACAGTGACGCTTCAGAAAGCAAATGCCCAGACTCTGCATGCAAGGACACAAAGTACCAGTCCGTATATGTGATATCAGAGGAGAAAGATGAATGTATAATTGCCACTGAGGTGAGTTGAGCTTTGTGTGCATCTTGCCGTGTGTTGTTGCGTGTTAAGCCGTGCTGTTGCTGCATGTTGTCTGACTCTGAGACTAAGCCCGCTCTCTCTCCTCGTGTCCTGCCCAGGTGTAATGGCCGCAGTGGACCTGTTGGAGTCGTGCTCTACGGGAGGTTTTACTCCGTCAAATGCTGCTCAAACCAGAGGGAAGGTTTCCTTCATGTGACTGCTGCTGTGGAACTGAGATGTTGAAACTGATGTTCAGAGTGAGCTGGTCCTCAACTGAAGGAGGCGCAGTGACAGCAGAAAAGAGAAGTTGGGCCACACTGGCCCCCCCGTGTCCTACGTCCCACCCCGGCCCCCCGCGTTTCCGATTCATTCTCCCAACCTGTTCCCCCGGATTCTACATCATGACCAATCCTGGCCCCTGCCTTCTATATCACGTCCCACCCCTGGCCAAGGCTCTGCATGCGGTTTTCCAGGAATGTACCTAATGACCTGTTGCACTGCCTTTGGGGTCAGTCTTACCTCATTGCACTAAAGGACATTTGCTTTCAAGAAAATGTATTTAACACAAACAAATATGACTTGATCACTGTGTATGTGAAGCCTGCACTGATGGCCGTGTGCATTTCAAAGTAATCCAACCCATTCCTGTGATTTGGTTTGGAGACACAAACACTGCCTTCAAAAAGAAAAAAAAGTCTGTTCAAATACTGTTCTTTTTAAAGTGGTATTCTTTTTAATTTAATTGTATTTTCCAATGGTTTGTGATTTTATGTATTTTTTGTGGAGTTCTTTTTGATATAATTTAAGTTTTGTATTTGTTTTGTTGTGCAAATATGTATAAAGGCACTTCAGGTCGATATGACTTTGTTTTCTAGTGTAAATGTATTTAAGAAGCATTGTACAGAATTTATTGTTATGGTTTTTATCATGGTTTTGTTAACAAAGGAGATCGTGAAAATATTTTTCCAAATAAATAATTTTAATTATTCAAATTCACCTGTGTGTATATGTCTGAAGTTTACTTGGTGCAGAGCATTAAACTATATTATGTGAACAACAGCGAAGAACCACGTGCTCTGAAACCAAAAAAAGTTGCAACTAATCAGTGTTAGGGCTGGTAAAGATGCTAGAGTGAGATGGGGTGGAAGAGTCATGGTGGATCTTTAGTCCAAGATGGAAGACGGCTGTTCTGAATGCTGTGGGAAGCTCATTCCACCACAAAGGGGCCAGAACAGACAGTAGATGTTACCAGAAAGTGCTGCTCAGAGGATTTAAATTAAAAGCAGAATTATTTCTGGGCTGGATGCAGCAGACAGACATCTTCCATTCTCTTTGCCTCCGTACTTAATGAAGCCCCACCAGGTAATCACAGTCTACACCCCACAGCATAATGGCAGGTTAGTGTTAAGACAGAGAGACTAGGACAGAAGGAAATGGCTCTGATGTTGTCTAAAAATGCAAACAGCTCTAGTTTCACAAACGGCTAGAGACACAATTCACAATCAAACACCCCTGATAGTTAAAAAACGTGGTTTCTTCTTTGTGGCAGTGCTGCTGTGAATACTATGAACACGGTGGAATACTGCCAGTGAATACAGTTTGGAACACCAAAGCCCTTCTCCTCACTGCCTGGCTCAGAGTCTGGCATCTGTGAGAAAATGTGCCACAAGTAGTTATTGTTCAAATGGACACAGCATTCTGGAGACACCATCAGCTGTGACCAGAACCAGGAAAGATTGGTGAAATGAAACAGCTGCGTGATAAGATCAAAAGAGTCCAATCCGATCATGTGTCTCATTGTGAACATATTGCCAGAATGATATAACAAGAAGTCCTTTATTGGGCAATTTCAAATACTCTCTAATATAACCAATGTTCTGAGTCTCACCTTCTGGGTCAACTGAACGATTTTTTGTATACACAATACCTCCCGTTCTACAGCATCCAAACCTCATCCAGGTACCAGACAGGCTCAAGCTGTAACTGGTTTTGGAAATACTTGAAAGAAATTTTAAAAATAATATTTGAAAGAAGTCACTGTGAGAAAGCACTTTATATGCATATCTGTGGATGAGAACATGGTGGCAGTTTCATAACAGTGGTTTGGCTTGGTCAGGATGAATGAATATCAGAATCATGTTTAAAATGGCCAAACTCCTTTCCTTTAGCACTTAAAAGGCCTGCTGTTCCTGGTAACTTACCATACAAAAAAAAAAAATGTTTCAACAAGTAACTTACGTCGACAGAGATGACGTGAAAGTGGGGTGACTATAGATTGATGACGGCATGTTCATGGTTATCACAGCCTGTGCCCCCCCCATTTCTCAGGAGGGATGGGGGGGTGGGGGTGGTTTGGACAGCTGAGAAACACACGAGTCACACGCTTCCCTGCAGCTGTCGGCATGGTGACGAGCAAGAAAATCACTTCCATTCATGAGAACATAAAGGGGCAGGGCATCGGCGTGCAGATCTCCATCTCCTGTCCACAGACTAGTTTATTTCTTATCTGTGTGCTGGAAATCATCATGGTTTACAAAAACAAAGAAAAACATTCTCCTTGACTTTGACCTAAAGATACATTATTCCTGCAAAGTTCCCAAATCTCCTTCAGATCTATTCAACTGAATGTTAAAAACAGTGATAGGCAAAATGAGTAAAAATATTTGTGGTGTCAGTATTAACATTTAGATTTCACACACCTCTACAAGGCTCGATTAAAGGTAGGTAACTAAAGCCTGCAATAGTACAGCCTGACTGACATTTAGCCTGCAGCACAGTCCAGCTTAAACTCATGATCAACTGTGACAGGTGATTTAATTTTCACAGTAAAACAGACACGACTCATGTAACAAGCCCTTCTAACTCCTCCACAGAGATTGAGTTCCGCGCTCTATATTAGCATTACAACAGAGGCTGTTTAAGAAAAGCCACTGTTTTAGCCCCATGAGCCGATTCACCTCGTCACACTTTTCACCTTCTTTTCTCCTAAAGAGATACAGGGGCAGAGCAACAGAACACTGCCTGAAGATGGAGTGTGTGTGCGGTATTGAGACAGTGTATGTGTGCGGTATTGAGATGGTGTGTGTGTCTGGGTGTGGTATTGAAGTGGTCTGTATGTGTGTACATGGACAGTATTGAGACAGCACGTGAGTGCGGAGATAGACTATGTGTTCAGTCTGGGGATTGTGCGTGCGTGCGGTGTATAGACAGTGTGTATTCGGTGTGTGTATGATCTTTAGATGGTGTGTGTGCGCTCTGTAGATGGTGTGTGTGAGGTCTGAGGGCAGTGTGTGCGTGTTCTGTAGACGGTGCTTTTGAGGTCTGTAGATGGTGTGTGTGTACAGTCTGTAGACAGTGTGTATGAAGTCTGTAGATGGTGTGTGTGTGCAGTCTGTAGATGGTATGTATGAAGTCTGTAGATGGTGTGTGTGTGTGGTCTGTAGATGGTGTGTGTGCGGTCTGTAGACGGTGTGTGTGAGGTCTGTAGACAGTGTGTGTGTGGTCTGTAGACATGTGTGTGAGGTCTGTAGGCAGTGTGTGTGAGGTCTGTAGACGGTGTGTGTGCGGTCTGTAGACGGTGTGCGTGCGGTCTGTAGACAGTGTGTGTGCGGTCTGTAGATGGTGTGCGTGCGGTCTGTAGACATTGTGAAGGTGTGTGTGCGGTCTGTAGACGGTGTGTGCGCACAGTCTCACTCCTGGCTGGATTAGCCTGTATAAAGCTGTTCTCTTCTGTGAAGCGGCTGAATGGGGAGTTAAATTTGGACAGATTGCAGAGAGTGGGGAACCCGGGCGACAGAAAGGGGTTCAACTTCAGCGGCATCGCCCTCTTTGTTCAGGCGGAGGGGTCACCTGTCACTCCTCACAACGCCATGCCCGCCCCCCTCCCACACCCCCGCACACCCCCGCCCCCCCCATCCCCGCCACTGCCACCGAGCCCCTCAGAACGGGCCTGACGGGACAGAGTTTGGGATTTAGGGCTGGGCTGGGTCAGCTGGGGGAAGCACACTGTTTGTGCAAAGCAATTACAGAGGCACAAAGGGAGTCGTCACACACACTCTCCCAAAAGAGGAAGATGCTGTTGACATAACACAGGCCATCAGACTGCACGGAGACTATCAATTTGGTCACTCCGGGCCACATTCACTCAGTCATTCAGTGGGACAGTGTATATTTTTATGAATCAGTCTAAAGAAAGCACACATTGAGCTGTCCACTGCGCTGCCAATTATGTCCAAAATATCCTGTTTGAGTCATGGAAGTTAAAAGTGATGTGTGCCAGGACTTCAGTCAGCGGAAGGTGAAGACTATACACAAAACTGACACTGCATTATACTCAGAATTAAATACTTTTTTCAGGATTATTTTGTGGGTCATACAGACAATAGAATTGATCTGACGTGTGTATTCAGGTGAAATACAGGTTCATTTTATGATTCATCACATTAGGATGTTTCTGTGATGGAAATCAACATATAACTTCAGTAGCAGCTGTAGAGTGTTTCCACAAAAAGTATGACACCTGTATGAACTTATCATACATAATGCCTTCAAGGATTTACAGTTTTAGAACTGTGCTACCTCACACTGTAGTGCCTGACATGACAAAGTGTAATTGGCTGTTCTATACATCCAATCCTGGAGTCCCTCTTTCCACCTTTCAACACCTTTTAAGTTAAATTCATAACTAATATAAAAATTGTGCTGTATTAAAAGTAAATGCCTTTTAAGGTGGACAGACTATTCCTCCAAGGAAACAAAGGATGACATCTACATGAACAGCATGACAGGAAAGACAGAAGTGCTGCTGTAAGCCCCAGAGCTGCAGCTGAATCATGTGTCTTTGTGATGTGAAGTGAAGGCTTGGCTCCATCTGCGGCTTGCTGGACTGCAGTATGACCGGGCCTGAGTGACCTTGGACAGGTCAGCGAAGTTTACGACTGGCATCTGCGCCGGCTTCCCTTCCCACCCCATGGAGGGCTATTCTTCCCCACGCTGGGGACAGGACACTCAGCAGCTAAAAGCTCTTCTCCAGAGGCGTCCGCACGCGCTTCCCGGGAGAAGCTCCCAGCCTATCTTTCCCAATATATCCCTGTTTATTCCACTTCCCCTTTCTGCATTCAGCTTGATCATCTTTCAAAAAGGATCAATGAATTACCGCCTGGAAAATGTTCATTGTGAAGCATTGAGTGACAACCTGTTTGTAAAATGACTTTATACAAAAATAAAAACGAATTGATTAACTGTACACCGTGCAGCCGAACAGGCGCACAGGAGAGATGACAGAGAACCGTACCTCATATCTCATTGTTAAAGATGCACCTATTACCCTAAAGCACACTTCAAGTCTGAACATTAAAAGTCTAAACGAGGAAAAAAGCATTGCAATCCTATAATAAGGCCATGAAATGATCTTGTTAACTTAAAAACCTAATTGTTTTAATATAGTTTTTTAAATGTAGTTATCTTATTGTTCGGCACATATTTAATTTGCTTTTAGTTTAGTATTAGTTTCCTTTTCTGGAATTCATCTCAGTTTTTTGTGTACTGACATCCAACTCAGGGGGGAGTTTTTTGGTTTTTAGCTTGCGCGACAGATTTCTTCGATTTCAGACAGAGAATGGGTAACGGGTCTCTAAGCACATGCCAATAACTTCCTATGCATCGTGGGAACCGTCCAGGCCAGACAATGAAAGAATGGACAATGGTGCACACAAAGGCCACCTTTGGGAGAAACCATAACCCACAGCATGCTGGGAAAGGGCAGCAATAGGAACAGATGTTGTCAGCACTACAAGCAACAGATGCCCCCCTGGCCAGCGTTCGCCCTGCCTCAGCCACTCACAGCCAGCAGGGCCTTTCTGAGCAGCGAGGATGGGAACGGGGAACAAACAACAGAGGGGGGAGGCTCTTCTTTTCAAGGGGAAAAAGTTTGATGCGATCAGGGTGAGAGGTGCTGCCTTTACATGACAAGTACGAGTTCAAGCTCTTCATGCGCTCTGCCTGCTTGTTATTTTTATTCGAAGAACAAGACACGGAACAACCGTTTTATTAAATGCACGACAGCTTGTTGATTTTTGTTTTTGTTGTTGGTCAAACAGGATTGGTAGAGATTTCAGTAAATCTAAAATAAACAGGGCACCATCTGTTTGGATATAGCTTCGCTATTTTAGCGTCAAAAAAACGGCAGGGAAAAATCGAAAGGATTTAGAATGAATCATTTATAGAAGAGATTAATTTTCTCAGGCAAAGCACTTGTCCTGAGTAACATTGACTGGTGTTCAAAAGTCAAACTAAGAGTCACTGACATCAAGATGCGAACCCAATGATCCTCATGAAAACATTGCTGCGACAAAGTTATGAGAAAGCTGAAGGGATTTTCCCTCTGAAGCTTAGTAAGACCTGCTATCTCCAGCACAGTAACAGAGGATCTTAAAGTGACACCAGGCAGGACAGGTCAGTATTCATCTGCCATTTCACCACCGGCCATCTCAGAATACGCAAACAATAAGAAGTCAGGCAGAAGGAACACAATTCCAGGCACTGTAATCTACACCATTGTGCTGAAACGCGCAGAAGTTCCCTCCCGCACAAGCAAACACAGACATGTGTTAATGCAGAGCGGCTTCGCAGACATGCTACCATGGCTGAAGAGTCAGCTGTCCCGGCCGCGCAGAAAGGAGAATGGCCTGAGTCCCTCTGGGAGTCTAGCGTGGACTGTGGGAATGGACCAGTGGACTGACACCTGATTAATGACTGCAAACTCTCCATTCTCTTCACATGATAATCATTTCAAATGGCAGATGGGGCGAGTTGGGGTGAGTTAGAATCTCCATAGTGAATAGTAATCCCCAGGGGTTAAATCAAGAGGGGGAAAAATCCCATCCTGAACAGTAGTGGCCAGTATAAATTGATTTCTATTTCCTATGATCAGTATTAAAAAAGTATTAGACTAAAATCTTTATTCCTCTTTGGTGGTATGTGCAGCACATTCAAGTGAGCATATGAACAATACACATTTTTGGATGCCCCCACAAAGGGGAAATTACAGACGCCCAGTGTCAAAAACCCCAAAGATGCCACCCCCACTGAGACCAAGAAGGTTTGGGTGGATGGGTTGAGGGTTCTGAACTCTGGGCTAGTTCTGGATTCTGTGGTATGTCTTTACTCTAGGCTGTAGGCCTGGGTTCTGGTGTAGGTCTACACTCTAGGCTGTAGGCCTAGGTTCTGGTGTAGGTCTACACTCTAGGCTGTATGCCTGGGGTCTGCTGTAGGTCTACACTCTAAGCTGTAGGCCTGGGTTCTGGTGTAGGTCTACACTCTAGGCTGTAGGCCTAGGGCCTGCTGTAGGTCTATACTCTAGGCTGTAGGCCTGGGTTCTGGTGTAGGTCTACACTCTAGGCTGTAGGCCTGGGGCCTGCTGTAGGTCTACACTCTAGGCTGTAGGCCTTGGTACTGGTGTAGGTCTACACTCTAGGCTGTAGGCCTGGGTTCTGGTGTAGGTCTACACTCTAGGCTGTAGGCCTTGGGTCTGCTGTAGGTCTACACTCTAGGCTGTAGGCCTTGGGTCTGCTGTAGGTCTACACTCTAGGCTGTACGCCTGGGGTCTGCTGTAGGTCTACACTCTAGGCTGTAGGCCTGGGGTCTGCTGTAGGTCTACACTCTAGGCTGTAGGCCTGGGGTCTGCTGTAGGTCTACACTCCAGGCAGTAGGCCTGTGTTCTGGTGTAGGTCTGTACTCTTGGCTGTAGCTCTGGGGTAGGTCTGTACTGTAGGCTGTAGCTCTGGTGTAGGTCTATATTCTAGGTTGTATGCCTGTGTAGCGGTGTAGGTCTGTACTGTTGGCTCTAAGACTTGAATATATCTGGGCTGTAGGCCTGGGTTCTGGTTTAGGTCTATACTCTCAGCTGCAGATAGAGAATGGGCAGATGGAATCAGGTGTTAATAGAGCTGCCAGCGTGGCTCTGGCCTGCTCTGGGAATGGCAGAACTGTGCTGGCATTTTCTGACTTAAATGCTGCCCTCCCTGCTGGAATACAGAGAAAACTAGAACGAGAGGTTTGGTTTTCATTCATAAATATAGAACAAGGAATTAGAAAAGCACCCTGTATTCTTTTTTTATTGTTTTAACTTGGGCAGAACACAGACCAGATAAAAATATTACATTCTGTGAAGTTGGGTTTGAGTCTCCATAAGGGTGTCATCTGGGGTCACACTCCATCAGGGAGACACTATTTTTAAGAAACTGACTATGGTGCATGATGCATTTTCTTCTTGAGTTCATGTGCTGTTGCATAAATGTTAAGGCTCTGCCATATTTTAATGCCAAAGTGACAATAATTATATGTGTTTGTTTTGGAAAAACAGTTTTTCTCCATTCCTACCCCTTTAACTATGACTATGAAGTTAGACTGGAGTGGAACCATCAAAAGATATCAATGGATCAACCCTTTCAGGCATATAATGCAATAACAGAGCTGATTAAGAAAGTGTTTGCTGAAGGAGGGATTGCAGGAAACTATGCCAACTTCCTCTCTGGAGTTCTCCAACAGAGGAAAAACAAGTGTTAGATCTACACAAAGGTTGGAAGATTATCCGTCTTGACATGCCATCTAGTCAAATTATGATTCAAAATAGTTCTCTTCTCCAACTCTTTGACAATCAATCGCGGTTTGGCTCCAGTGACAAATGAGCTAACAACAAGAAGGACTGTTGATAAGTACACTGTAAATGCACATAAACACAACCTTCACTCATAACATTCGAAAAAGCAGAATGTTGTTCAGGCAGGGGACTCTGTTCAGTAGTGGTCGAGTCACATAGCATGTGTGTGAAAGAGTAATTGCCCTCGACCATACCACTCGGGTCCATTTACCCAAAGTCCAAAAAATGTGGCACAAGCTGAACAATTTTGTGATTAGGAGTTAAACGCAGGAGTCCAAACAAAAGCAGCGGCTCGTCTCATAATGGAAAGCTGAGTGTCGGAGGAAGTATAGTAATTACGCTCCGGACGCGAGCGTGCGCTTCAGGAAAAGCTGAGCGCGAGCTGTCAGGAGGAATGATCGTTAGAGTTTCCAGGAGATGACTGAGCGCTGCTGAAAGAGCTTTCTGCCTGCCTGCCTGTCTGCCTGCGTAATGGGCAGAAAGCTCTCTCTCCTTCTGCTGAACGGCCACATTCCGCTATCGGGAGATTTAATTTGTCTAAGAATGAGACGGGGTCAGAGGTCGGCCAGTTGGAGAGCAGACCTGCTGACAGGTTGACCGTACTGAAGGGGCTAATGAGAGCAGGACAGGCGCAGATTATGCGTTAGGCTCGTTCGCTGACTGGAATCGATAACATTGGTCAGCGTGAACCCCTTTTCTTCCCGGTGCCTCAGAGACAGCAGGAGTGGCCATTCACACATGCGTGTCGTCATCCTGCGCAGAAATACTTCTCATTCGACTTTACTCAGGCCTGTCCCACTCACAGTCTTGGACAAGACAAACACTTTTTGTGATGAAACCATGGTTGCCGTTTATTGAATGGGGCCCCTGAATTATGCCGGCTACTTCAAATAACATGAATTACTTCAAATAAAAACACGGCCCAGGATTGTGGTCCAGTGTAAACAGATGAAGTCTCTCAGACAGAGGGCATGTATGGCAGTAGGAAGCCTGCTTTGTTGTTCATGCTGATGAGGGTTAGGGCAGAGTTTTACTGAGGAAGCATATCAGGGCCTAAGAGGAAACCCTTTCCCGTACCCACCCTGTATCCACTAAGCAGTGCAAGGAGGGGAAAGAGGAAATCTGACATACACCGCACAGCGCTGCTATTGTAAAGAGTGTGTGTGATAAACACTGCTACAACACAGCACTGCTATTGTGTACAGAGTGTGATAAACACTGCTACAACACAGCACTGCTATTGTACAGTGTGTTTGATAAACACTGCTACAACACAGCACTGCTATTGTACAGTGTGTGTGATAAACACTGCTACAACACAGCACTGATATTGTACAGTGTGTGTGATAAACACTGCTACACAGCACTGCTATTGTACACTGTGTGTGTGATAAACACTGCTACAACACAGCACTGCTATTGTGAACAGTGAGTGCGTGTGTGTGATAAACACTGCCATAACATAGCACTGCTATTGTACACAGTGTGTGATAAACACTGCTACAACACAGCACTGCTATTGTACAGTGTGTTTGATAAACACTGCTACAACACAGCACTGATATTGTACAGTGTGTGTGATAAACACTGCTACACAGCACTGCTATTGTACACAGTGTGTGTGTGATAAACACTGCTACAACACAGCACTGCTATTGTGCACAGTGTGTGTGTGTGTGTGTGTGTGTGTGAGATAAACACTGCTACAACACAGCACTGCTATTGTGCACAGTGTGTGTGTGTGTGTGTGTGTGTGTGTGTGTGTGAGATAAACACTGCTACAACACAGCACTGCTATTGCACACAGTGAATGTGTGTGCGTGTGAGTGCGTGTGTGTGATAAACACTGCCATAACATAGCACTGCTATTGTACACAGTGTGTGTGATAAACACAGCTACATCACACATCACTGCTATTGTACACATTGTGTGTGATAAACCATGCTACACACACACAGCACACAGCCATTGCACAATGACATGTTTTTTTGTTTTTTTTCACAGAATGAAAATGGACCAGTTTCAGTGGGTTAGTGTGGGTCTGCTTCAGTGGGTTAGAATGGACCTGTTTCAGTGGGTTATTGTGGGTCTACTTCAGTGGGTTAGTTTAGGTCTGTTTCAGTGGGTTAGAGTGGACCTGTTTCAGTGGGTTAGCGTGGGTCTTTTTCAGGATGTCCTGTGGAGGAACAGGTTGCTGGAAATCTGTTATAAACAAGAACAGACCCTCTGCTGGGGACCGGAGGTCCTGCAGAATCATTACCATAAATCTATCTGACAGTACAATGAGACGCACTGAGGCAGAACTGTTCATTAATAATATTTACACTGTATTACAGCACACTGAAACAACTCCAACATAATCACACTGCACTACAGCACACTGAAACAACTCCACCATAATTACACTGTAATACAGCACACTGAAACAACTCCAACATAATCACACTGTACTACAGCACACTGAAACAACTCCAACATAATCACACTGTACTACAGCACACTGAAACAACTCCAACATAATCACACTGTACTACAGCACACTGAAACAACTCCAACATAATTACACTAGAACATACTAAAACTACTCCACCCTAATTAGAGCATATTCTACTATAATTGACACAACATTCAAGGCAATGGGACATTACTCTAGCTCTGTGTCGTTGACGGGACTGCAGTACTGTGGCAGAGTAAAATGACCAAACCTGTGATAATGTGATGCAGAGGTGGGAAATCCAGGTCCAGAAAGTCCTCCCCAGTATTTAGTTCTCCTCACCTGGATTTGATAATGAGTGTTATTCGTCAGCAGTGAAATCAGAGTTCATGGGTGGAAGAAACACATGACAGGACTTTTACTTTCTAACCTCTGGACCTTCCACCTCTGTGTGTGTTTATTTATTTACATTTGTGAGTATGATGGAAGGCACAAAAAAAACAGGAATAGGTAAAAGCAGGAACTGAAACAACAGCTGAAAGTGGACAGCTTGAGAGCCGCCCCTCACACGACACCCTGTCCGCCCACCCCCACGGAGAGAGAGGAACTGAATAAAAGCACAGCAGGAGTTGGAGGGGCACCTTCAAAAGAAAAACAAAAGGACGAGTTTACGGCTTGGGACACGACATCACCTTTGTTCCTGTTCCTCGCTAGGCCCAAAACAAACCTGACCTTTCAACTTTAGGCACTGGGACAGGGAGGAGAAGAGTAACACAATCAACAATACATCAAATACACACCCAGCCAGTGAACTGTCGCTGCATCAGATTGTGCTTCTTACCTATGGAGTGACAGGTAAGTTTAAGAAAAGCAGTATCTCAAGGGTTAGCTCTTCCAGGTAAGAACAGTTCTTACTTTGTGATTGGTATTACACAGGAGGTGTACATACTTACGTTTTAGGAGAAGAGAAGTTCAGAACAAAAAGCCAGCGACCAAGACAGTACAAATGCAGATTGTAAACGCTGCAGGGGTCGTGATGATGCCACACTAACGTCAGCCAGTCACAACGTGACAACAGTGCTCTGGCCTGAGACGTATGCAGTGACTATCCATAGCTTACCACTTCCTTGGGGCACAGAGATATTAACCTAGCTCTGATAGAGGGCAGACAATCTCATCAAAACTGACGCTCAAAAGTGCATAATAGGAACAGGAAAGGAACAAAGCCAATGTATATTAGCTGATAACATAATGGTAATAGCCGCAGAAGGCGAAAGAGGAGCTTTAAGCGTCAGATGGGATTGAGTATACATAGTTACATGGGGCCTGAGAACCTGTAAACACGTGTGCCATTTAGTTTGGTGGACAACTGAATTTGGCTCGGCCACGTCTACCGGTGGAGACACAACCAGACAGCCATAAAACTGAACGGACTTGCTCTTTATCAGCATGTGCCCCCAGTCCCATACTGTGGAGAGGAGGCCACCTTAACCCAGGCCGTGTGCACCCACCCGACCAGGCCGAGACAAACGGAACACAAACTCCTGAAGAGCCGCCGGTGATGCAGGGACTCGGCTGCTCCTGTCCCCGTGTGCAGAGGCCTGCAGCCCTCCGCACACCCGCCCGCCCGCCTGATTAGTCAGGAAGATGGTTTCCTTGGAATCCGTGCCCATTTCCTGTCTGGCCGAGCGGAGCGCAGTGCTTTCCCCGCTCCGGCGTTTTCCCTCCGCATCCTGACCGCACCCCTCCCAGAGCTCTCAGGGCCCGCTTAGCCGTCTCAACACTCCGCAGGAAACAGCGAAGGAGGGGGCACGGGGGGTCACATCCTAAATATCCTCCCTCTGCCCTCGCTCTCTCCTTTGCCCTCATTTTCCTCCGCCCCTGTAGGGCTGCTGTAGAAACGAGCCCCCTGCCTGACAACACCCTTCTGCATGCAAGCCAGGCTCCCGCTCCAGGAATGTTTGACAAAAAGTTCCCAAGTTTGTTTTCTACGTGTCGCACTCCTAAGGAGACCGTAAAGGAACGCACAGCAGACCTTTCAAAGCTGCATTACCGAATGGAAGGTGCCGGAGGCGAAATGTACATAAAAATGAGAGCACAAAGAATAATTGTTTTCCATTCTGGAAGCTCCATCCTGTCCTGAAACTCTGCATTGTGATTGGCTGACAGACCTATTGTGAAAAGCTCTTGCCTTGGAGCCAGGCCAGAGGTCAGAGAGGTGTGTCTGTTTCGCCTGGGGGGTCCGGCAGGTCTCCACCCCGCCCCGACCCTCAGTAACCGTCCTGTTCCCACGTCAGTGTCACCTACTACAACCGCCACTGTCATTGTGATCCCTGGCGTGTTGTCCATCTGTGTGAACATTGAGGGGCACACAACAGCGCAGCCACATCACAGCCACCCACAGCACAGCCAAAATGACCACTGCCCGACTCCACCACGCAGCAGGGGGGAGGGAAGAGAGGGGAACACCAAACAGAACCCACAGGGCAGACCAGCCAACACTTGGCATTGTGCCACTTTGGGGCACTGTGAGAAAGATCCCTCCCCATTCCATAAATTAAACGTGTCACCACAAAAATGGCCTCAGTCTGCTTGCCTGGGTCATTACTTTTCCCGAACCGCAATAAATACCATCACCCCATGAAGGCACCCTAAATTAATTGATTGATGAAGCCCCTTCAAACCTTTACTGATGTGGTTTTTGTTCACATATTACATTCCAATTTTAGATAAGAAAAAAAATCTTTAACCAAATTAAAACAAATTTCCGCAATTCTTCTGAAATTCCATAAATGTTATTTTCCCCCACTACATGGATCTATTATATTAAAATAATACAAAATTTTTTTAACTTTTAGATGTTTTTTTTTTTTTTTTTGCTTTGTCAGGACACCCCAATGGTGAGATGGATCACTAAACAGGGAAGCTGTCCAAAGCCCTTTGTCTTTTGCAGGGGGGTGTTGGGTGGGGTGTGGGAACTGGAGATGAAGGGGGAAAAGGTTTTAAAGCGGGCCGAGGTGTTGGGAACGCTCTGAGCGTGCGGTCCCCACGCGCTGGAGGCAGAGAGGGAGCGTGGTGGCTTGATGAAGTGCGTGGTTTAATGAGGTGTGTGGGAGGATCTGCCGGGGACAGTTTGCCACGCACAGATGGCTCTTTGTACCCCCTGACACCCCCCAGCTGCTCGACCGGGCCCACCTCAGGGACGGGGGAACCGGGGGACCCCTAAGCTGCCTGCCGGGGCTGAGGGCTGACCCCGTGACCCCCATGTCAGGCAGGACCAGCTTCTCTCTGCTCCGAGTCGGCCTCCGTTGTCTGTTTATGGACTGTCAGTCACTTCAAGGGTTTGGGGGTCCCCCGGCCTCGGTCCCCCCGGATCCGAACTCGGAGTCCGAATTTCCACCCTTACGTTGTGTATATTGTGTATACATTTCATACACAAACACTTGTGCTTCTTGTTTTTCTCTTCGTGCTAACTGTTGCTGATGTTCTTTGATTTTAATGTCCCCGGTTAGCGCTGAGGAGACAGAGGTGTCTGTCCGAGAGAACAGGGTGTTCGAGGTCTGGCATCTGTCACTGGCCAAAACAGAGTAAGGTTTTTCTTGGGGGGGCGGGGGCGATTTGCTTAATAGAGGTAACATTTTATGCACTATGCATCTTCGTAAAGAGCCCTTAAAGCCTCTGTCCAACTTTGCCGTAATATGTTCCAAGTAATTTTGGTCTCTTTTGCTTTTGTTCTCAATATTTTGATCGCTCTAATTAAGTATAATGGTAAAGCAGAGAAACACGGTGGCGTTAAATTCGAATGCGTTAATTGAAGCATTTCTTTCTCCACCATTACAGTACTGATATTTGCAGTCACTGCATCATTTTCAGGTAGTCTTCAATATCCAGTGAAACACATCAAACATCACTCGCGCTTGGGAGAGAAACTGTCCCTGTAATATCACATCTCCATCACTCAACCACTCATAAGTGTGTTTCAGCCTGTTTATTTAGCGTTTTCCCAGCAGAATGAGATCTTTATGTTTCAGTAGAAAGACCCCAGTCTGGGAGCACACCAGAGAGTGTAGAGAAAACATGGCCCATCACACTGATCCATGGGCTCTTGAAAAGCATCTTGAAGCTGCGGAACTCAAGTTTACCAGCGCCGCCATGTTATGCACTTTGGAGGTAGAGACTGCGCAGTAGGGAAGCAGAGTGCGGCTCCTCCACTAAGCACATAAGACACAGTGTCATAATCGGTCCCCGATTTGTCCACAAAGTATTGCTGTATTGTCCCAATAACACACTAACAGACAATCGGCACCTGCGGAGTCATTAGATGAAGAAAAACCACATATTAACTAAATTGTCTTGTGGGGAAAAATCGCCTTTGTATTTTGACAATTGTACCATCGACTTTACATTGAAAACTAGTCTAAATGACCGATACTGGAGCCAACCGCAGTGGCACCAGTGAGCACCATCTCGCAGCATAACCAGAACACCGCTCATAACCGTGTACAACGGAGTCATCTCACCAACCCACAAACACCTGTTCCTTATTGCATAGGAATCCTCAAATAAAATGTGCATTCTCTGTGCATCCTTCCAAAAACCATGCTTGCCTTCAGACGAACGTGATAATCTAAAACTATTGGCTCTGTCTGCAGTGTAGAAACAGAGCTTTTATGAGCTGTGAAGTCCCAGGCTAGCGCTAATCCAGCGGCGCGCTCGAAAGGCCGACTGACAGAGCAGTGTTACGCACATTTTCACCAGTAGGGGTCACGAGTAAATAAACACAAACAGAAACATATGCTCAAGATTGTAGCTTTCGTGCACACTTGATTACTGTGACCCTCTTGGTGTTTCAAGGGTACTGAATGCAGGCGAAGACACAATGGGGTTACAATTTGGGAAATGTCAGCATACAGCACTTCAATACTGCTATCCAGGTCTGGAGAAAGTGAGGGCTTCCCCAGAGGTCAAAGGTTGCGCTGTCGCGCTCAGGTGACCCCGGTCAGTCAGAGGGCAGTGCCCATACGCTAGCCCCACTTAGCTAAATTCTGATGGGACAACGTTACGGTTTGGGAACGGGGGAGGGACACACAGAGACAGGAGGGCAACACCACCCACACCAAAAAGTAGATGAGCGATGATGTAATGAAGTAACACGGGAGTCCGACCTGCTCCCACTAAATTCCACAGCAGAGTGTCCAGCCCTGATTGGCTCAGCACCTGAGTACCATACAACCCGGGTCAGGCCCAAATATACGATTACAGCAGGAATTACACTCCGCTCGTATTCTGGGACAGTCTGATGCTTGTGTGAAATAATAAAGAGCGCAAACATTGCAAATGGACAGCACGACGTGCTGGTTACATTAATTAAGGTCACAGTACACTGTTACTACGGCTAAGCATATAAACATGCAATTCCACTGCGAGCAGCTCATATTATAAATTCCCCTTTTTAGTGAAGAAAATCACTGTAATTTGGCCAGATAATGGCAGGCACTGGTCCCATTGAAAAAAAAACTGGAGCTAACAGCTTTCTGAGAGGCAGAATCGGGGCTGTAGTCTGCGGTCAGCCACAAGCTACAGCAGCAGCGACAGAGCATTTCAGAGCACACTCCTCTGCACACTGATGAAGCCAATCACCAATATAATTACGCTCCAAACGGTGAAGGCAAGGATAAAAAAACTGGAAAAAAATACATTTGGGTCAACTGTATTTTATACCCAGGAAAACCTTTTTAACCCTTGTGCTCCATTTTACTCAAGTGAAACCGTTCAAATATAATGCCTGGTTCAGATATACACAGGACTTCATTGGGAATTATATCCATAATTATAAACCTACAGATTATATAGGTTTTTGTGAAAGGCAAAGGTATGGGGGATATAAATCATGTGTAAAAATTCAAATTAAACATGATTTCTCATTTTTATCTTGTATTCAAAGAAACCACATAGGCAAAAACACATAATAGATAACGTAGAACAGACAGAAACACAGCAAGAACCAAAGGTACATGGGTCTAATCACCGGTTATGAATAAATGACTGAGTGTCATTCCTCTTTCACTACTTTGAAATGGGTGAATTTGACCTAAACCAAACACAAGGGTTAAAAAAGCGCCCCTCACTTCCTCAAAATGACCTACATGCTGGCTATGTGCACAAACCCAGCGGACACGGTGCTGTTTGGAAAGGCAGATTCCTGCAGTTCTCTGGGCCCTGACCTGAAGGATGTGAGGGCATGTGCAGCTGCCATCTAGTGGCCCAACACGGAAAAACACCTTGCGCACAGCAGCACATATCAACCGTAACATAACAAACAGAACAAAGGGGGGAAAAGAAAAAAATAATAATAATACAATACCCCCAAACCTAAAGCGGCACGGTTATTTCAGGCTGCACGGTGGTGTAAAGTGTTATTGGGTTTCTCTGCGCTGTGCTAGGGGCAGGTGGCGGACGTACGCGGCCGTTGAGAAACAGGAGCCGGCCGCTGGGAGGCGAGAAGGCAGATTCACCTGAACAGTAACAGCAGGCCTGCGCAGTGCATTCAGCCAGCAGCCCTCCAGCGCTCAGAAAAATCACAGAACAGCAGCCAGGCCTTGGCTGGCCTCTTTCTCCACTCAAACGGCCTGTAAAGAGATCCGCGTGTGCGAGCAGCACTATAAACCATCTGGGGGCCGGGCCTATCAGGTACCCCAACCCTAACCCCAATCCCTAACCCTAAACTTATCGCTAAACTCGTAGCCCTAAGCCCACCCTGGCCCAAAGCCAAAGGCACCTACAGTACACCTGACGGTTAGCTGCCTGCTGGCATCGAGCCCTATGGGAGTGCAGCTCCCGTTTCTGCATCAATGGGGT
This sequence comes from Conger conger, assembly GCF_963514075.1. Taxonomy (NCBI): domain Eukaryota; kingdom Metazoa; phylum Chordata; class Actinopteri; order Anguilliformes; family Congridae; genus Conger; species Conger conger. Next base: position 18,316,367 of record NC_083777.1, on the reverse strand, counting down.
GGGGATCATAAAAGGTACAATAGGTAAGATTTTTGTGTTAAATCATTGTTACAAGACCATTGTAAATCCCTTCATACCATTGAAAAAGGCTCACTGACATGTTGACTTACCATCTGTCTGTGTTTATAGTTCTTAAATTTGGGTTTCGAAATATACAGTTGACGCACTGATGCTCTGTAGCAAAACATAGTATAGCTGTACAATAAATCAAGCTCATTGGCTGAAAATTGGCATTTCAACGTCAGCACATTCACAGAGAAAAGGTGGGATAAACAGCGTTGTGGTTTGAGGGTGTTTGTTGCTGCAATTCCTCTCTTGACCGTTAGAAGTCCAAAATTACCTATTGTACCTTTAAACTGGCGCTGGAACTTGTCATATGATTTCTACTGTGATTTGAGAGACCTTTCTGGAGATCATTAGTCATTCAGCACTTGAAATGAAAATCATATAAGGCTTGCTGCTGTTACCTCACTCGGCTGTGACTTCATCTGTACGAGGAATAAAGGGTGTGGGTAAGAAAACGCAGGGCATTCCTTGAGAGATGAGTAAAAAAACAAAAAAAAGCACCATTTATTCGGAAAATTAAATACAATTCCATGGTTACGGTTGTAAATGCAACAAAGCAAAGCAATATATACATGATTTTAAGGACTTTGTGCTTAAACCTGAGAGGTACAAAACAGTGTGACAAACATTAAAAGCACCAGTTTTAAAAAAAGCTTTCTGCCACCCTTTTCTCTGTTCTCCCTTCAGCCATGTGAAATCCACCAATCCCATTGCTCCATCTGCCTGAAATCCACCACTCACAGCCCTCTATCTGCCTGAGCTCCACCAATCCAATCCCTCCATCTGCCTAAGCTCCAGCAATCCCACAGCCCTATTTATGTGACTTTTTTGGAGTTTTTGTTCCTCCTTTTTTCTTTGGGGTTGAAAATTCCTTGGTGCAACAATCACAAACCCAGCAACCTGAGGAAGACAGAAAGGATAAATGCTGGAGGTTAGTCCACTTACCCACAATGCACCACAGACTCAACACAGTCGCTATTTTTAAGATGGCAGCGCCTGATAGGTGCCCCTGGAGAGCGAGTCAGCGACCCAAGCCACCCCACTCTAACCTCTTTACCACAATGAAAACACTATTTTCACATTCACAGTCACTTCGCGTGTTGTGTCTGAAAACTATTTAAACTCAAAATCTGAAAAACATCTGACTAATAACTGTGGGAGAAAACAGAGGGCAAGTATACAGTTGACTTTTATAACACAGTTACTCACATCGGTCTGGAAACAGACGCGCATTCCAGACACTTTTTCACAACAAGACCCTTTTATAAATATCATTTGCAAAATGAATCTCTTGCAACACAGAAAGCACTTCTCACACCTGGCCAACAGAGGGAGTGTTTTTAAATGAGCCTGTTAACTGGGACTGTAGATTTGATGAACAGAGATTTATATAAATGTTATCTGGGACTGTCGAGGCAGATGTATATAAATGTGATCTAGGACTGTAGAGGCAGATGTATATAAACGTGATCTGGGACTGTAGAGGCAGATGTATATAAATGTTATTGGGGACTGTCGAGGCAGATGTATATAAATGTGATCTGGGACTGTAGAGGCAGATGTATATAAATGTTATCTGGGACTGTAGAGGCAGATGTATATAAATGTTATTGGGGACTGGAGAGGCAGATGTATATAAATGTTATCTGGGACTGTCGAGGCAGATGTATATAAATGTGATCTGGGACTGTCGAGGCAGATGTATATAAATGTTATTGGGGACTATAGAGGCAGATGTATATTAATGTTAGCTGGGACTGGAGAGGCAGATGTATATTAATGTTAGCTGGGACTGGAGAGGCAGATGAATATTAATGTGATCTGGGACTGTCGAGGCAGATGTATATAAATGTTATTGGGGACTATAGAGGCAGATGTATATTAATGTTAGCTGGGACTGGAGAGGCAGATGAATATTAATGTGATCTGGGACTGTAGAGGCAGATGTATATAAATGTGATCTGGGACAGGAGCGGCAGATGTATATTAATGTTAGCTGGGACTGGAGAGGCAGATGTATATTAATGTTAGCTGGGACTGGAGAGGCAGATGTATATTAATGTTAGCTGGGACTGGAGAGGCAGATGTATATAAATGTGATCTGGGACTGTAGAGGCAGATGTATATAAATGTGATCTGGGACTGTAGAGGCAGACTGAAATAAATGATGAGATGTAGGTGTGGACGGGAGCTCACCCAGTGGGATAGAGTCCACCCCCACGCAGAAGGTGTGGAAGCCACGGTCACACTTATCACAGAACATCATCTCGTCCTCGTGATGAGGCTGCTCACACACCATGCAGGTCTTACACTCCATGCACTGCCAGGGGTAGGTCTTAATCATGGCCACCAGCTCCACACTCATGTCCAGACATGACGGGTGACCTGAGACAGAGAGAGTCCACCATTCAACAGCACTGCACCGTCACGTCTTACATACCAATCACAAGTGTTCTGTCACATCATACAGACCAATCAGCACTGTTCTGTCACATCTCACACACCAATCAGCACTGTACCATCACATCAGACACACCATTCAACAGCACTGTTCCGGCATGTCTTATAGACCAATCACCATTGTCCTGTCACAACTCACACACCAATCAGCACTGTTCTGTCACATCTCACACACCAATCAGCACAGTACCATCACATCATACACACCATTCAACAGGACTGTACCGTCACATCATACAGACCAATTACCAGTGTTCTGTCACGTAATATAATCATTCAACAAAGTAATATACATTAGGAGAGGAAGTGCGTGTACTCACCGCTGTTTCTGCACTGGGAGCAGTGAATGAGTGCTTCTGGCTTTCCCTTCTTGTTGGAGTCCTTACCCTTCTGACATATGCCACATATTGCATTTGGAATGACCTTAGGCTGGAAGGGCAGAACAATGCTATAAAAACTACTGCAATAGGGTCCGCTTCAGCATGAGAAACAGGCACTCAGGGCCAAAATACACCCAGCTAAAAATACCCAACTTTCTCAACACTCAAAGAGCATGCTCCGTATCACAGCAACAATGCCTCCCCCGCCCCCAAAATGCCACGGAACCAACCAAAACAAACCAAAATACAAATCCTCTACAGTACTTAAAATGTTTAAAATATATGACCAGTTTAAAAATACCATTTGTTTTTGAATAATATAAGAATACCCTGAAATGTTTCAAGCATTACCAGAAATTCCTTGCATATACAAAATGTATATATTTTTTATAATTTATACAGATTGCATTTTATAAATACACTCAGTGACCACTTCATTAGGTAGACCTGTACACCAGCTTGTTAACAAATATTTAATCAACCAATTATGGGGAAGCAAGCATGTGTGGTAAAGAGGTTTTTCAGACCAAATGTCAGAACGGGGAAGAAATATGAACCAAGTGACTTTGACCCTGGAATGATTGTTGGTGCCAGACAGGGTGGTTTGAATGGTAAATGGTAAATGGCTCAACATTTGTCACCTGTATGGATCCATAATATCAGGACAATAATCTTGACTGAGAATTACGTTTCATGCTTTTTACCACCAGAGGGCGACAATGAGCCTTTGTATTGACTATTCAAAGCAATAAGTAAAAACCAAAATACAGGGACCAAGATTTTGGCTAATAGAAAACTGCTTATGATTAAAACAATTTCTCATGATTATCATGATTTAACTGTCATGCAGCAGCTAGGAAAAACCTTAAAATGCTGGCAGTTTTTATCTGGAATAATCGAGTTTTTATCTGGAATAATCGAGCACAAAACATGCTTTAATTAGAAAATCAGTGATTTTGGAAGACCCAGGATAAGATACCAGATTTCAGATTGAAGTGAAGCTGAAAATAAAATGTCAGTCTGATTCTGAGGTTCTGACTGGCTGCAATGGCCCACATTGGACTGTGCAAGTACACTCCTCCACATCATCCACTTAAATAAAAAGACGTGCAAAAAATCAAATGCAAATAAATTAATAAATTAATCAGGCCACATATTGTCAATCCTGTTTGAGATTTTGCAGCAACAGTTCTTGCTGTGCAGATGTACTCTTCGATGCAGGCTGTAAAATGAATGCGGCAGAAGGTGGAGAGCACTAAGAGGGTGGGTTCAGTGTAGCCTGCTGTTGTAATAGTGCAGTCCCCACTTCAGGAGGTAGTGTGCCAGGTATAGTATGCACACTAAAGAGGACCCACAGGTAAGCACACCTCTACCACAGAGCGCTACCAAAATCACACACAATGTCAATTAAAAAAATCTGTATAGAGTGCATTTGTTTAAAACCTTTATTTCAATATGTAGCTGTAGTAGAACTTCTAAATACTGACATTTCCTGCTATAAAAAATCTTTTTGTGAAGAAAAGCAGTAAAGGCCCGGTAGAACAAACACACAAACGAGGGGCAGGGGAGGCAAGGGTTAATAAAGCACACACAGGTATTCAGTCAACACAGGAAATCAATAAAACTACTTCACAGTTAGAACACGTAAGGGGCTAGGCCTGGGCTCGGAGACGCTACAGGGACCGCGGCGGTCTGTAAGAGACGACCGGGGTGCGCTTTTAGCCAAGTCATCGCGCCCAAATCATATGTGTTAATAAGTCACAGAAAAGACTGGAGAACAAATACAACAGATCAAAGGTCGTCAACATTCTGCGTGACGGATCAACAGAAGCTGTACCTACAGCTCGACAGACTGGAACGGGCAGACACCGGTCCCGGTCTGTGCCAGTACTAAGATAGGATGCAAGCACTTGGTTCTTGGTGAGATCCAGCTCAATGTCCCTGTTTGACCAGAGACATTAGGTGAGTTAGGAGAGACATTTGAAGCTATCCTTTTTTTACTTTTGGTTGAGTCAAAAAAAAAGTAAGGTTTGGGGGGGGTCCAAGATAAATAGGAACATTGGAATGTCAGACAAACATGGAAAAATTTCCATTGTGCACATGCATTTTGTCTTGGGTACAAGTGATCAATTAACACTGGTAACGTTCAAAACGAACATATCATCAGAATGAACAAGCCAGCAGTCGTCTCAGACAAGACCATGTTTGTCCAGTAGGTGGAGCCCTTACGACATCCTGAATCTAGCTGGATATATGGTCATTGTCATGTGACTTCATGCTCCTACTTACAGCGGTCCAATAAGAAACTCCACTGCAATGCTTCAGTTAACAAAGCAACGCTCACCTAACATCAAAAGTCTTCTCTCCAACACAGCCAAGGCAATTATTGAGAAAACCTCAAAAACTGTTCCAAATGTGTAGATTCCCCTCTCTAATTCCTGTCTTACAGTACTGAACTACATCCTACGTTTATGCTACTTGTGAGGGCTACAGGAGAGTAAAGAGGGCGAGTAAACAATACACGATGCAGAAACTACAAAACCGAGACAAAACTTCAAATTCCCTTTGGCACCATATTGCTTTTAAATGCTACCTTCCATCAATCGTGCTCTCCTTCAGAACAGCTAAACAGTCAATACATGTCTGTTCATATGAAACTATTGGAGGGAGAATTATCATTGCTGTCATGGATGTCAGTGATATGTTTACATATATGACCATGGCCAGGATAAGCCAAGAGTAAAAGGCAGTGCTTCAATGCGTTCGGTAAAAGTGCTTTTGTGGGAATTCATCTTTTTCCCATGCAGGTCTTGAGCAGACCCAGTGTACCAATTTACGGCTCTGTACAAACATATGCAGTGCTTTGCTTCGCTTGTGAATTCAGTCAGACATTTTGTCAAACCGAGTCATGCAAAGTTCGCAAATGAGGTCAAAAGGTAGATCTTTTGTTGATCCGAAATCTACAAAATCCTTACAAGAATACTTCCAAAACAATGATATATTCTACCAAAGGCAACCAAATAAACGTAAACCAAGAAAATAAGCACTTGGGCCTCTTCGTCGAGGTCCGGAGAGCAGCGAGGCCGTGCTGTCAGAACGCACACCATCCCGTAACAATTTCATATCAAACGCTAGTTTGATAACACTTGGACTTCACAAAAATGCTGCGTAAAGCATGGAGTGAAATTACATACACTTAGGAACATTTAAACTCAAATCTTCACTTTCAAACCATTTAGTGTTCATAACATGTTGCATTTCAGTGCTATTGAGACAGCCAATAAGTTGTTTATTGAAACTAACCGTTAGCGCAAGTAACTCTAGCAGCCAAAATCATCTGCTTACTTGCCTTTTAGCTGTACTAACAGGCTGGCAGCAAAGAGGTATATCATTAAGACATTCAGAGGACAGGGAATTAAACGCAAGGGGCTCTATTGAACGAAAAGTGCAGTAAGAGGGGAAAATGGGCACACAAAATCCCCACTGGAGAACACAATCACCAAAAAAAAGACGGGGGGGGAAAAAGCATTATTGCTGTAGAAGTTTTTGCTGGAGTCATTGAGTGGCGGTCCGGGTGAATAATTGAGGAGGAAACGGTAACAGGCGAAAGAGGAGGATGGAGCAGGCCTGCAGACTGCACACAGGAAGCCCGAGAGGAAGTTACAGCCCAAAGGACCACCTGCCTGCTGGGGGTGGGGACACGTGGGGGGGGAAGAGACGCTTTTGGAAAAAGTCAGGGGCTTTTGTCTTCTACCTTGTACCCGGAGGCAGATTTGTGTTGGAGGGGGCGGGCGGGGGCGTCTTTAGCCGGGGGCCCTGCTCTCTCTTTGCTCTTCCCTTTGGCCTGGGCCCCGCTGTCCTGGCTGTCTCCGTCCGACGTGTTCCCAGAGGAGCTGTCCTGTGGGGAGAGGAGCGCAGTCACTCAGTGGGACCGATTCCACTTTCAATGTGTGCGCCCGCCCGCCCGCCCGCACACACACACACACACACACACACACACACACACACACACACACACACACACACACACACACACACATATACACACACATACACACACATACACACACATACACACACATACACACACATACACACACACACACACACACACACACACACACACACACACACACATACACACATATACACACACATACACACATATACACACACACACACACAGTCATGCAGTCATGCAGTAGGACCGATTCCACTTTCACGGTTTCACCCACAGAACCGCACATGGACACACACACACACACACACACATATGCTCACACACGCTGGCTCGGAGTGGGTGGGAGTATGTGCGCGTGCTCATAGTTGTGTCCCTTACTGAGGAGCCCTTGTTCTTCTTCCCCTCCTCCCGGTTCTCCTCTCCATCCTCGGAGTCTCCGTCGCTGTCGGGGGCAGGCAGCTCAGGGTCCAGAGGGGGTTCGTACAGGGCCGTGTTCAGCGGGAGGTAGCGCAGCTCGTTAGGAGAGTACCTAACACACACAGGTAATGCAGTCCGTGAGGAGAGTGAGTAACACACACACACACACACACACAGAGCTTGTGTCTGCACGCAAACACATAGGTAATGCCGGGTACCTTTTGTAATAGTCCTGGAACTGGCCAGGGATGAGGGCTACTGGGTAGGGCCCAGTCTTGGTTTTTTCTGGGGGAAGGACTCTGTACTGCCCTTGAGGCACCTGTATGATCTGTCAAACAGTGAGGAAAACGGTCACAGCTATATTCACACCATTCTCACACTTCATTCACACAATCACCCTCAAACACTGCATCTGATCTGGTTTCCTCTCCCAGCCACATACAAGTACTACACTTAACTCAGTTCATTTGCTGGGAATAAATGTGTTTCTGCCCATAAAACACTGCACACACACACTGCCTGTTCCTCATGCCTAAAGAAACCACCAGAGGGATCAGACAAACGGAAGCACAAACAGAAAGGAGAATCTCTCAGTGTCTGAAGTACATCACAAGCACCCTGCCCCCCGTGGCCTGGCTCACATGTGTCTGCAGATCAAAGTAGGCTCTCCTCTCCTCCATTCTCTCTCGGTTGAAGTTGCTGTTGAACTCCGCGGCCTTCTTCGCTGCTTTCTTGATGTACTCAGGTACTTTGCTGGCCTCCACCTTCTGAGAGGTCTGCTGCTGCATTTGCTGGTGAGAGGAAGAAGAGCAGGAGTGAGTGCTTTTAATACGCACAGCATTTTAACATGGTCTCATCGCAAATGGACAATCCTCCAGCGACAAAGGAATGAGACTGTACAATACAATTGAACAGGTATGGACATTACTCCTGCACTGAAAGAGACAACAAGGATATGGTAAATATGCATTTTTGACGCTTAAAGTAAATTCATCATTCATCTTAGGAATGCTAGAACATTCTTTATTGTATCTTTGAAATGTCTCTCTGCACTCACAGAGTACTCTTTCGTGATTCTCTGGCGCTCTCTCTCCTGGAGGATGACAGAGTACTCTGCATGTTTGGCAGGGTACTCTTTCATCATCAGATCGATGACCTCATCGCTGCGCAGAGCAGTAAGTCCTGAAAGAACAGACAAAAAGCATTTATGAATGGCCTCAAAGAACCAATAAAAAAATGTGTTGTAATATATGCAAATTGAGCACATCCCAAGCTGTTTTTTTAGAAAAGAGACTCACCTAAGGTACACTGTGTCTCCGTGATGACATTTTGCTCCCTCAGGTATAATTTCTCCTTGTGAGAAAGGTCTCTCCTCTCCAAATCTAAAAGAAACCAGAGAATAATGGACTTTCTTTGACTTTTAATTCATAGATTTCTCCTTTTGTATGGGTTCAGTACTGCATCCTGTCACTGCTCTCACACAAATGCCCTGCCAATACCATTAATGATGGACCAAAACCAACATACAAATTTTAAAAGACAGAAGAATGAACTTATAATGTGCCAAAGATAATGAATGAATGAAAAGCATCAAAATGAACCTGAAATAATTCTTCCATTTCACAGGAGCCCAAATCAATGAAGGGTTACACTTCATCTCAAACAAGTGAGAAACAGCTGTAAACCCTGAAAATGGTTACGAGGGAATCAATATCCAGGAACAACGCATTGTTCCTTCAAATTTAAATCCATTTTCCTGAAACCTGGAAGGGAACATTACCTGGGTATTTACGCTTAAAAGAAGTGACTCCCAGGTATTCGCTAACTTGCTCCTGGAGCATGTAGTACTCCCCACTGTCGTCTGAGGGCCACTTGTACTCAACCAGGTTCTCTGCTGGGAAGTATGTGAGCCTGAGAAGGGGGATCGGACAACAACGTTAATCACTTTTGAGATTCAATTTACTCTTGGAACCGCTACTCACAAAATGATATTTCCCGTATTCAAAATGCCGAATATGCAGAGCAGTAGGCCTTTCCCCCCCATTTTATGTAGGATGCGCTTCTCAATTAAGAGCTAAGATGGTCTTTACCCAAGATCCTGGCTGGAGGTGTCACAGCTTCTGGAACTGTCTCCAGATCCCATTCGACGTCTCTTGGGGGCCTGACTGCCATCGTTAGAATTGTCTTCTGTGTCATCCTGCACCAAGAGACCACAATATCAACATTCCCCATTGAGGACAGAACTGTTCATAACACCATTTTGTAGAAGTTGTTAATTTTATCAGCTCATAAAAATCTTATAATGCAACAAATACCTGCAATATTCACAACTGTGTTTCTGTGTTTTCAACTATCTTAAGTGGAGGTGCAACTCAGGAACAGCCAACAGTCATTTGTGGAGTGCTTTTCCGGCCAAAAGTTACAATACAATAACACAATTCAAAGCAATAAATTACCTTCTTCTCTATATTGCCAAATCTTATTTTTCCGGCTTTTTCCATTTTTATTTTATTTTTATTTTTTTACTTAATGGGCGATAGGGCAGTTTAGTATTTATACCCGTAGTTAGCCTGTGTTTAAAACTGTAGTTACTTTATCGTGCATTTGATGCCTTCAGAAGGTAGCATTTCGGTCTCCAAGGCAACGTCTTCGGCATTATCTCCAATCCGCGCATGCTTCCAACAAAACCTCCAAATATTTGGCTATCACAACTTACTCCGTTAAGTTAACTTGCGAGCAACCAGCATGGATGTCTTAGTTTTGACAGGCCAAAACGCTGTTTTCATTTCGTTACCAAGCCAACTTTCTTAACTTAATGTTAATTAAATGTTCTAAACTAACTTAGCTAACGTTACGTGTTCAATTTATCAGAGGGTTCATTGAAACCTCTCTAAACTAACGGTAGATGCGTAGCAAATTTAGCTGAGGGAAAATGGTCGACTTATGAGCTCATTTCGAAAAGGATTTCCGCATTTTAACAAGGAAAATATATGTTATTATTCATTTCCAAACAGGTTGGATGGTGATGTGCTTATGTGGTTCTTGTAATGGTTAACGTTATTAGCTAACATTATACGAGTGAACAAATGGAACAAAGGAATGAGGTTAACGTTACTGTATCTAATGGTTTCCGTCCATGCAGCACAATTTTCCTAAAGGTCTGCTCCCCCTGTTCAGTATCTTATCATCTTACGTTTTGAATATCTGAGTTGCTGCCATTCCACCCCAATTTTCTTTTCTTTTTTTACCTTTAATGATTGTGTGCCCGGAGTTGCAGGGTTGCTATCGCAAGCTCTCGAAGGGAGAACAGCGGCCATGTTTACTATCAACGACGATGAGCGCGTGTCATGTGAAACGTATCGGAAACACAGTAAAGCGAAACAAAGTTCCCTCATCTTTTAGTCTTGCGAACGCCATCGCTCACTCTTTAATTATTTACTAGTATTCACGGGTTAAAATGTTTCTCTTATGGCACAAAAATCGAAGAATAACAGGATTACTCAATATATTCTCCACATAATTTAACATTTGATGAAAAAATAATTTTGTAGCTTCCTTTAGCACCACGCCTTTAGCACGTGTTCTTATTATTCAGTCCGGCTAACATCATCAAAACCGTCCTAAAAGGGTGTCGTTATAGAAACAATACACGGTGCTTTCTCACATTCACTCTTCTGTCGAAGTCATTTATTTGCCGTCTCATCTATCTTTAAAAACCAGCTTCGAGGAGAAAAGATCCCCAATCTAATTGTATAAATTTGAAATGGAGCACGCCATAAAACACCTGCAAATCCTTCACGTGGTATTTATACATTACAACCAAGGAATTAACTGTCACTTGCAATGTATTGCATGAAGACGATTAGACCAACCATAATTCAATGTCATCATTAACACGATATATATGCCATCAGACAATCCTATAGTGCGTTAGGATTCTCCTGCCATATACAATATACATATACATAAAGGTATGCCAGCTGGTCATAGCACTGAGACTGTCAGCATAGTCTATATCATCTTATTCATGGCCATACTTTTACGCATATATACTTGGGAATTTTACGGCAACTTGTACATTCAGATCAGTGAGCACTTTATTAGGTTTTTATAAGACGTCTTCTTTTTTTTTCTTTTCTTTTTACTTATTAAGTCTTCTGCTGCTGTAGTCTATCCACTTAGAGGTTTGACGCGTTCAGAGATGCTCTTCTGCATGTTGCATGTTGTAACGCGTGGTTATTTGCGTTACTGTCACCTTCCTGTCAGCTTCGACCAGTCTGGCCCTTCTCCTCTGACCTTTCATTAATAACGCGTTTCTGCCCGTAGAACTGCTGTTCCCGAGATGTTTTTTTGTTTTTCACACATTCTCTGCAAACTCTCGACTGTTGTGCGTGAAATTCCAAGGAAATCAGCTGTTACAGAAATAATGAAACCAGCCTGTCTGGCACCAACAATCATGCCACGGTCGAAATCACTGAGATCATATTTTTCCCCATTCTGATGGTTGACTGAAGCTCTTGACCCGTATTGACCCATGATTTAATGCATTGCACTGCTGCCACATGAGTGGCTGATAAGTAGGTGTTCAGGTGTTCCTAATAAAGTGCATGTTCTCCCCATGTTCGCGTGGGTTTCCTCTGGGTACTCCGGTTTCCTCCCACAGTCCAAAGACATGCAGGTTAGGCTGATTGGAGAGTCTAAATTGTCCGTGGGTATGAGTGTGTGAGTGAATGGTGTGTGTGCCCTGCAATGGACTGCCGACCTGTCCAGGGTGTATTCCTGCCTTTCACCCAATGTAGCCCCCCTGCGACCCTGTTCAGGATAAGTGGGTTAAGATAATGGATGGATGGAGGGATGTTTTTCCCCCCAAGTTGACCCATCAATAATGAAAGAAGCACTGCTTCTTGAAAGAAACCCTGTAATTAAGTTTGTACTCTAAATCTGCAACCCACAGGTGTCCAAACTGGATGATATATCCTGTGTGTGTAGCATGCACTGTACACTGAACTCCAGTGTCCAGTGTCCTACTGATGGAGACAGTTTGGAATGTTTTTAAGACCTCAAAGGTGAAGAAATAGTTCTCTGAAAATATTTAATTTTGCCTTGGGATCATGTCACAGTTGGTTTTTGACATGTGCACTTGATAATTCACTCTTCAATGACCATCTATAATTGATACTGTTTATTGTGGAAACATACTGCTGCCAGTCATGTTAAATGCTTTAAAACAAATATACAGTTCACTAGAATATTTAACACCTAAATAATGTCATCATTGAAAGTAATTATTTAGTATTTTTATAATACAAAGGGCAACACTAGAAGAGGGCTCAAAGCAGGAGTCCTTGCTGGCAGGATGATTTACCATGTTTATTGCAGTAGGTTACATTGTGTGTTTCACCACAGCGGTGGTCGTACGAACATCCCCCCCCAACATTGTGAATCAGCCATCTGAAACACAATGGCAGAAATATTACTAAAAATACAGCAGACACCTCTCCAGGCAACACACAACATCTGACAACTGAGCTAGAGCTGTAAAAAAAGAGAAATCTAAATCTAAACAGAGATCAATGATGAACAAGGAAATCTTGCATACACTGGCATTATTTTATTCAGGAATATTAACTCAAGGTGAGACAGCAATGCATACCTGCATTCTTTTATTCAGGAATACCAGCTTCTGGCTTAACAGTTTGATTTCCTGCGGAATTAAAAATCATGTGCATTAAATCATGCAATCACACAGCTCCAGGATTTTATAAAAAACGAATTTTACTTTCACGCAAAGATCAGCATGAGAGAGATTAGGTAGATGGTACCTGGTTCAACTTTTCATGATGTATTAGCTTGCTTTGTGGTACAAGTTCCTCCAGTTTTTCAATCTAAATACACATGTTTATATTAGCAAAATTGATTAACATTTGTTCTGACATTTGAACATCAAACAATTGAAAAATATAGGGGGGTAAATAATTAGCGACAACTCAATAGTGAGTTAATGAATATAGAATGTTTGAATGAGGTCAGAGGGTGTAGAGTTCATGTTTATAAAGACCAAGAGTCTGCAGCCTATGCACTGTGGTTCTAGGGAGCCAAACTGTCAGTGCTTTATAGGTATGTGTATACCCACATGCCTGTCATGTGAATATTAACGAGTTATTGTCTTAGAACTTACTACAATGAATATTGCACAATGAATTTACGACAACACATATTACAAATATAATATTTTAACTGTGCATTCTACAAAAAGGGTAATCCATTACAAAGGTTGAGGCAAAGGGTGCGGATTAAAATGCTTCTGCTCTTACTCTTCTCACAATACTTTGCAGTCGTGTTTTAATGTTTTTACAGATTACAGTTGTGGCATTAATGCAGGGCCTGGGAACAACTGAAAAGGAACGGAGAAAGAGCATGTGAATAACTTGTGCTTCTGTCACTATTTTACTAAAAACGTTTATACAGACATAATATCCAGAGTTTCAGTCATTTTCTATCACTAAGATTTCAACTGGGCTTCCACATGAAAACCTGGTATAAACTGGTTAAAACCCATTGCATACAGGAACTTTGGCTGACAAATGAAGTTACTTAATTTAATCACTTGGGGACAGTGACCATAGAGGGAAGAAACAGTCAAAAGACCAAGAAGTTGGTAGAAGTTATCCACTGGAATGTTATGTAGTATGAGCTAATGTAATTATTATATTTCATATTGAATATTCTGACACAATTCCCCTCATTGAGTCTTGGCTAACTTTTTAAACCGAGAGAGAGGCAACCTTACCATGTTGGAAAATCTTCACAACCTCCAGCACATATGGCCTACAGGTTAAAAATGCAAATGCAGCATGAAATCTGTAATGTGATCCTTACACGCAAAGAACATCACACAATAATGAAACAGAACAATATCCAGCAATAATTCACCCCACTATCAAAGCAAATTCACCAGCTAGAGTTGAAGTTGAAGATATTTACTCACGCGTGTTTGCTGTTAGCTGGTATACTGCTATTTAATGGAATGAGGGAGCCACGACTATTTCTGATCTGTAAATGCATTACATGTTATTTTATAATATTGTACAGCAGAGGTTGTCTTTCATGAGAAATTTAATGTCAGATAGTTGAATAAGTTTATCTACAAATACGTATTCTATACTTCTGGAAAACGTAACATAACGGAAAAAAGACAAACTGGAAAATAAATCGTAAATATTACTAATGTTTAGGTAAAACAGAACTGTTCCAATTTCTGAATTACTTTTCTCTTTATATACCTTCAATATCACATGTGCACCATTCAGTCCAAATGAACTACAAATGATCTGTGAAGGAAGAAAAAAGAAAAAGTTTATTCCAGCCATTCACTAATTAGTTTTCCAATTGCTATTCTATAATTTATTCTATAAACCTATCATTTATTTGTGTTTATCGTGTTGAAGTTTGATAATGCATTTACTCTGACAACAAACAAACAAACCAACAAAATAAATAAATAAATAAAAACTCATATGGGCCAAAAGTGTACCTGGAATAGAAAAGCAGCACTTACCTGTCGAACATTGGCTGACTCAAAATCCCTTTGAATGGGGATTTCTCGCAAGGCTGTGATTCTTCCATCTGCAATAAATTACAGTTAATAAGCAAACGTTACATTTATCAGAATAAAGAGATTGATAACGCTCCTAATTTGCCATCGATTTACGAGGCTTTCCAGAAAAAACAATGAGGATACTAACATGAAAATGCTCATGCTGATTGATTTGGTAGAGAGATTTGACATACTGTAGTAAAATCCAAGATTTCTGTTCATGTTCTATCATTCTTTTTTTAGCTTTTCACGTTCGACAGGCAGAGTGCACTGTCAAATTCATCTGGCTGCAACCCCAGCTGACCCCGTTCTTTCTACATGCTACCTCAGTTTATGTTCTTGTTTGATTTTTCCTTTATATATATTTTTTGTTGCAATATTACTTCGTTTGTATTAGATAAATATACAACATGCACCTAGCTAGTTTACAGTTTCTATAGAAACGACACAACAAATCATGAAAATCCACTAGACATAAACTACACTAAATTGTCTATTAAACAAAATTAAGCAAAAACACCTTACCATTAAGGTCAAGTCTTTTTAAAGCAATCCATGTTTTAGTAACCGTTCGCGTTTTATCAGAACAAATATTTGCCATATAGCTGAGGTTATAATTTATCTGTACTATCGATTTATCTACTCAGCTCTGGATGCGTGTTATTGACGAAGCTCCGCCCTCCCGCACATCCATTGGTTAGCTTGCTGGACACCTGATTTAACAATGACTAGCTACAGTATTCGCTTATGTTGCAATTTAACTACTTCATACCAGTCTCACATTAAATAGCGAGCATTAGCTTTCCCTGGTGTGAAGTCCAGCAATGACCAGCTTGAAATATCAGCGACCAGCTGTTTCAAAAGCTAGCTTGAGTTGTTTTTTTCAGCATGGTTAATTTAGGCTACGTTTTGTTAACGCTTTTTTATCTCAACCATGAAAGCTGCATTTCATTAAATCTCGGGCCGAGTTCGGTCAAATCACTGTATTTCGGGGCATTCTGTCAATATTTCGAAACAAATCAGAGAAGAATATCTTTTTCATTATATATCCCATGGCTTAATAAGCATTCTACATTTCAAAAATGTAGGCCAAGGTTTTTTTGTTGTTTTTAAACACCAAAACAAGCACTAATCACTTGTACCATACCACTACTCTTAAAATCTATGAACTTCCTTGATATATTTTTTTATGAATGGAGTCTCAGTTGAAGTTGTCAGATCTCACCTTGACAACAATAAGTCTGGTTTTCTACTTTAGGTTATGAATGTATGCATTTATTTTCAAATAAATATTACTGCTGATTGTTGCAATGGGCCATAACATCTTTCTCCCACTGTAGAACTGACACAGCAAGAAGCAAAGCCAAATCTGGCTGATAATCAAGCATTACAGGTGGGGCACCAGCAAGGATTTGGGCTCCATGATCTCACATTTCCCACCACCCCAGAAAATGCCAATATCTTCTAAATGTTCTAATATTTCTAAGGGCCCTTACCCTTGGTATCATCCTAATGTTACTCCCTCATATGGTGCCACTGGAGGATCGCTATTCCATTATATTACCGAGTAATTGTAACTGCAAATAATGCCAGACTCAGAATCTGCTCAGATAGGTGACTGTCTGAACAAAGCTTGATGTTTTCACCACAGTACTCCTATGCATGCCCTTATCCAGGGCCAAAATAGAGTCCACAACCTGCTACATTTTCATTTAGTACAAGGATCCAAGTTTTTAAGCATCTTACCGCAAATGTGGAAGGCAGGCTAGAAATGGCTTTAAAAAAATACAAAAAAGATCATAGCTATGTAGTCATCAAAAAGATATCGATTGGTGTTAAGTGACACAATGGTTGCACGTACAAACTAAAAAAAAACAAAAAAAAACACACGACACACTATGGGGTTTCTGACTCTTTAATGGAGACATTT
The DNA here is from genome assembly GCF_963514075.1 of Conger conger. NCBI lineage: Eukaryota > Metazoa > Chordata > Actinopteri > Anguilliformes > Congridae > Conger > Conger conger. The sequence continues at coordinate 18,299,556 of NC_083777.1, read as the reverse complement.
TAATGGAGGTTCCCTACAGCATGCTCTTTTTCAGGAAGCCTACAATGAGAGTGTTCCCTGCAAGATTATGACCGCATGGCCGGAGATGTTCACTCTGCCGTCGCTCCTCAGTGCCAGCTGCAGCTCCCCTCCCCTGTCTGAGCACTGGAAGGCTGTAACAGACCAACTGGTGTAACTGCATTTTTTCTAGAATTTTCTGTAACACCTCAGAACATAAGTATCTTAATGTTCTTACCCAGCATCCTTTCTTTCCCCAGTTTTTCTGACCAATAGCCAGCGAGCACAGAGTGGGCAGAGCCTGCAAGCAACAGGAGCATACATCTGCGACTGTTCTGCTTTTTAAATGACCAATAAAGTTATAGTCTGGACTTTCTTCCCCGGGGGAGCCTTGAGTGCTCACCAGTCACCGGATCTTCTGGGATGCCATTCCAGGGTGCAAAGTACCGAGATAAGAAGTCGTAACCGGGCTGCACTGTGGGGGTCCCCTTAACTGTGACGATGACTCCCTTTATCCTCCCAGTGCTGTCACTGCGTAGCAGGTCAGTAGCGTTCGGCCTCAAGGATGTCAGCGCTGACCTAAAACCCCACAACCAGCCAATCAGTGCTGACCTAAAACCCATAACCAGCGCTGACCTAGAAACCCACAACCAGCCAATCAGCGTTGACCTAAAAATCCCACAATCAGCCAATCAGCACTGATCTAAAAACTCACAGCCAGTTAATCCCAAGAAAGACAGTGCGGCCAGAATTGAAAAGTGGCCTGAGACAAGGGGTCTTTTGGGTTGATGTAAGAATCACTACAGTTTGCCAGAAGAAATGGAGATGGAGATGATGTTTAGACTTATCTATTGATACGTACTTTGTCAGTGTGGTTATGTAGCAATCGCATTAATCTACAAGCCAATGGGACTCTTAGATCTGGGCTGGATGGCTTTGCACAGGTGTCCATGTGTCAGCGGTTACCTGTCACAGCTGTCACTCAAACGTACGAGCAGCTTCTTGGTCTCGGCACTGTAACAAAGGTCCTGCACAGACAGACCTCCAACTGTGGCCTGCAGCAACATATGTTACACTCAGGGAGACATGCACTCTTTTCAATCTCATTTACACCCCCAATAAAATACAAAACACCACTTCCCAAAAACAGAACTCACATACTGCAGGGATTTCCAAACATTATAATAATCACAGATAAATTATTATAATAATGATACAAATCATCATCATCTTCTTCATCAATAGTAGTATTGTCACAATTTCAATGCACAGAACAGATTACTTACGGTAACAATATTTTTTACTTCACTTGGATCCTGTTGTGGAAAAACATGTGAATTAATACCACCCTTTATTAAATAAGGAATTAGATTCAACATTACAGTAAGTAATCTGTAACATTAAAAAATCAGGAACATCAGTAACATAAATGGACTGGGTGCTGGAAGTTAATTGAAAGGAGATTATTAGAACTATTAGTTCCAAGCATGGTGGTATGCTTTATGTGAAGAGGAGCTGTGAACCTGTGCAACAGGCTTATGAAGCGGAAAGTCCATCACTATGGAGTCCCCATGAAGCCTAACACAGAGTTCTCCACTCAAAGTCTCAAACACGAGGGCTGCATTCAGGTTTTCTGCCAAAGATAGAAAGTAACTGTATAAGCCATTATGACAGGTCAATGTCTTCAGCAATATTTAGCAACAGTTGAAAAGAATGAAATTATAATCAATGCAATCTTATTTTTAGTTCAGTTTCAGCTGATGCAGTCTCATCTCTGGTAGGTAGAGGAAACCAGTCATGTTTTTGCTTGTGGTAAAAAAAAAACACATACTTTTTTGGTAAAACAAAACTGCCGCAGAAGCAAGGGTGGCATGCCCACACAGAGGTACTTCATTTGTCGGTGTGAACCAGCGTAAGGCAAAGCGGGACCCTGCCACATAAAACAAATTACACATTAGCACAGTTCATGTGTTCAGTGTTAATTAAAAACTAACAGAGTTCATATTATAATGGATCCTCTGCAGGAGAAGCCTGATCCACTGCCATTTGTTTGTTCACCTGTCTTAAGTCCCTCTTTTTAACCCCTTGTTGTACCCCTTGTTGTCTAATCTAGTTGCTGTTGTATTTGTATTTATATTGTATTCACATTTGTATTTCTTGGTACTGTAGTTAGTCCTAATTTCTTACTTGGCCTATTTGCCATGTGTACTGGACATTATTTTCATGGCTGTACAACGGTTTCTTGTATTGTAGCTGTTCTGTATGTTATAATGACCTTGATATGAACTTTTATAAGATGGAATGTAGCCAAGTTTCTATACTGTACAAGTTTAACTAAAACTGAGTATTTTTCTGTGTACTAACCTAAAGAGTTGCAGCCATTGGTTGCTGTACAAATGGTGTGTTGATTTAAAAAAAAAAAAAAAAAATTTTTTTAAGTAGCTTACTTTAGAAGTTTAGAAATTTGAAACCTCATGACATCTCCCGAACCAGATCTGAGAATGCTGTGACGACAGGGCTGGGCTGAAGCTCCACGCTGCTGCTGGCCAATCACAGGCCATTGTGTACATCTTAAATAAAGGGCTAAACATCCTCAACATGTTTTCAAGTGGGAATTATCTTTGGAATAATTTATTACCTGAAGCGAAATCATCCAATGAATTCAATTTCACAATAAATGCAGTCTCTGACAAGTTCATCTCCGCTGCAATTTTCTGGTACACCTCATCCTGTAAGATCTACATAATAAAAAAGAATTATCGTTATTATTATTATTTCAATTAATTGCAAAGTCAATTGACCACGATAAAGTTTGTGATTAAATGGGTTTTTTGTTTTTTTTGAATGAGAAAAACACATTTCTGAAAGCTATGAGTGTTCATAAACAGCATAATTTAACACTTACATTTTGAAGCAAGCACACAGCTGCTGGATTGCCTTTGAAAGGTTGATTTGTAAAAGCGTCAACCAAAAATACTGGTATCTCCATGTCGTCTTTCAATTTTTTCGGCAAGCGTTGTTTAAATGATCTTCGTGCAACCTACAGAAGAATAACTCCGTGGACTTTGAACTGAGTCTCGAATATGACAATGTTAGCACACGGACAGTAGCAGCAGGTTGTCTCACTCAGTGTCCGAAGTGGCAAGCACCCAATTTTTGAAAACCTGTCGGATACAGTAAAGCAAGTGCGACCTAAACGAGACCAAGTAGGTCGGCGTACATAAACAGAAGGCTCAAGTTAAATCGCCCGCAATGTTAGTTTATTAGTCTAGTCATTAAACACCAAGAAAGTTCACTCCGCTAGCCAGGTAGGTCTACCGACACGGAAAATGGCAGTGACAGTGTTAATGCTAGCTAGTTAACTAGTTAGGCTTTTAAAAGTAGGCTACTTTGAATCTACCTCGCTAGCTCGCTAGCTCGCTGACTGGCCAATATGTGCGATATTTTTCATTGCATGTTCTCCCGTCATGTGTAATCTCGCATGTAATACTCGCCAGTAATATGCAAATACCGTGTTGATGTCAGACAACTGAGGCAGCAGCATTATCGTTGAAATGCAACACTATGACGATAGGAGCAAGACCTAAAATACAATATACACTTTAATGCAGGATCAATCAATTTATTCATACTAGTTTAATAATTGTATGCTACGTACCGACATGGTTTGTGGGCAAGCTACGTTGAAAGAGTGATACAAGATATGTAGTCCCAAATAGGACACATTTGACATGTTGGAAATAAAGCATGTTTTATAAAAGTGACGTTATATTGCCTCCAACTTTAATATGCAAACTTGCCAGTACACTTTACAGTGCTCTACTCTATGATTACGAATTATTTGAAAGGTTTGAACTTTAAACAATCTTTCCAGCGGTATGAACACGTCGTTTGAGGTACAGTAGACATTGTACATGGCTGTAGTACTGTTGTTTGAGATCTGTGTTGATACATTGATACAATTTTCGTCCGCACGTCCAGAATTTAGCGCAATGGACCAAAATATCGCGAGATTATCCAATGAGCCTTCGCTATCTACCTGGGCGGGTTGGCGTTTGCTGGCGACGGTGAGAAACTGAACTCGCTCGTTGTATCTTACCGTAGAACATTATAAATGAGCCAAAAATGTATACATGACGTGTAAAGGCTAATATTACGCAGCTCGACATAAATCACTTGGAAGTTAATTGTTTCCCTAATGGGTGATAGTGTTGTTCTCCAGGCCTAGTAGGCTAACGTTAGCTGTCGTCATGAACACAGCAGTGCAGCTGCGTTGCTAGGAAGCTCGCTAGCGAACGTTACCTAACCGACTAACCCTGTAGCTAACTTACTCAACAAAATGAGCCATCGTTATACATGATAGGATTACACTTGCAATTTTAAATTGTTTGGATTTCTAATTTAAACATAGTTCATTTGGAATAAATTGGCATCCGCAGAGTTGTGGGCTAAGACAATTTGTGGCTAACGTTATCTAGCAAAGTTAGCTTGTCGTTAAAATAGCTAAGTTAGTTATGTGCTTGGTAACTAGATAAATAACGATTAGCAACAGTAAATTAATTTAATCGATTATTTGAGCGAACGATAGCGCGCATATAACTTAACTGCCAGTGCTGGCTATTAGTTCGATCAGCATTGGCTAAAGTGAACTGGTTTGTGTGCGCCAGTTTAAGTTGGCCAGTGAGTTATGTGTTACCTTGCTTGTATTTGTGCGGGTTGGTAATGACTAGGTTAGCCAAATTGGTTGGTGGTATATAACGTAATTTAATGCAATTGGGTAGGTGTGGCATCGCATATTAGCAGCTGATTGGTGGCCACGTGTTCATCGACTCAGTATGTCCTTGGCTGCAAATCGAGCCCCTGTCGGTCACACAAGTACTGAAGCAAACATTAGAGGTCATCCTGCAAAGCAAATGCACTATATTACCACACGATTTAACCAGCTTGCTCTCATGAAAATAACTGCTCTTCAGAACTTCAGCATGCTATATTTACCGCCCAAATAGGTTGATGTGACGTGTCCCATTAGAAAAATTAAATAATTGGCAATTGGCCATTGACAAATTGAAATGAAAGCTTGCACGCCCCTCCCCCCTCATATTATACTGCTTTAATGGCATTTTAGAGACACTGTCCTGCAAATAAACTTAGTAAAGGAGCAAATGAGCTGACCTGACGTAATATCTAGTGATTCATTTGGAACTTTCCACTCTGCTCTCATAACCTTCTTAACAGGTGGAAACACAGAAGTGACCTTTTGGCTGATGTGAGATGCCCATTTTTTCCTGTCTTTTGCAGTAGCCGTGCAGCAGTGGGGGACGATGTCTCTTAGCGATGAGGGATTCGTGGTGCGGATTCGGGGCTTGCCTTGGTCCTGCACTCAGGAGGAAGTCGCAAGTTTTTTCTCAGGTGCTGTCCTTTATCTTGTTGACCTTTATGTCTTCTCTGTGTTCTTGTTCGACAAACGCGACAGTTCCAATTAATGAGCATAGTCTGACAAGCAAAGCTTGTCATGTCATGCGCTTGTTTGTTATGTAGAGAAATATGTTTTGGTTCCCAGCATTGTTCTGTCTATCTGATAGGAGAGAGAAGCTGTATTTTAACAGTAGGTAATCCCTGCTCTTCCTGCAGATTGTGACATCATCGGGGGTGTGAATGGAGTGTGCTTCACCTTCTCAAAGGAAGGCAGGCCCAGTGGGGAGGCCTTCGTGGAGCTGAAAACCGCAGACGACTTCAAGAACGCCATCGCCAAGGATCGCAAATACATGGGGCACCGCTACATTGAAGGTACAGAACGAATCGGAAACGTTCAACACTTGCTGGTGATTTTCGTTCGCGACGATGGCAGTGCCCTTATGAACGGCGTGCTGTCGGAGAGGGTCTCGATTAAACGAGCGCCGTGTTCCCCCCCCAGTGTTCAAGTCGAACCGCAGCGAGATGGACTGGGTCCTGAAGCGCTGCGGCCCGACTGACTACGACAGCTGCAGCGGCTGCATGCTGCGGCTGAGGGGCCTGCCGTTCGGCTGCAGTAAGGAGGAGATAGTGCAGTTCTTCGCAGGTACACCCCCCTCGCCCCCTCCGTCACACAGCAGCAGATTCCTCCTACCCCCCGGGACGACAGGGAATAGAGCCGTTCTGTCCGGTGCCACTGGAAAGCCCCTGTGTTTCTGATCGTGTGGGGAATTCATGTATAAACGGGAGTTTTTGGGGTTTTTTACAGAAAGCGTGTGAGCATAAAGATAAGCTTGCTAACAGTGGTTCAGGTGCTTTCATGCTGTTGGTGATGAACCCGATTCAAATACGAGGCTAATTCCTCCTACATGCAAACACATTCCATATGCGGCTGTTATTACCGGAGAACATGTGGTGGCTTTTATTGCATCAAATACCCTTTTATCCCAAAGCACATTTTAAATTAGCCTGGTTATAGATACTCCTCTCCCCCCCGCCCACCCCCAACTTCTTTAAGGGATGAAGTGTTCCTTCAGTATAATTTCATGCATGTAATATACAATGGATACATTAAGTAGCTGAATATCTTCACTAAATAAAGCAAACACTTTCCCTTTAATATTTTTTCCTTTCCCTTTTTTAAGCACTTTCCCTTTAAGATTATTTTAATGTTGCCGTAGTGATAAAAGTCACACCATCTTCCTCTGCAGGGCAGCTTTGTGTGTCTGTCTCTGTTGTGGCAAAATACAGATGTGTGTGAATACAATGTTCATGGATGAAATGATGAATTGTGTTCCTTTTGAATCAAGGTCATTTTATGTAATGCAGGCAACTGTGGAACTGAAGTAGTCAAGTAGTGATATTTGGGGGGGGGGGTTCTCATTTCTTATTTATTTTTTTAACTGTAGATGGGAATGTCACAGATTTTTAACATGTCTCCCCTTGGGGGGGTTATCTGTCCTTGGGTTAAAGGGTTGAAAATCGTGCCAAATGGGATAACATTGCCGATGGACTACCAGGGGCGGAGCACAGGGGAAGCCTTCGTGCAGTTTGCCTCAAAGGAGATAGCTGAAAAAGCTCTGGGGAAACACAAGGAAAGGATAGGGCACAGGTGGGGCCACGGAGACACAGAGGGCTGGGACTTAACGCTACAGTATCACTAATGCGGGGCTGGGGGGTCATGCATCTTTATCCTCAAACCAAAGATGATATGATCATATAGACACAATCTCCAAAACATGGGCATACATCTGACCTCCTGTGGGAAAGAGGAATGGCGTTCAGCACGACAGAATTGAGTCAGGGCTGTATCTGTAGTCCTAGAGCTGCTGTCTGTTAGTCTTGAGTTAGTCTAGGGGCCTTTTTTTGAGTGGGAGAAAGGGCCACGCTTCTGACACACTATATCCTGGCTTACGGCCGCACGGTCAAAGTGCAAATATCAGTACCTTCCACGTCTTAACGTGTCTATCCAGCGATTTTTAACAACCGCTCAAATTTACGGAGTTCACAGACCCCGTGTCCGGGTTAAGTTGATTGTAAATTGGGCAAAAATGTTAGCACATGTGACGTGTTTGGGGGGCAGAACTGCCATTCAGCAGAAAAAGGTTCACAGCACATCACAAAAGGAAGAACGCACAGAAATAGCAGTATTTTGCCTGCACTACAAAGATTTAGAATTACCCTGCATGTACAGTATGCATGAAAAGCAAAATGTATTTTTGGCACATCAGCAAACACTAGAGACTCAAGGGGTTCCCCAAAACTAAGCCTGTGGCTTGTTCCTAAAGCAGTTCAATAGCTAGGCTGCACATTCTTAAACAAACCAAAGTGGTTTTTCCAGCTTTAAGAGGAAAATACTTTGAGCAAATAAGTTGGTGAAGATGTGGGGCCACTGTCTAATACTTACGGTGTGCTCCTGTGCTGTGTGTGTGTGTGTGTGTGTGTGTGTGTGTGGGACAGTTGCATGTTCATAGCTTTATTGATGGCTATAGTCCAGTGCACATTACTTTAGAAAGCTAATGTCATTGCTTGGCCACAGGTTACTGCATTACTGTTTACATTTCCATATTATTAAATAGTTCTGCTGAATTCTGTCCTCATAGTTTAGGGAGAATGACTAAGGTAGTTACACCTGTAATCGTTTTAAAGGCTCTAATGTACAGATAATTGTTTAGAGTGTAGATCTGTACACTCATGCATTTTTGGGCAGGAAGTATTTTTTGCATTTAGCAGCACAATTTCCCTTTTCATGGTAAATGCGTTAAGACTTACCATAGAAATGTATTTCTGGATTTTTCCAGAGACAGTCCTGTCAATACACTGCATTCCAAAGAAGTGTAGTCTGCTCCTCCTAACACATCCTCTTATGACAAACGTGGTGACTTTCACAATACTCACAGATGGCAAAAATGCCCATGTGCAGAAAATGTATGTGTCACTGTCTTTAACAATTGGGAAACATACAAAAGTTGTTTGAAACTTTTTGCTGGATACACACTTTAAGAAAATGGACAGATTGTGCCATATTGTTAGAAAAGTAAGATGTAAAGTACACTGAAGCAGGCATCCTTACTCATTACTTACACCCAGCAAAATGACAAAGCCAACCATCCTTAGAAAAAGTGGTCCCAGGAATATGTAAGATATTGGAAAGCCTCTTTTTTTTTTGTTCCTGTTTATTTCCGATCGCCCATACATGTAACATCCACGTAAAGTCTCATCTCCTAAAATGCAGCAGTACACTGTCTAGCGCGTTTGTTTTTTACCAACCGTCTGTTTGCATGTGAACCTTGCAGGTACATAGAGATTTTTAAGAGCAGCAGGAATGAGATTCGGGCCTACTACGAGCTGCCTCGTAGGATGATGGGACAGCGGCCGGGACCCTACGACAGACCCATGATGGGGCGGGGCGGGTTTTTCGGCCCCGGACCAGGAAGAGGAGGCGGTCTGCTGGACCAAATGCGCAGTGGAGGGGGCTACAGTGGAGGTACGCCTTCTGTACTCACTGGAGCTGTTACTTTAGGCTGTCTTAATAGAGCCATTCATGCCTATCCAACTGTTTGGTTAAGCTGTAATGGCCGTCTAACCAGAACCTCTTACAGTAATGATGTATTTTTTTTGTGGGTGGGGGCTTGTGTCTAAAACTGCAGTTATATTTATAAAACCTTTACATTTTTGTATCCTTTGTTTTATTGCAGAGCATTTTGAGACCCATGTAGTTTAAATAAATGTGACATTGGAAACAGACTAAGCAGTGTGCATGTAAAAGATGAAGCGGGTCTGCAGGTAGTCACTCAGAACTGAAATGCACACTGCTCCCTGTGTTTGTTAATAATAATATTACATTTACGAAATGTCCTCCCTCAAGGATATGGCGGATTCGACAACTACAACGGCTTCAATAATTACTGTTTCGGCAACGGTATGTTTGAAGACAGGATGAGGGGAGACCGAGGGAGAGGTAAGGGACTGCCGATGCTGACCCGTGACACGTGTGGCGTGTAGTAACGGTGTGGTAACGTTGTGGTAACGGTGTAGTAACGTACCTTCTCCCTGCGCAGGCATGAGCACCGAGTCCAGCTCCGGCTTCCACAGCGGACATTTTGTGCACATGCGCGGGCTGCCCTTCCGCGCCACCGAATCAGACATCGCCAACGTGAGTACAAACGCAGCACGCCATCATGTTCCTGAGTCCGGCCTCAGCGGAGAGAGTGACCGTGGCTTCTCTGTTGGTCTGCAGTTCTTCTCTCCGCTGAACCCCATACGCGTCCACATCGACGTGGGGCCCAACGGGAAGTCCACCGGCGAAGCAGACGTAGAGTTTGGCTCGCACGAAGACGCCGTGTCGGCCATGTCCAAGGATAAAAACCACATGCGTATGTTTTTTTTCCCTTATGTATTTCTTGAAAACGAATAATCAAGTCATTTAAAATTGATTTAATCCGTCTCACTTTTAACGGTTTCAGTTTGGCTCAGTATGAAACTGGAGTTGCATAATTTGTGGAATATCTGTAATTGAATCCCTTGAGTATAAAGGTGTAAATTCCAGTCTTTATTGTTGCAGAACACCGGTACATTGAGCTCTTCCTGAACTCAACAGCCAGTGGCGGATCGGAGATGGGTCAGTACCTCAATTCTGTCACCAAAATCTCTCCATTTAATAGCCAAAACTTCATCCACTGTCCACTGTCACTTATACATGTAGCCTGATTAACATTTTAAAAATGACAATGACTGCAATTTGAGAATTTGAGATTCTAGTACATATAGTATGAGTAAATGGTCATTACTGCTTTTGTCCTGAATAGGGAATTCTTCACTATATGAACTGTACATCATTCGTTATTCTGTATCGTAGTTTAAAGTACCTTGCCCACCAGTTGTATTTATGCAGTCATATTTTATGGTAATGAGCCATAATTAATGAGGTAATATGCCACTTGTAATGTTGGTGTCTGCTGTTATCAACATTTTTCCAGGCGGAGCGGATTCCAATTCAAAGCAGAGCATGACATTTTTAAAACGTATTATTTGTAATTAATTAAAAGATACAAATGCACTCTACAGATATTATACGGGGTTAGGGTACCCGGGACCAGATGGGGTAATAAATGCTTGATGAATGTTGTTGGTTTCAGGCCGAGGCGGTGGATTCTATGGTAACTCTGGAGGTATGGGGTCCAGAGGAGGCAGCCTGAGGGGAATGTTTTAAAGGATCGCCAGTCTCCACCCCAGTCTCCACCCCCACCCCAGCCATTTTCAAACATCTTCAAAATGGTAGATAGGTTTTTTTCTTTTTTTTTGTTCTTTTTGTATTTGGGGATGTTTTTCATATGTTCATAAAAATGTACTTAGATTTTTCCGGTCTGAAAGAGTGGAAATAAAATATATTTGAGATGGTGCATAGTTTAACCAGCTATTGTACATTTTGCTTATTAAATTTTATATTAATCTTTGTTGTCTGAGCCTCTTCACTGTAAATAATGTTTTAGCTGCTGTGTATGTTTTGTGATCCAGAAAAAGTGGGGCCGATTAAACCAATGAAAAGTGGATCTTCCATCCCGTAGTTTTCATGTTACTGTGTTCTTCTGTAGTATCTGTCATCTATCTGTTAACACTACAGGCCATAATCAGAAAGCCCTCTCTTGAGCTCCCTGTAACGCAGCCAGCAGCACAATAAGAATCAGGATTCAACATTTATAATCAGTGAACAGATTTCACTTTAAAGGCATTGTACATTAATAGCAACAATCTCAATGCTTCGGCATTGTCAACAGAAACAGTCAGTCTTCATTGTAAACATACAATGGCCTTTTTTGCAATTAAATATACTGTGCAGACAATATATGGACTTCCTGTTACATTCACAAAGCAGTGACACAAAACTTGTTTGAAATTCGCAACATGGTTTTTTAAAAAGGAGATCAGGAAAAGGAGTTTCGGAGCATTTCATTTAAACTGTACACAAATCACTTGACGTACAAAACCTATATACAATAAATGTATAGGACAGCTTAGTACACAACTGCCAAACCCTGTTCCTGGTGATCAAACATCCTGTAGGCGTCCATTTCAACCCTAATTTTGCACCTGAGTCTACTAATTTGCAGCTTAAGGAGATCTCTAGTTGTTGAATGAGGTGTTCTTTGTTGGCGTTGGAATGAAAACATATAAGTCTAGATCTTCAGAAACAGGGTTAGTCAGCCCTGGTTTTGTGGTTACCAGGAATGTTACAGTACAACTGCATTCTGAACATTTGGCACCTTTGGCCTTTTGCGTGAGTAAGTTAACTCATTACATCAAAAAATACTGCTTCTTGGGGAAAAAAATTAGATTTTGATTGGCATAATTGCTTACTGGAAGTATGTGCTATGCTCTATAAATAATTTCTAATATTACTATAACAGTCTTAGGAATATAGGCATTTGTCAGTAATATATTTAAAATAATTACAATAATATAAAACAAGTCGCTGTGCTGTAGTTTCTGTTTCTTAATGTTAGGCAGCACTGGGAACATTTGGGTTCATGAAAAAATAGGGCCTTCTGAAATGCATTTTCCTCCCAAACTGCACTGAAAAATCTTAAGACCACCATTGTTTTGGCTATATAATCTGAATTTAATTTCTCAGGCACATGTGAATTATGAAATTCAGACCATCCCTGACAAATAAAAGTGAAAATAAAAATGGAATTCATGCAATATGAAATGTCTGTAATGATCCTGTTCATTAAACCAACTAGGCACAGGATTCTTCTCTTATTAATTCAATTTCCAGTCTTATGCTCTGTATAGTGTCTTAATACTTCATTTTCTGCAGACAACTTATCTTCAAGTCTTACACAGTTGACATTTTTAGGGGTGAAACATTTGCACATATTTACTGAAGCAAAGGCTGTTGCTGCAGTAATATTTTTCAACCTCCAGCTTAATCTCCATAATGAGCCTGTACTCTCACACACAAGCAGGATTTTACGAACATCAATTCTTGGGATGATTGGTCTTAAATTCAGTCAACATTTTAGATTTGAACTTACAAATGATTACAAATAAATTCAAGTGGATTCCCCCCCCCCTCATTTGGATGATCATTGAGCACAATGATCAATAATAAAAGCCACAAATTATTGTGACAAATTAAGTGACTTTTCAGTCAGAATCAATGGAAATATAATTCCTTGTACTTAAATACGATTCCCTTTGATTCTAATGGAATCCACATAAACTAGTGGAACCACCAGTAGCTAGCATTGTTAGCACCAGAGTCGAGAAACAATGGAAGTATGTACCCACAGGTGCTTGAAATTTCATGGTAAAGTCTGGCAACTTCGACAGTTTGCCTAGCTACAGTATGTGGAAGTACGAAAAGTACCAACATCAATGCTCCACATCCATATTTCACCATCCCTGGATTGGTGGAGCTCTCCGTTTTCTACCAGTAAGGGCAAGATTGACCCTGTTTAGCTACAGTATATGCTTGTAAACAGATTCATTATTTTTTAATATTGATGCCAACGATGCCAGAATTTGGTGGATTCATCGTAATACATTAAGTATTGAAAAGAAGCGAATTTGTACATTGATTTTGGACGAGCTTTTTTCACTGTAAGGAAAAATGTGTACTGAATCTAGGCCATAGTGTTTCATTAGCATGGATTCAATCAGCAGTTGTCCTCAACTTTGACCAACAATTAAAAGCACAAATTGTTTTCACAAACAGTTTGGCACCAAAATAAGTTTGTGAAGAAAACGTATAACACTTTTGTTTGTACATGAAAGTCAAAGTTCAGGAGAAATGTTGACTGAGGCAGGGATCTTAACGTGAGAGCACACAATTACTGTATATACAGTATACCGGTCTCACAAATCACATAAGACATGGTTTGAAATGAAAAAGGGATTGATTTTCCATGGGCTCTCTACTCACACACACCCTTTCTGTACATGACTGGCGCCTGTAAGAGGCGGGGCAGTCTTGCTGTGGCCTTTTGGTTTGCAGTCCTGTGGATGAGGGTGAAAGCTGAGGTGGGCGTGGTCATATTAGGTCACATCACCCCTGGCCAATCAGGTAGCATTGGAGGAGCAGCGCTGGAGGAGGAGGGCGTGGCAGGTGTCGCAGACTCTCACGGGTTTGGGGGAGGCGGGAAGGGGCAGCTCGTTGTCAGAGCAGGCGTTGCAGAAGATCTCCCCGCAGTTTCGACAGTGGTGCTGGAAAACCAGAAAGAAGTGCGTCAAATTCATTTGTAATATGCACAAATGTTCCGGGAAATTTCTGAACATTTTGTAACTGGGAGCAATGTAAGACATATCGGTCTCTCCAGTCCTTGGAAATCCAGTGCCTGATTTTACAAACCTTTTGTTTTGTACATTTCCATCACGGATGTGTCATTGCTGTTTGCCATGCAGTACTATGGGATGGCACTCTCAGTATTCACATTTATATTCTTTTAAATTTGAATGAGCATTTGCATTATGTTTATTATTATTTTTAATTGAGCATGATTTGATTGTTTGTGTCAGTAATTCCCCAACACCAATTCCTTTCAAATGCTCTGCACCACAATGTGCAGTAATTCGTTTCTTGAAATATTGTGCCCAAAAAAGCTTAGCCGTCGTTGACATGTTTAAAAGTCAGTATTTTGTGAATTGTAACACACTTTTTAATATATTCATAAAAAATATATATGAAATCAGCATTCATATACAAAATCCCAAACCTTTCTTCTGGAAATGGAAAACTCCTTTTCACAAAGCTTGCAGTGGGTGGCATCCTTGTCATTTAGCCACACTTGGCCCCCCTGTGAAACAAACCATTAATTCCTTAACTCAGCTCAGTAATAGTGTCTGTCAATGAACAGGAATAGAATAGGAATATTAAGTATTTGTAAATATTAATCCATTAATACATGAATAACATAAATTTAAAAAATATTTAACACCCACCTGCAGTGCTTTGTTTGCTTCTTTTATGTCTTCTATTTTCAATTTTGATCTAAAACATAAAGATTTCAAGTTTGGCAAAGAAAAAAATAAGTTCATGCAACCTCACAAAAGCTTTCAATTGTAGCCTGTTTGCCAACAGTGGAGGTGGACATTATAGAGCAGGGATCGTCAAATCATGATCCTCAAGGTCCGAGAATTTTTTGTTTTCTTCATTCATGGCATTTACAAACTGTCCAATCAGGCATTTACTCGCAAAGTCTGTGTGCCGATTGGTTGATGAGGTGTTTATTCACAAAGTTTGTGTGCTGATTGGTTGATAAGGTGTCTATTCACAAAGTTTGAGTGCTGATTGGCTGATGAGGCATTTACTCGCTAAGTTTGCAGCCAAGTTCCTGGAGTGCCTGCTCCTGTTCCCGACATATTCCCTGCAGCTGCCTGTTCTCATCCTGCAGTCTGTGGAACTCCTGAGGAAACACACACACACACGCAGACCCACAGCTGTTAACCCTGTATTCTACTTGCTATGTGCCCGATTTTTGCCATTTTTGTGTTACTCTGTAAAGCATCTTCGTGACAGTTATGTAAAAGGCAAATACAATTGAATTTATTCACTGTTTGAATTTAACATCCATTTTTCTGCCCATTTTCATCAAGTTTCAGTGTACAGACACCCCCCCCCCCCAACAACACTGAGAGCACTAGAGTGAGGAAGATAGACTTTCAGTGATATTGAAATGCACTACCCTACTCTCTCAAGGCAGGGACTTTTGAAATATTGTGTTAAACACATTTTACATTCAGAAAAGCACTCACCTTCTTCAGTCCGTTAATCTGTTGCGCCTCAGCACTTAGCTGGGCTACAGTTTCTCGCTCTCTTTCCAGATCATTCTGTAGCGTCTGTCGCCACTCTTTCTCAATCTTCAAGTCGGTTTCCAACTGAAGCCTGAACAAACAAAAAACAAAAAAAAAAACCATTCTGTCAGTTCTTATACTAGGGCTAATTACAACTGGAAAAGCTTTACTTTAAAAACTATAATCAATTCATACAACATTTACTGCAGACACTCAGTAAAGTACTTCGACCAAGGCCAAAACAAGAGCACCCCACCTGGGAATTTAACCGGCAGCCTTTGGTATACAGAATCATCTCCGAATGGCACACTAAATTTTACAGGTATCACTCTTCATACTGGATATCATATACACTCATTGAGCACTTTATTAGGAACACTTATTCATGCGATTATCTAATCAGCCAATCGTGTGGCAGCAGTGCAAGGCATGAATTAAAGCGCACAGTGACCAGGGCACTCACAGCTGTGTCTCTCTTTGGCTGATCTGCTTCTGCAGGCAGTCTGCTTTATTGGCAAAGTCCTGCTTGAACTTGCGGGCTCCATCCTCCGCAGACCAGCGATCGCGCTCCGCCTCCTGCAATCTGCCGTAATTCAAACCAACCGGGTAAAACCGAGGCTCCCATCGCATGGCGGGGGGTGAGAGGGGGGGGGGGGGGGGGGGGGGGGATGGTCAATGAAAAAGACCCACAACAGAAAATGGGGAGGCCGAACACAAAGGCAAACCAGTGGCCCGTTAAAATTAAAAAGTGGAGAGAACATAAGAGGAAAAGCTGTAGGAGAAGGTTGGAGCGCCTGTGTGTGTGTGTGTGTGAGAGAGAGTTTAGAATGTGGTGGATTGGGGAGCCAGGAGTAAGGACAGGTTTGCTAAATGCGTAGATGAATCTTGCAAGTAGAACGGTTCAGAAACCCTGTTTAATTCAACATGATGTAGGCCAAGAACAATGAAGAATATTTGAAACCATCTAACTTTATTTTTATTTCATAAAAGACACACAATGTAATTTTTAAATTCGGTCTAATGGGTGTCCTACCTTACAATTGCTTGTACGTGTTATTACAACATTAAGGGTTGTTTTATAAAATTCTTAAAAAAGCGAATCCTCAAAAAAACCGAACGAAACGGAAAAAACTCATATACAGACAACGAAAGACTGAGAGAACAGTCAACCCTTTTGATCACAGATTACAGATACTGCATCCTTTCGGACCACTGCCTAGTTTGTACAGTGAAGCAGTGGGTGTTAAAACTTCAGAAAGAAATGTCTTTGACAAGCTTATACTGGTGCTCAGTGTCTGTGCTGGCACACTTCACAAAGGACATGGCCAGGGTGCGCGTCTGGCTCAGCAGGTCTTTATCACTATAGAAATCATAAACAGAAACATGGGGAGAAATCAAACAGGGATATCCGGAGGTAGGGGGAGGGTGTGTCGATGTTGAAAGAATGTGCAAAATTGATAGAGAAAAATATGGAAAACAAGAAAAGGAGAACAAAAAAGGGAAAAGAGGATGTCAATATCAGTGAAATATCCATGTTACTAAAAGCTTTAAGATATTGTTAAGCAAATGCATTCTTAAAATATTACAGACAAGATGGCAGTAAAACTAACAGAAGAGAAAGAAAAGGGTGTAGACGGGAACATGAAATATCCATGGAAACAGCGCATCGCACAACCAGGTACCAGGGAGAAGAGACCAACCCCAACTCAAATAAGGTGACAGGCAGACATGGTATTTATTTCTAAAAATAAATAAGAGGACATGCAAAACACTAGAGAGCAGGCCTCGAAAATTAATTGTATTTTTAGGACCAGACAGGATGTAGAAACTCCTGTTCTGCTCACAATTTTACCAGCCTGCCATTTCTTTTCAGAAAACTAACTACATTTTGCACCAAGTTGGACCATTTTGTGTCACATAAAAGCTTCCATTTTGCACATTAATGCTCCAGAAAACAGATAATCCCATGAGCTGAAATGGACAATAGATTACAGTGGGAACTGTAATGTTAGACAGATACTGATTGTAAGTTTGAGGTGATTTCCTTGATAACAGCAACCAGTGGTCATTACAACTGGGGTAATGGCCACTTCATGTTGCCATGGAAGTCATGTTTTTATCTTAGTGCCTCAGAAGCACAACCAGGACAGTGTGTTACTGTTAAGCTGGTTTACAGCTCATGTAACAGTAAAGGCAATATATGTGAAAGGCTTGATTATTCCTGCACATTTGGTATACATTTTATGGTATACCACAGGATGGTCTTCAATTTGTCACACCTCTCCACTGCATTTTTACTTTTTCAGGTACAGTGCTTTCAAACAACAATCAGTCCAAGTGAAACATAAGGCAAAGTTTTAGAGTAAAATGTAACACAGTGTGCAACTCAAAACGGTTCAACTCGATTCAAACAAGCGAACACCCACCAAAGTGGTTGGAAAAATTTATTAAATATTTGTATTTATATATTTTTTTCAATCCCTGCTAGGGTAACCAGCAAATCTGCACTCAGTGCAAATCAGTGTTTTACTTCCAAGACCAACAGGCTGACTGCATTGTATAACATGTAATGCAGAATGCTGTAATAAGGTGGCAGAGTGAGATTTCATGAATTCTATACTGGTTGGAGGTACCATCCATTGTACAGTCAATCATTTGTTCATATGGACCAATCAAAAGACTGCTCTCCATTTATATTGCAGTTAACATTCCCATCTTACATTAATGGCAACGCTCTTATCCAGAGTGACGTACAGTTGATTAGACTAAGCAGGAGACAATCCTCCCCTGGGGCAATGCAGGGTTAAAGGCCTTGCTCAAGGGCCCAACGGCTGTGCGGATCTTATTGTGGCTACACCGGGGATCAAACCACCGACCTTGCTTGTCACAGTCATGTACCTTAACCACTACGCTAGAGGATCATGAAGGCCCACTCTTCCATGACCAGTAGTACAGCCATATTCAATACATCCTACATTTTTACATCAAACTCACGCTAACACACATTAAACCTAAGCACTTCATGTAGATATTATTTAAGGTTATATTAAATGTAAAACCCTTACCTTTGTTCAAGCTGCTTCATGGTCGCTGTTATTTGATTGGTCTTCTCCTCCAGCCGTGTGATGATGTCATTCTTCTGTTTCAAGTTGTCGTCAGAACGCTGTGGAGACACCAGAGTAGCTCAAACCCCCATTAATGTCAACAAGAAGGATCCACCCACACGTTTAACGAATCAGACAACATGCCCATAACATCCCCTACCTGCATTTTTTGGTACATCTCCACGTTGATGGCCTTGACCTCATCTAGCTGGTGCCTTAGACCGATCAGAGTGTCCTGTTTCTCATGAATGTCCTTCTCCAGCAGCTTCATGGCCAGTTCCATTTCCTGTTTCATACTGACTTGCACCACCAGCTCATTCTCCACATCCTGGAACACAGCACACTAGCTTATTATTCAAATGATTATAACATCATTACAGGCCGTTACTTCATAATTACAATTAATTATTGCATTTACTACAGCTCACAAACACATTCTCCTGGAGTACAACATAAATTATTCAATTATGACAATTCTTGTGTCTCACGTAGGTACAGTCCTGTGTTCTTCTACCCCAAGGCCACAGGGAAGCCCAGCGCTCTATACCCCTTAGCTGTGATTCTAAGCCTTGTATAGTGGGAGCCCTGGTACTACACATTCTCTATATCAACCAGAAGGTCAGCTCCTGCCGTCTTTCCAACCTTTACAGATAGTAACATGGGATTATTGTACTACATTAGTAAATTAATATTCATGGGATAAGTCGAAGAACATCCATCAATAATGTCCTTTGTCAAGCCCATTCAAGAATATTGAAATATTTCAATGTTCTGTTCGGTATTAAGAATCCAGAACTCGTAGATGATCTCTGAATGTACTTCAGTGTGGTGCAGTACAGACAGCATGATGGGATGTAGGGGTGCGAGCTGTGCTATTGGTGCAAGGCGAGGATGACCTCTGACCTGTCGGAGCTGGCACTCCTCCCTTAGCTGTCTCCGTGCCTCGTTGTACATTTCGTCCAGGCCCTGCCTTGACTGCTTGTACGTGTCCAACTCCACATCCACATCCCCCTGAGACACCTGGACAGCCCCACAGGTCAGAGTTACCATCAAAAGCCAGACAGTAGAGCTTGCTATAGTTTCAGAATGATCTATTAAAAACACTATATACTTTAAAAACATAAAATAGAGTAACTAGCAGAATGATTATCTGGATTACTCCTGGAGGTGGAGGCCTGTCACACCCATTTCAAGACATAAGAACAGTCTCATAAGAGCAGGGGAATTTAAATAGACACATACTGCAAGGTGCTGCTGGGTTTTCATGAGAATGACGGTGTTCTCGTTTCTGAGCTGATGGTTCTCCTCCTGCAGCTTGATGATGTTGTTTTTCGCGATGGCAAGCTGTAACGAGATAGCCGCAGCTATTAAAATGCACAGAGAAGTATAAATAACCTGGCAGAAGTGATGCGAGCATTTAACACACCTCCTCGATGAGTTTAGTGTTCGACTTCTCCAACGAGTCTACCCGTCCTTGTAAGCCGTGGACCGTGGAGCTGAATCAGAAAGAGGACAAAGGGGTCAGAGGTTTCACATGGTTGTTTTGTCATTTTGCTGTGGTGCGTTTAACAACTTAATTTCATGCTGACATCCATACTTTTTCCCATCAGTGGAAAATAACACCATCATGTTAACCTCATTATGCGATATTGTCATAAGCGTGCCACTGCATTTGTGGTTAAGTCATACCAACATACGAACAGCATTTGGGCATTCCAGAAGGTAACTACTCAGCCCAGAGATATAGACATATACAAGAGCAGACACCATTTTCATTTTTTATACATACATATGGTATAAACATAGATGATCACAAACACATTGAGCATTTAGACTTATGCAATATTACAATGTGTTTTTCTAAAAGATCATACTTCCTAATTTTTTATTATTATTTGAGGAAACATTGAGAGGAAAGAGAAAACAATACAAGAGACTAAACCTGCCCTGTGGGCAACAAGCCAAGAACTAATGTCTTTCACAAACATGACTAGTGATGTGTCAGCTAAAATCATCTCTCACATCAGTGCATTTGAGAAGCACACATGCTCGGAAAACAGCCTCAGGGCTTTGCTTAAGCATAGAATGTGCTCACAGTGTGCACAGTGAAAATGTAGTTTCAACTATTTAGTTAACATGAATTCCAATTTGAAGTTCACACAGTTCATGTGCATCATGCTGATTTCCCGATTGCGACTCAACTTACTTCAGCTGTCTGTTCAGTTCTTCCACATAGTTCTTCTGGTCCAGAATAGCAGCTATTTGACCATTTCTGAAAGCCAACACAGAGAGAGACTTGAGACAGTTGAAGCTTTGAACAAAAAAAAATAGATACGGTCAGAACAAATGAAGCAAATAGAATAATACATATTCTATGTATTAGAGAGAGCATTAGTGGGGGAAGTACTGCTGAGTGAACAGGTGTGACTTAGCAGCTTAAAAACAGATAAAGGTAGAGATAGAGGTTGGTGCTGAGAAGAGGAAACAAGTGTGCTAGCGTAAAATAAAATTTTGATGATACCTTTCTTCACTTCTGTAGTCATCAATGTCGTTTTTCAGGTACATGGAAAAGTCTATCACCCCAACCTACAATAAAACAAGAGAAACCTTACAAATTTTCATTCTGATTCAACAACATGCATATGTTTAGTTTCTGTAAGATACCAGTGATTACTTGTAAGTGAATCCCACTTCCTTCTTGTTTCTAAGACTGAGTGCTTTTTATACCTTATACCTCAACAACTTTTTGTCAACCAACTGAAAACATTCAATCGTTTATAAGGAATCATTACGGAGACTACAGAGGGTTCAGCAGGCAGGACAGAAGAGGTCACTGTGCGAGGTGAATATACTGTACACCTGAAAGTGAAGCTGCTCTTACCTGTGTGTCCAGGTCCTCGCCCTTCACACACAGGTTGGCGTCGATGACGTTGAGTCCAACCAACAGCCCCACTATGACCGCACCCTCCTCCTCCACCATCACAGCCGAACACTCGTAGAACTCACTGAGGCGCACGAGTACAGACACACAGACACAGGCACAAACACGCAGACAAGCACACAAGCAACGATTAATAATTTTATGGTGGGTGGAAGCAGTAGATTTGACTTCTGAACACCCAGAATGCATTTTACCAGTGAGTGCTTAGCTCTCCTTCCCTATCCTATGTAAACATACTTTCAAACCAGGTCTAAGCACATTACAAGTTCATATTATTAATTTACCTCCCATTAATGTTTCATAAGGAATGAGGTCTGAGAAGGGCTCTGTGATAGTTATTTCATTATGATGTATTATGCGTACTCAAATGTATTCTTAAATGATACATATGTAGCTAAATCAGATCAGACCGCTTCATAGGAAAGCCAGAATACAGCACTCCTGACAGCGAGAGAGAGCGGAGAGGGGGATGGCAAGACACAGAGGGATGACACACAGGATGAGATGGAGAGACGGGGGATGGAGAGGGAGAAGGATGTGTACCTCAGTAGATCCTTCCTGGTGATGAGACAGCGGAGGTAGTCGGCTAACTTCTTCTGCATTAGAGCCAGACGCAGCCATGCCCGAGCTCGACCCAGTGGTGTCCTAAAGGGGCAAACAATCCGCTCATGAGAAAATACCCCCCCAGAAACACTGCATATTACACCGTCCCCTTGTAGAAAACACTGCATTCTACAACACTGCATGGTAAAATATCTCCCTGTGTAAAATCTATGCGTCATCCAAGGCAAAGAACTCTCGAATGAAACAAAACAAAGGGTTGACCTTCACAATCCTGGAAATGGTTACAAATATGTCAATAGAAAAAGTAAAGGGAGCACTTTCCTCAATTTGAGCCAGATGTTTTTCAGAATGCCATTCAAACTTGACTTCATACTTCAAGCTCAAAGTTAGTCATGTTGGGTGCACTGAACCACATTCACAATCACTTCGTAAAATGTAGGCAAAATGGCTGGTCTTCATTTATATGGGAAATTATTCTAAAGCTCAGGGCCTGTTTGTTCTTTTTTCATTTTACAAAAGGTTTCATTCACTGTATACAGAAGTGAAAATATTGCAGCCAGCAGACAGTTCCCCTTTCCGTTGCAGAGGCTCAGAAACTGACTGCACACATTACACCGCTGAAGATTCGGAGAAAAGTGTTGGCTTTTCTAGCATCTCTGAATGCACATAACCCCTACATTTTATACTCTGCCCAGAAGGTATCCGTATCAAAGGGAACATCTTATTGTTTAAGCTTCACATTTACTTTAGAGTAAGACAATAATACAGTCAAGAGCAAAGATTACAACAGCAGATTATAAATATGCAATTCATCACATACTTAAGTCCAGGTAGGTCTCTCACACTTGCTGCAATCTCACTGGCCTCTGGACAAAGCTTCTCCACCATCTCCAGGGGACCCCACAGCGACTTGTTGTAGCCCAGAAATGACTTTTTCACTGGGGACACAGATACAAACAGTCAGGCCAACCCCACAATTGGCACATTACTGCATCTAGGTTTTACACCATCATTGCACAATTGTTTGTACCAACTTCAGATAATACCTGTCCAGTAACTAGATACCAGCCACGGAAATACATTTGAATAGTTTCTCTTCTCGCACCAGATTTTATCTGTGAATGAGCATTGATGCAAATACCTTCTCTGTAACATGTGGTGGTGGTGTGGGCATACATACCCTTCAGGCCATGTTTCAGGCAGTGCTCCATGACGACAAAGAACTGCTGGAGGGGGGGGTAGTCGGAGTCCAGGGTGCGGCCGAAGCTCAAGGCGGACTCGATCAGGCCCTTGATACTGAGCTTGGCCATGTTGAGCAGGTTGGACCGCTCCATGGTCATTGGGTCCCGGAGAGCTACAACATGAATTAAATACATTTACAAATGTTTTTTTTCTGTGCAAATTTCATCTACAGGCTTATCCACCACTGCAATGTTAAATGGAAAGAGCGCTCTACCTCAAATATTGAGCTAATATAGTAAAATCTATAGAATCTAGGTTAGCATCACCATGTCAAGCACACAGACCTCCTAAAGCATCCTTTGAGCTTAACCCATTTCAAACCACAGTGTTCTGGAACAGTAAACTTACTGTATGTCGCCTGTGGTTAAACAGATATCATCAACAGATATTTGATATGCTGCATATGAGGAAACGTGAGGAAGAGTGATGAGCTTTGAGCACACAGCCAACACCCCTGTCCTCATCTGATGATATAACCAGGACCAGCAGCTCTGAGCTGCTGCAGAAAGTCAATGCAGGATAACTCCTTTGAAATCAAAATGTTGAACATTCACGTCATTAAATAAACTATTAACCATCTTGAAATAGATCTATAGAGTGTGCAGAGATAACATATCTGCCAGGACCCTCCAGTGAACTTTTTCATTGTTCTGGAAAAGATTCTGTATGGATCTAAAGGTGTCAATCTTGTTGTGCTTTAACAAGCTGTGGTGATTGTTCTTGCAAGCACCAATGGACTTAAATTAAATGTCAGGCAAGTCAGATATATTCTTCTGGAACTGCAGCCAGTGTTGTGTTTCAGAAGCCGAGCTGGGCTGACAAGAATATCCTTCAAAGATGCAACTACATGTTGAAAGAAGAAGACGCATCCCTCAGGAGACATCATGACCAAAGCAAGATACCGGATAAGCAGGCACAAACAGAAGATGAGCTCATAAGGATGTGCTCAGGACATTAGTGTTTGCTTCACCACTCTGTTTTACCATGATGCACAGCAGAGGCATGATAGATGGTGAGGAACAGGCCAGCCAGTGACTTCCATTGGTATTCAGCATTTAGCACACACTCTTCTCAAGAGTGATTTCCCACAGTTTTCATACACAAAACACTCATACAGCTGGAAATCTTACTGACACAATTGAGGTAAAGCACCTTGCTCGAAGGTGCTACGGCGGTGCCCAACCTGGGACTTAAACCTGCAAGCTCTCTGTTACAAACCCATAACCATTACGCTACACTGTCATGCCAGAGATTGCATGGGCAATTTATAAAGTTTGCAAACCCACAGAAATTATGCAGTGCTTCAACCCTCAGATTTCAACAGGTGATATAGAAAGAATTGAGTGAAGTACTTTTAAAATACTCATGAGCAGACGGACAGTTGTACGGTTTGGCTCAGCATTGTTATATATGTCTGTTATTTTATATACATTTTGTTTCTTTTGCAAAACATCTTGAGTCACTCTCAGATTTATTTACTTAGGTCCATTAAAAAACTATATTTGCGCCAAACATGGGACTGAACATGTCCAGTTTTCAGTCTAATTTAGAATATATTTGGCGCAAATTAGTGGTTTGCAACAACAGCCAAGTCCATCCCCCACTGCTATTTCAAGAGAGTTGAAACCTTCACAGTTCTCCTCAGAAACAAGATGGTGTCACAAGCTGCTTCTTTTCACAGTGTAGACCACAGCTAATCTCAGAGTGCAGCTGGAGGCAGCCTGGCATTGGCACACAATCCAGGGGTGACCCGAACGACCAGCCGGATTTCCTAGACAGCAATGAAATATGGAACCATAATGACCGATTCCGCCTGTACCCTAGGCCAAGCAATCGTTGGTTGCACTCACTCTCTGGAGCTAGTAGGCACTGGCATGGTCTGCAATTCGATCTGAGGCCTAGGGGCTCATCCATGCACCACTGTGTGTCGTCTTTACTGAACGAGCCATTACAAACAGTGTAAGCTGAAACAGTTGATGAAGTGCTTTTCTGACCCTAGCTCAACATGATTCTGACACACAAAGCTGTGGTTGCAGTAACACCGAATAAAGCTCTGCACCAGTAACACAGTCAGTCCTTTAAACTAGACAGGCAAAATAGAAAATTCTAACTGAAATCTGACAAACTGCTCCACCAGAAATACTCAAAATACTGTGGTGCACAGACAAGCATACACCTTCATACACAAAGCTTTTGTAATTTCAGCACGGTCTAATTATAGGCTAGTCTGTCATTTCTTCTCATGTTCAGCAGATTCCAATCTGTTTGGGGAAAGTGTGAGCAGTGTGACCAGGATCTCTCCAAGAATGCTTCAAGGTGATTTCCTCTAAATTTTAGCACAGTCAGTTCTTCTCTGTACGAGTTCCTGAGACAGGCTGGAGTTGGGTTCACTGAGGACTGCTCCACTGTTTAAAGACAGGTCAGCATTTTACTGGCTATTAAATGCACATTCGGAAACAGAAAGGTTCCGCTGAGTTAAAGAACGTACTTTTTGCCCAGTGGTCTAGATTTTACCAGTCACATGTTCTGAATTAAAGTGATGTTACGGCTACACACACAAGTAAAGCAGACAATTTATCAGTGAGAGCGTCAAAACATATGAGATAAATATCCGATTAAGCCACAGCATTCCAGATGTAAAAGCAAGAAATGAACTAAAAATAACAAAATCAGCTGTTCAAATACTCTCATGTGAGCTGACTCAAGGCTGGGCTTAAAGCTGGGAAGATTGGAAAAACAAATCAGGACATGATTAATGGGGATATCTCAAAAGATTGGATAAACAATGGTTGTTACCTATGTGGTTGACTTGCAGTTATCTAACCAGCTAATCACATGAGCATTATCAACAGCTTTCCACTCACACGGAATAATGACATCAGTGGACTGATCTAAACTGTTTGAGTGAATGCATGTAATCTTATAAAGACAGGCTTGCTACTGTTTCAGATACATTCATCATTCTCCGCACCAATCTGTTTTGGTCCTTTGTGAACATAGCACATTTAGTCATACGTATGACTCCAGGACGTTCTCACAATGTCCTGCAAAGCCTATAATAACGGCGGCATCAGATTTTTGTCAGCAACATCTTCTCTTGATCACGCTACCAAGGTTTCGGGGTGTGGTTCCGAGCGTCCATTGGATTATAACCAAACCACGTGGTGTGTTTAGTTGCACCTGAAGGTTATGGACATCTGTCAAAGCGGTGGTTTTCATCTTCACAAATATATATTTTTTTGAATTAATATTAAGAACTCGCACAGAAACCGGACGCCATAAAAGCCGGTGATGAAATTCGCTGCTTATACGTTATTACACTGATGTGGTTGTAAATTATTTGCACATAGCAGCCTCCAGCTTTTTCATACATCTTCGTTTCTAACAACATAACATGACATCATTGTGATCGTAGGCATTATTGTTCGTGAATAACGATAATCTATGCGGCATACCGACTGAAGTGGCGGGGTGCATTCCCCTAAATGCGACCACAACTTACCCTTTGCGCCCCAATCATCTGAAAAGGGGGGTGATTTCGGTTCCGCTACCTTTGGAAGTACGTGGATGCTTCCTGAAAAGGTCTCCGATGCTTTCCTAGCAAGCGCAAATATGGGCGCCTGCCACCTCCCGTCTCCCGCTTTCATGGCGGTGGCAGATTTTTCAGTCGATTTCTCTTCTTGCAACCTGAGGATACCGAAGACTTGATCTTTCTCTTTGTTGCTCTCCGCTTCAGCAAAGGTGAAATCGTGTTCTGCGGCTGTCGCCATCGCGCATGTAAATATCATAAAGCGGGCGCTAATATATAATCTAACAACGACCACAGAGGAATTGTCAGAGACAGCATTGATACAAAATGAGTGGTAAAATGCCAGTGCAAATCAGAGTGAAATGGTGTGCATCAAAGCTCCACTGTTTTAAGCTACATGCCGTTGTCACTTCTCCTTCTCCTGTCATGCAAAAGACCGATCTTCCGACCACGCCGGTGTAATGTTAAAGGAAATTTGTTTACGGCGAACGCAAGCGCCTTTGCTCAGCCTCCCTGCATCCGAAGGGGTGGTGTCAGAAACGCTCACAAGACACAAAAGCACTACGTAATGGCCTGCCTTCAGAATCTACTGACTACACATTACCACCCCCTGCTGCTGGCTAGAGGAATTAACAGGTTAGGTGATCATTATTGTCACTTCATTTCTCACGTTTTCAAAGATTTTAACAATAGGCCTACAATTTATCATCAGAGGGAGGTGATTTATAGCGCTTAATCTACACAAACCTGCTCATTAGGTTCGGGAAAACAACATTGCTTGCATTAATTAAATGTAATAGCAAGATAAATAAAAACGAGATTCAATAGTAAGTTGGATAAGTTGGACTATATCTTTGTGGAACTTACTGCCCTAGAATTGCGTTCTCCCTACCTGGCCAATGATCAACTACAGGCAGACTTCTACAGAACGGCTCAGCTAACGTACATAAATCCCACTAATATGCCACGACTTCAGCTCTGGAACCAGGAAGGGCTGCAGTAGCCGCCTGCACAATCAATCAGTAGCCAGGTCCTGAAACGGCGGGCACTTTTTACAGTCAGAACTGTGAGCCTTGCAGAACTCTTATAAATACAACTCAGTTGTGTTGCTAATTCTATAGATATAAGTGTACATGTGTTCACACGCTTGTATTTTGCGCACCGTTGTCTTCAAAACACAAACACACCGTACGAATAGTCTGACGACGCAGTATGTTTTGTGGGAGAGGAAATGGTCGTGGTTTACCTTGACTATAGGCAAGTCTCTCCATGCTGTCACTGTGAGTTATTCCCCAGCGATGGAGGCTCTGGGGAGAGTACATGGGCCCAGCTCAGCTCTGCCTGGTCACGAGATGAATCTGGCTGTGCTTCCAAGGCGCCCCCGTCAGGTACGACGTGTTACTGCGTCGAGAGAACAGAAATGACCAACACATTGATTCGAATGCAACAACAAGGGCTGGGCTGCAGATCAAGATCACTGTGCATTGTTTCACCCAGTTATTCTCAAGTTTCTAACGTGTGATTTATTATCTTGTCCTGAAATTATGCTGATTAAATCCATAATTTGTCCTCAGTGGACTTCAGCAAAAAAGCTGTCATTTAATCCACAATATTGCTGATTATACTCCCCTGCTCAATGGTCAACATTTGCAACATTTAGTGCTGTGGCAACTGACAAGGTGAGGAGACAAATCTAATCAAAACTTTAAGACTCATTGATGGAAAGGGGAGTGCTGGCCAAGCATCGGGCCCATACACACCACTGCACTCTTAACTTTTTATTTCTTGTTATCAACACCGATAAAAACTCTTCGGTTGACAAGCAGAGAGTAATGTGAAGGGAAATTCTTAGCTTGTTGTCGATGGTCATTAAAGGATGATATTTCATTGCTCAGAATTAACATTTTCTCACGTGCAAGGCTATCTCAAGGCTATCCCAGAAAACAAGACTTAACATTCCTGGGAATAAAGTAGCCTGAGTCCCCATTAACATCCACAAGCAGCCTCTTTGGTGGAGGACTTCCTGACCCAATATTTGTCTGTTTTCCTGCTGATCTGATTCAGTGCTGGAGTATCATATGACTCTGATTTCCTGCACTGCCTTCCATAATCCCACTTCGAGGGGAATTTACATATGTCCGCACTTGGCAAACATTACAAACATCTCTACAGTCTTTTCTGCTAGATTTATAGACTTTGGTATTTTAGGTGTAATACCAACTGATAAATAAATTACTAGGGCTTCCAACCACATCTCTCTATGGCCCCTGGCCTCCTTATAAAAGCTACAGCAACAAGCAAAATTTGTTTAGCCTTACCTTCTTACTGCAGGGCTAGGATTGGCTTGGCTTGTAGCACTCAGTTGAGTCAGCGTCAAGCAGCCAGGTTTGGGGCCTGTGTGCGTTTGGGACAGCCGCTCACACACACACAAACAGCCCTCTGCAGATGCAGGAAGAGTGATGTCGCTTGGTGGAACGACACATACACACACGCGCACACACACATACACAGTGTTGAGAGGAGGAGGGGGGAGGGATCATTGAGGTTCTGCTGGAAGGTGGGGCTAGCCTGTGTGTGCAGCCAATCCTAGGCCTCCGCTAAGAAATAAAGGGAAGAGAAGAGGGACAGCCCAGGAAGGGGTGTGGTTTGGCCTCTGAGTGACATTGCACACTCTTTCTGAATTGCATGCTTGTGAGAAGAGGAATATGTTAGAATAGTAATCCCCCGAATGCAGAATTTCCTTAATTGATTTCAGCTTGTCACAATTGTTGTGGACCCACAATACATGTATGTAGAAACAATAGTCACAAGATTTGAATAATTATTGAAATTATTATTTTTTTTAATCAAAAGAAATCACAAATGTAAGTGTTATTTGATGTCTTAGTGTGTGGCTTGCACTAATCCTCTTTAGGATATTTCATTATTTTATGACTGACATAAGTTCTATTTTAGAAACTCAATTGTAACTGCAATGTTTTATTGTAGATGCGGTCTATATTCTGTCATAGGTCCATCCTTAAAGGATTGAAAATAATGAAGACCTTCAGGAATTATTTAAAGGAACAAAAATAAATAAATAAATATACAGTACTATGCAGAAGTCTTAGGCACCCTAGACTTTATTATATATACAGTGCATCCGGAAAGTATTCACAGCGCTTCACTTTTCCTACATTTTGTTATGTTACAGCCTTATTCCAAAATGGAATAAATTCATTTTTTTCCTCAAAATTCTACACACAACACCCCATAATGACAACATGAAAGAAGTTTTTTTTTTAATTTTGGCAAATGTATTAAACATAAAAAACTAGGAAATCACATGTACATAAGTATTCACAGCCTTTGCTCAATATGTTGTTGATGCACCTTTGGCACCTTTTTACAGCCTCAAGTCTTTTTGAATATGATGCCACAAGCTTGGCACACCTATCTTTGGGCAGTTTCGCCCATTCGTCTTTGCAGCACCTCTCAAGATCCATCAGGTTGGATGGGGAGCGTCGGTGCACAGCCATTTTCAGATCTCTCCAGAGATGTTCAATCGGATTCAAGTCTGGGCTCTGGCTGGGCCACTCAGGGACATTCACAGAGTTGTCCTGAAGCCACTCCTTTGATATCTTGGCTGTGTGCTTAGGGTCGTTGTCCTGCTGAAAGATGAACCGTCGCCCCAGTCTGAGGTCAAGAGCACTCTGGAGCAGGTTTTCATCCAGGATGTCTCTGTACATTGCTGCATTCTGCCACCACCATTGCAAAACTCCCTGGGTCTCCAATTTTCCGTTCTGCGTGTTCAGCATCTTCCATAGAACATTCTACGCATGGCCTCAGTCAGGCCTTTAGCCTTGCTCTCTAAAACCCTGAATCTAAGTCCTCTGACTTCAGACTCCTCAGTATCCATATACGGTTGTACATTTATCTTGTACCATATACTTCTCCTCTTACGGGAGCTTTTACTCCTACCCCATTGGTGTGTGCGAGGGGTTAACAATGCATTCCTGCCTAACCCATCTTCTGTCAATCTCTCATCAGGAGGGCCTAGGGCCGGGTCCTCGACACCATGCTTCACTGTAGGGATGGTATTGGCCAGGTGATGAGCGGTGGCTGGTTTCCTCCAAACATGACGCCCGGCATTCATGCCAAAGAGTTCAATCTTTGTCTCATCAGACCAGAGAATTTTGTTTCTCATGGTCTGAGAGTCCTTCAGGTGCCTTTTGTCCTTCAGGCTGCCATGTGCCTTTTACTAAGGAGTGGCTTCCGTCTGGCCACTCTACCATACAGGCCTGATTGGTGGATTGCTGCAGAGACGGTTGTCCTTCTGGAAGGTTCTCCTCTCTCCATAGAGGAATGCTGGAGCTCTGACAGAGTGATCATCGGGTTCTTGGTCACCTCCCTGACTAAGGCCCTTCTCCCCCGATTGCTCAGTTTAGACGGGCGGCCAGCTCTAGGAAGAGTCCTGGTGGTTCCAAACTTCTTCCATTTACAGATGATGGAGGCCACTGTGCTCATTGGGACCTTCAAAGCAGCAAAAAATGAATTTATTCCATTTTGGAATAAGGCTGTAACATAACAAAATGTGGGGAAAGTGAAGCGTTGTGAATACTTTCCGGATGCACTGTATGTTTTGTTTTGTGTGTGTGTGTTAGTATAAAAGAACACATTTGAGATTTCCAAATATTCATTCAAATATTCTCCGTAATTTTACGGAGACATTTTTGTATTTAATTTTAAAAAGTAACATATTACTGTAAGCAATTGACTTTTACATAAAAACTTGATTAAGGCTGTCTGAGATCAGAAGCAAGGAGCCAACTAATGTCTGCAGAAGAACTGTGGCAAGTTCTCCAACATGCTTGGAACAACCTCCCTGCTGATTGTCTCAACTGCAGGACAGTGTTGGCTATCTCAGTGATGCAGTTTTAACGCTGAAGTGTGGTCACAAAATATATTGATTTGATTCAGTTTTGAACTATTCTGCCAAATTACTAAAATTTAATGTAAAATGTATCGTATGTTTATTTAGGACCTTTCATTGAATTATTTTAATCTGTACAGAAGTATCTTCAGAATGTTATACAGGTGCCTAAGACTTTTGCAAAGTACTGTATGTATTGGGAGATCATAAAATGTATGCATATTAAAACTCTCGTATAAGAAAATGTTTAGATCATTCTGTGATTAATAAATATTCAGTCATATCAAGCCCTTCTACAATGCTTGTACTTCCACTAGATGGCAGTATGCCTCAAGCTATCGGTATAACTTGTGATATTATGTAGTGACTCAAAAGTATAAAATATACTGAATACATGAATGAAATTTCCTGTTTGTAATGCATTCTTACAGTCTTTGAATGTGTGGATATCTCTGTTTCACAGCCAACCATTGACAGTTTTCATCTATACTCATACTATATAAAACCACTTCTAGGACTGTAGTGGGCAGCGAGAGACCGTTTGAGTTAGATTATCTGCTAAAATGTGAAATTTCTTAGCATCAATCCTGTTCATGCCAAATGAGATGCAAACCTGAAATATAAAAAAATTATGCAATGGAATTTTACATGTGTGTTCTGAAACCTTTCTGTATATTTCTGTTGTACGTCTGGATCAATTAGTCTCAAATATTATGTGGCTTTTTCTTTATCAGGGACACTGGTTTAAATGTCTATATCAGGGGTCGGCAACCCTGGTCCTGGAGAGCCGCAGGGTGTGCTGGCTTTCGTCTCCACCTTAAAATAAGCAAGCGACTCAGACCCAAGAAACCAGGTGAGGGGAGTTAACCGTGTAATCAACGGCTTTCATTGATCAATTAATGCCAAGCAACAACGAAAGCCAGCACACCCTGCGGCTCTCCAGGACCAGGGTTGCCGACCCCTGGTCTATATAACCAGGTTTCAGGCTGTGAACCTCTAGTGTGACCCTCCTGGCCGTCATGAAATGTGTAGAAGAACTGGAGACAGCTTCTGCTAATAGGTTCCATGGGTTCCTCTTAGACAGTGATCTTCATGCCTGGTCCTAGCTTTTGGTGTTACTCAGCATTTAATTGATCAGCAGTTAATTACAGTTAACTCACCTCACCAGGTTTCTTGGTTCAGATTTGGTTGCTGAAATTAAGGCGGAAAGAAAAACCAGCACACTCTGTGGCTCCAGGACCAAGAGTGAGAACCACTGCTCTAGGAACTTCTCATTGGCACATGAAGCCAATTCATGGAGGTTGCCATGTTTGACTATGGGGCTTTTGGCACCAGATGTGCAAGCACCCTGGGTGCCTAAACGCAAAGGGATTAAGAAAATGCATATTTTATGTGTGGCTCAGATTATATAAAAGAAAAACCAGACCAGTAATTTGGTGTGCAAAACTCACAGCACCAAGAGAAGAGCATTTCTGGCTCATTGTTATTACCATCTGCATGCATGATCCCAGGGTAGTCCATTATCAAATAAAAGTTGTGACAGCTACTCATATTACAGGTATTGTTGAAATTCCAGGCAGCGGATGATTTTGGAAATAATAGTTGCAAGCAACATCGATTGGGACCTGTACACAAAATGGCAGCCATGGCCTTTTAAGTGACTTTCAGGCAAACTTATTTCCTGTCCAAAGAATTTAAACCTTAAATCTATCATATTTGCCAGACTGCAATTGTTTCCTGAATTATTATTATTACGATTATTATTATCATTACTACTATTCTTATTGCTTGCATGACAACAAGCATTTGAATCTGAACAAGCTCTCATGGAGAACCAGTTAATCAGATAGAACAATACAAGGTAGGCCTTGCCCGTCTACTAGCACATCAACCCCTATTTTGCAAGGGACACTTTGTTGCCAGGACAACCAAAGTAATAATACGATCTGCACGGAAAGCATCAGGTTCCAATCACCGCTCAAATCAGCAGCCTTCCAACTGAGAAAGCTGCTTACACCACGCCACGGTACCTGCTGTTCACAGCCGAACAGTCCGAGAGCTATCCTGGTCAAAGGGACCTACGGTTCCTTACGTTCTCATTAAAACACAGCAATCGCATCATGATTAAGTTCTGAGTGTTTTTCGTACATTGACTCCTGGAACAAAAAGCTGATTAACTTTAGTTCCAGGGGTACACTCTTGAACAAACTCACAGACACACAGCGTGTGGTAGGATATTAATAATCTTGATCTTTTGTGAAAATAAATCGATCAGTATAATGACTGTGATTTCTTCCCTGCTCTTCTCTGCCCAGTGTCCCGTGTCAGAGTGCAGAGCTCTCTCCTGATGAGTCGCCGAATCCCATTCTCACATGGGGGAAATTGCATTTTCCAGAGTCTGTTGCCGTAGATGAAGTAGCAGGCAGGTGTTACTAAGTCCTGTTCTTGTTGAGCCTTTAAGGATGAGACAAGTATGCTACTGTCTGATATATAACACAGGGTCCCAGACGTCTTATTGGCCTAATGTCAGGCCACCGTCTCCTGCCTCTCTCTTCGAGCACGTGAAGGTCAATGAGAGCTATGAAAGCCATAATTTGTCTTGGGGTGGATGTACAAGCTGTGCATACCCAATAGTCAAGGATTGGAATATTCAGTAGGTTAATGTGATGAAGACATCAAAGAGGCACTAAATACCCTTTAGATTTTCTTTTTCAATAATTGTAATTGTGTATATAGTTATGGGCTGACTGTAATATTTGAATTAGCTAGCAGGTTGTTTATACAGTATACTCACTGACCAACCTGTGTGCTCACACGTGTGGTCTCCTGTGTGTCATTGGACCTTACTTAGACAGGGTGTTTAAATAACCTGCAATAAATACAGAACCTAAGGGCTGTGAACCCTCATCAAATAAGATAAACCATTTGCAGTACAAGACAGAAACGAGATTAGATCTGACTGGTGATGGAGGATAATACTCCAGTGATCCAGCTTTGCCAGCACACTGGCCAATCGGTGTCCAGCATCTAATTCTATAGTTCCCATCATGCTCTGCTCTGCTAAAGCATTTCAGCCCAAAAATCCATCTACAGCTCCATTGAACCATCATAATCCTTCTCCAGAACCACAGTCCTGGTGGCCTTTAAGTGGTCTTACAGGGATGTTTCAGATGAATTAGGTGGATTAAGAACATCGTTTTTTCATCTGTGGTTCCCGGGAACAGCCTTATTTCTTCCGCAGCGTAAGCCTAGTGCAATACATTAAATACTGCTTTCAGACAAAGCAATCTTTCAGAGTCTGCCGCAAAGATTCCATCACTTTTAATCAGGAACTGCCAATCCATTGAGCTTTGTTTGCTTTTAAAGGCGCCCCTCTTGATTGAATTTTATTGAGCCATTATTGTCAAAGCAGTCTTTCTCTAGCACATTTTTTGAAGTTGCAGATTAGAATAAAAACTTTAACACAGCAAGAGAGCAGGCATATTGGTCTAAGGGAAAAATTTAACGACGGTGAAAAATTTTACAATGATATTGAAACAAAGCAGTTTCTGATGAATGATTGCCATGAAAATGAGCACTTTCATTAAAATGAAACCTTATTACCTTATTCATCACTTATGACTTGAAATGCCATATCCCCCCCCCCCCCCCCCCCCCCATTTTCAATATTATGGTATATTAAAGGATTTCTTTATCCATGAATCACACTGCATATAGACTGTTGACTGATCAATCCTATTAACAAATCCAAAAATGTTATGCAGAGCACAGAAGTTACTTAAAAGATAAAGGTAGCCATTCATCATTACCAATGCCAAAAACCCCAACAAAAAGGTCAACTGTATATTCATTGGTTAATCGATAGTAAATCACACCCTGTTTCACTATTGCTGGCATTCACAGCTCTGAAATAGCACCCCACAAACCGTAACAACTTAAAACTTAATATCTGGCACGTGCAAAAAGAAATCTGGTGTTGCAAAATTGATTTTTAAGCTCATATAGTTGATACTTGGCACACAAGTGGAAAATGAGGCTGTAGTCTTATTTTCTGCAGTATGCAGGCAAGAGCTTTCCCTTATTTGCAAATATTTGGTTCCATGCACCCACAGTAGAAACCTTTTACACCTTTTTTGATTGAGTGCTGAACATCTTTCAATCCATTTCATGAGTAAATTATTTTGCCATCGCATGTTTATCTCCTCTATGTAGGGGATGGCCAAGCTAACAGCCAGTGAATAATCAGTATGCCAGAAACAAATTTCATTTCACAGGTCACAAAAACCTCCATTAAAATGAGGCTAAAATATTCAAATTGCAGTTTTATATACAGGCCCTTGAATACAAAACCAGCCATGGTTTGGCCCGACTCTCTTCTCAATTGATTCCCAGATAAAGAAAGGGTGGAAAACCAAAACTGTGTGATGCTGCTTCAGATAAGTAATGATATCTAAGCAATGACTGAAATATCCAAGACCAAATCTTCTGGAGATGATGTTGACATTACACTTGAACTTGACAATGGAATCCATTTAAAACCAGGCTTTCTTCCACAATTTAGATAAAGATTAGAATCACTTATAACTCCTCTCATTTTGGGGTTAACATAATATATATGTTAAAGATAAAGCTGCTGACAACCTTTAAAGTGTTACAATAACAACCTACAGTAATGGAGATAGGGCAAGTCAAAGTCATCGAGTCATGCAAATTAGTGCAGATTTTGTGAGCCCATATCTCCCAGTTTAATCTGAGACAAGGATTTCTTAAAAGGCCAAATCAGCATACAAAATCTCATAAAAATCTGATGATACAGTCCAAAAATGTGTGGAGTTCACATGGAATTACCCATAACAAACTCCACAGCCTCATCAGTTGTGTAAAAGCTCATTAGAGAGGAACTTCAATTCAGAGCCCCAGGCTATTAAAGAGAACTTAGCTGGGAGATTCTTTAGCCAATCAAAAAATGTATGACTGGGCTAAAGCACAGCCTGTAGCCTCCAATGCTGTATTTTAATACCAGTGACTTAACTCAATAGAAACTTTAAGTACATTTACATAGATGCATAGATATAGGTTGCGCTCTTATTTTGGTCCTTTGACTTTAAAAAGTGAATAGTAAACAAATTAACTGACTTAATTCTGGAAAGATCTACACTACGTAGATGAGGCTAAAAGAGAGACAGGTTTCAGAGTAGGCCTATTGCCTTCATTAGTGAAATGGTACCGTGTGCTGACGTAAAGAGAGGCAATTGCATTTCACAGTCAGTTAGCTGCCGTCTGGCTACGACGGCATCCTGGGCACGAGAACAGACAGTTGCTGTGCATCTGTAAAGGACCGCTCCAACACAACCCCAGTCCTATAGCCCTCCTCCAGCAGTTTAGCATGCCGGTCCAAACAACGAAGCCCACACCAATAACTTGGCGGAAGAACAGAAATGAGTCCATCAGTGCTCATCATCCCAGGATGACGGGAACAAAGGACACATTTCTCTCAGGGAACGAAAGGCAAAGAGACAGCTGACTGCTTATAAGGTGGACCCCACTGCCTAATAACCTTTAGCCTTAGACCGCCAGGGATAATCCGTGACTCATGCTGTAGTGCTGCTCATCTGAATATGAAAGAGACCCCTCACTGCTGCAGCAGTGGGGCAGAAAAGTGGGGTTCACAAGGGGGCTGACTCCTACATCCTGACACCTGGTGTGGGGAGCTCATTAGGGTACCTGGCACAGCAGCTTCATTAGTATACCTGGAGCATGGGGCTCGTTAGGGGAGAGAGCAAACAGTGGGTGCAAAGCAGGAAGTGGAGCCCCGCAGCAAGCAAACAGATTCAGCTAATTAGAGATTAGAGGCGCGCAACGGTGGATGCCGGCTCCACTGCTCCCACAGGGAACCTGCCCAAAGCAGAAATGCATCTGATGCTATGACCTCTACAAACATTATAGTGCTTATATCAACAAGTTCATTTCTTTAAATGGTAAAATATTTTTTATCCAAAGTGCTGTACAATTAATGCTTCACATTCACCCATTCACATACACAGCATGCATACACCATGACATTCAAGGCACCGACCAGCTTGTCAGGAGGGGGTTAGGTGCAATTGGGGGTCTTGGTCTTAGTCAGGGACACTTTGACACACCCAGGGCGGGATTGAACCAGCAACCCTCAGAATGCCATACATTACATTACATTACATTATTGGCATTTGGCAGACGCTCTTATCCAGAGCGACGTACAACAAAGTGCATACCCATAACCAGGGACAACTGCTCTTACCTCTTGAGCCACCACTCTTTAAAACAGTGAACTTCATTCCTGCTCCTGGAAAGCTGCAAGGTCTGCTGGTTTTTGTTTTTGCAGCAATGGCAGCAACCAATTCAGACCCACCAAACAGGTGAGAGTTAACCGTGTAACCAACTGCTTTCATTGATCAATTAAGTGCTGAGTAACAAGGAAAGCCTCTCCAGGGCCAGGAATGAAGACCACTGCTGTAAAGTTTTCTATTATGAAAGGGATTATTGCATTTATACAATTTACAACTTCCCCATTGTACTTCTAGGCTCCTCTGGTCATTGAAATGTCCACCAAAAGTCGAAACATGCATACTTTCTCCAAGGGGTCAGAAAGTAAAAAATCTTCCATGTGTTTGTTCAATTCATTAACTCAGCCAGCTGATTACTAATTACTTCTACCTCCTGGCTGAAAAACTGTGCTAATTAGAACATCCAGGCAATTGGAACAAAATACTCAGGAGGACTTTTACTTTGCCACCTCAGTCCACAAACGGAGCAGTAATTGCACTGGAAAGTTTACCATATGTGTACCTCGGGTGATTCAGGTAAACTGCAGGCACTCAACCTAGGAGTTGCTGGTCCATGGTGGAACATTTTGGCTGACTGACATCTTTGAAACCCAGATGCTACAGGAAATGACAGACAGCTTATAGTAAATTTTTCACGGCACTTGGAAAACCACAGGGGCTGCTACCCGGAGTACGTCATTTCAGGTGTAAACAAACCATCTGCAAAATCATTTTAAACAGTCTATTTATTCACTCACCACAATATCTCCATTTGCTGTTTGAGTAATCCATAGATTCAAGTCATTGCACCAAACAATTCATGCATATTCACATGTAAATCAGCACAGCCAAACTGTTTGCTTCCCCCAGTCAGCAATACTCATTTATACTTCCTGTGTATACTTCCTGCTCAACTTAAGTGCACCTGTACCCTTATACACCCCCCAGTGTCCGAACATATGAGTGCACACAAATAACACAGAGGAGCAAAAAGAGAATGGCTCCAATGCTCATTAAGGCAGTTAACACTCAAGAAGTCAGGATTTAATAGCAGACCATGGAGTGTGTCTCTATACTGGAACTGCAGTTTAAAAGGATAAGCCAAGCAGAAGCCCCATTTAGAATCCAAATTTTGAACAGCACTGTTTCCATGGATTCGGATCATCTTATTCATGGTGCTGGCACTGATCAGGATGAAAAGCCTGCATAAAGAGATTCTATATATAGATGCGCAATATAAATGTGGCCAGAATTGAAATGATTTCAGACATCACGTATTTGCAACATAAACATTCTATTTATCAAAGTTGCATGATATTCAATTTATTTGTTTTATAATCAGCTGCAAGTTCAAGCAGTTTTTTTTACATCATTACATTGTTTAAATTACTATTTTGAATTAACAGATTGTTTTCCCCAGGCCACGTATGCTGCTGTCCTAGCGATAAACACCTGTTGGTTGTGAAAGCAAAGTTAGTGGAATGTTGCATCAATGAAACAAATACAGGCTGCACATATTTCCCATATCCTATCCTACCGGCGACTGTAGCTTTCGCAGGGAATGAGTTTATGTCACACGAGTGCCATTCAGTCCTGCCTTAGTTCATTTTATCTTGGCACGGAGATACAAATGTGCAGAATGTCAGGGTGACCTTTTCAGCATAGCTGAATGAGAAATAACAGTGAGGGAACTGGGGTGGTTACTGTTCCACTGGATGCCTACGTTTGACAGCTTATTTCTGAGAAAACAGAAAAGGGTTCATCCATTACTCCAATGCTTTGAAACAAAGGGCGGCTGTGTCTGCACACTCCTTCCCAAGAATGAATACGGCCGAGCTTGAAATGAGTCACACGCATCTCAACATGGGAAGAGCACACAATGCACTTTTCTGACTGGCCACACGCTTGAGGGATTAGTCATGTATTGATACAGTACTTCACATGCAAAATCACACCAACTGGCAAGGCTCAGTACGAATTTAAATCAAATATACAATCAGATATAAATCAAATAAAGCTTTCCGATCCAGCCAACTACCAGAAAACATTTAAATGAACCGAAAGCTTACATTGATTTACAGTGCAAACCATTTATGTTTGAATGGGAGTTTGTCCAAGTTTTCAAACATAAATGCTTTGCACTCATAATAATTTTAAACTTAAACATGCTTTTACAAAGAAAACATTTTTTATTAAAATGTATTTTGACCAAAATCAGCATGATGCATGAGAGCACCATTGAAAAATGTATCATACTAAAGTGAACATAAGCAATGCATTTGTAAATGTTACTGTAGTATGTTTACATTTGACATTTTAGTTAGTTTTAGTTCCTCAACAAGTGAAAAGCATCAAATCCACAAATACCAAAACAGGCATGTAGAGTAGTTTACATTCTTAACTGCTTAAAAATGATTGATCCAAGTCTGGCACACGTGCAAACACACACACACACACACACACACACACACACACACACACACACACACACACACACACACACACACACACACACACACACACACACACACACACAATGTCCTTCCCCAATTGTTGACATTAAACAAACACTTTTTCATTCAGTTTTCTTTCCTACCAGACAGTAATTCAATAAATGATTTAAAAATGCAATGCAAACCTATTAAGAAAGTATATGGTGTACCTATCTGATAAATATCGAGCAGAGCCATGTTCAGTGAGATGGGGCTTCTCATGGTGCTGGTCAGGAGAAAACACAATCAAAAATATTATCAGCAACTAATAGCACAGACACCAAGTTTGACTCGATAATCCCACCTGTAAATGTTAAGATACTGTGAAACTGGAATTGAATCTCAGCAAGTCACAAGATGAGCTTGACAGATTACTGGAGGCTTTCATTCTTATCTGGGAAACAGACAGACCGTTTCCACCAACCCCACCATGCCTTCATTACCATTCTTCATTATGTGCCTGGATTCCTTCTGTACAATAACCAGAAAAGCAATATCAAAAGTTTGCCTTTGTTGTGGTAAACTTCGTAGTCACTGGCAGCTGATGATAAAGGACTGCGAGATGAGACTGTTACTTTAAAAGATTTTTTTTATTTTCATGATAAACTATGCAAACCCAGTCAAGCTTGACTATGTGTATAAAAGTAGATAAAATAACTTCTTAAACATTGACATTCCCTCCAAGTAAGGCTTTGTTAGACACTGTGAAAGAGCCCAGTGTGAATTAAAAGGTTATGGCTAAAAATGATTAACTATGGAGGTCAGAGATATGGTGTGGAATTATAAATGCACAGGACTATGCATTCTCTAATATTATTCAGACCTTATAATATGCAATGCATAACATTTTAATTAAAAATATAATCCATTACATATTAAAATAGTTTAGTATATACTTTGAATGACTTATCGCGGACTACCTTGATAACCAAGACCTGTTCTCCTTATGTTAACTGCTGAATGAAGTTTGAGCTTGATGAGATAGAGATTCAGATGGAGACCCAGCACATAGCGCAGGCATATCCAGCACTGGGTTTAATGAGTTTTACACTGCGTCTAATCTCTGAAAAAAGCATACATTTTTTAAGAGATGGAGGCAGTCACGGTGTGCTATGTGCTATGTTTCTCATCTAGTGACTTAATACAGGCATGGTCTGCACATTCAGAAATTACCAGATTGAGTTCTGTTTAAGTTATCAAAAAAGAAAAGGCAAAACCTTAACATGTACTACAGGTATGAGGGATACAAGCTGAAATATCAAACAACAGTCAAGGTTGTTTATAACAGTCTATACAATACATATGTGCAATTATTCCTGCAATATACTGTACATGCAACCATATCTGTTCCATGTCATATACAATTATGCAATTATAACTCAATATATATGTTATGATGTGTGAAATTATGCCTATAATGAAACTAAAAATCATCACAGAAAAATGCTTTCATCATAATTTGAGGAAACTGTAGCCTAGAGCATGCTAAATAAAATGAAAAAAAAAAAACACAGAAAGGAAAACTCTAAAGACACAACAAAACAGTTTATTCACAGCTTTCACACAATGTTTAACACCTTACATATAATAGCCTTAAAGCACACATGCACAAACACACACACACACACACACATACACACAAAAAAAATACAGTTTCTGCCACACAGAATACATCAGATGTCAGCATGCTACACACAGCACCCAGTCTTGTTGCAATTCCATAGAAATATTCCAGCTTCTCTTTCAATTAAATTTTTACATTTAATGATGAATGTCCAAAACATTTGAAATTGGGCTCTGTGAGAGTGTGTTCAGTGAAATAGGAGTGATTTAAACAGCGACAGAGCACTACTCAATTCCCTGGCTCTCTGAGAGAGCCCAGACCATTGCCATGGAAACAGCGATGCTGGCTGAAACATTGAAAGATTAGCAACATGGAGACGCACATGACTATTTATTTGGTTATTTATTTTCCCAAATCTGGGCAACCATTAGAAAAGCAGTGTTAAAAATAACATGTGCAGAGTGTGTCTGCCGCACGTAAAGAAAGAGCAAACTAAACCACACCCAATTTCAAACTGAGATTTTCTTGTGAAAGAAACATTTTCAGTGCTAGTGATGAGGACTGTTCAAGAAGGTAATCTGGAGACTGACATGGGCTCCATAATCATAAAATAGACATGGAAGTGCACCAGGCCTGCCACTTCTAAGCGAGGTATAGCTGCTCATCAGCTGAGGTGTTGGAATAGCACCTGAGGGAAGACAAGAGGGACCTCATCCCCTGATATTAAACAAAACATAGAACAAATTCCATGACGTTTCTTCCAGTGTAAAAAAACCACACAAACCCAAAATACCCAAGTTATGTCAGGCTGTTCAAATATGTTAAAATCTGATAAACAAAAGAACAGGTACAGTGCAATGAAACCCCCCATATTCCCTAAGATTAAAAAACGTAATGGGTCAGATTTCCCTGACAAAATTATTTTGACAACTGTGCTTACT
Source organism: Conger conger (assembly GCF_963514075.1). Taxonomy (NCBI): domain Eukaryota; kingdom Metazoa; phylum Chordata; class Actinopteri; order Anguilliformes; family Congridae; genus Conger; species Conger conger. The sequence continues at coordinate 18,256,719 of NC_083777.1, read as the reverse complement.
GTATACAGCCCACAACGCAAACACAGCAAAAGGTTTTCATGCGCTTTAAAGTCATTCCTTTTCAAAATATCCCGTAATGCTCGAACACAAGGTAGGTCAGGGCATTATGCAGAATCAGCATATTGAGAATAACTCCTTACACTGTACGAACTCATTACACTCATTCCACTGTACATAGACCCACGCATCAGCGCATGCCCATTTCAATTCATTTCAATTACAAATGCTTTATTGGCACAAAATACAGCAAATATTTCCAAAACAATATATGCTAATTTCAAGTAGACCAATAAAAACTTTTTTAAAATGCCTTTTATGCATGCCGTGCATGACGCATGATTCTGGCATAAAAAAATCAAAGCATATTCAACAGGAAATGAGGAAATGTGATTTCTCATGCTTAGGCAGGGTCATTTATCATTTATACGTTTGGAAATATACTGTAATTATGAATGGTCTTTTCAAAGGTCTTTTGAACCACTGCACAGTATGCTGTTTATTTCATTCAGGGCTGATCCGAGTAAAAAAAAAAAAAAAAAAAGCAAAAAAACCCACCATGTTAAAAAATGCTATTAACTCCATTGCCTGGAGCACATGCTGATTAGCTTATGAAAAAGGTATGCAAGTCTATAAGACGTGAACTGACTGTACGAAACTGTAAGGCTCCATGAAAAAAACGATTTAAAGCAGAAATGACTCACAAAAGGCACTGAAGGAAACACGAATCAGAAATATGCAGCAAAATGAGATATTTTATAACAAACTGTATTTCAATGATGAAATGAAATGGAGAAAAGAAAAAATCCTGCATTAAACCCGGTGGTCCTTCAGCAGATGCGGTACATGGGTACATATCCAGGGAGGATTGATTGATGACGGCTCTCTGGTGGAATAGAGGCAGGGGGCAGTGCATTCTGTGGAGTGCGGAGGTGTGTTTTCCATCACTCTGGCAGACACAGGAACCAGTGTGACACTTTCTTCTTCTTCGTATGCTCCTGGGGGCCGTCGGTAACGTCGTAATGAGGGACACCCTGGTAGATCATATTCCTATCCATCTCATCCTCCACACGCGTGATGTACAGCCAGCTGATGATCACTCCCAGAAACTGCAATCACACGTGACGCAGGTTTCAAACACGTTTTCCTTTGGCCTGGCAAACCTGTGTGTTAGTCCCCTGCTTAATTCTAACGCTATGAAAGACTCTTTGGTGTGCATTGAGTACGCACTTAATGTGAGGTGGCACTAACATGCCCTTACCTGGGGCAGTAAGATTCCCAGCAGCAGGCCGCCCATGATCTTATAATTATCCATGAACCAGAGGAAGATGGCATCCGTGCATCCTCTCACGTGGATAACGTGCTGCAATTCAAGGCGCTGTGGATAACACAGGGCCATAGATATCATAATGAGTTCACCACTAGAGAAATACCAGAACATTCCATTCTCAATTCACTGGTCTTCATTCTCTATTCCCTCATCCCCAACTGCTCAGAAGTGCTGAGAGTTTATGTTACATAGTGCATTTCTAGAACCAAGACATTAGGTCACAAAAAAGGAGCAGTCATGCACAGTGCACCCTCGGTTTTCCAGGGCACCATCATCTTTTCTTATAAACAGCTGAGTCAGTCCAGGGAAGTCATAAAATAAACCACATTAAAGCAGAAAAGGTCATATAAGATCTGAGATTCTGTCTTACTGATTTATCCAGGACCTGATATCCACAGAGGGTGTTGGGCACTTCCTGCGGCTACAAGACAAGAAATAAATCATTAAAAAATACAAACCAAACATGAAAAAACATGATCTCCAGAACATTTTGGATAATGAGCATAAAGTTGACACAGGCCCCATTATGTCTAGTGTAAAGCAAATACAGCATTTCACAGCAAGAACATCATCATACCAACAGTCAAACATGGTGATGGTAGTGTGATGGTGTGGGGATTTTCTGCTGCCTTGGGACCTGAATTAATTATTGAAGTCATGAAGCATGAATTGTGCTTGGTACAATTAAATTAAATGTCCGTGAGCTGAAGCGTAATGGAGTCAAGCAGCAAGACAGTGATCCAAAAACGCAAAAGCAAGTCCACATCTGAACGGCTGAAAAGAAACAAAAATGTTTTTGGATTGGCCTAGTCCAGACTTAAACCTACAATTTATGTGAAATACTGATACTAACTCCAATATTATAGGAAGTTGTAGCTGCTAAAGGTGCTGAAAGCTCCTTTAAAGAACACTTAATTTTTCACAGCGGTGATATGTTTGCCAACATTTTTCATTAAATAAAAAAGTTTGGTGTTTTCTGTTTACTCGGGTTCCCTTTGTCTAATATTACATTTTGCCTAAAGATCGAAAACCATTTAGCGTGACAGACATTCAATAATATGGAAAAGGGCAAATAAGGGCAGAAAAGGGCAAATACTTTCATGGCACTACAAATCCCTTGGGTGACACAAATGCCAATTCTGTGCCAAATCAAGTATCGGGCAAAACGGACATTTTATCCATTTACATTACATTACATTATTGGCATTTGGCAGACGCTCTTATCCAGAGCGACGTACAACAAAGTGCATACCCATAACCAGGGATAAGTTCGCTGAAAGACCCTAGAGGTAAGTACAATTTCAACTGCTACCTGTACAACAAAGATAAGGACAAGGGCCATTTTTTTTTTTTTTTTTTTTGAACAAACAAACAAACAGAGCAAAAGTGACCAAATTTAACTATCCAAACACTGCTTACCTAGCCAACTAAAAATACCGATGCACAAAGCAAGTCACAGAGACAACAATTAAGGTTCACAGGGAGGTAGGGAGGGATGGGGAGAGGTGCTGCTTGAAGAGGTGTGTCTTCAGCTTGCGCTTGAAGGTGGGGAGAGATTCTATAGTTCTGACCTCAACGGGGAGTTCGTTCCACCACCGTGGAGCCAGAACAGACAGTAGTCGTGAGCGTGAGGTGGAGGTTCTGAGAGGGGGAGGTGCCAAGCGGCCTGTGGAGGCTGAACGAAGAGGTCTGGCAGGGGTGTAGGGTCTGATGATTTTTTTCAGATAAGCTGGGGAAGACCCTTTAACTGCTTGGAAGGCTAGCACCAATGTTTTGAATTTGATGCGAGCCATGACAGGCAGCCAGTGGAGGGAAGTAAGCAGGGGGGTGACATGTGAGTATTTGGGAAGGTTGAAGACCAGACGAGCTGCTGCATTCTGGATGAGTTGGAGGGGTCTGATGGCGGACGCTGGGAGGCCAGCCAAGAGGGAATTGCAGTAGTCCAGGCGGGACAGAACCATCGCTTGGACCAGGAGCTGGGTCGAGTAGGGGGTGAGAAAGGGGCGGATTCTCCGTATGTTGTATAGGAAGAACCTGCAAGACCGGGTCACCGCCGCAATGTTCTCGGAAAGGGACAGTCTGCTGTCCATCACCACGCTGAGGTTCCTTGCACTGGGTGACGGCGTGAGTGTGGTATCCCCGAGGGAAATGGAGAGATCCAGATGGGGAGAGGTATTAGCAGGGATGAATATCATTTCAGTTTTACCTGGGTTGAGCTGGGTTTAGATGGTGGTTGTCCATCCAGCTCTGGATGTCCCTCAGGCAAGCAGAGATACGGGCTGAAACCTGCGTATCAGACGGCGGGAACGAGACGAAGAGTTGGGTATCGTCCGCATAGCAGTGGTAGGATAGCCCATGTGCAGTGATCACAGGGCCAAGGGAGCGAGTGTAGAGAGAAAAAAGAAGTGGGCCAAGGACTGAGCCCTGAGACTGAGCAGAGAGATCTAGAAGAATGAGGACAGAGGAGAGGGAGGCTGCTCGTGCGGCATGAAGTGACTCACTGACGGAGAGGAGCGCAGTCTCTGTCGAGTGGCCCGATCTGAAGCCAGACTGATGGGGGTCTAGCAGGTTGTTGTTAGAAAAGAAGGAAGAAAGTTGAGTAGAAGCGGCTCGTTCTATAGTTTTAGAAAGGAAAGGAAGAAGAGATACCGGGCGGTAGTTCTGGATGATGGAGGGATCCAGGGTAGGCTTTTTTAGCAGCGGAGTGATGTGGGCCCTCTTGGAGGATGCCGGAAAACAGCCGGAAGACAGGGAGGAGTTGACAAGGGAGGTGACAAATGGGAGAATGTCAGGTGTGATAGTTTGGAGAAGAGAAGAGGGGATAGGGTCAAGGGCACAGGTTGTAGGGCGGTGGCAGAGCAGGAGTTGAGAAACATCAGAGTCTGTAAGGGGGGAGAAAGTGGAAAAGGAAGGGATGGGCCTAGAGGGGGGGGAAGGGCACAGTGAGGGGGGCGGTGGTTGTAAAGGATCTGCGGATGACTGTGACCGTCTCATCGAAGAAATCAGCAAAGTCATCAGCAGCGAAGGAGGACTGAGGAGGAGGAGGCGGTGCGTTGACAAGAGAGGAGAAAATGGAGAAAAGTTTCCGGGGGTTAGAAGCAGAGTTCTGAATTTGTGTTTGATAGTATTTTGCTTTGGCGGCAGTGACATCGGAAGAGAATGCCGCCAGGAGAGACTGGTAAGTCATGAGGTCGGAAGCGTCTCTGGATTTCCCCCACTTCCTCTCCGCTGCGCGGAGGCTGGCCCTGGAGGTACGGAGGGTGTCAGATATCCAAGGACTGGGAGGGGATGTGCGAGGTGGCTTTGAGAATTAAAATTAAATCTACAACACGTGTACAATGTACAAAACGTGAAGGGGTCTCAATACTTTCTGAAGCCTCTGTATGTCCCACACATCACCTTGAAATAAAGTCTGAAAATGAAATATCACTGTTGGGTATCTCACCAAGTAAAAAGCGACAGTTTGCGATAGGAGTGAATTGTCTCATATTACATTTTGTCCAAAGACAAATATTCAATAATATTGAAATCAGAAAAGGGCAGATACTTTCTCGGCACAGCATATCCCTTGGGTGACACAAAGCCAATTCTGTGCCACCCCTCCAGGCCTACCAGCAACAGTCAGCCCTGGCATGGGCCGGATCAGACTATGGTACTCATTCACTACGCATCAAACCTCTAAGTGCATAGGTTACAGCAGCAGAACACTTTGTAAGTCTAAAAAATAAGTCTAATAAATACCTAATAAAATGCTCACTGAGTATCTATACTCTGGGAAATTGGCAAATGACCAGTCTCCAATACACACCACCCAGTATTTGTAAAAGATTTGAGAATATGCTGAACATATAAATTAACATACAAATGCACATGGTATTACAGTGGACAGACTGCACTCGTTGAAATAAATGAAACGGCATTTAGCAGAATTATTCTCAGCAGATACTTTGATGAAGGGTTTGTCTCACCGGATTCTGACATGATACTAGTCCTTCCTTTTGTTATGAATATTAAACTGTTCTGAATAATTATTTTCCTTCATGTTCCAGATTTTCATTAATCTGTCACATACCATTACATATAATGAATAGCTGACACTTCAAGTACTGTGATTAATCATTTAGTTGTTCCTCTGTGACACTGAAAAGGCCACATGTTCCTCAGTGTGACAGGCTCCTCGTCTTGAACAAATACTATTTCAATCGTGAAGAGGAGGGGAAAGCCCCATGCATGAGAAAGCTTTCAATTAATTACACACATTAATTTAACAGAACTGGATTAGCCTCTGGTCAAACCTCACATTGAAGCAGTATTGATAGCAAACTAAATTTAGCGCTGGAATGTGTATTCTCTGCGTGTAACCTGGCGAGTGTGCGAATGGGTGTGCCTGATTGAGCACAGCAGCTTGCTCTTTTAAGCTCTACAAAACACCTCTGCGGATTCCAGGCGGGAACAGTTGTTCAGAAATGAAGTCGCAAACTTGAGCAAAATGGAGGCCTTATTAGTTCTGCTGAATACGCGGTTAAAAGCAAAATGCACAAAACTTTAAATTGCTATTATGCACTGTCAGCAATGCAATATGAAATTATTAGGGAACTAAGTAATGAGGGTAGTGAAACTGAGAAACTGCTTCACCCTTTTTCGGGTTTATTTTTTTAATCCAGAGTTCTCAGGTCTGGACCTCGGCTGCAAGCTAATAAGTTCTTTGCCATCAGTTTACTTGCTAAATTTTCACACAAAGTACCATCTGGACTGCTGCAATGGAAGCAGTCTGTTCAGGCATTCATTTCAATCGCTAACACATCTGGGAAATCTCAGGCAGGTTTTGGGGATTTGTTTCTTTGGACAAGGTTCCAGGTTGCTCAATGTCCGAGAAGTCTCAGAATACAAGTTCCCTTTTTGTACTTAAAACAGTGTATGAATATGACTGCATTTATGTGGCTTTGTTTGCAGCTAAAGTAATCATTTTTTGAACGCTGATGCATTCTTGTGTGGAAGAGTCACCCCCTGTACCATTCTGACTTGTTTGCAGTATACATTAAGTCTGAAAACAATTTATAAGAGGAAGAACCCTAAAATGGAAGAAATGGTATGAGTGAAGCAGAGAACATCTGTACTACAATGCTTTGTATGCATGAAATATTTCTGGGAGCACTGGGTGGCTGGGTTTTGGGAGATTGTGGTCCGATTAGAGCCCGAAAAATTCCAGTCAGAGATGAACAGATTTGCAGCCGAAAATCATTTTGGTCTGCCAGTACACTGCACAGAGACTACTGGTATCCACACAGGATTATGACTTCATGTAATGAACTAAGCCAATCAACGTGTCTTAGCCGTTCGCCACTGTAGATGTGGCCAGTCAGTGTCAGTGGTGGCAGTAGTCAGCAACACTGGTGACTATGGGGATCTCCAATTTGCCTAAAGCTTTACACACCCAAGTAAATCATTTTACACCCCATTATCCATGGATGAAGACCCCACAGAGCCCCTATATTCCACATAGAAAAGACGACTAGAACCTTCTTGTTTCAATAAAAAAAATTATTTTTATTGATTTAATTTATTTCTGCCTGTTAGTCTATGGCTCTAGACACTAAGTACTTACACAGGGTCGTACATGCTATGTCATAGTGCTCATAACCATAAACTATAAACTGAAGATTAAACAATCATTATTTGCTGTGTTTTAACCCATTATGGACACAGGCGCCCTATAGAAAACCCATAGAATGTCTTAGGAATCAATGCATTTCAACAGTCATGTGTCTTGAAAAACGGTCATATGATCAAATACAACGTTGGTGTCGCATCTGTCTGTTAAGGGAGATGCAACGCGCAGGTCACATCCGCCCATAAGGGGTTAAAAGAATGGATAGGAAAAAACAAATATAAATGCTATTCTCGCTTTTAAAGCGGAGGAAAACCCAGTTTATTTCTACCATTTAATTTAAAGTGTTAATTCAGCCACAATATGAAGATGCTTACTTTTTCAGATTTATAATGCAATATGATGAAATCTGCTTTAATAGTATCAGACAAATATCGCAATATTAGCAAAGCAAGACAGTCCATGTTTGTTCAACACAGTTTTGTAGTGAAACTTCAAAGGGACACGTTTTTACAGAAAACGCTGAGAACAGATTGGAAGGTGTGATAAAATGCTTCACATAGGCCGTTCTGTAAGTGAAATGTGCAGTCTGGGCTCAAAAAATCTGACTCATCGGAAACCTGTGATTCTGACACGAGGACACCTGTGCCGCTCTCCTAAAAGTGGACAACAAATCCTTTCATGGGACATACGCCATACTGGCAATGTATTTCCATTGTCCATTGCGATGGAGCAGTTTGTGAGGTTTTTTTCCCCACTAAGGTCAACATTGCCGGCATGTAAACACAGTTGGTTGATGGGAAGGTGAAAAGCGGAGAAAGCTGCAGCCTACCTTGAGGTTTGTGCAGCAGGTGTAGGGTACGCCACAGGCCAGCGGTCCAGGACTGGAGCAGTTATGATACATGTTCACTTCCCAGTCCAAATACTCCTTCCCACCACAACACTGATACTGTGAAGGCACACACAAACATACAGCTGTGATGAAGAGTTCATCATCATCTTGTTTAAGAGACACTTTAAAACTGTTTAAAAATCGCCTGCACTCGGGCTGGTAAACCCTAGTCCAGAAATGCGAGTGATTCAGCTAAGCTTGATCACAAGCACTTGATGGATTTATAAGAGTCTGAACTCAAATATTCAGAGCCTGTGAAATACTGAGTACCGCCAGCACCTGGTCACCTGTGTTCATTAAGCCAAATAATTAATATACTACTGCAGATGTAAGTTTGGACAGAACAAAAATCAGGCCCCTCTCTGGTGCTCCAGGATCAGGGTTGACGTGTATCCACATTTCTGAGATGCGGAGATTCACGGCTCACATCCATAATGCCCATGTGTACTGGCATTGTTACCAATCAAGTTGATTAAAACACCATGTGACCAAAATATTTCAAAATACATTGTAATATAACAAGTTTTACTTGTTTAATGTTGGAGGGTAGGGAACTTTATTTCACACTAACTCACACCCTAAAGCTTTCACAATGTGACGTTCACAGTAATAAACACCTTTCAGGGGTCTGCAAATGTATTTTTCAATAGAGAGAATGAAGCAAGTAAACAACAATTTCAAAGTAGATTGAAGATTTGGAAGCACAAATGTGATGCATAAATCATGCTACTTATAAATAGTTTCACACTGGGGTTGCCAGGGCTAGGGCTGGATAGTTCTGGGATAATCCCTTTTGAGGAATGTTGGAAATTTAAACTGATAATCATATTTTTCATAAATCATAATTATATTCTTTCTTTTGTATGTATTGGAGCCATTTGAAGAGTCACACAGTCAGACTTTGCTCACATTGTTATTGAGAAAACCATGGGTTCTAAGAAATGTCAGGAAACGTGATGTTGGTTTAAGACAAGGTGAACACAGTTATTTGTATGTTTTTTCTTCAAATGCAGTTCAAATTAATAAAGACACTATGAAGGTACACCAAACCAAGATTCCTGTGTGCCGTTACACCCCTGTGTCCATCCATCCATCCATTATCTGAACCCGCTTATCCTGATCAGGGTCGCAGGGGGGCTGGAGCCTATCCCAGCATACATTGGGCGAAAGGCAGGAATACACCCTGGACAGGTCGCCAGTCCATCACAGGGCACACGCACCATTCACTCACACACTCATGCCTACGGGCAATTTAGACTCTCCAATCGGCCTAACCTGCATGTCTTTGGACTGTGGGAGGAAACCGGAGTACCCGGAGGAAACCCACGCAGACACGGGGAGAACATGCAAACTCCGCACAGAGAGGCCCCGGCCGACGGGGATTCGAACCCAGGACCTCCTTGCTGTGAGGCGGCAGTGCTACCCACTGCACCATCCGTGCCGCCCTACACCCCTGTGTGAAATGTGATAATTTTCACATTTTTACATTTAGTCATACACCCTGAGGAGAGAGATTCTCTCACTCTCTCATTCTCTCACTTTTACTTGTAATATTTATTTGCTTTTGGACTTTTTTTCACAAATATGTCTTTTTTTCTGTAGTCCTTTTTATTATCTGCTCAGAGATTACTAAGATCACTGGCCTAAATAATGCTTATTGTTTTTTTGGGGGTTCTTTTAATTCCCCAGAAAGCAGGAAATAATGTACTATAAGCAAAAGCTTAATATTCTACATAAGCATTTCCACCATATGAACATTTGTAACAGAAATGAGAAGGTTAAAATGTACATTTGATGGTTACCATAATTTAAAACACCGTTTCATAGATCCAGAAAGAAGCCCAGTGACTGTCTGTACTGCTCAGCTGGAGCCACCATTACGTGGGCTTGCAGTGGCAGAACCTCAGGTTACTGAAGACGAGCTGGTGTCCAGCCAGTCCAGACACTGTGATGAGCCTGAGGAAGCCAGTTCTTAAGAGCATTCCTCTGACAAGAGCCCCATTTAAAACATGTTTTAAAAGCTGCAGGAGGAGGGTGGCATGGATGTTAACTGTGCTTTTAAAACTGCCTTAAATACATACCCCTACGTTGTGGAAGAGTGCCCCCACAAATTGTAGTCGTATTGTCGCTGTAGTTCTTGTGCTTAATTCAAAAAAGGCAGACCTTCTCTCAGGAATTAATTCAGGAATAAGCCATAATCTCACACCTGAGTGGGTTTTAAAAGCACTCAATTTATGTCATTACTCCTGTAAAAATTCTGCATTGTGAAGAAAAAGTGAATAACCAAAAAAAATTCTGTTTCTTTTGTGAATTATTAAATGTAATTATGCTTATCTGTACATTCTCCCAATGCCTAATTTATTCCCAGCATGCAATCTAAAACTAAAATGCTACTTATTACTTTGTCCTTAAATCTAATTTGAAAGCTCTACATGACCGTCTGAAGTTAATTATTTTAGGTCTAACCCAACTGAAAGATTTATCCAATTTATTTGGTTTTTAACAATTATCCAACAGAGCAGACTAATAATTAGACAGAAGAAAACTAATTACTAAGCACAAACAAACAAACCAGTATACAGATAAACAAAACACTACAACATCACATTACAGTACAAACATACACACATAACTTGATGGACAGATTGACAGACAGACAAACAGACAGACAGAGGCCTATCTATTCAAAAATGACTTTTTCAGAATAAGGAGTGCAATTATTTTGTGAATGAATTTTGTTATAGCCGTTGCAAAATAATTAAGCAACTAAGTTGATCTCTACTAAAGCGTTTGAGTATGAACCCAGTATTTGAATGATCTCAAAGACTGAACGGAGTCTGCTCGCCAACTGCAAATATTTTTCAAGCACTTAGATTGGCCAATAGGTTCTTGTCATGTTACAAGCAGATCCTTTTATGAATGTGGTAATGACAGTAATGATAACTAAATCTATCTTTGTGCATAATAAACTGTATTAGCCAGTCAGGCTAATATACTAATGTAAGCAGTCTCATTTGACATTCTAAATACGCTGCCATTTAAAATATGCTAAATGTGGGGCAGCAGTCTGATGTGAGTCTCTCCAGGTGACACTGTGCTTTATGTTTTCCTGTCAGTCTGCATTTTCGCTATCATCTTTCCTTTAACTGATAAAAACAAAATCACACGATTCAGAATACTTTTTTCTTTTCCGAATTCCCTTTACCGAAGTCTCCGTTGCTTATAAATAAATAAATAAATAAATAAATAAGGATGCCAGCTTTGCCTCCCAAATTCTCGTGGACGCTGACTATATTTCAGATTGTGAAAATTGACTTACCTTTTTCTGAACAAAGTCCATAATGTTCTTGAAATCCAGGTCATCATAGTAATTCACCATCCCCTTCCGAATATTTTTATTCAGGAGGTGAAGTGTCTACAGGGAAAATAAAGGAATTTTGTCAAACAAATTTTTAAGCAAAGGGGAAAAGTATTGTATAACAGGGTATACATATTTCATCAATATACAACACACAGCAGTACACTTTGTCCACTCATATTTTTCCACACCGCACAAGGTATAGACACTGTGTACTGTACAGTGGCAATTATGTGCAAAGACTCGATGACTTTCCCCATGATTGATTTACTGCAACATAAATTGAATAAACATTTTTTAGAGTGACCAAGTAACTAAGGGAAATTTCTAAAGGACATGTTCAATATTGCCTTTAAGAATACCATTTGCAGAAGCTCTGATAACATGAACCACGGCAAGCAGTTGTATTATCAGGTAATATCTTAGTAAGGGACTGAGAGAGAGCAGAATCATGCTGCAACAGACTCTTAAGTGGAGGCTTACCGTGGCCTATTGCTGTACTACACACACGCCCTTTCAGAAATATCGATAAACACAACGCGGCGTCGGACGCCTGCTGCTCACCCCTCGTCCTGTTTCACATACAGTAGGCCCAAAACCCTTTGTGTCTCCAATACAATGAGGAGGCCAAAAACAGAAATGCCACACTGCATTACAGTGCTGCAGCGTGGAGCTGAAAGGACCCTATTCAGCCAAGCTCAATACCAGCAAGGTGCTGTGATGCCCAATATATCTTCAGAGACTCAGAGCGATAAAAGATTTAGCAATGAAATAGGAAACATTGGCCTTTACTGCCTTATCACCAGCTGAACCGACTAATCCTATCAGTTAATTATCTGCCCCAATCAAAGGCATAATTAACACCAGAACTGCTGCTAGACTGTTGAGATTGATCTTTGTGGATGACATGATGATGCTAATTAAAACCAACTTCCTCCATGAAAGAAAAATAAGTCTGACATGTTATCAGGCTACCAGGCATATCTCTCTCACTACAGAGGATGCATGTGCTCTATATAGCATCCCCACAAAGAGGACATAACTGTCCCAAACGTGCCAGAACAATGCCTACTGCTCGCCAATCAACCGGTCCTAACCGCTTCTAGCTTCTCTGTACTGACTACCATGTCTTAGAATTTAATTTATTGGTACTTAATAATATGCAATGTTTAATAATCACCAGTTAAGTGAATATGTCCATTCTTACATGTTCAGCCATATTAGCCAGAATATAATACATGTGATGGCATAAAACACAAATACTGGTCCATTTCAAAATTATGACCAGTTTTTGAAATTTTACACTGGATTCTATGTTTATCTTCAATGAAATGACACCACACACTACCTCCACTTTTCCAAACCATTTCCTCCAGAGCTCAAGCTGTTCAGACACCTTTTTTCCAATCACAAACACTTCCTTAATTTTCCAATCACAAACACTTCCTTCATTTTTAGAGCTTTCCTTTAAAAAGACCTGCATTGTGCCATCGCTCAGAAACAAGCCTTCATACTGTCTCATAGGATACAGATATGAGGTTCAGGCATGGCTGGAGAGGAAGGGTTTGTTCGCTTGTCTATTCATTTATCCTCTGAAACACTGCCATGTCTATTGTTATACTGTTTCTATCATCACAATAAAACAATATCATTTTTGCATATTGCTTAGCATAAAAAACGGTAGATAAACAATAAAGTGATGCTAGCCGGCATTCTTTGCTCATATTATTCAAGGATGCCATCCAATCATTCTGGAGGGCATTGCATACCACTTCAACCTTTGGCGACCAAACACAGTGACTTCTGCCACTATCTGTTCTTTATTGAAGTACGGGATACACCTCTTATCATCCTAACTAATCAATGCTTTTTTTAAAGATTCATAACAAGCCCCCATTTCAAACCTCTTTACAATCATAATCTGTTATCTTAAGGTTTTGAGAGTTACGAAATCACATACTCCGCATGTTTCATTGGAAAAAACAAGGGCTTCTTGTCCCTTCCGGCTGCTTGTCATTTATTTTTTTGTGAAACCCCGCATTCCACACTGAATATGGTTTATTTATACTGCATGTGGGATAATAGTTTTTCCTCACTGTTTCACACTCCAATAAAGTGTGTTTTGTAAAACAATACAAAACATGACAATCTTATCCTAACCTGATATCTGTCAAGTCGGGCCAGCAAGTAACAACCAAGCCATTTTTCAGTCAACATAGTTTAACTGTCCACGTACAACAACAATGACAATAGGAACAAAAGCAACACACCTTGACATTGCACTTCCATACAGAACATCAGCCCTAAGTAATATATGAAAGACAGAGATGAGAGCAATAAACTAAATAAAGTTCCACTGAATAACGAGTATTGAGAGTAATATAAGGGGAACCAAAGAAAATCAACAGATTGGACAGATTTCTATGGGACTGATTTACTGCACATAAATAACTATTCGCTGGCTTCCACATGAATAAATACAATTCTTAATAATTCTCACATCACCATGTCAACTGAAACTGTGATGGAAATGTGATCAGGTCTTCACAGTATTAACATGAATCAACCTGATATTATGTACATCTTGGAAAAAATGCAGGGACATAAAATCTCTTTTCGTCAAGATGTCACCTAATATCAGAATATGCTTTCCATTTACTGTTTAATTCCTTTATGCCTAGTGTAGTTTTGATTGCTTTCAGCAGAATTTTTGGTTTCTGAATGGCTTGTGTACATTTTTTGCTAAATCTATTGTCCCTATTACAGGTCAGTTACATAGTCCCCATTACATCTGTAGCCATATATAGTGCCACGTAGAGCTGTATATAGTGCAGTATGTAATGTATAGATGTGTAGTCAGATTGGGTTTTGATGGTACCTGGTTTCTGAACACAAGTGCCAGAATCCCACCGAGCAGCTCCAGAATCAGACAGATAGTCAGGGTGTAGAGGAACTGTAGGGGAACAGAACAGTTCACACTCGTTAGTATTCAACACAGCCCTCTTCACAACCGTAGGAAGTCACTCTCGCAACTTTCATCAATCTTCTGTCAGAAAGTGAACAAAAAAACTAAATAGTTCATACAGCAGTTCTTCAAATACATACAACATATTTTTGGAAAATAAATGAATATGTGAGATACATATTAATAACATAATTTTCAACATTTTAATGAGTAAGTCAATTTGCCTGTTTAACGTTAATATAGCGAGTGGTTTTATAGTTTATAATCTGGAATTAGTCAAACTAAACGACTGGTATAGTACTTTTTAAATTGGTATTTGATTAATCTCTTTTCTTCTTCTCTTTATACAAAACAAGCTTTCAGCAGCACAGTAAATGCCTCCATAAATTAAATGCTCCGCATTTTAATTGCAATGTACAGGTGCTCTGTGCAGAGTAACTGGTACGGCTGCACTAAAGCCTGCTGTGACAGTAACAATTTACTCTCTTAGATAAAGCCATTTTTTTTTTAAATTGCTCCAATTTTGCATTGTAAATGAAGGTCATCAAAGCACTTCTGTCCCTGTGTAATAGTCTGATTAAATGGAAAAACTGCAATTTTCCATGCCACACTTCTGCCTGACTGCCGGGGCCACTGTGCTTCTGACAGAAAAAAGTAATTTCCAACATGTATTTATGAATTTCTTCTCTCCCCATAAAGCTATATGAGATCTATTCTCTCTGTAAGCTATTAATAATAATACATTTTATTTGTATAACAGTTTTCTATGTACTCAAATATACTCATAACAAAATCAAATAAAATACAAAATCAAAATGGAACAGAAGCTTAAAAACCATAAGCAATGCAAAGGCAACATAACTGCAGAGCATTACAATTAAGCCAGTGTGAGAAGAGCAAGATGAAGAGGAAAACGTTAGTAAGAAACAGAAGACATGGATAATGAAAGTAGCTAGGGGATTATTATTGGAGGGTAAAAATTTTGAACAGCTGAGTTTGGGAGCTTTTTTGAGGGCAGTAATGGAGTCTCTGAGTTTTTCATGTTCTGGAAGGATGAGGCTGTCATGGATAAAGCCCTACCACCCCCCCATCCAAAAAAATGTCAGTCTGGTGCTTGATCCTTAGAGCTGGATGAGGAGGTTTAAGTACTATGATCTGAGCCTGTGGGAGGGTGTGTGGTAGTGGAGGAGGTCAGAGGTCAGCGAGGTATGAAGGGGCCAGATTATTGAAGGCTTTATAGGTGATATGGAGTAACTGAATGGGAAGCCAGTGGAGGTTTTGGAGAGGGGGAGTGATGTGGATTCTTGAGCGGTAGCTGTAGGTAAGCAAACAAACAGCATAGTCATGAACACTTGGCTTTTGGAGGATGTGTCATAAAGGATACCATTACAGTATCCTTTAAGTAGTAGGTTGAGGTGATAAATGCGTTAGTACCTGAGTGGAGTAATGGTAAACTGCACACCACTCACACATGTCAATTGTCTCATGATGGCTTACTCTCCAATAGTCTAATGATGGCTTGTTTCAATATAAATGAATGTTAAATTAGTCATAATAAATCTGATTTATTATTTAAATCTGGCAATAATTTAAGGATATCCATGCTTCATAAATACAGATCTGTCATCATAATACATAACAAAATCTGTCAAGAGTTATTCATTATTAATTAATTTTAATTGATCCAATGCAAAATTCAGTGGGCTGGAATTGGAAGATGCTTCCTTCCGTGTCATTTTAGTTCTACAGCTGAGCATGCACTGCATGTAAAATATTAAATTCATTACATTTGCATTTAATGAAGTTTAATATTCTAAAATACAGAAGCAGCCCTAGACATTCCACTGGGTTTGAAACTATAACCACGTTGTCAAAATAGATGATTCCAGCAAAACTAGCCAGTCTCATTGAAAGATAAGAACAAAACTAGCTGCTCTCATAAAGAGATTAGAACAAAACTATCCACTCTCACACAAATGATTAGAACAAAGCTAGCCACTCTCACACAGAAGATTAGAACAGAACTAGCCACTCACACATATGACGTGTGGACAAACCAGCCATGCATAGACTAATAACGCAGCCAAAATAATTGGATGTCAAACTGCTTAACATTACTCTCAGTGTGCACTATGTATGACTGACCTGAAGATAAAACCTGCTTTTCAGTTTAAAGTTATTTCTGAAATTGTTAGATTTTTTCCAAAGAAAGAACCATCTAAGCCTGTAACACAAACACAAAGGTCATTGCTAGGGCATCCATTAGTAAAATCCTGTTTAAAAATCACTTCCTCGCTCTGTGTTTATGGCTGGATAAGTTACTTCACTTAGTCCATTAATCCACTCAGGGAGGATACTCAAACACACATTGTAAAAGTACAGAGAAGAGTTTGCCAGTGATACGAAAAAGGTCTTGGTATTGACAGAGTTTTTGTTTTCAGTGATCTGAACGGCCTATAACCAGGTAATAACTGTGATCAAAATACGTTGCCAAGGACACTAAGCCATCATAGAACATTCTGTCAGTGTGGGAGTACTGCATGTCATCCAATACTTCATTTACATTACAGGCAGGAACTCGTACCCAGAGCAGCCTTTACAATATCCATTTACACAGCCGTATACATCAACGATTCAGAATAAGTACCATGCTCAAGGGCATAAAACTAGTGTCCTCCCTGGAAATAGAACTTGCAACCTTTAGCTAACAATCCCAGTTCCCAGACCATTATATCCCTGTTAGTTGCTTACTGGGGCAAAGCCACACAGAATCCTCCAGGGCATCAGCAGCATTGTAAGCTGGTGGTTAATTAGGTGTGGTATTGTCCAGGGAAGGACAGACAGCGATGACTCACCACTTTCAGGAGGGGCAAGTTGTCTCTGAGGGAAGACAGCACGCCGATGAAAGACACGATGAACATCACTATGCCCAAAACAATGAGGATGACGGCGGGGGCGAGAAAGGCACCCTCCAAGGTCTTATACCGCTGACGCTCCACCTCCGCGTAGATGCCAATGGCCAGGATGAACCCACCGATCAGCTGCAAGCATAGAGACACACAACTCCATCAGTAAAACACAGGTAGGAAACAAGTAGTGAATACAAAAACAGTCATTATATTTCAATTACTCTCATTACTGAACAGAGTTCACTTCATCAAAGTTTACCTCTCATTAACAGTCCAAGTTTCAACTGCTACCACCAATAAACATTCTACAGAATCATTGTGGATAGGCATCTCGGCGGCGCAGCCTGTAGAGCACTGACCACATGCTCATTGCGAGCCGCGACGTCGGCGGTTTCGAATCCGACCGTCCAACATTTGTCGCATGTCTTCCCCTCTCTCTCGCTCCCATTCTTCCTGTCTCTCTATACTATATACTGTCCAATAAAGCTGAAAAAGGCCTAAAAAATATCTTAAAAAAAAAAAAAAAGAATCACTGTGGATATCCCAGCTCAACCACCATGATGGATTTCCATTTTAGAAAACAGTTTTTCCACTATTAACACTGTACGCACTTCATAAGCTTCAAGCTCCATCTGTATTTAGGAAGTGATGACGTGTTCCATATTTAAAGTGTGTGTTGCAGAGCGGGATGGCACTGCTGAAAAAATTAACACCCACCACCGAAAACGAGCTTGCCCCTGGGGCCGGGGCATGGGCGCAGTTAGCCTCCTGTGCTGGAGCTTCGTGTATTTACTGCGGGGAGCTCATAGCACCATTTAACGTGCCGTGCAGGCAACGTAGGTGGAGTTTGAAACCGACAGTGGAGCGATTCCCCCTTACGGCATCATCGAGACTCGGATATTGCAGGTTGATAGCCATCGACTGGCTGGGTTTTCTGCTTAGAGAACATTAGTTGTGTGAATGAGCCCTTGAGAGATAACATCACCCATCTCCTGCCATCAATCAGGAGAAAAGGCAGAAGAATTGTCAACATTTTAACGGAAACCCACACAGAATGAGAAACTGAACAGCACTGGGGGACAGATGGCCCCCTTGCCACCTGCATGATTCAATTCATACATATGGATTAATACCATTCACAAGATCTTCTTTAAGCCAAATTCACTATTAAAATAGGCAGGCCATTCTGAGGCGCATTAAAACAGCACACACGCAGTAGAGGCCATTCTGAGACACATTAAAACAGCACACGTGCAGTAGAGGCCATTCTGAGACACATTAAAACAGCACACATGCAGTAGAGGCCATTCTGAGACACATTAAAACAGCACACACGCAGTAAAGGCCATTCTGAGACACATTAAAACAGCACACGTGCAGTAGAGGCCATTCTGAGACACATTAAAACAGCACACATGCAGTAGAGGCCATTCTGAGACACATTAAAACAACACACGTACAGTAGAGGCCATTCTGAGACACATTAAAACAGCACACGTGCAGTAGAGGCCATTCTGCGACACATTAAAACAACACACGTACAGTAGAGGCCATTCTGAGACACATTAAAACAGCACACGTGCAGTAGAGGCCATTCTGAGACACATTAAAACAGCACACGTGCAGTAGAGGCCATTCTGAGACACATTAAAACAGCACACGTGCAGTAGAGGCCATTCTGAGACACATTAAAACAGCACACATGCAGTAGAGGCCATTCTGAGACACATTAAAACAGCACACGTGCAGTAGAGGCCATTCTGAGACACATTAAAACAGCACACATGCAGTCGAGGCCATTCTGAGACACATTAAAACAGCACACATGCAGTAGAGGCCATTCTGAGACACATTAAAACAGCACACGTGCAGTAGAGGCCATTCTGAGACACATTAAAACAGCACACGTGCAGTAGAGGCCATTCTGAGACACATTAAAACAGCACACATGCAGTAGAGGCCATTCTGCGACACACGTGCAGTAGAGGTCATTCTGAGGCACATTAAAACAGCACACATGCAGTAGAGGCCACTCTGAGGTGCATTAAAACAGCACACATGCAGATAATGCAGAGTATTCTTCCAATGCATTCCTTTTTTGGAGATTCCAGATATACTACAGTCCTTCACATAAGGAGGGGATCTTTTTTCCTGGTTCTCTCAAACCTCAGCCAGGGTTGCACACCTGCACTAGGATATTAACTGAAATGAATTATTTAAATAACTCTGGATATACATGAAGCAGAGCAGGTGAAATGAGTCACTCACACATACTCATTTCACAGCAAGACTAAAAATATCACAACTGGAAATTAAATCGTAACGCCATTATGAGTCATTTTCACATCTAGGCTTCACAGAAACTTTTCTGAAAATGTGTGATGCATGAACCATGCAGGTTTATGCTGAAAGCCTTCTGCATTATGTATTAAATACATATCTACTACTGTTTTTAATACATAATGGTATTAATATACTGATGTTCTTCAGTCACATTCCTGAAGAATGAATTAAATATATTCAGCAGCTTCTTTAGCAACAGCTACTCTTGTTGCTAAGGAAGAGGACAGAATGTAATTTACTAAATAAATTCACTTTTTATGTACGCATGTGATGGTGAGTAACTACAAGCTTAAAATTATTACGATTCCCTGTGATATCAACTCATATCTTGCTGATTATCTTGTTCCCAGGAGACCAAATCTTTACAACACCATTGGTTGCATTTTTTAAAATTATTTTATAAATAATAAATCATACAAAATATTAATATAAATTATATGTATATTATATTTCCATACATTAATTATTATTTATACAGTAATACCAAGACCAGCCTGGATATTCTCTCTAAAGGGATTTTAAATCTGACCGTGTGGGCTGGCCATCCCCAGAATGCAGTGTGCACAATCCCTCTTGGTGAAGGAATAGACAGCTGCAACAGAGGCATCTGTGGAGAGATTTCCTCTAGCACATTACTAAAGAGTTCTGGAATGTTCTGGCTACACTGTGGGGCTAAGACCATGCCCCGGGATTTGAGGAAAGGGTCCTTTACTCAGAGTCTTAAATTATTATCTGTATTTTTGTTGTTATCCTCTATTCAATCACATTAGACATAAGATAGAGTCCCAAAGGAATAATACTTCCAGCTGAGTCAAATCTATGAATAGTCATACAGTAATGGTTTCTGATAATGGTATTAATGTAATATTCTGCTCCTATGCTTAGGCACTTCTGTTGAAAAAAAGAAAATTCATGTTCCACCTCACCTCACAGGAGTGTACATAACAACCAAAAACAAGAAAATCCAGTTACTCAGGTGAGCACATACACGTGCCAGTTACCATACAGTATGCCAATATTAACATCAATAGGTGCTGTCTGAGATCAGAAGCAAGGAGCCAACCAAAGTCTGCAGAAGAACTGTGGCAAGTTCTCCAACAATGGAACAACCTCCCTGCTGATTGTCTTATAGAACTGTAGGACAGCATTGGCTATCTCAGAGAAGTGTTAAAACAATTGATTTGATTCCGTTTTTTAACTATTCTGCCAAATTACTAAAATGTAATGTAAAATGTATAGTACGTTTATTTAGGACCTTTCATTGAATTATTTCTGAAAGAATCTTATCTGTACAGAATGTTATACAAGTGCCTAAGACTTTTGCACAGTACTGTAAGTGATTATTGTGCTTCAAGTCAGCTGTTGTATTGCCTACAAAACATTTGCTACAGTACACAAAAGATGTATAAAGAGATACAAAGATAGAGTGAAATAAATTCTGCACATGAAGAATATGCAAGAGCAAATTGCAGGGTATCTTCATTTTAACTGCTTTCTATTAAAGTAGTGTGTATGGACCATTCTTATATATCTTGACAGTGTAGACAGATTTTAAACAAGGGGAGGACACAAGGGAAACACAAGGATAGTCTCTATCACGACTTCACACTTCTGCACACGACAATGTAGGCGTTGTGTGACAGGGGGGATCTCTTCCACAGCTCAGCGTCTGAAACACAGGAATCCTGTATGTATTTATAACAGGATTTTCAAAGGTCTCATTTAAAGCAAATAGAAAAATGTGGAGACAGCGGTCAGGGATGCAAAGCTCCTGTTTAACAATGCTGAGCACAGCAGTCGATTCAGATCTCCGTCATATAACCTACGGCCGAGTCACATGCTTCATGCTACAGAATAAACAAGGGTGAATAATCTGATTGAATGTTGCCATGGGAATCTAGAAGAGGACAAAGTGACAGGGGGTGGGGCTCTTAAGTGTATTCCAGAGTAAACAAGAAGAGAGATCTTGCAGACCCCCCCCCCCACCCCAAGGGGTTTGACCCAATTTCAGCACAGAAGCAAAATTGGGACTGTTTCGAATGACAGGATGCAGACATGTTTGACAGTAGGATCATTAGTGTCTAGTCCAGGTGGGGGGGGGGGGGGCAGGGTGTGGGAGGATGGGGTGTGTAGGTGGGCACCAGACAACCGTTTTGCACAAGGTAAGACCAGGGTTCTCTGCTTGAGCTTGCACACTGCCTGTAAATGGCTGCATAAATTGTGCCAAAATCAATCTGCAGAAAAACCGGTAGTTCCCTGTGTCTAGCACTCCCCCACTGCCTGTAAGTATTGACACTAGTAAACGGTCTCACATTTCTTATCTGAAAACTCATAGAAAACAACAGCAAATACTAAATAGACCATTCAATCTGCTGATACTACTATTATTAATGACAACAATCTAGCTAAGGTTGTGCTTCCTGTGATGCTTCTGAGGTTAGGTTGGAGCCGGTTGCTCATCCATTTACTTACATCGAGTCACAAACGAGAACCTGATCAGGTCACTGGTACAGATCAGAAGTGTCTTTACAGTCACAATATGGTAGAGTAACATACAGCCACTGTATTTCAGCGTTCATGAGTCAATGTGTTTCTACAAGGTTTTACTAGAGCTTTCAGTTAGCATACAGCTAAGATTTGTGTCAACACTCAAGAGTGGAAGCAATTATGAATAATATTCAGTGATTAAATCTTTCCATCTAAAAGCACAGGAGATGGATGCGCTGAAAGAGAGCATCTGATTAGCGGAGCCTCAGAGAGGATGACCATAATTCAGTCTCTGAACACGCAGTGGAAGTCAAAATGAAAATGCAGCCAGACAGAGTTATCAGGTAATAAGCTGTAATTGCTCATATTACAGCAGTCTTTTTTTCTTTGTAATTTCTTGACTTGAATGCTAAACAGCGGAATCCCATTTTGCTTATATGAAAATGGTCAGATATTTTCCCGTATGATACTAAATAGCAAAATGTAGTGAAACACACAGACAGACATAGAGAATAAAATTCTGCAAATATTTCTCATACTTGACGGTGTGCAAGTGAGTTACATTACCCTCAACATGAGCAGAACCTTTTTATACTGATCAACAGATGTTCTGCAAGAAGTTCTGTCGCTTCAGATTTGATCCCCTAAATTGACAATGCTGAAAAGTGCTGCACATGACTATTGGCATTGTGAGGAAGGCACAAATCCATACACTTTTTGTGGCAATCTACACAATGTCCATGACCACAAATGAGCACAATCTGGGGGAAAAAAACAAAATGGGAATATTAATATTTGAGCAAATGGCTAATATTTCTGCGGCGTTCATACAGAAACAGTCATATTTTCCATGGGGAAATTGAGTCTATAAACACGAGATTTGGAATACAGCCGAGATTCGGAAAACTCCCTCCTCTCGTGGTTAACAGCGCCTTCTAAATACCTAATGTCTCTTCAGATTTGCAATGCTAATTACGGACCGTCTGATACAGCTATAGGAGACCATGTTTTATCCATTATGTATCTCACAAAAAACATGGGGGAAGGACGAATGATAATAATAATAATAATCTGTCATTTATAAGTGACTTGTCAATGCAATGGTAAATATTTTATTTATTTATTTACAGCTGTCTCCATTTCAGTGGTAGAAGAATGGCATAATTTACCACAGTATAGTTCACCGTTGGTTAAAAAAAACTTTTTTGAGAGTATAATCAATAATCTGTTGAGAAGTGGTTATGCTTTTATGAAGTTATATACTGTAAAATATGCTGCTATATTTATATATCCCGGCTTTAGCAAGCTTAGAAAGCTGGTCAGCCTGCTGAGCTTCAAGTCTATGGCTGTGCCAATTGAGGAAATGAGAAATTCCTAAATTACTTTCTTTGGTGCCTTTGTGCAGATCAGTTTCATGTTCCCACAACAGGTTTTTTTATTTAATCTTATTTCATTATATTTATTTCATATACGTATAGGTGATCTGTTGATACTGTGGTTAATTAGCAAGACAACACATTTCTGCCTTCGAGCCTTCTGACAGGTTCTTTGGACAGACAATTCACTCTGAAGCCAAGTGAACATCCTAAAGCAGGGTGGGAGCTCATTAGGCAATGATCGCCGACTGTCTGTACCTTCCCACCTCATTCTTTTACATGTCCAGTAAATTAGCATTTCATATCACCATGGCCCTCGGCTTGTTTCCATCACAAGAAAAAAGATTTCATAAACGGACAAATAACTACAAAATACCCAAATGTGTGTGGTCTACTGATTGCTTCATTTCACCAGCAGGTATATATAAAACAGCTGGATTTACCCATTTTATGAGGAGCCTAGCAGCACCATTTCAAAGACATGTTAGGAGCTGCTTATTTGAGTGTGTGAATGAGATTTTTGCGGAAAGAGACCGCGTCCAATAGTTTTTTTCATTCTGGGTGAAGTGGAGGCTCATGCATTACCATTTTAATTTGATTTCTATCCAGATGCCATTACTTGTGCCTGATTCAAATTTCAATCAAGTTGAAGAATACAAAATACCAAGAAAATAAGGTAAATCCATATTTCTCCTCTCTCGCCTTCTTACGTAACTGGAGATTCGGACCACAGTACCATTAGCTGCCTTTATTTGCCGTGTTTAAGGGTGGCTTAGAAAGTGAAACTAAAAACATCAAGTTATTTAATAAAATCCATGTTATTAATTATAAATTTGAAATAAAATAACAGTCACCATTGAACTTTGACAACCTAATAAAAGGTGTATAAAATTGTGCAGTAAGATTGTGTAAAGTGATAGGTTGTGAACTGCTACTGTATTTGTGCATGCGAGTGGCACAAATACTTGGGTTTGCAAACATTCACATTCCATGCAAATGTCTGACATTTTACAAATATGCATGTCTATGAGCAAAATGTATGAGCGAAATGTGCATAAGTGCCATTTTAGCTGGGCTTCTGAGAACACCCTGGTGCTTATACTGTACAAAGAAGAGCCATCTTTGGTGGACTAACACTCAGTGGAATCCCTCGAGGTAGGTGCACACTGATTGACTGCTTTTGGGAGGATTGTCCCAGCATTCTGTGTGGTTTCCATTGTTGTTTGCTTTGGCAGAAACTGCATGGTTACTGCAGTATTTGGGCTGTGGTGCAAGCATGCTGAGCCAACCCATGTTGTCCTTTTGTATATTGACTATCATCACTGTGGGTCTGGCATCTGCACCAACTTATCCTGTGTTTCCCCAATTACGCCCTTGCTTCTGTGCCACAACAACATTCTCAACAATAACATGTGCACATCGCCACTGACCAAATGCTGGATAAAGTATGGTTGACTGGTTGAAGACATGCATCTATGTATATCCTGACAATAAGGGATAATGAATTCTGACCAAGTCCAGAACTGTATGAGAAAGCAGGAGACACGGACACAGAGGTACAATACGAGCATGCAAACCATAAAGTCATAAAAAACAGGAATATCATCCTAATTTGCACTCTTGGGTTCACCCCCTGGGCAATAACACATTATAAAAATGAAGTGATAACAGTAAAAGAAGCACTTCAGAAAACAATAAGCCCTTTATTCAGATAATTAATTTGTGTATAAATCAAATTAAAAATGTATTTTCTTAAATAACTGTGATATGATCCGTAGAGAGGCGTCTTATTGTTTGAATGAAGGAGAACAACATAGCTGCAAGCAACAATTATAGTGGCCAATCACAAACAGCCACCATGAAGTAGCAAATAAACCACCAGTTACTCTGAAGGAAAACCCCTGAAGTTTATGGTAAATATTCTAGGCAGGACTGAGAAAAACAGCATTTAATTTGGGAAAGAATAGTCACTATGTCTTCAAACTCTGGATAAGCTGAAGTGCCTCAGTGTATAATGTCCTTATAATTTCCAAATTAAACACAAATGGTTGAGAAGGAATATGAATTCACTTAGCTCATGACGGCTATGTTTAATCAAGAAAATGTTCAATTTGCAAGGTCACAGACCTTGGTCAACTGTGCGATCTCATGAGTTGCAACGAAAATGTTATTTGTTTTCTTGTAATTGTGGACAATGTTTGATTACTCACAAATGAAAGTCTGACAAGCATTTAGAGAACATGCATTGTTGCAGTTTTAAACATTGAAGGGTGTTATGCAACACACAAACAGCTTCAGACTTTACATTTCACATTGTTCTTATATAGAGCAACTTAAACAGCTTGCATTATTACAGATGCAATTATACAGCAGGATATACTGAAACAATTAAGTAAATACAGAGACAAATGCCATGTAACCTACACCTTAGAGAAAATACAATTTGAACCCATTCCCATAGTTTTATTTTTAGCCTAATGATGCCTATATTTATTCCTGAACAAACAATGAGCCTTAGTACAAGGACGTGTTTCCAGTTTCCTCAAGTGACCAGAGGTATCTTAGTCGCCCTAATTTTATTGATCAGATCTACTGAGCTTTTGCAACTTTTCACTTCTTCTTAAGTTTTACTAGAAGCACAGTGTTGAAAATGAACAGGTTGCTGAAAATGCACATAAAAGGTCTGTAGCTATTGTAACTTATTGTTGCACTGCATTCGTTTTCTACTATGTGTACCAAGTAAAAGAAAAATCCTTATATTCTGAATGAATAGGCCTAAAATCTGATGGACTGAAGCATTCAAGCACCAGTGTTTTCCCAGCTCAAAATATAAAACAAAACCAATACAACCATTGTTACATTACATTACATTACATGGCATTTAGCAGACGCTCTTATCCAGAGCGACGTACAACGAAGTGCAGATCAAACACGAGTACAAGTGGATCACATTGTGTACTTCTAAGGAGAGAAACTAGACCAAATACTAAATCTGAAAGAGGAAGCTTTTTTGTTGAACTATAAGATTTCCACAGAAGTAGCTTTTTGTGAAATGTTACGACAGATCAGGGCCACGATCAGTACCTATGATTTTGTGGCACATCGATCATTTTCTTGAAGGCCATTCAAATCATAACTGAATAAAAGTATTATTCAAGGGGTTCTTTAAGGGCTATTTCATTACCAAATCCATGCAAAGCTGTTTTACTATAAACTTAATGTACGTACAGGCAGCAAGCTCCTGTAGCAGGCTGATCCAACTAGTATAGCCAACCACGCGTTTAAGTGAATAGGCTGCAACAAGGGTGTTTCCATAAAATGTTCCTTTAACGCCGGTTGTATTTCAGAAGGAGCCAGTGTATGTCTTGAATAGAAATATCAATAATAAGCATATTTGTCAGTTGTAATACACATATACAGTGTCAGATGCAGCAAGGGCGGGGTTTATCTTTGCACGATGTGACTCAGCTCGTTATTTGCCCGACGACAAAATCCCACCTTTTCAATTGACACCTGTAGGGCCACCAATGCACGCTAACCAGTTTAATTCAGCAAGAACTAACGTATCATATGGGGCTACTTAGTCCGGGTTTTATGTGTGCGTACTATTTGATTACAAACACAGCCAACCACTGTGTTAGGCAACCCGGCTTGTTTACCCAGCACAACAACACGCCCTAAACATCACCGAAGCGGGTACAGTTACGAGCGCCTCAGTCAGAAGTTATGGGGTTACTTGCATAAATACAAGAGAACTCACCCAAAAGATCGTGGAATAAACGATGAGAGTCAACTTTAGACAGAGGTACGAGATCCTCTCACAGTATCGCACATCTTCTGACATGACTGCACTTTCTTCTGTCTGATCCTCACCATGTACTCCAGCTGCGTCTTTTCCAGACACTTCCTGTTTCTCACACCCTCACCTGAAACCTATATCTCAGACTGTCCGATAAAATAACCGTGAATGATTGATAGAGTACTGCTCCAATGGGAAAGTTGTGGTTACGACTGGGCGTGATGTGTCAGCGCTAGAGCGAGCGTTGACACGTCCCAAGTAGTTGGGACGGTTAAATGCTTCCGTATAAACTCCAGTGTTAAACTGTACAGTGTCACATTTACCTGATACTATTCCAATAGCCTTTTAAACTTGATATAGACTCATGGTAAAATATATAGTTATTTGACTATATGTTGGTGAACATGGGTAAGCCTATACCTTTTTTTCGTATATGAACCTTGGGACATTTGTACAATATTTGTACAATATTAATGATATTCTGGCTAGCGACACTTATGGAAGTTAATGGTGGAACATCCAGGTGGGTTACATAGCCGCTATATGTGCTTCCCTTACTGTTACCCTTAACTCCAGTTACTACAGTGTATGTATTATAACACCAAGGAATAATTTTCCCAGCATGGTGCTCTTTTTACATTGCATTTATATTTCACATTTACCTTTATATTCAACATTTGCATATGACACTTTATATTAATCTATCATTTTTCAATCCCACTTGCAGAACATTACTCTTGGAAAAATGATTACAATGTCTTAGACACATTTCTCTCTAAAAGTTTCTCTAAATATTTCATATTTCTCTGTAGACATATTTCTCTCTAAATGTTGAAAAAGTAACATTTGGAAATTGTAGTACATTTGATCTATTTTACATTTGGTAATGCTAAATGTGCAAAAACTGAGCCGGATTACACAACATTTTACAAACAGCACCCCATACAAAAGGTGCTGATGGCATACTGCATTGTCTCCTAGTCCAGTGAATCATATACTTTTCTGTTTCTCCCCAGGTTTGGCATTTTCATGGGTCCACAATAGAATTTACTCTATAACTGTTCAATTAACTGAGCACCTCACAAATGGTTTTGGACAAAATGGACATTTGCAAGATGTCTCCAAAATCAACATATTTTCACAATCAAATTTACCAGATAACTCAATGTCCAATGTTTAGATTGCTTAGAAAGGGCAAGAACACAGAGTTAAGCCCATAGACTGATTCTTTATTTGATGTTCGCTGACAGCCCACACATACATTTTTCAGTGTTAAATCAACTCTAGAGAATAGGCCTACAGATGGTCCATATTGGACTCATATGTAGCTACTCTGTTAGAGTTAAAATAATGCTAGCTATTTTGCTGTGCACCTTGAGAAGTTCACTTTGAAATAGTCTTAAGCACGGGTGTCAAACTCATGTCCTGGAGAGCTGCAGTATCTGCTGGCTTTTGGTGTCTTTTCGGGACCAATTGGCTAAAGAATCCACACACCTTGTTCTCAAGGCCTTAATTGGCTGCCGATTTAAAGCAAAGTAAAAATAAAATGTAGAATATTGGTACCAGATGCACTTCTTCGTAATGCCTGCTGACTGGGTTCTCTGCCACAAAAAAATCAATGAGACAAAAACACCATCGCAAGAAGCTATTGAGATGTGGCACACCAAATTGAAAAAAGAGACGTCACCTCATGAACACCATTCATTACAACGGCCACAACAAATGGTGTTCATGAGGTGACGTCTCTTTTTTCAATTATGTGTGGCGCCATCTCCATAGCTTCTTATTATGGTATTTTCTGTCCCATTAAAAATAATATTTTCCAGCAGGCATCCCTTTAGCATGTAGATAAATGACTGTTTACAGTTTAGAGATATATAAGGACTAGAGACAGCTTACAGCTTTAGAATTTAAAAGTACAGTCCAAGATAGTATAATTGTAAAAGTCAACCAATTGGTGGCGCTGTTACCACTGGAGTGCAGAAGTGGGAAAACTGCAGCTGTTCTGTTTGGAATTGTTACTATTGTAGCATTTATTCCTTTTACACCCGACTGTGAGTGTGAATGATGTAATCAGACAAATCTGGCTGGATTGGTGCTTTCTATTTCATTGTTCCAGTCTTCAATGAGAACAAAATGTACGCCATTTCCCCGAGTTGACGGAGCTTGTTACATGTCATGAATATTGGTAACAATGATGAGCATACAATAGAAACAATGGTTTAATGGGATGATTTACATATGCTATAAATAAGCAAGGAGGTCCTGGGTTCGAATCCCCGTCGGCCGGGGCCTCTCTGTGCGGAGTTTGCATGTTCTCCCCGTGTCTGCGTGGGTTTCCTCCGGGTACTCCGGTTTCCTCCCACAGTCCAAAGACATGCACGTTAGGCTGATTGGAGAGTCTAAATTGCCCATAGGTATGAGTGTGTGAGTGAATGGTGTGTGTGCCCTGCGATGGACTGGCGACTCGTCCAGGGTGTATTCCTGCCTTTCGCCCAATGTATGCTGGGATAGGCTCCAGCCCCCCTGCGACCCTGTTCAGGATAAGCGGGTTCAGATAATGGATGGATGGATGGATGGATATGCTATAAATATAATTGAATTGAAATGTACCTCATCTCCAGGTACATTTTATAAAAAAATAAGCTCATCTCATTTTAGGGGAATGCTAGTTTTGGGAAGACTACACTTTCAACACTTATTTGTTGAGATAATACCACCTGGTAGCTTTCTCATACAAAACAGGTGAAGCTAAGCAGGGTTGGGCTTGGTTAGTGGATGAACTGGAGACCTGCTGAAGAAATTAAGCTGCTGTTGGAAGTGCTGGTGGGATGGCATGCGGCTGTCACAGCCTCAAAATCCAATCCAAAGACCTTTTATTTTCATAAATATTTATTTCAGTATGTCTCAGACTGCAATAATTGTAAGTCCCCCCTGGAGATTGTGATTTAGGAGACAATGAGACAGTGATTGATTGCCACAGCTCGACCTGAGGTTCAGAGGTAGTTGGTTGCTGTCATTTTTAAAATCTGTGTCTGTTTTTTTGAAGGGCCAAATCATGATTGTACTGGTCTAAATTTGGTCCATCGTGGTTCAGGTGTCAGCAGTTCACTAGTCGGTGAGGTACCTTAACACCTGGTGTTTACTGTCTGTGTGTTCCTCACAGGTGACTGGGAAAGTGGATGGCAGGTGGTCAGGACATGGTGGACCTTATTAAGCTCATCCAGTGCATCCTTTGATAATACAATGAAAAATAATACAAATTTTCTTGGCTGGATAAAATAAATAAAGTGGATTAAATTTATATATATATATATATATATATATATATATATATATATATATATATATATATATATATATATAATAGGCCTATGTACTGTATCAGGAATGTTTTGAGGGCTCTCATGTAAGTAGCAACCTATGCAAGCAGCACACATGCAATAACGTCACTGTTGCGGCAGAACTGTCTTTTATAGTACACTGAACCCCAGGAAAGTCATTAATTCATAAGGGTAAAATAATAGTACCCACTTGAAATTCAAACATACAACCGCGCAAGCACAGTTGCCATATAATTGCGCTTCACGCCAACGAACCGTTCCTCTTGGCATATGGAGAACATCTCTGTGCACTTATTATTGGCGTCTATTTAGAGATGCTTGCAGGGAAACCAGTTGTTTCCTCTTATGGCGATTACGCACGTGCATCGTTATTATTTGGCGTTGTTTTATTTATCTGCGTGTTTTCAGTCAACTTGTACTTGTATTATTATTATTTTTTTTAGAATAAAGACAATTGCATGTCCATAATTTATTCTATTATATACTAGAGGACAACTTTCGTAGTTTTGCTAATATTAGGCTACAGTCTGATGTGGACATCAAGTGAATTATATGAAACGCTCATCTTTGAAAAATATTAATGAACTATTTAATATTAATGAACACAACATTCGAAACATTCGACTGCGTCTGCAGTTGTTAATGGAAGCCAACCACCTCCGTATTTCATCGCATGTTACAGCTGGTGTTCTACCTCGCCTTCACTTTGAGATCATATTCAAACGTCATTGAATCCGACCCCCGCAAACCGTGCAGCTATATCTAAAATTCCATCAGTCAGGTTCTTCAAACAGCGCTCCGTGCTTGCGTGCCACTGGCATTACTCCCGAAGTTTGGGGAAAACGAGGAACACCACCAAGACCAACTGAAGTCGTTTTTATTGATACCTACTTGTCTTTCTCTTTTCTGAAAAACTTGATCATTTCTGGAGAGTGATAGTCTGCGGTAAATATGTCTTTCACGTTATACGCAAAATTCTACTATCTACTTTGATAGCTTTACTTTCACCAATTTCACGAGAAAACAGCTATTAGAAATCATCTTCACCTTGGACATGGATACTCTGGACCCTATGCCGTCTTTGATTTCAACGATTTCGTTTGAAGATGCTGATGAGGAGAACGAAACCACTACGAACATGTTCGCACAGCCAGGCTGGCAAGTCGCGCTATGGGCAATCGCATACTCTCTGATTGTAGTTGTGTCTGTCATTGGAAATGTCACTGTCATTTGGATAATTCTGGCGCACAAAAGAATGAGGACAGTGACCAACTATTTCATTGTGAGCCTTGCGTTCTCGGACGCTTCAATGGCAGCATTTAACACCGTGTTCAATTTCGTCTACGCCTTGCACAACGACTGGTACTTCGGATTAGGATACTGCAGGTTTCAAAACTTCTTCCCCATCACAGCAATATTTGCGAGCATATATTCCATGACAGCTATTGCTGTAGACAGGTAAGGCACACAGAGAGAGAGAGAGAATAAAAATGCTCCGCGCACCACAGAATTTTTTATTTTTATTTTTATTTTTACAACAAATCTCATGGTGTATATATATATGTATAGTTTAGTTTACTCAACTTTGGAGGTGACTATCAAATCATAAAAGAGATTAACAGGTTCTCCTATCATAATTATCACCTGCCATTCATTTTCTATTTTTTTATGTCCATTACA
Source organism: Conger conger (assembly GCF_963514075.1). Lineage (NCBI taxonomy): Eukaryota > Metazoa > Chordata > Actinopteri > Anguilliformes > Congridae > Conger > Conger conger. Next base: position 18,224,631 of record NC_083777.1, on the reverse strand, counting down.
CACATGCTGAAAATCAATTGCCAACATAATTTTTTTTATATTACATTGTTCATTCCTAGCAGTACATGCACGCCAATAGTGTAACAGTAAAAGGGTAATAGTAAAATTGCAGGCTACTGCATATACAGTCACAGATTACAGATTACAAAGCTGTCCTCTACTGATTGATACAGTTTACTGCTATTGCACCTGTCTGATTTCTGAGAATTGTCTAATTATTTCAGTGTCACTGTCGGAATGTAAGTAATAGTGTCACAGTAATAGTATTTGGATACATGACAGTTTCATGCTGAAAAACATCTAGGCATTTATAAATGAATGAATGAATGGATGAGCGAGTGAGTGAGTGAGTGAATAAATAAAGAAATAAAGAAATAAAGAAATAAATGACAACAGGAGACCAGTGCTAAGTCAATGCTTTGATGTTTCTTTGACCCTAAGGAATGAGTTCTCAATCGTTTTTATCCATAACCCCGCTAGAATAACGAACCTGTGGCCATGAGCTGACCTGAGTAAAATGATTACCTTTAGACAACTTTGTCCATCATCCACCACAGGCTGCAATCAGTCATAAATTAGTACACCAAATCCTGTAAATCATGATCTCATTATACCATTGATCTGTAATGTAGATGCTTATTATAATGTAAACATTTAGGAATTACAGTGACCACAATATTGCTGAGGACGCATGCAGGTATATAAAAGAGAAATACCTTATTTTGTTGTGATGAGCCATTTTGAGAATTCTTGCTAATTAAATGTAATAACTGGCCATTCATTGGCACCAGTTTAATTTCACATGCTGCATGCAAGCCTATTCTGTCTTTATTCAAAATAGACTGTACAGGCCTATGTAATATCTGTTCATATCCACTGAAACACTTTTGCGGTGTTTAACAAGCACGATCATTCAGGTAAGCCTTTAGTAGGCATTGTCTGGCCATATTTTTCATTTAATTCAAGACAGGTGGTACAAATAGGCAGTTGAAAAATAGGCATACCTTTCCAGGGTGAGATCAGTCTCATCACGTCTATAACAGGAAGTGTAGCATCACAGGTCCATGGAGACAAAATGTTCCAAATGTTCCTGGGGTTCATTAACACCCTTTAATCGAGATTCATAATCATGCTTTCTGTATAACTGTGAGTGAAGAGGCACACATATAAATACATGGTTTAGAACTAAACCCACATACAGGTTGGCTGGTCTGTACCATACATCTGCATTCCAACAAGATACAGGCTATTACAGGTGTGATGTGAATGGGAAATGTAGTTTTGTGCTGTTGTCCTTTCCGCCAGAAGGCAACAAGACACTTAAAGGCCATTTGGGAAAGAGAGTATATATGCAAAATATTTGCTCTTGAGATCATGTCTTAGAAATGTAAATACAGACTAAAGCTCGAGATGGTTCCATTACCCATCTCCTCCCAAAATAGAACATCTTTACTGTCAATATTAAAGCAACCACAGCAATCATGGTCTTCAGCTCAAATTATGCAGTATATTACATATCTTATTTGAAAAAATATTTATATGAATGTAGAATTGGAACTATATGACCAGGTCCTTTTTTAGATTTATCTGCCTATTCTGTTATGTGATGTTTTTCTCCCATAGATACATAGCCATCATACATCCCCTGAAGCCCCGTCTCTCCTCCACCACCACTAAGGTGGTGATTGGAATGATCTGGACAGTGGCCTTCTCCCTGGCCTTCCCCCAGTGCTTCTACTCCCAAACCAAGTTCTACTCCCCCCGCACAGTGTGTCTGGTGGACTGGCCTGGTGACTATGGGGGGAAGCACCAGCTCAGGTGAGTGTCTGTTCCCCTCTACACCCCATGTGCTCAGTGAATGTCCCGTTCCCCTCTACACCCCATGTGCTCAGTGAATGTCCCGTTCCCCTCTACACTCCATGTGCTCAGGTGTCCCATTCCCCTCTACACCCCATGTGCTCAGTGAATGTCCCGTTCCCCTCTACACCCCATGTGCTCAGTGAATGTCCCGTTCCCCTCTACACTCCATGTGCTCAGGTGTCCCATTCCCCTCTACACCCCATGTGCTCAGTGAATGTCCCGTTCCCCTCTACACCCCATGTGCTCAGTAAATGTCCCATTCCCCTCTACACTCCATGTGCTCAGTAAATGTCCTGTTCCCCTCTACACCTCATGTGCTCAGGTATCCCATTCCCCTCTACACCTCATGTGCTCAGGTGTCCCATTCCCCTCTACACCCCATGTGCTCAGTGAATGTATTGGAAGCTTAACGTGGGACACACAGCTGTACCTATTGACCTGTGTAGACCTGCGCTCAGAGGAACATTCACTAATAATGTTCAGTATTAAATCAACTCTTACAGTATTTATATGCATCCACTCTGGCCAGAGGGTGGCAGTTACATTGTGGGTTGTATTGATTTAAAGCCTGAGAGAAAAAGTATTTAACTTTATTTATTTTATTTTTTTACATAAAAGTGTCTTGGATGACAAAAGCATGTTGCAGTGAAAATATTTTTAGTGTATAGAGAAATAATGTATAGAGTTCTGGGAAGCCAAAATATGATCTCCTTGTTTGAGGACGTTGGGTCTCATGAGGTTTGTTGAATAACTTGAAATCGTTTTGTGTCAGTTACCAGATTGCAGTTATCATACTGATCTACCTGCTCCCCTTACTGGTGATGCTGGTGACGTACAGCCTGGTGGGCTTGTCGCTGTGGGGCAGTGAGATCCCAGGTGAAGCTTCAGACCACTATCAGAACCAGATACAGGCCAAACGCAAGGTCAGTATCACAACCAGGCACAGGTCAAACAGCAGGTCACTGTTCAGAGCACTGAATCTGGCACACTTGTCCCTTGATGGACATGCAAACTATTTTCCAAAATTGTCACCCAAATGTCCTCACAGGGAGCAGATCCCTGAAGAATGAACACTATTTATTTATTTTATTTATTAAGTGACTGTCCCTGAAAATCTGATTTTTCCCCCAGAGCAGTTGATTTATTGCTAGCAACACGAAGTTCCAAAAAAATAAAATTGCCTACCCTAGCTTTAATAATTGGATTCATATTTGGTTCATTATTCTTTTCTGAGTGCTCCAAGTTCTGGAAGCTTCCTGCTTGTACACAATTGCAGGACTTGTCTAGGAAGCCAAGGCAGGTGTTGAGGGAGTGCACTGACCCGTATGTTGGGTTACCTGGCAGGTGGTGAAGATGATGATTGTGGTGGTGCTGACATTTGCATTCTGCTGGCTGCCCTTCCACATCTACTTCCTCCTGGGCAGCTTTAACAAGGACATCTACAAGCAGAGATACATCCAGCAGGTCTACCTGGCCATCTTCTGGCTGGCTATGAGCTCCACCATGTATAATCCAATCATCTACTGCTGTCTAAACCACAGGTAGAGTAACATATTGCTGTCTGCACCACAGGTAGAGTAACACATTGCTATCTAAACCACAGGTAGAGTAACTTCATGTGATCTAAACCATAGGTAGAGTGAGTGGCCTCAGGGATAAGATTTGTAAGCATATGCATACTATTTAATTCTATGAAAGTGGGAAAAGTGACTTTCGCTGTGACATTGCAGTAGATGAGTAGGAAAAAAAATATTTGGTGATAATAGGTTACATATTGACATTTTATCTAACTTGGCAGTGAGATAAAAAAAATCTGTCGATAGATGTTAATAGTGTCGGTGCTTGTGTTAATTTAATGATCTACAGTACTGGTCTGACAGTGTTTCTGCTGCCGGTGGCGTGAACACGTGTCTCCCACCCTGTAGATTCCGGTCAGGATTCCGCAGCGCCTTCCGCTGGTGTCCGTTCATCCGGATGTCCGAGGAGGACCAGATGGAGCTGCAGCACATGAGGAACTTCCGGATGACCCGCAGCTACCGTACGGAGACCACGACCGCGGTCCACGGCAACTCCATCGAGCAGGAGGAGACCACAGCTAAACTCATAAAGGCCTGAGCACAGCACCTCCCGCAGGAAGAGGGAGCCAAGGGGGACAAACACGGGCTCCAGCGATCCTTCTGTCTCACTGAATACCTCACAGGAGGGCATAGGTCGTGGTGTTGAAAGGCGGCAGGAACACAGGGAGGGAAACACAGTAAACTCCCATGGCATGAGCACTAAGCCTTACTCATCACATCACCGCCACTTCATCACAGTGACAGTTTGCCTTTTTTCCCTCGTTTTGAAAATGTTTTAAATGTCCTGTGCGTAACAGGGTGCAGGCGACTCCAGCTGTAAATAGGTGCTTGTATGTTGGGTGTAGTACAGTATGTGCTGTGTAAGGTCAGTCTATAGTTATACCACTGATCATATGTTTCTGCTTATTCTGCTTAACTGTTTTTCAAATGTGTGACTGAAATATGTGAAAGTTTGACTTACTATTACACTGTATATAGGCAGGTCAGAATAGATGGAACATTATCAACATGTCCAGAAGAATACAATGTTGGCTTTGAATAACAAAGTCTGTTCTGTGTGATGAGAATTCTTCACTGGGAAATATGAGGATTCAGATAGTGAGAAAACAATCTACCAAACACACATCATCGGTCTCAGGAGATTTCAGGAAGATGAGGTGAAGTCAGACAGACATACAAACAGATAGACAGACTCGACCAGGAGTCCTGGGTCCCTTAAAAGTATATTGATGGCATTGATAATACTCTGTTCTGGTAATCCTAACATTGTTGTGTATCCAGCCTGGGGTAAACCATTAGCACATCTCTAAACCATTGGCACTTCACCATATCAGTAGTGTCTCAGTATGTAGCTGTAAAAAGCCATCCAACCATTACCTTCTTCTTAAACTCCATAACGAGATAAGTGAGACATAGAACATAATTAATATATTGTATTGCAATCATTCTATGTGAGGAAAAATAGTAACAAAGGTTCTAGTGTTTGATATTGCAGGTTTAAAGTAATCAAGTAAAAAGGCTGAAAAAACTGGGCTCCAGTGCAGTCATATAATTTAAATCTGACCTTTGGGCTGCTTTTGTTTTTCGTCTCGGTATAATAGTGACATAGCTCAGCTGGGTGACTGCAGAGTGACATAGCTCAGCTGGGGGACTGCAGAGTGACATAGCTCAGCTGGGGGACTGCAGAGTGACATAGCTCAGCTGGGGGACTGCAGAGTGACATAGCTCAGCTGGGGGACTGCAGAATGACATAGCTCAGCTGGGGGACTGCAGAGTGACATAGCTCAGCTGGGGGACTGCAGAGTGACATAGCTCAGCTGGGGGACTGCAGAGTGACATAGCTCAGCTGGGGGACTGCAGAGTGACTGCGCAGCTTAGCTGGGGGACTGCAGAGTGACTGCGCAGCTCAGCTGGGGGACTGCTGAAAAACATGCTTCGACTGCATCCAGCTACTTGAACTGGCAGATGCTTTAATCTCACATCTCTTATAAATCATGTAAATTTGGTGCAAATGTTCCCCTCCATAGCGGCTTCTAGTACAGTAAGTGTCAATGTTAAGCATTGACAAGAGGCAGTTCAAAAATGAAGCAGAAGAGTGAATAAGGGATTACAATCATTTTAGTTGATTGAGAATGATCAAAGAGTGATGGGTTTACACAAATACTGCTGGAGGCAGACAGTTGGCATTGCCTGCCTCGCTTATACTGTTCCCCAAAACCACAACAGAAGCCTTAGATGGCACATCCAGCCAGTTCAGTCAACTGGGAATGCAAGAAAATGATGACTTTATGCATTTCACTTCACATCAAAATAGAATTTCATTTATTCTGTTACACTGGTTTCAGGAACACGAGTGCATCTGTTACAAAATAAATTGGTCCCATACCCCTGTGTCTGGGAATAAGGCGTGTGTTTGTCATGTGGCTTTACAGGTTGTACTACAGCAGCAAGCTCCAACAGTCCTCGTTCATCCACAACACAAAAAGCAGCATGAGAGTGCACTCCCTGTCGCTTCCACACACATTTATTCAATTTCATCGCTCGCACAGGATTCCCGTTAAACCAGCAACACACACTGGCACTCGCTTTACTTTAGGGGGGGGGGTTGTCATGGCAAGAGATTAAATAGACAGTTTATTTATTGATTTCAAGGCAACAGCACCTAATGAGCCGAGTAAGCACAGTGACAGCTAAGGGGAGGGGGGGGGGGGGGGATGCTAGCACACCCTGCATTTAACCATGTAAGCAGCACCATTTTAAGCGCCCCACCCAGTGCCCCACAGACTTACAGCTATAGTAATCTATTTGTGTGCTCCTCTTGATAGGCGTGCAAGCAGTCCCAATCCTCAAGTACAAAAATGAAATAAATAATACATACATGGTTGCAAGTTCTACACTTCTCATAGAGATGTCTTCCCTTTATTCTCTAATATACATCCATAGGAATAGTTACAGCAGTGTTAGAAGGTCTTTAAATACATTAATCAAAGGTTATCCCTCGAACAGCAGCTATAATACAGGTGAATGATTTAAGCTGTGCTGCGGTGAGTGGATGGCATATGCAGAAAATGGAGAAGATTCTGGAATATCCAGACCTCTCCTGTAACTGCGTGTGCCTGTAGGAGTCGCTGTGTGTGCAGTACAGTGGGGAATGTGAGGGGCACTGGCCTGGCTGTGGTGGGAGTGTAACACTCAGGTAGAGAGCAGTGCGCTCTGGGAAACTGCCTGTCAGTTTCGTTCCTGTTGCCGTAGGCGACAGCCCACTGCAGTGATTAGGGCTGCCCCCTTTCCACTCCCATCTTCTGACAGCAGGAAGTTCACATTACACTTTGGTGCCAGCTCTTTCACCGTCTGGTGCATGATCAGAGAGAAGCTGTTGGCAGAGGTGGGAGAGGCAATCAGTAACTGTTTTTAAAATTAATTGTTTTTTAGAGAATGTAAAGGCGAGAAATGTAATAACACTGCCCTCCCTCCTACTCACTGTGGGTGAAGTTTGTACAGTGTGCCGTCCACCCCCACGGTGATTTCCATGTGGTCCAGCCCGCGGTTCTCTCGGATTTTGTCAACGACGGCGGCCATACCAGCCCCACAGATCTGGGCGGCGCGGCGAGACACGGTGCCACACACCTGCTTCACGATTATACTGTCGTCACAGGTGCTGTCCAGACCCAGGTGCTGCAGGATGGACCTCACCTGCAGCAATGCCAGACGGTCACTAGGGGGCGGCAAAAGAACATAGTTTAGGGAAAGAAACTCTCCGACATTACTGTTTACTGTTAACTAACTGTCCTCTACACCAGGGGTAGCTACTCAACTTCACTACAAGGGACTACAAGAGATGCAAACGGCCACAACTTTATTTATTGTCAGCATAATTTGTGAAGATTCATTTACATTTCCTATAACCAGAATTTGCCCTTTATCCAGATGCAAATGCAAATTGGCCAGATAAGGTTTACTTATCCAGTTAAATAAAGATAAAATAGTTACGATTGATGATATTCATAAATGTGACACAAGCTGGTGAGATTGTCTGCAACTGTTCAAGCGTTTTAGAAGTCATTTAACGGAACCTAAACACTTCAAATAAGTAACACAGATTTGCTAATTTAAGTGATGTTTGTGGGGGGCGGAACGATCAGCTGAATATTAACACCTTATAATTTCTATTGGCTCTGAGTTTCGGTACACTGTGCCCGTGAATAAACGCACATGACCGTTGCTTACTTTCGAACGTTGAGATCAGTGCAGAAGCTGGTAATAATTTAGCTGCTGGTAGAAGCAAACATAATATATATATATATATATATATAATATATATTTTAATTTATTTTAATTTATTTTATTATATATTTTTTTTATAGTGCAATTAAAAAAGAATGGATTGCTGTGGTCGAAACACACCCAGCAAAGAACGTATTTTGTGCTTTCTTAGTTCGCTGCTAGGTGGATGGGAGTCTGAACTGGATGAAGCCGTTGCGGTGGCGTGGTAGATTTGCACGCTTTGACACAGCAACCGTTTTCTGACACACGGAAAACCGGCTTGTCTCCTTTGTCTCTGCAGATACAAAGTGTCGTTGTTTCACTTTCGCTTTCCTTCTCTTTGTCGCCACTATAAACGTGTTGGTGAAAGATGGGTAAAAATAATGGTGGCTCATAGACATGAACTTGTGACTAAGTTCCAGTAAACTGCTTAACTATGCCGTATAAACAGCAGTCGCATTAGACGCTGTTTAAAAATGCAAATTATCTCGTATTTTCTTTTGTAAAAACACAAGCAATTCGCATTGGGACTAGGAACAAAACAAAGCTGCAGTGTAAAAAAAATCAAATGAGCGTTTTTAAAAATTATGGATCGTAATCAGGCCATGTTTGGGGCCTGAAAATAAAGGTCGGTCCCTAGGCTCCAAAAACAGGTAGAGGGTTGTGTTGCTTTAAACTTCCTTTAAGCCTCAAACCGTTGAAACTGAATGTACCACAATGGAGTTCTGACATGTATTTGTCAGATTTTACTCTATCAGTTCCTCTACGTGTCATTCTCCTGGATGCTGAACGCACCTCTCAATCTGGGAGAGGAACTTGGTCTCAAAGATTCCACGGGTCTTCAGTGTCTCAGATATCTGGCCCCTGAAGAGGAATCCACGCTTGGTGAGATCAATCAAGATGTTCCGCACGATCTCGCCCAGGTACATTCCACTGCACATCTTCTCATACCTGGGAACACAGGTAGTACAGAGGTTAGCACATTATCACAGGAAGCCCCAGGGACAGCAGATTAGCGCCGGAGGTACCAGGGTCAGCAGACTAGCACAATAATTACTAGGGTTAGCAGGCCAGCACAGGAAGCACCAGGGTTAGCAGGTTAGCATAGGTATTACCAGGGTTAGCATGTTAGCACAGAAATTACATGGGTTAGCATGCCGGCGCAGTAGCTAAGTACCAGGTTCAGCAGGTTAGCTCAGGAAGTGCCAGGGTTAGCAGACTAGCACAGGAATTTCCAGGGTTAGCATGTTAGCACAGAAATTACATGGGTTAGCATGCCGGCGCAGTAGCTAAGTACCAGGTTCAGCAGGTTAGCTCAGGATGTGCCAGGGTTAGCAGACTAGCACAGGAATTACCAGGGTTAGCAGGTTAGCACAGAAATTACTAGGGTTAGCAGGCCAGCACAGGAAGCACCAGGGTTAGCAGTTTAGCACAGGAGGGACAAGGGTTAGCAGGTTAGCACAGGAAGCACCAGGGTTAGCAGGCTAGCACAAGAATTATGGGGGCTCACAGGTTAGTTCACAGGTTAGCTCAGGAATTACAGGGGTTAACAGGTCAGCACAGGAAATACCAGGTTTAGCAGGTCTCTGCTCTATATCTTGCCTCAAGGAAAAGGTGATCAAACTGGTTAAGCAGGGTATACATAAGAAACAATGTACAAAGTTTCTTTAAAAATCATAATGTTTACATTTTTGGTGACGAAGAAAACAAATCTCTGTTCAGGACAATGCTTCCTGAGAGTAAATGATTGAATAGTTGCACCTCTGTTTCCCAGCATTCAGGGAGAGCTCATCCACAGCCACGTCATACTGCGTCCTGATGTCATCCAGACAGCCGTTGTCCCCGAAGGCTCCCCACTCCATGTTAACACACATCCGGCCCTCATCCCCATCCACCATCTCAATGTTTCGCATCTCTTCCATGTAACATGCATTGCTGCCCGTTCCTGAAATCACACCGCCACCTCTTAAATTCCCATGAAAACTAAAAATTACCCCTAAAACATGTAAATAGTTCTCCCAATTGATCGTGATTTATTTGTAAAGTGTCTTTCCAACATTAATCAACTCTTGTTTGTACGATGTAACTCCAATGTAACCTTTCTTATTTGATCACTTCACCTCTGCTCACAGTTGCAGTATGATCAGCAATTCTGAACTGAATTGAGTTTTCCATGTTAAGCCAGCAGATGGTGTTGTGTTCTCATTAACTGTATCAAATAGAAATATCCACTCAGTGAGCTCTTTATTAGGGTGACCTGTACACCAGCGTGCTAATGAAATATTGAATCAGCCATTTCTGAATCAGTCAGAAATGTGTTCTCAGTGACTTTGACCGTGGAACTGCGGGGATTTTCACGGACAGCAGTTTGCAGAGAATGGTGCGAAAAACAAAACACATCCAGTGAAAGAGAGGTCAGAGGAGAAGGGCCAGACTGACATTAACGCAAATAACCACACATTACAACAGAAGAACATCTGTGAACACACAACGCGTCAAACCTCTAATAGGCAACAGCAGCAGAAGACCAATAAGTCAAATAAAGAACTAATAAATACCGAATAAAGTGCTCAGTGAGTATATTTTACAATGATAAGAAGCATACAGTATTTATAGCTTCACCACATTAACATATTGACTAGATTAAGAAAAAAGGGATTTAAATTAAAAGAAGAGAAGAAAGTGAATCTGACAGTTCAGCACTGAAGTCAGTATATACCTGCGATCAGGCCGATCTCACAGGTGGGCTCCTCATAAGCGCATGTCATCATGGTCCCTACAGTGTCATTCACCACTGCCACCACATCCAGGTCAAACTCCTACAGAGACAAGTGCACATAATCACACACACATACGCACGCAAGGCACACACACACACACACAAACACACATACAGGAACGCAACCATACACACGTGTATTCACAGACCCACATATGCAAACATATGTACACACATACACAAACACACACACAAGTACAATATATTACGTATGAGGTTATTCAGGGGCCTTACCTCTCTTCTCTTGATTCCCTCTCGGAGCAGTCCCACTACATCCTCTCCCTCACAGTCAGTGGCCTTGAATCCTTTAGTCCAGGTGAGAAGGATGCCCTGGAACAGGATCAGACCATCAAATCACTGCTTGGTAGTTATTTCTAACAGTTTGGTGTATGTGTGTGTGTATGTGTGTATTGGAGTGTGCGTGCCTGTATGCGTGTCCTCACTACAAATCTTCTATTCGTGTCGGGCACACTGAGTGAAGGACACAGCGATAAAGCACTAACAGTGATAAAGAATAAGGATATCTCACCGCGTCCAGGCTGGTCTGCTTGCATGGGAACGAGAATGTGAACCCCAGAGGCAGGCGGGTGTTCTTCATGCCCATGTAATCCAGGAAGTCAGAGATGCAGTGGACAATGTGATCAAAGAGCTGGAAACCAAAAAGGAGAGCATGGTTAACTGAGCAGCGAGCAGGAGCCAAATACCACCGCATCAGACCAGCTCCTCGCTCCACCGCACGCCAAAGGGCAAAACCAACTTACCGACAGACTCAAAAATGACTTACGTGCAGGTCCTGATTTAAGACCACAGCTGTGCTTCATGGAAACCTGTGCATTTTCACAGTTCTTCCCATGCTCCATTTTTACAATCTTGAAAGTCATTTTTCATAAAGTTTCCTTTTTTTGATCCAATTCACCAGAACTTGTGAGGTATATTTGCTAAATAACAGTTATCGTAACCTCAATATAAAATTGAATTAAGATATAGTGGCTGCATATACTGTGAGTGAGTATCTGTGATACTCCTACATGGAGTAGCGATGCGGAGAGCTAACTTCTCTCATTACCTCCTCTCCTGTCCCCTGCATGATCTCGATGGGAATGGCGTAGATCTTATTGTGCATCTCCACCGATCGTTTCTTTCCACTGCGAATCTTCACCAGCAGCACCCGAAAGTTTGTCCCTCCCAGATCCAGGGCAAGGAAATCTCCATTTTCTGAAATAGATGAGATCACCTGTGTCACACCTAGCCTGTGGGAACTTTGTATACAGCAGGAACGCATGAAACCATTGTACTCCTGGTTGGACAAAGGCAGTTATGTCTAGCCACTGCAGACTCCAGTCATTGTCAACTGATGACATAGTCTAGTTGAGGCTAAGATTTGAACCCACAACCACCCGGCCCATCTGGGTGAATGGGAGGTTTCAAATGATAAATGAAGTAGGGTAATATCATTATATAATGGATTATAACATGACCTAATGTGTTTGCGTAAATAAGAGTGCGACCTCACCTGTCCCATCAGGTGTGCTGCAAACGAAGGTGGGCAGCATCCTCACGGTGGCGGTGGGATGCGTTTCCTTGCCCAGGCCATTCTCAATCTCCGTCCTCATCCTGCTCTTCACCTCCAGGAGCTGCTCTTTGGTGAGCTGGAACTCAGCCAGTGTCTGGGCAATCTGTTGGGACTTCTCGGCCAGTCGGTAGGCCACCGCCGTCACCATGGCAGCACCCTTTCCGCTGCCGCTCTCAGACAGAAGGAAGCGAACGTCCGCATCGGGCACCAGCCGCCGCACCGCCTTGTGCATACGTCGAGCGTACCTGCGGGACGTAGACCAGATTTAGCCCATATCATCTTACTGTCCTACTACTGTAGTAGTAGTTGTATTGATGTGCCTATATTAGGCAGCCTTGACACAAAGTCCTGTAAGCTTCTGTTTGCCATTTACCATCTTAGTCTTATCCCTTTTTCTGGCAGATTGATATCCTCTACCCTGTATATTACAGCCAGATATCTCCTTGCCTGTTTGTTAAATTGATATCATCTTCCTGATTTGTAACAGACAGACCTGGTGTCAGCTACTGAGTGTGCATCTCATTGTGGGTGTTAAAGAAGCAGTGACTCACTGCGGGTGCATTTTGTAGAGGGATCCGTCGATGCCCACGGTGGTGCGTAGACGGTGTGGGCTCCTGTTCTCCTTCAGCTGTGTGAGGATAGCCCCCAGGGTGGCACTGACGAGGTTGGCCGAGCGGAAGGAGACGATGGCGCAGACATGCTGCACGCCGATGCAGTCGTCGTGCGACGGCTCCACGCCGAGGCGGGTCAGGATCTCCTTCGCTTTCGTCAGGCCCTCCTTGTTCCTGTAAGCGAGGGACGCAGAGGAGAGTCATTGCCCTGGCTTTGTGTTTGAAAGACTCGCCACAACAACCTCAACACCCCCGGCCTTGTGTTTGGAGACATGCAGAACTTTCACCGTGGTTCACAGCAATGACTGCCTGTATTAGAGATCGAATCTCCTGTTACTGCACCTTTATTGTCCCAAGAAGGGAATTTCTTACTGCCCACGCTTGCATCTTTTTGTTCTGTGTGCTCTCTCCTGCAGTTCTCACATTGTAACGGAAATAATTTATCAAGTCTTAAGTTAACTTAAGTCCTATCCTCTTATTAACATCAAGTATTTCTTGAGTGTAAATTGAAAACAAAAACTATATTACGCCATTAAAGCCATTAGTTCTTGCAAAAATTGAGTAAATAAATGGACCATGATGTGCAAACTCACTTCTCGATAGCAGAGACATGCTTTGTGTCGATTGTGCCTCTGGTCAGGAGCTCAGCAGTGATTCGCCCTTCAAACAGCATCCCCGCTTTGGCCATCTTCACCAGAATGAGGCGCACAAGTTCACCCATGTACATCCCACTCACCATCTTCTCAAATCTGGAGACAAAACCCACGACCAAAAAGCAAATATTTGATCTGAATTATTACTGCCTTGGGGAATCTCCCAGGATAAAGGCTGCTGCTCATTTGTAACATTTGAACATTTGTAATTTCTGTTCTTGGAATGAACAAGTACAGATTGTGGATGCTTTCAACCATTCATTCATATTGGAAGAATTTTCCCTGGGTGCAACTGTTTCAACATTACAAACATTAGACTGACATTACAGACAAAAAAAGCATTTGCAATGAATTGTACTCAAGGAAGTAAAGGATGAATGTTGATCAGATTCAGGATTCACGCGTAAATATTTAAACACACACATCTAAATGTGTGCAGGGTTAAGGACTCACAGCTGCTTTCCAGGGTTGATGGAGCCCCTGTCGATCTCTCTGTCGAACTCAGTACGAATGTCCTCCAGGGAGCCGTCATCCCCGAAAGCTCCCCACTCCGTGTTGATGCACATCCTACCTTCATCTCCCTCCACCTGGTCAATGTGTCTCAGCTCCTCCATGTAGCAGGCATTTGTACCTGTGCCTGTACACCAGGGAATCATAATTCAAGCAGCAGAAACACACCTTGCTCCTCTACCACATAACTTGCTACTTCCTTACAGCTGCTAAGTTTATTTTACAGTGATAAGATACTGGCTCTTATGATATTTCATAGCAAAGTTGCTCAATCGAGGTTTATTCCCTCAATCATCTGAATCATGTCTCTTTGGACACCAAACACATATCTGGGATTCCTTACCTATGATCATGCCAACTTCACAACGCTGGTCATCGAATCCGCAGGTCATCATGGTTCCGACTGTGTCATTGACCACAGCCATGATATCTGCCTCATAGTCCTGAAAAACCCAGGTCAACAATGAGTTAAATAATTTATGATAGCTACTATTCAGTTATATCCGTCTATTTCACCACTGTTTGCTGGTGAACCCCCTGGAAGGTGTTTCACAGTAAAACCTACCCCTCGTTTTTTAATGGCCTTGTTCAGAAGCTTCACCACATCCATGCCCTCGACTCCACTGGCTTTGAAGCGTTTTGTCCAGGTCAGCAAAACAGCCTGCAGCAAACATCGAGACAGGTGTGACTGACAGTGGTCTACATATTCATCCCTACTAAACTTCTTACAACCACTTTTTATTCCAATACACTTTTTATTCCAAGTTTAGAATATAGTCTCTTTACAGAACTACAGAATCCTCTCTTCCATTCCTTATGGTGTACACCAGTGGTCTCCAGCCATGGTCCCGGAGAGATATAGGGCCTGCTGATTTTTGTTGTTACTCTGCACTTAAATAATAATCAATTAGAGCAGTTGATTACACAGTTAACTCATCTCACTACCTGGGTCTCAACAGGGTGCTGATTTTAAGGGGAAAACAAAAACCAGCAGACCCTGTGGTGAACCTCTGGCGAACACTACACCCCTTTTCCTTCTCTGATCATTTTGTGCTAAATCTATGCGGAAGGTCATCAGCTAAGCTGATTTATTGGCTGACTTGTTCAGTGCACAGCATGGCGTTAATGAAGATTTATAAAATAATAAAGCAGGAGGTCTTACATCATCCAGTTTGGTTTGCGCGCAGGGGAAAGAGAAGGTGAATCCAACAGGAAGCTTCTTATCTTTGATGTTGTGCTTCTCCATAAAGTCCCCCAGGCATTCTGCCACATGGTCAAAAAGCTGTAGGGGTGGTCAAACAGAGAGGCTGCTACAGACACCACACAGTCAAACTGCAGGAGCGGGGTGAGGAGTGGTGGGAGGTGGGTCATTTTGAGAGTGAAAGGCTGGCAAAGGGGGTGCTGAAATGTGAGGGGGTGCAGGGTGAAAGGAGAGGAGCAGCAGGCGGCTCGGGGTATGGGACTTTAGGGGGGCTCTCACCTGTGTGCCGGTGCCATGGATAATATCCTCGGGGGTGTCGTAGATTTGACTCTCCATCTGCACCGTCTGCTTCTTCTCGTGAGACACCTTCACACGCAGGATGCGGAAGTTGGAACCACCCAGATCCAGAGCTATGAAGTCCCCCTTTTCTGTGAAACATGAGAGAACACAACACACAGTTTCATTCATCCACTTATGAGCAGTGACCATGCACTATACATACATTACATTAATATGGGAGATACTCTAATCCAGAGGATGGCCAATAATTCTGCTGTCATGCCACAATGGGGCCAGAAAAAGTCAGTTTGTGATTGGTCAGTTACCTGGCGCTTGGGGAATAGAAAGATCAGGCAGAGGTGCGGGGTTTGAAAACTGATTTGCACAGTGTAGCCGATTAACTCACTGGTATTTTTTAGGTTAGTAGCAGGGCTTTAAACTTGATGACACAGCAGTATTTGAAAAGACCAGTATCTGCACCATTTATGCATTACTGCTCAGAGCTTAGTTTTAATACACTGCAGACTGGCAGCTTCAATTTAAGGGTACATACATCCATATTCAGTGATCCATGTAAGAATTTCAGCCCTTTTCGTATATAGTCCCTTTGTTTTAGGGAACCAAAAACAAACCTTGTATTCATTGTTTCATTTTCAATCAAATGTGCTGGAGTACAGAGCATAAAACACCTAAAGTTATGTCACAGTACAAATACTTAGACTGCACTGCAGCTATTTTGTAGTCCAAGCCCTTACAATGTAATTAAATTGCATGCTAGGCCCATCCTACACAAAGAGGAAGTTGCAGTGAAAAGTATCTTCCTGCACTCCATGACCTCAAAGTCAAACAATGCACAAGGACAGGGCAAGTACTACCTCAGAAACTGGCACTAGCGCCAGACAGTAAGTCTTTCAACAGGGTGTCCTTTTAGATAATGGCCTCTTAATAGCTTCCTTTAGTTTCTGGGTTCGTTGAGGAGAAAGAGGTCACGCTGCCAGTTCAGATGTGGGAATAGTTGTCAGCCTCATGGAGACGAAGGGTCGGAGGTCAGGAGACTTATCTGCCCCAGGTGTGCTGATTTATTCACACCATTACAGCCAGTCCAGAGGTCTTGTATTGAGCTTTAAACAAGCATAACTCTATTCTGCCAGCCTGGGGGGGGTATAGCTTATTTCACTAGCATGCCTTGGAAAAGCATGAAAAGTGGCTCAGGTTACTGAGCAATGTCCTTTTCAAAAAGGGTTCTCCCTAAACAGGAAAAACAGCCCTAGTTTACAATGCTGTCACCTGCTGTCTTTTGGGAGTATAAAGAGAAGCTGAAATGCAGAAAGTTTGTCAGTGGATATAGAGCACAGAGAATGTTCTCTCTGGCTCAAGGCCTTGCACAAGAACTGGTCTAATCTAATCTTATGTTTTCTCTTTCTTTCTTCTGCTTTTACATTCAGTTACGTTCCTAATCCCGTAACAGATAATGCAATTCAGAAACATCCTTCTCTGGCGACAAAATAAATTACAATGCTCTGATGTGTCGCTAATGTCTTCTGGCTACTGAATGCAATCCCTGTTGAAAAGGGCAACTTTATTTTAGTGTGACATTGACCATAGATTTGACAATACATAGTGACAGATGACAGGTTAACTACAGTACACCCATTAGTCTCCCTCTAATGCATTTTGGAAAATAAGCGAGCTAATATTTAATCAGTTCAACACTTAATTTAGATAAAACCCAGAGTGCTGGAAAGATCAAACAATCATTAAACTCTGCCTTTGTGAATTACAGTTCACTTCAAGCCTCTTACAACACTGGATTGCAAAGTAGGCTACTACCTTGCACCATGTGTTGGCAGAGTGAATAGAACACTTCAGCTGTATCGTTTCAGTTAAAACACAGCTGTTTTAATGGACTGCCTATAAATAGTGATCTGTGTATCTGTGTAAGTTGCTTTGTTTAAGATGATCTACGTGGCACGGATGGTGCAGTGGGTAGCACTGCCGCCTCACAGCAAGGAGGTCCTGGGTTCGAATCCTCGCTGACCGGGGCCTCTCTGTGCGGAGTTTGCATGTTCTCCCCGTGTCTGCGTGGGTTTCTTCCGGGTACTCCGGTTTCCTCCCACAGTCCAAAGACATGCAGGTTAGGCTGATTGGAGAGTCTAAATTGCCCATAGGTATGAGTGTGTGAGTGAATGGTGTGTGTGCCCTGCGATGGACTGGCGACCTGTCCAGGGTGTATTCCTGCCCAATGTATGCTGGGATAGGTTCCAGCCCCCCGGCGACCCTGTTCGGGATAAGCGGGTTAAGATAATGGATGGATGGATGGAAGATGATCTACAAAATCATCTTGTCACCGTGTAAGAATTTTACTCCAAAAAAAATTGTGTTCTATAAGGAAACTAAGATTTGTACACATTGTAAATGCATAATGGTGCTTTTGTAGTTTTGTATTGTAGACAAAAAGGAGTAGACAAAATTTTTTTTAATGTCCTTGTATATTACTTCTGTCCATTTGCTCATGTCATCCTCCCAATCCCAAATCCTGGATGCATGTGGGATACATTTTCAATCCAATGTGTGACACATATTGTTTTGTATGGTTACCAGTTTATAAAGCCTGACACTGGGGGAAACAGGTTAGACTGGGCTTGAGTTCCCTCAGAGTGAAATATGAAGAAAAACGTGTTTGATAAAATAATCAAGATGATTTGCTGCTAGTCACTGTCACGACTAACATCTAATCATGAATAAATATGATGAGAATGTTATATTTAATTATATTTTGTAATTACTGTTGGCTTGTCAATCTCTGGTTGGTTCGCAAGTTTACTTTCTTTATGTTCGTTTTAATGAGCCAATAGGGAGACCAGGCTTGTAGTTTCTTTCTTGAACCTTCTCAGGGACCTGATAAATGGTGAAAATCATCTGCTGTCAGCTCTTTGTTGGAGTCATCTGTCAACTTTAACTCAACACCACAGTTAGTCTATATCTATAAGAGAAAAGAAACATCATACTAGCTAGCCTTAGAAATGCTGACATTAGATTGTACCAGAGGTTTCACCACAAAATATACTTAGTGGTTCTCCTAAGAGTGAGGTGGCGTGCATATGGTGGCTTCTGAAGCAATGGTCTTGAGGTAAAAGTGCAAGATAGTGAGTCTGCAGAAAAGGGAATCAAATGAGTTCATCCAATGAAACGGCCCCATTGTTCACTGTCCTCTATCTGGGAATTCCTGGCTAGATAATGTAAAGACATACTGCAATGTGCAGGCTAAGAGGTGGGACATGACTGCAGCACTCGAGAAAGGCGTATCTCACCAATATTATCACCAACCTATTTATCTCAGACAGATTTGGAATGCATTTATAGAACAACCTTTATTCAATGTCTGATAGACATGACAAAAATGCAGAGTAGCCATGATAAAAATTCAAAAGAAATATTTCCAAGCCGTTGTCTTTCTTAAGATATGTTATTTACCTTGATTAAGCAATATTTGACTTGACTTTAGAGAATATTTATCATTTCTTTCTTAAGCACACTACACACTGAAGTAAATGAAGAAAGAAAGCACACAATAAATTGAACCCATACATGTACAACTGAAAAAAATATCTATGCTATGTACTGTGTGTTTAGTCTGTTTGCTAAATCAAAGTGTGATTCAGCAGACACTACTGCATCCACAGAGATGATGTTCCTGCTGCCTTTTCCACAGCACAGAAGATCTCCCAGCTCTCCTTAGTTGACGAGATGTTCTCATGAGCCACTTTATTTTTACTGCTCAATTGACAGGCCTCCTGACAGGATCTAGAGGTAAGCCTCCTGTATGGGCTATACTTAGGAAAAGTGTCACCACAGAATGCTGAGCAGGTTCATGTCAAAGCTGTCACATGATGCTGATTCACGTTATTCAGGGTCATACTACGTGCGTGAGGGCCATGAATCTAAACCAGGGCGTCAAACTTAAGTCCTGGAGGACCGAGAAGTTTGCTGGTTTTTGCGTTTTCCATTCAAGCAGCAGCCATTTTAGGCTTTGAGAACACAGTGTAGACTTTTTAGCCCATGCAATGCCTAAATGAATCACTGATTGGTGAAAGGTACCAAAATTAACAAAATCAACAGCCACTACAGCCCTCCACACCTGGAGTCTTACAGCTAAACACTTGCTGACCCTGCTGCAGCTTGTGTGGTTGCGGCAAAGTCATGCCTTATGAACAGGTGTCATACTTTGCAAGTCAGGGAAATGTGAGAAGAGTAAATATGAGTCTGGAAAGTGCACTGGGAAGGGCTTGTGCCGGCTACCATCATGTGGGCGTCACTGCACAGAGCTCACTCTAATATCAATCGGCAATCACATCTCTGCTCTAATAAATTCTACACCAACTTAGCAGCATGCAAATCTGAAACTGCACTGCTGTCCTCTGGTTGTCATATACTGTAGTTGTTCAGTGCCACTGTGGGATTTTTAGATTTTATATGCTCTCAATATATTTGTGCTCCACAGAGGATATGGAGGTGTGATAAGGATGGAGGTGGGAAGAGTGGTGCTGGATATCACATGCTTTGGAGAAGAGCACGTGGTTGCCTGCGCTCTGCTGAACCAATGGCGGAGGATCCAGTAATAAGTGCTGATGTGTGCAATTTGGCACTTGAAATTGGGTAGAAAAAAGCATTAAAAACCTGCCCAGGTGCATTGTGTTGCAGTTCACGTGGCATTATTCTTGACATGAAAATTGCTGCAAAGCGACCTTGAAAACATGTTTATTTGTGTGAATAACAAGGTCTGTTTATACTCTCAAGATGACCTATACCCTGTCGGCTTGCCTTAAAGTGCAGTGGTCTCTGTGAGAAATGGATGTACAAGCTGGTAGCTACTCCCCACATACGGGCTGGTAGTTACTCTGTACATACAGTTCTCCCCAATCTAACTGCCAACCAGCAACAGGAAGGCCAACTCTCCCATAAGAAGAGTAGGGTGCTGTGAAATTAGCATTATATTGATTTCTTGCTGACATACATACACTGGATGTAGCTTTAAATAGAACTCTTTTTTGCATGACTGTGGATTGTACCTTCAATGTTATTGCATAAGTGCCACATATTCACTTCCTGTGACTATAAAGGATTGCATTCTCTGTGGAAAACATATGTTAATTTGTGTGTTCTTGTGAATCACACATCACATTCTGATTGTTATGTACATATACTGTAACTACTTGAGACAAGCAGGCTTGACAGATTGCCCGAAAGATACATTTCAGCCTTTTTTCAATGGCAAAAATGAATTGCATAATGTTGTAATTATGATATTTGCTAGTGTATTGTAATATAATCGCTATGGATCTGGGCTTATAACTCAGATGTTTCCAGCTGGGAATCAAGCCCTTGAGCACAGTACAGAACTAAGTACAGAACCTGCAGTGCTTCAGCAAATATCCTGCTGTATACTGGATTGTATGTAAAGAATGTAAGCTATATAAGTACCTTGGATAAGAGCATCTGTGCCACATGCCTAAAATATTTAACATAAATCCTAGAAACAGCTTTTGCATAATCTTGGGGAATATACAACTAATGCATCAGAAATGTAACATGGGTTCATAAAGTAATAAACAATAGCACAGTTCCAAACATAATTGAATTGTTTTTACTGACCTGATCCATCGGGTATGGATCTGACAAAGGTGGGCAGCATCTTCACAACAGCAGTGGGGCTGGTGTCCCTCCTCAACCCATTCTGCAGTTCCTGTTTGAAACGCCCCATGATGTCCTGGAGGGTCTCATCCGAGAATCGCATGGAGTACAGGTACTTATCAATCTGAAAAATCAAAATCATCACTGCTGTAGGTACGCATAATAATAACCTTCATTTAACCAGGAAAAAACTGGTTTTGACTCATCAGAAATTGAGATTGACACTCTTCTCCAAGAGTGGCCGGACCAAGATAAAAGCAGCAAAAAACGTGTACAAGTTACTGACAAACATAGTACAAAAACAGGAAACAATTTGAAGGCATCAAAATAACAGATTTTGTCATAAAATAAATAATCACCTCGTGCAAATCATAGCACGTACAGACAAACAATTCCGTTTCATGTACAGACAAACGAGTCCTTCAGTGTAGATATGAAAGCATGAAACGTAGGTACTTATCAATCTGAAAAATCATCACTGCTGTAGATATTTATCAATCTGAAAAATCTAAATAGTGACTGCTGTAGGTCCTTATCAAATCTAAATCAACACTGAAAATATAATTTAATGTCAACAATGGATTGGTATGTTACTGTCTTAGACCAATTTTAGTTTCACAGAGGCCTTCAGTTCAGTAATATTGTCTGGCCTCTAATTTAATAATTTTAAGAAAACTTCACAACTTTTGTTACATCATATGGATGCTTATAGAACATTAAACCCCCACCCAAACATAAATGAAATCAGTAATTCTTAGATTTTTGATTTAAAGTTTGAAACAACAACAAATCCTTGAGTATTGAGTATGAATGCACCTCATCCCATAGCTTGGATTAAAAAAATGTCACTTCCTCTTATCTGTTAGTTGGCTCCAAGACATTGTTCTGTTACTAGGGGGGCTACTGGGGTCAGTGACACATCCGTGTGTCCCTGTCTACACAGTGTCTGTGGAATTGGAGGAAGCATGTTAATGATGCTGCCATGACAACTGCCTATGTTGTGGCACCTTAGATGATGGAAAACAATTGCTAGGCAGGGTGTGTTTTACAACGGCTAGCTAATTAACATCATAGACCAAGTAGAACATGCTTGCTAAACTATTTCGCATTATAGGCAATGGAAACCCATTAGAGGAGAGAAGCATGACTCACTGTGACTCAGTGTGACAGAATGAAACACTGCAGTCATTGTAATAATGACCCACAAATCAAATTGTTATGCAAATAAGGGGCATTTCAGAATGGAGTATCACCATATTTAGGTATGTCCTAGGTTTGGAAAATCAAGGTGAGACACAAGTGAGCCATACATACATGCTACTACTACTACTACTACTACTACTACTCATAATAATATTATTAATCATAATAATTATCATCATAATTATTATTATATGACAATACAGTGTTAAAAGTTACCAAAGATTATGAACAGTAATTAATACACAAAAACTTTGAAGTTCGAAGGTGGTCATTGAGAGAGTAGTCCCTTGCAAAAATAAGTTTGATGTTTCTCCATTCAGTGATGTGGTTTGAATGTAAAATTATTTCACCTTTTCAGGGTGTCTGGTTAAACCTGAGAAGTGATGGCTTTTGGATGGAGTCCCAGCAAGGCTCTACTGAAAGAGACCCCCTCATAAAAGTCCCCTGCATATGTAATGGATTCAACAATTCACTGCATTAGAACAAACATGAGTCCATTTTATACTTAAATGACTCCATCCGCGAATTCAACGCATTTCAAGGAGAACAGTGGTCGGCAGTCAGCGTTATTGCTTCCTGTCTGCGAAATGTGCTCTCTGGAGTGTGAGCAGGCAGTTTGCAATGACATATAATAGGTTTTTACTGATTACAGATTGCCGTGTGTCTGTACCTCATCTCAATGGTTATTTAATCAGCAGTGTAAATGTATTTGTGAGTACACACAGCTGTCTCTGTACTCGCCCATAAATTATATTGCCTTGAAACATCCCTCATATTTGTTTGCTTATGGTTGTACCCAGAACTGCATTCACATCCTGTTAGATAAGTCATCCTCTACACACTATGAATGTTCCAAATTTCAGGAAGTGGCTGAATGCTGTAAAAATGTTATGCTGGGGAGTCATTCGCTTTACTCATACTGTATGTGCAATAAATTCACCATTTTAGCTCATCATATTAACTGTACCTTCACAAATGTGGAAATTTGAAGCAACATTGTGATAAAAAATGATTTCCTCATTCTTGATGTGGAAAGGTTACATCATAAAAGCAGCCATTAAATTCAGCTCCGTGAAACACATCCATTCTGTGTACAAACCAAATATTTTCTCATACATTTAGTGGCTCGTACACTTAGTGTTAGCATTACTTTTTTCACTGTGCTCCATGGCATAACTCTAGCACTACAAAAAGAGAATAGAACATACATATTGTGACATGACATTATAATTATCTAACTGGACCAAGTTCATTTTCAAATGAAAAGCTGGAGTCAACAAATGTTTAATTTCAAAGAAAATAATTTAGCAGAGCAGCCCAGTTTGTCACCTGTTTGCAGGCGTTTGCTCACATTAGCAACCCTTCTATTCCTGTTTGTTGTGCGTAGTCAGAGCACCATGGAGCCTGCAAATGCGTGTCAGGTTACCGCACCCATGTCCCCCAGAGCCATGGAATGTTTACATTGTGCCGGTGGGGCCGGGGACCAGCGGTGGTTATCTCAATGAACATGTGTGTGTAAGCACCAATGCTCTGTGCCGATTCTACGGTCTCCGCCTCTCATCTAAAACTACACTGGGTACTGGGTACGCTGAGAGGAATGTGAAATTTGTGAGCACGTACATTCCTCTCTCCCAAAAGTGAGAAAGTGTACACAGTGACAAGTGCAGGCTAGTCTGAGAAGGGGAGGGGGGACCGGCAGAAGTGAACACCAGCTCGGGGAGGTGATGGTGATGGCCTTCGTTAGGCCCATGCTCAGCGGTGTGGAAAAACCCCGTGCTGTCCTCCTCACAACTGTATGGACACCCATATCCTGCTTTCAAGGACACTGCAGTGGGCCAAACGCATTCCCACGGGGCAGTGAGCGCACCCTGCCTAGTGACCTGGGTTACCTAATGCCCGTGGAGTAAATCCAAGGGTCATGTGTTCCCTCTGCCCCCTGCCCTCTGCGGTCACCTGGAGTCACATGGACTAGAACTGTCCTTGTGACAAAGCAGTCCGGTAACAGAAGGAGGAGCAGAAAGTGTGAACGACCCCTCCCCTCCCTCCCAAGGGTGTGAAATAAGGTCGTGACTTACCTTTTTGACCTGGTCATCCTTCAGCTCTGTGAAAAAGTAGGCCAGGAGTTGTGCCGCTATCATCCTGCTTGGCTTGTGCTTTGACCAAAGCTGCCTCTCCTCAAACTATCCTTTTTTTAAGTGGAACAGATAAACCAGCTCTGGGCCGGCTCGCGTTTCCCCTTTTCCCTTTTGACGGTTCCACAAAAAGAGAGAAGCGGTGAGTTTCTTCTTTTAAAATGTGTCGCACACTACAGTACTGAGCTCCGGTGGCTCAGCTCAAAGTCAGACTGCATGGGTCTCTCACACACGAGATGCAGCAGGGAGAGGGGAGGGGCCAGGCTGAGGCTCGGCCCACTTCCTGTTCCCTGATTGGCCCGGAGTCAGAGGCTCTGCCACACGGAGCCGAGCGGATTGGCCCACCCACGCCTGCCTCTCTCAGCAGCTGAGCACAGTAGAAGGGCGGAGGAGGAGAGGAAAGAGGAAGAAGGTGCTTTTAGAAATACCCTGCGCTACTACAGTAAGGCTCTGAGCACGTATGACACGTCACTGTGAGTGTGAGTGTGTACGTGAGTGTGTACGCGTGTGTGTGAGTGCGCATGATCCAATTACTGTCCCGCAGTAATGTCTCATCCCTTTCTCAGCTTTTCCAGCTACATGACCAGGACACAGGGATTATGAGTGCGCACTGTGCTGAGTAATGCTCTACTAAACCAAGAACATGGCTTCTCTGTTCCTTCATCATTCATGAGGGCCATAAGAAAGCCACACCGCACACTTGGGGTGCTCAATGTGCGCTCAGGAAATAGGAGGTGAATGACGGATGGTGAAACGGGTCAGTGGAGGCTACCATCGCTCCCTGGTTAACCTTAAATAGCGCAAGCTCATAAGCACATGTCAGGCTCGAATGCATAAGAGGCCCTTCTGCTAGTTCTTCCTGTGAATTTCTCCAGAAGTGCTGTTGCACAACAGTCTTCTCCTTTCTCCATCAGACAGTGATTTGGGGAGACTCTCTGTGAGGGCCGTGGATAAAAAAAAACATGTTTAAATCAAGTTATGCTACGAAAGCAAACCTAAAACCCTGAGCCCACCTCTATGTACCTCTCAATAAGCTCCTTTCATTAAACCCGAACGGCAGGAAAAACCAGTCCACACACCCCGGTCCTTTGAAAAACATTCTCCTCTGGAGATTTCTGGTCCCCAAAGACAAGCATTCCTTCATCCACACTGTCTTCAGTCCAATATATTTTAAAAATACATTGCAGTAAAATATATTAATCGCAAAATAGTCCATAATGTCCACATACAACACACGATGTTGCTGTATAAAAGCCATCTTGCTTTTAACTGCTGTTTAGGCAGGCGGGTTAATTCCAAAGTTAATTCCTCTTTTGGGTAACAAGAAATGTTTCATTTTTTAATTTTTGATACAGATGACATTGATAAAATATTCAATGTAAGTTTTTTTTGTGATCAACAATATTTCAGCCCCTTAAACTAATAATCATAAGTGGGCGGTTATGTTAAATGAACTCAAAAGCAGAGTCAAGCGGTCTTCCCTCTTCCAAAGAAACAGAATCCCTCTGGGTGGTGAAAGGGTTACAGCTTCCACTCCTCCCACCTCCCCCTTGGCCCCCTCCCTTTGTCTGTTCCTCCCTCTGTCCCCCCTTTCCCTCCCTTGGGGCATGGAGTGTCAGATATCAGTATGATGCAAGTGGCAGTTGGTTTCCCGGCCACCATGCAACACACCCTCGACCCTGTGACGCCGCCTTTCTTCCTGGAAGCTAGCCCTTCCCTCCTCCGCTTCCTCTAACCTCTGCCTGCATAAGTAAGTGACTGTCTCGTCTCTATAGAAGGAAAGTGGTAGAGAAGTCGTGTTCTATCTCTCCTCCCTTCAGCTCGGAAATGTAACACGACGACTTATGGTGTTGGGTTACTGTTCTCATGGCTGGACTCAGTGACGTAAACGTGTGGGGGCTGGGTTAGGAAGCAAGTGCATATATGGGGATAGTACTCAGGATGTCCTCATAAGACACTGACTTTAAATAAATGTAAGGGGGGGGGGGGACCTGAGGCAGCACTGCAGAATGCAGAATGTCCACTTTTTACACAACTTTGCATCACAGAATGAAAATAAAATGTTAATACTGCCGTGTCATAAAAATTCACTAATATTAAAATAAAACAGGGTCCTATCTTGTTAATTTGATTTCTCCCAGCTGGCACTGTCCCCTGGCAGTTTCAGGAGGAAACATTCTGATGTTCGCATAGTTTGCAGGGTGACAGTTTTGTGTTAATTTAATACACTGGCATCTACAGTGGGCTTCAGAATTATTGGCACCATTGATAAACATGCGCAAGCGATTTATTTTAATTTTTGACCAAACAGTGCTAAGTGGTATGTTCAACCACATTTCTGTACAGTTATACTTTTTTTTTTGTACACAGTACCAGACTTGTGATGGTCAATTACCATCGTGTCTGAATTGACAGTTATTTGGCTTTTCATATGCTTAAAAAAGGATTTTAAGCTTTTTACCTAATTTGTATCCTCTATTGAAACAGGAAGTGACAGAATATAGTTGATTTATACCGATTTATAACTGTCACCTCCCTGTCAGATTTGACCAGTCTGACCACTCTCCTCCTCAACGCCTTGTTGACTTCTCTAATCAACAAGGCGTTCTGTCTGCAGAACTGCTGCTTACTGGATGTTTTTAGTTTTTTGCACCATTCTTTGCAAACTCTAGTGAGACTAGTGTGTGTGAAAATCCCAGGAGATCAGCAATTTCTGAGATACTCAAACCACCCTTTATCTCCCACAACCTTAAACCATCATCCTCGAATTCACAGCAACTTGTCCTAGTCTCATTTAGCTTCAACTCATGCCCCCCAGTGGTGGAATGACTTAGACTTACTGCTGAACATAGTCCATTTCGCCTTCGAGACTAGGATATACACACTCTAAACTCTGTGTCATAACTAACATAATGCAACACAGATGATTTGAAGCCTAGTTCGGGCAGACAACTTGAGAAGTGCTGCCCCCTCACATGATGCTAACGTTTAATGGGAGGGGCGATATAAAGCACCAATTTACCTGTTCTGGCCCTTTCTCATTTTGCCATGGTTTGCTGCCTGCTAGCTGCTGCCGCATCTGCCCTGATGCAGTCATACAAAGCTGCCCTGCTGCCTGGTTCATTCCACATGCTATAGCCATAGCGCTGCCTGGCCTTTTCTGCTGCACTGCTTGTTTTGGAATGCTGCCCTTGCCCATATTGCATGCTATAGCCACTTTCGCTAGCTGCTTTTGCTCAAATGCAATTTGAAATTCATGCCTTCAAAACCTTTTGCTCTCCCACCACCACCCCAGCATCCACCGGTGAGCTCTGCTTCTCAAGATCCCCATGAGGAAGGGTTTGTAGCCACTGCCTGTTTTGGCAGGCTTTACAACAGGGAGTGATTTGCATTTATATTAAACCTCAATAAATATTGCTTAATTTGTCGGGAGTTGTCTGACTGAACTCTGTAAAGGTATAGTTTTCTGACAGATAATTTTGACACTGTGCACTATTATGATACAGATGTTCAGAAAGATCTGCATGCTAAATAAGTCACCCTTCTCAGTTTGAACCCACTATGATTCTGTTTGGAATGTAAATAAAGAGGGAAGCAGTTGGCTTGGCTTGTGGGGTTAGGGAGAGGACAGATTGCCAAGGCGGCCTCCAAGGCTATCTCTCATGATAAATGCTGTGCTATTGTGTATATTTATTCATTGTGGCCTAAATCTACAGAATGAACTGAGCATGATACCTCAGCTAAAACAGATCCAGTTCAAGTTAACATGTTGTGTGTAAATAAACAAATGAATGAAATTCCCCAAAATAAACTTGGATTATCTCATCCCAGGAGTACAACTACCTGTCTACAAGTACGTACACTCCAGAAAAGAATTCACTAGGCTTTGGAGCATATAACCACAACACTGTTCAACTTACAACTTCAACTTTTTGTGGCACACAGCATTCAAAGCACAGACCTGAATTCAGAAGGACAGTCCAGGGTCCAGTGCCCAGTACATAATGGTCAAATGTGAAAGAGTGAAATGGCACCAGAGATGACATTAAAAGAGAGCATAGCAGAACACTAACCAAGACCAATGTGGAAGCCTGCGGCTTGAAAAGACCAAAGCAAACCACCCATTTATATGAATCAAACCACAGATCCAAATGAGTCTACACCTCCTGAAAACGGCTTAATTAATTAATTTCAGCAACCGATCGACTCCTCACAGTCCTATTAAAGAGAGATTTGGACTATACATACAGATGGTGGAATCTCCTGGTCCTCGTCGCTTTCCATGGCAGAATCGCAGTAACTCCACAAACAGATTACCTTTCCTCCAGTCAGTCTTACCAATTAACTCCCAGAGATGACACTCTGCAGGATTTAAATAGGCAAGCTTACATAATGGAATTGTGACTAAGGCACTATATACACTCAGTTACTCTCCAGTTATTCCAGATTTTTTTTGTTGTTGTTGCTGATTCTGACATAATATTTCTCAAAGAAAGCGGTTATTGTTGGAAACAACAATGAACATCAAGTTTGCAGAAAGAATGCAGGCTTTTTTTTTGGTTTTTATTAAAGGGGCAGAGGCATACTTGCATATCTGATGTTAGATCAGGGCCCAGCACTGAAAACCACACAATGAACAAGCATTTTCCTCTCATCAGGACAAACACCAGTCTTTTGGGTAATGAAGAATACTAATCACAATAAAATATACAGTATTGAAGTACATGCTACAGGTAACATTGCTGTGGCAGAATTTGAATATGAAATTTGTTAACATCAGAATAAGTGTGTACATCATGCCAGCATGTGTTTAGATGGGGAAAGGGGGGGGGGGGCTGCTTGCTGACCCTCTACCCCTGGGGAGCTGGACGTTATATGCATCAAGCCCAGATTGCACCAGAGGACAGGAGGGGATTAGTGCAATCCTTTCTCCTGTCACTGTACGCAGATTGCAAACGTCCCATGCAGCTGGCCTAATTTACCTAATCCGCCTGGGAGCAGAAAATGTCCTGAGGCAGAGGTGAGGGTCATATCTGTTTCCTGCCAACTTCTGGTCTTAATTATTAAATTTGCCCGGACATTTATGAAATTTGACATTATAGTTACATTTCTTGATAAGTGTATGAATGACAGTTCTTGTGGACCTGTACACAATGTTTGTGATCTAATCTAATAGTGAACCAGTTTTGGTGTATACCAGCCATGTGTAAAATACGGATTTAAAATATTTCTTTAGCTTTTATTTATTTATATTTGGGAAAAATAATGTATTTGATTATTTTAGTTTATATATTTTGAAATACATTTATTTGGATTACTTGACTCATATGAAAGCAATTAAGTATTTGAGCAATATATATTGTACAGTAACTGTCAGATATAAAATAATTGCAGCGCAGACATTCAAATGTCTTTTTCAATTGTAAAAAAAATGGATTGAAATCCTTGGCTTTCAACATTAGCATGAACTGAATGAGATTCATGTCTCCCTGTCGATGGCAAATCACTTCACAGCATCAGCTTCTCTGTTCACTTCCTGATTCCGTGTTGTGAGGAGGCAGAGGAAGCCACAGCCAGATCTTACATCTCTGCGTACCTCCGCTGTGCCACGTCAGTGATGAGGGCCGCGCCCTTTCCGCTCCCATCCTCCGACAGGACGAATGTGACATCACACTTGGGGGCCAGCTCCTGGACCGTCTCATTCAGGATCCGAGAGAAGCTACAGAGAGAAAATGGAGGCTAATGTCACCAAGCTAACACAATGATCTCTATATTACTCTGTGAGAATTACGGTCTCCACGGTAACACACTATCATTATAAAATCTACTTCTGATTTGCTTTAAGTCCAGATCATGAATTAATGAAATTATATTCGTCTTCATACAGGGATGTGCCTTTTATCATCAGGCTCAAATGTCCTGTAAGCACATTGAGTCTGTTATTGTAATAGAGCTGAAAG
Source organism: Conger conger (assembly GCF_963514075.1). Classification (NCBI taxonomy): domain Eukaryota; kingdom Metazoa; phylum Chordata; class Actinopteri; order Anguilliformes; family Congridae; genus Conger; species Conger conger. Next base: position 18,194,339 of record NC_083777.1, on the reverse strand, counting down.
GAAGGCACACAGACAGAGGGAGTGGCACTGATAAAAACAGATGTAACAGGTCATATGGTGGTCAGAGCACTGGACACTGGACTTGATGGTTCTGGGGTTGTCTGCAAGAAGGGAATCTGCCTAAAGCCACCAATGATACACAAATCTGTCAGGATAGTTTTTTGGTGTATAAGGAAGATCTCCCCTGGAGATCTCAGTGCTTACTGTCCCCCAAGTATAAGCATCATGTATAAGCACAAGCATACAAAGAGCTGGTAAATGTCTGCTCCTCACAGTAAGTGTCTGAGACCGGGAAACTATGGACGAGAGAGCTGTTGTTCAAGAGCTAAATTAGCTAAAAAGTGACGTGAGTGAAAGCCACAGCGTGAAAGCCACAGCTTGGTTTGATTTAATTTCTTTTGCCTTTAATATTTTGGTTCATTATTTTTACCCGGATCCCATGAGGTTGATGATCCCATGAGATGATCCCATGAGACCTTTCATTAATTTATGAGTACACTCTCACTTGTTCTCCCTTCCACGCTCAACATTGAACTGAATAAAACACGTGTAATCCTGACTTTCGATATCTCCCTGTGTCCAGCTCGTCTATCTTCTCAGGGGTGTCTCAGGGGTGTCTCACGGTATGTGACAGCCAGGTAGTGGTCGCAATAGCCTTTTTGTCAAACCATTCTCAAACAATTATCCCGTTTGCACCAGCTCAATAATCAAAGCTGATGTTGCATGGATTGTTCACACATAAAAGAGCAATGAGTGACAATAGTATAGCCTTGGTTTTAGCCTTTGTTCTCATCTGTGGAGATTGTCACAAGCCACCATACTCAAAATTTGAACACAAGATGCAAACCTCTCATCAGGAGCAAGAATCGAAGGCCAGATTAGGATTTGCCAAAAAAATTCAGAAACAAGCCAGATGAGTTCTGGAACCAATTAGGTGAGACCAAAATACACCTTTACCAAAACAAGTGTTATCCAAAGCAACTCAGCTTTATTGATGATGTTACAGATGATGGGAGCAGTAGGATGCATTTGGAACTGCACTGCAGATTTCTCTGGCTATTTACAAAGGCATTGCTCCAACTTCATCAGCCAGTGGAGAAAATAGAGAGAGAAGCGCGTCTGTGGTAAACAGTTAAATCCACCAAGGTGCTCTTTGGAACAAGGGTGATGAGAATGATGAGAAAAGCATGGCCAGTGGTTTATACACTGCAAAACAATGACCCCAAACCCCAATGCCTACAAAACCAAAACATTCATCAATGGGAAAATGTGGGAAGTTCACCTCCAAATCCAATAGAATATGCATGTAACTTGCTGAAAAGAAAACTGAAGAATGAATCCAAATACCTCAAATATATAGCAAAAATAACAAATTTCACTCAACTACAGCTGAGTGAACAGTACTACAACTGCTACTTTTGGAGACCACTGTCATATACATGTACAGTATATAAGGAGAGTAATGCAGTCAGATAGACACCGATCTGGCTTACAGCAACCTCATCTCACTGTGGATAAATAGTAGTGGTGCTATAATGAGAGCCCCAGCTGCCTTTAGTTTATCAGTTTCACAGCAGAACCATGAGAAAGAGCCACTCTCCCTGCTACTCACTGTGGGTGAAGTTTGTACAGCGTCCCGTCCACCCCCACGGTGATGTCCAGGTGGTCCAGCCCGCGGTTCTCACGGATCTTTTCAACGATGGCAGCCATACCAGCCCCACAGAGCTGGGCGGCGCGGCGAGACACGGTGCCGCACACCTGCTTCACGATTATACTGTCGTCACAGGTGCTGTCCAGACCCAGGTGCTGCAGGATGGACCTCACCTGCAGCAGTGCCAGACGGTCACTGAGGATCATACAGAGATGGTTATTCTTCTACAGAGGTTTCCTTTTGCTGGTTCTAACAATGGCCATTGTGCTGAAACACAACACCACAACAGAAATTGTGCAGAAAGGGGAAGTGTGTTGAAGAGTCCCTGGAGTACTGAACAACTATTAGCAACATTAGAATCTCATCAGTCAGTTCAGCAGAAATGAAATTCTTGGTGACTTTGATCCCTGAGCCCTGGAGAACACACTGTCTATGAGAGGGGAGTCTCTGTGATAACTGTACCTCTCGATCTGGGACAGGAACTTGGTCTCAAAGATGCCAGAGGTCTTCAGCTTTTCTGTGATTTCCCCACGGAAGAGCAAGTCGCGCCTCGTCAGGTCAATGAGGATCTTCCGCACAATCTCCCCCAGGTACATTCCACCAATCATCTTCTCAAACCTGAAGCAGAGGCCAGGGGAGGATACAGATGGTCAGATGGAACAGCGACATCTTCCGTCTGATTTTTTAAGTGCGGTTCATGTCTGCATTTATTGTAAGGGGTTATAGCGCCCTCTAAAGTTCATTGTGTTGGAATTGCATTGCATTTTCACTCATAATTCAGCATCTGTGCTGGAAGTCATTATACATTCCACAGTGCAATGAGACCATGTCTCTACACCTAGATTTGCTCCAAAACCCATTTTGGAAAACCAGGAAATTAAAAGCCACACTCTATTTGGGGTCACAAAGATATCTGAAACCATAAGATTGAGCTGATCTCAGAAATAAGCATGATGCATGGACAGTGAATGTAAGAGAGGCGTGTATAGCTGGAAAAAGAACATCTCTGAGTCCTTTTGATGTGACGGGCAGGGACTCGCCTCTGCTTGCCGATGTTGAGAGACCCCTCATCCACCTCCCTGTCGAACTGTGTCTGGATATCATCTATGCAGCCGTTCTCTCCGAATCCTCCCCACTCTGTGTTCACACACATGCGACCCTCGTCCCCCTCCACCATTTCAATGTTTTGCATGTCCTCCATGTAACACACATTACTGCCAGTGCCTAAAGGACAGCGTAGTAGATTCAGGGACTCTCTTTTCCCCCAACCAATTCTTGCAACACAGGTTAATAATATATGTTAAAAAAACAACAGCAAATTGTGTTCTATTCATGTTGAGCATGTCAGCTAGAGCATGGCATCTTGTTTTTGATGTTAATCACTTTCTCTTTAAATCTTGCAATGCTACCAACAGCTGTGTAAACATTATGATCAATAAACAACACAAATGCTTGACACCAAATATAATTGGCTCAAATAGACATCAGTAATTATTTTGTTGTGGTTCAAGTCTGGGTCATTAACTCTTAAATAGGCTGGGAATTATCAGCATTTATATATTTTGACTATATCTTGCATTAACGCAACCACTGGTCATACGTACCCGCGATGAGTCCAATCTGACATTTAGAGTCGTCATATGCACAGGTCATCATTGTCCCCACAGTGTCATTCATTACAGCAACAATATCCAGTTCAAATTCCTGTATAGAGCAATATGTAAATGAGCTGTTCTTCTCAGGTATTGCCAATTTGTACAGTGTATATTCAACAGGGGCGCCGATTCAAAGTTAACTGTATGGATGAGAGGCATATACCCGTTGCTATACAATGCATGATTCAATAAATGCTCAACAAATGCTACTCTCTTTAAATTTACTCACATTTCTTCTTTTGATGGCCTCTCTCAGCATGTCCACGACATCATTTCCTTCACAGTCCATGGCTTTGAACCCTTTTGTCCAGCACACCAAATTTCCCTATGGAAGGAAAATAAATCTATTTACATCGAAGAAAAATATATTTAAATACATTCCATGAAAAATCAACCAGAGGTGTGGGGGTGACCACTCCTTGTGCTCAAAACTTGCACTGAAATGTTGCGTAAATGTTCATTATATATTCAAGTTTCAGCAGTAACAAATACATTTATTTGTAAATAAGTAGGCCTAATACCTTTAAAAATTGTACCAGATTACACGTTTTCAGGGTTTTCCTGCTTTATCGCCACAGATATGATGCTGCAAAATGGACACAAACTCCAATTTCCAGTCGTGAGAAATTTGTTGGATACACCCCTTTTTTTTAGAACCACAAATCCAGTTAGGTAATGTTTTGCATGTTCTCTATTGAACATATAAAGAACATTACACACATTTTGAGCAAAGTTGGAGTAGTCAGCCCCAAGGGGCTGAGGATCTTTTTTCAGGACCTTTCCTGAGGTAAAAAAATGTCCTTGGGACACCAGGTGGAGCCACTGACCCCAGAAATGAATCCCCCATGCAGCTGGGTATTTTCGGTACCATGATTCCATCTCTATTAGTAGCCCTCTGCTTTCTCCCCTGTCTGAATAGTGAAAAATATTGTCACTTAATAGACTCATTTCAGTACCTTATCAATTCCAGTCTGTCTGCAGGGGAAAGAGAAGGTGAATCCAAGAGGAAGAGAGGTGTTCTTCATGCCCATACAATCGAGGAAATCTGAGATGCACTGGACAATGTGGTCAAACAGCTGGGGAAAGACAGAGAGAAATAGAAACAGAAATGAGAAAGAGAGCGCCTTCTGGCCTCAGAAGGTTCAATGACAAAGAGAAGAGTGGCCTTGCCATCTTTATGTGTTTGAGAGGTTACAGTAGAGAGAGGTCAGTTTGGCCTGGGGGTGTTATAATATGGGGGCGGGGCGCTCACCTCTTCCTGATTTCCCTGCATGACCTCCAGAGGGAGTACATAGACCTTGTTGTCTGTGTGCACCGATTCGCCACTCCGGATCTTCACCACATGTACCTGGAAGTTGGTTCCACCCAAATCTAAGGCCAGGTACTTTCCTGTCTCTGAAATGCATATGGGGCTTTCATTTTCCAGTGTTCGAGACAGATCTGGGTCAAATATGTAATTGTTTTGGATTCAATTACTTTTCTATGCTTTAGTGGTGTACACTCTGGTGTATTGGAATACTGTCAAAAAGTAAAAAAAAAAGTGGTTGGCTCAATTGCACCAGACAATCAATTGAGCACAGAAAACTATTTGATCCAAAACAATTTTGTATTTGACCCAGGTCTGGCTCGGGAGCTATTCAGTTTGGTAACCATCTAAGGCATGAAAAATGATTAAGTTTTTTGTTTTGGGTTAACATTTTATTTATTTTACAATACTGTCAACATGCTGGAGTGTAACTGCAGTTTAACACACTAAAGCATATCTACAACAGAATGTTAAATACAGCAATATGTATCAACATCAGAGAGGCATCTCGTGCAATACACTGTATATACACTCACTGAGCAATTTATTAGGTATTTATTAGGTAGACTTCTTTTTTTAGACTTCTACTGCTGTTGCCTATCCACTGAGAGTAATTATGTGTTGTGTGTTCAGAGATGTTCTTTTTAGTGATGATCCTGGGGACTTTGGCAGACCCCAGATTGTACTGGGCATGGCATGGTGTCTCCCTACCTGTCCCATCAGGCATGTTATAGACATAAGTGGGCAGCATCTTTACAGATGCTGTGCTGTGGGAGTCCTTTCTCAAGCCCCTCTCCATCTCGATCTTCATCTTGTCCCGCACCTCCTGCAGCTGCTCCGGGCTCAGCTTGAAGGCAGCCAGCGTTTCACTGATCTGCTGCCGCTGCATAACCTGCCTCTGGGCAACTGCTGTTACCATGGCAACACCCTTCCCACTGCTCTCCGAAAGCATGAACTCCACGCGGCAGTCAGGCACCAGCCTCCGCACCGCCTCATGGAGATTTCTGGAGTATCTGGGGTGTACAATGGTGTTAATCCAATTTAAAATGAATTACATTTGATCAATCACTCAGGTCTTTTGTTGTCTCTGTTTTTATATGATGTCATTTTTTTCTCTTTTACTTTTACTCTGTACAGCACCGTGGCCAACTGCTGGTTGTTTTTAAATGTGCTTTATAACTTTAACTGGCCCAGTGACCTTTCTGAAGCCTCATCAAGTTTAAGAGCAAGAGGAAAACTGATTTTTTAAATTGTAGTTTTGTTTGAATTTTGGCATGGGTGGGGTGTAAATTAATGTTAGAGAAGGTTAAACATCTTGATTGTTTTTAGTTTCGGGTCCAACATTTTTATCCCAGGTTTTGGAATGTTCAGTGATATGTTCTGATACCACCTTGATTCCAAACTGAAACCTGGCAGCAGCAAAAAGGCGCAGTGACCCACTGAGGATGAGTCCGGTAAACGGTCCCATCCATGCCAACCGTGGTTCTGAGGCTCTTCAGCTTGCGGTTCTGCCGAATCCGGGTCAGGATGGCTGCCAAGGCTGCAGCACAGAGGTTTGCTGAGCGGAAGGAGACGATGGTGCAAACGTGCTGGACGGCGATGCAGTCTTCCTCCGAGGGGTTGAGATCCAAATCCACCAGAATCTCCTTTGTGTTCCTGAGACCATCCTCATTCCTGAAGTAACACAGCATCACAGCATCATGGACACAACTTTCAGTTTGTTAAAATGGCAGTCATTCATTAGGCAACACAGCAAATACTCTTACTCTTCGATTAATGCAATTTGCTTGGTCTGAAATTTGCCCTTGGTCCGAAGGGTGTCTGAAACTTGGCCATTAAAGAGTAGACCCTTCTTTGTCATCTTCAGCAGAATGATCCGCACCAGCTCTCCCATGTACAGCCCACTGACCATCTTCTCAAATCTGGGAAACAGAGGGTCAGGTTACACTGTTTTTTTTCAGTCCTGCAATCTCCTCACACAGTCTCAAAATTTTTCTTAACAAGTGAATTTTAGAGTAGAAAAATCTAGAGATGAGGACTCGAGTCGCGCTTGAGTTGCATATACACAGACTCCAGACACGACTCGGACTTGTTCAAAAATGACTTGAGACTCGACTCGGACTCGTCAATAAGGACTTGTGAACAATAAGAGTCTGCCAAATGGCATCGTGAAAAATACGATGTGAATAATCAGGCAAAGATTATTTTTCAGTTATTCATAGGAAAGATATTCCTTAGTTAAAACACACCGAGTGCCGTTTTACACGCCACACCGTAGCAACCATAGCAACACCCTACGCTGTATTTCTTGCAGCATAGCTTGCATAGATTACAGTTCCGCATGTTGTGGCCTGGTCTTTGAGTTTAAATAAATGCAGGCTCACCGAGCCAAACAAAATGATTGCAAATAGCAAAATGTGGAGAATTAAAATAAAAGATGTGGGAGCAACTCATATGGTAAAACTCATATGGAAAGGTAAATCAGTTTACCAGCACCTTAGCTGATCCCACCGCTGTTCACCGTTGCATTAACATAACTCGCATTTCAGACTCAGTATAGCTAATGTTTGTATCACCGTTTAATCAGTATAACTCATTTGATTTTTTTGAATGACTACAGTAAGTGGTAGTTTTGGTTGGCTCAGGCGTGGTAGTTCACTGATATATGAATAAATAATGTGTGCCACTGATAATACTGCTTCTTCAGTTGTCACACACTTGATGTCACATACAAAATATGTCTTCTACACTTCTGGTTTCAATATCTTCAATTAGCATAGAAATCGTGATGAATTCATCATCACAAAGCCATAATGTTGTTTAGGCTGCACCATTCTGGAGACTTGAGACTTGACATGGACTTGCATTTGATAAGTTGTGAACATCACTGAGTCTTAGTGTGCTGGACTACATGTAATTATTATATCACAGTTTTTATGACATTTTTTAGGAGTCTATTGTCTCCTTCTGAATCTACTGTACTTGGGTTGAACGGGTTTCATCATCTCACTGGTCAAGGGAAACTGCTTAAAAAAGAAATATATTTATAAAGTGAAAATATGCTCACATCTGATTCCCAGGGTTGCTGGAAGCTGCATCATTCTCTCGGTCAAAGTCTGTGATGAAGTTGTTGAGCACGCCGTCATCCCCAAAGGCTCCCCACTCCGTGCTGATACACATCCTACCGTCATCTCCCTCCACCTGGTCGATGTGTCTCAGCTCCTCCATGTAGCAGGCGTTCGTACCCGTGCCTGAGGAGCAAGGGCAGCTCTTTGTACCCTTAATCACCAGTGATATCGTTGCTCAACCAGTCACAGAGCTGTAATACCTTTGCTGGTTCCCATTAAGAGATTTCTGATGCTAAGACTTACCTACAGTGACTCCAACCTCACAGCACTGGTCATCATACCCACATGACATCATGGTCCCCACTGTGTCGTTGACAAGAGCCAGGACTTCTACGTCCATCCCCTGAACCATCAGGATTCATAGGATTACCATCAAACATCCAAACAGAGTTAAATTAGAGAAATTGCTGTGAACTAGGCCCTGGTAAATGAACACCTGACTGTGTTAATCTTGCTCTAGCATTTTAATTTAATTATTATTATTATTATTATTATTATTATTATTATTATTATTATTATTATTATTCCAGTGTTTTTTTAATTATTCTGATATTATATGCTCTGTGTCTGCCTTTCCTAAGTGGGAATGAGCCATTGATTACCCCTGTTCTGTTGATAGCCTTCCTTAAGCTCTAGCATTTTAATTCTTATTTTGCAGCTTCTTCTTCTTCCTCTTCCTCTTATTATTATTATTATTATTATTATTATTATTATTATTATTATTATTATTCCAGTGTTCTTTAAATTATTCTGATATTATATGCTCTGTGTCTGCCTTTCCTAAGTGGGAATGAGCCATTGATTACCCCTGTTCTGTTGATAGCCTTCCTTAAGCTCTCCACCACATCCATCCCCTGGACTCCTCTGGTATTGTAATTCTTTGACCATGACAGAAGTACTCCCTGAATACCAAGAAAAAAACAACACATATGTCCTGAACATCGTGTCCAAAACATAAACAGTACTGTGAATTCTAAGGTATAGCAAGATACATGGAAGACAAAATTGTAAGTAGTGTTCAAGACTGCATTCCTTTCAATTCTTTACAATACAAGTAATTGTTCAGGGTTCCTAAAAGTGATTATTCATAGTCTAGTGGATAAAGAGCCTGCCTCTCTAAACCCAGGTGTCAGCAACCTGCCATTGACATCAAAAATAATCTTTATGTCCTGTCCACTCCTCTACTGGGCTACCAATACCCAATCAAGTATCACTTTATATAACACTTGTATCTTGATCTTCTAGCAAATTCATGTTTCACTTTTATCCTCATCTTAATGTTGCTGTTCTTTTACTGTTCTCTTGTAATCATGCCTCTAGCTCACGACTTAGCCAATGCTTTACTGCACAGACTAGATTTGATGTTCATGCTATGGATAACGTCTACTTAAAATTGTACTTTATCTATTTGTGCCATTGATCATTGGTGTGCCCTTATTGTACGTTGCTTTCCCAAGCAGTATTCACTGTACCTCATCCAGTTTGGACTGTCTGCAGGGGAAGGAGAAGGTGAAGCCCAGGGGGATTTTCATGTTACTAATGTGATTCCTTTCCATGAAATCTTTCAGGGATCTTGCAACATGATTGAAGAGCTGCAGGAGGAATATTTTAACATTAGATGGTATGGCATCTTAAATATTTTTGATATTGGTCAGCAAAACAACTGAATAATTATTATGATATTTATAATAAGGCCTCCAGGAGGCTTTGTCTGGAAAGATGTGGACTGGGCCTCACAGATATAATATTCCAGGATTAAACCTAAGCCAAGTAAGTGGACTATGGTAGGGCATCTATACTAGTGGTCTGGAATTGAAATAATCCTAGCTGGGGTACAGTGGGTAAGAATTCATGTTGACACAGGTAGGGTGAGTTAGGGTTTATCCGAGCAGGGGATTCTGGAGGGCTCTGAACCTGAGACTCACATCTGTGCCCCTGCCGTTGATAACTGCATCAGGGATGGAGTAGGTGTGGCTCTTCATTTCCACATTCCTCTTCCTGTCCGCTGATAGCTTTACCCGCAGCACCTCCAGGCTGGAGCCCCCAAGGTCGAGTGCCAGGAACTCCCCTTTCTCTGAAGGAGTCAATGCAGGGGAGGGGAGTCATGAACAGGGCCTTGTAACAGCTAGTGCCTGGTATCTCCAGTAGCAGACTGGGCTCAGTTGGAGTTCAGTACCAAAGGACAGGTACAGGTAGGACTCTGCTCATACTGCACCTGATCCATCCGGAGTGGAGAGGACATGGGTGGGCAGCATCTTCACTGTGGCAGTTGCATTGCTTTTGGCAGACAGACCCTTCTCCATTTCCACCCGGAAACGACCTGAAATGTCCTGGAGCTGCTTATCGGAGAGACGCATGGCGTACAGGAAACTGTCCACCTGGAGGGACAGACAGACAGACAGACAGACAGCAAATAAACTAGGCCACAGACTAAGGAGAGGGTTGGAACTTGTTAAAGGAGAAGAAAGTCACTTGAAATGTGTTACTATTTCAACCTAAATTACTGATCAGAGACTCGTTGAGCAGAATTATTGGAACATGAAAGAGACACGGTCATTTAGCACACAAAGAGCAGGGAAACACACCACTGTAGACACAGCAGACATTGGCTTCAGAAATAAGGAGAGAAAGTCTTATCCACATTCATAGCCATCAATGTGCAATCTTTTTAGATTACAGCAGAGTAATTGCAATGTATTTTTTATTAACTTGCTACATGGAATAAATTGAACTCCAGTACCAGGAGGGTAAAGTCCTCATATCATTCATACATTTGATTGGTAATCAAATGTGATGAAGTTAATCATTCCTGAGAATGATAGGTCAAAGTTTTGAACTTTTATGGATGTTGAAAACAGTTAATGTTTTGTACCTTTGTTCTAAGCCTTGGGTGTTTTATTCACTGAACTGTGCTGCCTCTCTACACATATTAATCTACAGGAGGGTTTCCAGGTGGGACCCTGGAATATGGAACCCCAAACCATGATGTAGTCTAATGACAGAAATCTCAAACCCATTATGTCTCTCTCTCTCTCTCTCTCTCTCTCTCTCTCTCTCTCTCTCTCTCTCTCTCTCTCTCTCTCTCTCTCAGAGAGTGTTGAAGCACTGATCAGACTTTATCAGTGAAGTATGTTGTAATTTTTCCTTAAGACTCACTCAAATGAGTGCAAACAAGTCATTGGTATACGACAGTTCTGTCAAAATTTTAATGAAGATCACTATAAGGAGCAAAGATAAATATTTAAACACAATACAAACCTCCCCTGAATCTGCCAGAGAGCAAAGCCCATTTAATAGAAAAAAGGAGAGGCACAAAAGCATATAGTGAAGCATATAGAGCCCAAAACCAGAAGAAAAACTATATTGTTAAATTAACCTGAATATCTTACCTTTTTTATCTGCTTGTCAGGGCATTCGAAGAACTTAAACCACAGCCAATGCAAAGCCAGCATCTTGGTCACTTCACAGGTATCTTTTCCAGAATTGTGAGAATGCTCAAAATAAAACTATATCACACCTAACTAAACAAATTCAGCTTCATAAACCCCCATTTTTTCACATTCTGAAAGGCCTCTCTGTATGTAAGGGAAGGCTGTTCAGTCCTTCAAACCCTTTTGCTCCTTGTTGGCAAAACTAAGCCAAAGCACACCTCTGCCTGGCTGCCCAGCTAAAGGTTCAGCCTCCCCTTATCTCCTTCCCTCTAAATCTCAGTTCTTCAAGCAACCCGCTGGCTCCAGTTCAAACAAAGTGGACTTTCCTCTGGAACCAAGTAGCTCTTAGTCTCTGTTCACTATAAAGGAGTCTTCACAACACAAGAAGGTCCAGACAATTGACAGAGAAAACGCAAACCCCCAGTCTCGGAGAATGAGAGCGTAAAGGGCTGAATGTTTGAGGCTTTTAGGGACACTAAGTTAAAAAAGCCAACATTTATGAATGTTCATGTGCAATCCTTAGTACCCTAATATCTTAAACTTAACAAAAAAAGTTGAGACGTCTTTAGTCACATTTTAATGCACTTTTCAATAGGTTACCAAGGTAGCCACTGTAAAGCCACAAGTTACTGTGAACTTGTGAAAAAGGCAGATGCCAGAATTTTCACTAGAACTAGAGAGAGCAAATGACTCCTGCACTTGCTGCACTACACTGCCTCCCTATGACATTTAGAATGAATTTGAAGACACTTTTACTTGTTCTTATAGCACTCTATGGTTTAGCACCATCTATATATCTCAGAAGTGGTAAGTAGCTCCCAGCCCAAATGGAACTTAAAAGCTCCCGTTTGCAAGGCGACTGATTGGATTCATCGATCATGCTTCCTTGCAATCTCACAAATTACCCCTGGGGGGCAGTACCGCCCATGTAGAGAAATACACATTGTGATGGGTGTGACAAGATGTTTATTCAACAACCCTGTTGAAATAAATGGATAAAAATGGTTTAAGGCATTTATTGTGAAAAATAGGTTGGAGTAGAAATGAGCAAAATATCTAATAGGTCTAAGTCATGTCCAAGAACTGGAAAAAGGTCAAACAAGTTGTTTTTCTCATTCAGATGAATTAGAAATAATATGTTTTGTAAACATGAAATGTGTTATTAAACATTTATGACGCAGCTGGAGGCAGTTGGATAATCAGTACTAAACCTGTCCCCAACCTTACAAAGAATCAGACACACCCTGTCACATCTTTAAACTTATCTTTACTGTGTACAAATATATACATGCAAACAAAAAAATAAATCTACTTCCTTCTAAATATATCCAGTCGTACTAACACACAAACATGATGTATGATTCCTTTAGTACACCTTCTGTACGTGTGATAAATCTGAAAATAATAAGTTTACAGCAATTTCACAAATTGAATCTTAACACTGTAGCCTTCAACATTAGTATAGCTGAATGAGATTCATGTCTCCTTGTCGATGGCAAATCATTTCACAGCATCAGCTTCTCTGCTCACTTCCGGATTCCGTGTTGTGAGGAGGCAGAGGAAGCCACAGCCAGATCTTACATCTCTGCGTACCTCCGCTGTGCCACGGCAGTGATGAGGGCCGCGCCCTTTCCGCTCCCATCCTCCGACAGGACGAATGTGACATCACACTTGGGGGCCAGCAGCCGAACCGTCTCTTTCAGGATCCGAGAGAAGCTACAGAGAGAAAATGGAGGCTAACATCACCAAGCTAACGCAGTGATCTCGATACTCTGTATCATTATAAAATCTACTTCTGCCTTGCTGGATGAGTCAATGGTACAGGTGCATATTCCAGATCATGAATTAATAAAATTACATCTTAATTCATGCAGGGGCATGCCTATTATAATCAGGCTCAAATGCACTTTAAGAAAAAAAAAAACAACAACAAAAAAACAAAAAACAGATGTAACGGGTCATGTAGTGGTCAGCACACTGGGGCTCTTGTCTGCAATAAGGGATTCTGCCTAAATACAGCAGTGATTGATGTTTAGACAAACCTGTCAGGTCAGTTTCCCTTTCAGTTTCAAGTTTACAAAACAGTTTACAAAGCAGCAGCTGCTGGAAAAGAAATGCTTAATCTGAGAACTCTATAGCAACTTATATTAAACATAAGTAAGAATGAATCACAAACACAATGTTTTAAGTGAAATGTTTGCATTTGCTGAAAGCCTCAAAAGAAGGGAAATTAAATTGATCAACCCTAACACTAACATCAGCCTGCTCTGCATCAAGGCATCAGCACCGATCTTTGGCAACATGCATTGTATATATTACATACAACGTTATAAAATGAGTTGCTAGCCATTCACAGTAGTTAGCTACCGTGCTCACTATAATAAATAAATGTACACAGTATACATTAAAAAATCAATGAAACAACATAGGCCTACGTTATATGTAAACAATGTGACAATGTGACAAGACAGTGCGGACCGTACCAAATAAGTGTGTCAGTGCAGACAGAATTAAATAATACGACAGCGCAAGCAGTAAAACAGTGCAGTGCACAAAGTGGGGAGGGGGGTTGTTATGGTCTGGAGGATGAAGCTATCCCTGAACCTGTTTTTTCTGGATATTCAGATGAGTGTGGCTGGAGTGAGTGGTGACCTGGATGATTCTGTGCGCCTTCTTTTCTTCACTGGACCACACAGTCATGTGTGAACAGGAAGTACAGGAGGGGGCTGAGCACACAGCCCTGGGGGCCCCAGTGCTGAGAGTCAGAGTGAAGAAGGTCCTGGAGCCCAACATCACCACCTGGGGTCTGTCTGTTCAGACCCAGGTCCCTGAGCTTAGTGACAAAGGTGTGGAATGCTGAGCATTGCATTTGATTTTGACTCGCTGCTCAAAGCACTTCATGATGACAGACATGTCACTGGGTGGAAGTCATTCAGGCGGGTTATTGGGGACAAGGATGGTGGTGGTCGCTTCCTTAGTGCAGGTATAAGAAAGCTTTCTAGTCTTCATTCTAGGATTTTGATTCCCTTTGAGTCTGTTATTGGTGTTTGACAACATGAGGATGAGTGTTGTGCCAATCAAGGACCTTTTAAGTTGCTTTTAACCTCTGCACTTTGGTCTGCATCAGTCAATATTGGTCTCATGTGTCTCTTTTAGGCACTTCTTAGCTTCTTAGCTAATCTTTAATCGGTAGTTTCCTCATCTTTTACTTGGCCAAATGATCTAACCTTTGCTTTTTCGGTTCATTGTGCTCAAATTCCTGACACAGAATTTCCATGAAGTTTGTTATCAATGATCCCGAGTTGTGTGAAGCAACTTGGGGAAAATATGTGTGACAAGTGTGTGAGACCCCCAGCAGCATACCGTGAGATAAAACAAAGGACACAGGAGTAGTGAGTATACTGACAAGGGTGTTCAGAAACATATTTGCTGGTGTTCCTTTTCAAAAAGTTGTTTGGAGTATACCGCCTACTTGAGATCCCCAGCTGAATTTAGTTTCACAGCAGAACCATGAGAAAGAGCCACTCTTCCTGCTACTCACTGTGGGTGCAGTTTATACAGTGTGCCATCCACCCCCACGGTGATGTCCAGGTGGTCCAGCCCGCGGTTCTCACGGATCTTTTCGACGACGGCGGCCATACCAGCCCCACAGAGCTGGGCGGCGCGGCGAGACACGGTGCCACACACCTGCTTCACGATTATACTGTCGTCACAGGTGCTGTCCAGACCCAGCTGCTGCAGGATGGACCTCACCTGCAGCAGTGCCAGACGGTCACTGAGGATCATACAGAGATGGTTATTCTTCTGCAGAGGTTTCCTTTTGCTGGTTCTAACAATGGCCAATGTGCTGAAACACAGCTCCCAAAGAGACAGTGTACAAGATGATGTGTTGAAGAGCATATCTCAGGTAATATGGGACCACCTCTGGAGTGCTGAAGAACTCCTAGCTACATGAAAATCTCATCAGTGAGTTTAGCAGAAATGTAATTATTGGTGACTAGGAGCCCAATGGAACACACTACTGTAGACAGGGAAGCCTCTGTGATAACTGTACCTCTCTATCTGGGACAGAAACTTTGTCTCAAAAATACCACGGGTCTTCAGCGGCTCTGTGATGTGCCCACGGAAGAGTAAGCCACGCCTCGTCAGGTCGATGAGGATCTGCCGCACAATCTCCCCCAGGTACATTCCACTCATCATCTTCTCAAACCTAGCCAGAGGAGCATACTATCAGTAGGCAAATGGAACAGCGACATCTTCCGTCTGATATTTTAACTGTGTCTTATGCCTGCATCTGTTCTAAGGAGTTATGGTACACTCTAGTGTTCCTTGTGTTTGAATTGAATGAAATTTCCACACATAATTTGACATCTGTGCTGGAAGTCATTACACATTATACAACATGGCCTCATTACACAGTGATAAGCAGGAAAGTCTCAACACCAAACTCCAAAACCCAGAACAAGGAAATTAAAGAACACTCTATGTGGGGTGACGAAGTTATCTGAAACTGTAAGGCAACCAATCTAAGCTGACCTTAAAAATAAGCAGGATGCATGAACAGTGAGTGTAAGCGAGGCGAGTATAGCTGGAAAAAGAACATCACTGAGTCCTGTTGATGTATTAATTTACACCCCATTATAGATGGTAAATGGTTGGCATTTATATAGTGCCTTTATCCAAAGCTCTGTACAATTAATGCTTCTCATTCACCCATTCATACACACACTCACACACCAACGGCGATTGGCTGCCATGCAAGGCGCCGACCAGCTCGTCAGGAGCATTTAGGGGTTAGGTGTCTTGCTCAGGGACACTTCGACACAGCCTGGGCGGGGGATCGAATCGGCAACCCTCCGACTGCCAGACGACTGCTCTTACTGCCTAAGCCATGTCGCCCCCATTATCCATGGATGAAGATCCCACAGAGCCCCCGTATTCCAGACAGAAAAGACTACTAGAACCTTCTAGTAGGGACGGGCAGGGACTTGCCTCTGCTTGCCGATGTTGAGAGACCCCTCATCCACCTCCCTGTCAAACTTTGTCCGGATGTCCTCTATGCAGTCATTCTCTCCGAATCCTCCCCACTCTGTGTTCACACACATCTGGCCCTCATCCTCCTCCACCATCTCAATGTTTTGCATGTCCTCCATGTAACACAGATTACTGCCAGTGCCTAAAGGACAGTGGAGTCAGAGACCGGCTTTTCCCTTAAACATGCTTGCTTCTTCAAATCTTATACAGCAGTCGTCCCACAATTCCATAGAATGCTGCATATTTGGAATGCAGTACATTTCTACTCACTTGCATTCTGATAAAAAATTACTATTTTTGCCATAACATGCCAACAATAATAACACAATGAATGTATGTCACTCATAATATTATTATGACACTTTTTAATTTTAATTTACTCATGTTGAGCAAGCTAGCTAGGGTTTGAAATCTCTTTCTCTGTGAAGCTCACAGTACTATAAATCACTTTGTAAATATCATGATCAACAAAGTGTCATACACTGAATGAGAATTGGCTCAAAGAAACATGAGTAACTATTTGTTGTGGTTCCCATATTTTGACTCTTTATTCTGCTTAAAAGATTCAGAATCCTGCATTAACGAAAAAGCTACACATACCTGCGATGAGTCCAATCTCACATTGAGGGTCTTCATAGGCACATGTCATCATTGTACCCACAGTGTCATTGACTATGGCAACAATATCCAGATCAAATTCCTACACATAGAGATATGCAAATGAGCTATTCCTCCTTGGCTGTGCCAATCCATACAGTGGATATTCAATAGGGCCTCAATTCAAAGATAACCGTATGGATGAGGGACATATACCTGTCAATTGCGGTCATGTTGCTCTTAGATAACAACTGAGTGATGGCCAAGTGCTGGCCCACACTTAAAACATATTACCATGGAATGAACCCAACCAAATTTCAACCTTGAAGAGACCATTCCACAAATGCTGCTCTCTTTAAATTTACTCACATTTCTTCTTTTGATGGCCTCTCTCAGCATGTCCACGACATCATTTCCTTCACAATCTGTGGCTTTGAATCCTTTTGTCCAGCATACCAGACTTCCCTGTGGAAGGAAGAGACAATGGCCAACAAACATATTTAGACCTTTCCAGCTGTTAAAGAATGAAGTGCAATACTGACACTATCTGCCACTGAACCCAAATATGAATCTCCCATGCAGCCTGGTACATTTGGTACTGTGATCCCATCTCTATCAGTAACCGTCTCTGCTTTCAACTCCGTCTGAGTAGTGACACAAACACACAAGGAGGGCAGCCTGTCTACTTTAAAAAAATTTTTTAAAGGATTGAAGAGAAGAGTATATTACAGACAGATTACCTTATCAATTCCAGTCTGTCTGCAGGGGAAGGAAAAGGTGAATCCAAGAGGAAGGCGGGTGTTCTTCATTCCCATGTAATCCAGGAAATCTGAGATGCACTGCACAATGTGATCAAACAGCTGGAGAGATGGAGGGAAAGGGAGAAGGATAGGGAGGAGGGTTATGGTGGATCGGGTTTGCATTCTAAATGCATTTTGCTGAAGAAATGGCATATTTGAACATGGAAATGGATTGCAAGGGGTATGAGATGGAAAAAAAAAAAGAGTAAACTTTAGACTAAATTATTGATTTTGCAGTGTGAGCAAGTGCTAAGGCAAATTCTGTATGACTTCTGATATGGTCATAATGCACAAACAGGTCTCAGGGGCTCACCTCCTCTCCAGTTCCCTGCATGATCTCCAGAGGAATTGCGTAGATCTTGTTGTACATGCGCACTGATTTGCGAAGGCCGGTTCGAATCTTCACCACAAGCACTCGGAAGTTGGTTCCACCCAAATCTAAAGCCAGGTACTTTCCTGTCTCTGAAATGCATAAATACCTGGCATTTTACTGTTGGAATGTTAAATATGACATCTACAATCTTTATTAGGTATACCTGCTCATAAATGCAGACAACTTGTTCCTCCAAACAGCAAACCATGTGGTTGCAACTAATTATATAAACCATACACACATGGAGAAGTTAATTTGTGGTTTCACCAAATTACAACAAGGCAAGTTATCTAAATGGCTTTGACCATGGTATGATTGTTGGTGCCAGACATTGTGGTTGCAGCATCTCAGAAATAATTGTCCTGACTCCAGGGATGTCCATGTCTTTAGAGTTAACAAATAATTGTGTGATAAACAACAAACATCCTGTGAGCCAAGCAGCAATTCTGTGGAAGAAAATGTCTTAGAGATCCGAAGAGAATGGACTGACTTGTTCAAGCTAACAGAAATTCCACAAGTGCTCAAATGATCATGTGCATCCCATTATGGCCACAGTCTACCCTTTATCAAAATGGATACTTCCAGCTGGATAGTGTGGAATCTCACGTCTTAAGACGTGACTATGACCTCAGTTTACTCCAATGGCCTGCACAGTCCCCAGATCTCAATGCAAAAGGGGATCTTTGAGATGAGGTGGAACAGGAGGTTTGCAGCACAAATGTGTGGCTGAAAGATCTGCAAGAACTATGTGGTGACTCAGTAGAGTCAACATGGACCAAAATCCCCAAGCAATGTTTCCAGCACCATGTTGAATCCATGGCATGAAAATTTAGGCTGTTCAGGAGGGGAAATGGTCCAACCTTGTACTACACAGGCATACCATACCTACTGTTATAAAGTGGTCAATATATTAGAAACTGCAGTTCCTAATTCAGCTTTTGGTGGAAGGGCTTGGCCAACATTTCCAGGAATGAAAACACAGAGAGCACAAACTGAGGGGGTTGCTACATGAGGTGTGAATGGGTGTATGTGGGTGCATATATGTGTATGTCAACCGGGGTGATCAATAGACTATAATGCCTGTAAAGGTCGTTAATCTTGAAATCCACAAAAATGAACATGGAATGGAGATTATTACTGCCAGGATTTTGCTATTATTTGTCTACAAATATAAGTTCAGTTGTTGGAAGGAGAAGTAAACTTTCACTCTTTTAGAGGCATTTATAACTGAGTAACCACCTACAGCATTCAAGTTTGGTCTGAAGGTTTGCAAAAATGATGAATCTTTTGATAATAATAACATAATGCTTAGCCCTTCTTCCAACAATATCAGTAAACTTTAATAAGTCCATTGATTGGTATGTCCCCTACCTGTCCCATCAGGCATGTTATAGACATAAGAGGGCAGCATCTTTACAGATGCTGTGCTGTGGGAGTCCTTCCTCAAGCCCCTCTCCATCTCGATCCTCATCTTGTCCCGCACCTCCTGTAGCTGCTCCAGGCTCAGCTTGAAGGCAGCCAGTGTTTCACTGATCTGCTGTCGCTGAATAACCAGCCTCTGGGCAACCGCCGTTACCATGGCAGCACCCTTCCCGCTTCCGCTCTCCGATAGAACAAAGCGCACGTGGCAGTCGGGCACCAGCCTCCGCACCACCTTGTGGAGCCGTTTGGGGTACCTGAAGGGTGCGAAAACCATCCAAATGGTGTTACCACTGCCCTTTCTGAAGCCTCATCAAGTTTAAGAGCGTTTAGGGAAACTAATGCACATTCATTTTTATGAGTGTGCATTCGTTTGGAATGTCCAATCATATGTTCTGATACCCCTTGGTTCCAAACTGAAACCTGGCAGCAGCAGAAATGAGCAGTGACCCACTGAGGATGAGTCCGGTAAACGGTCCCATCCATGCCGACCGTGGTCCTGAGGCTCTTCAGCTTGCGGTTCTGCCGAATCCGGGTCAGGATGGCTGCCAAGGCTGCAGCACAGAGGTTTGCTGAGCGGAAGGAGACGATGGTGCAAACGTGCTGGACAGCGATGCAGTCTTCCTCCGAGGGGTTGAGATCCAAATCCACCAGAATCTCCTTTGTGTTCCTGAGACCATCCTTATTCCTGAAGTAACACAGCATCACAGCATCATGGACACAACTTTCAGTTTGTTAAAATGGCAGTCATTCATTAGGCAACACAGCAAATGCTCTTACTTTTCTATTAAAACAACGTGATTAGTCTGGAATTTGCCTTTGGTCCGAAGGGCGTCTGAAACTTGGCCTTTAAAGAGTAAACCCTTCTTGGTCATCTTCAGCAGAATGATCCGCACCAGCTCTCCCATGTACAGCCCGCTGACCATTTTCTCAAACCTGGGAAACAGATGGTTACACCAACTTTCTTCAGTACTGCATCTCCTTACACTACTTCAATGTTTAATTCTTTTCATTCTTTCAAGACTGTCTGGATTTTAGAGGAAAAAGTCTTAGGGCATATTTTAGGGAGGTTTTCGCAGGTAAGATGAGAGAAAAGTAGCATCCCTAAAATGTGTCCGTTTGGGTTAAAGCGTATTGTTACTGCTACAGTTGATTTATCATGACTGGTGACCATAGAGGCAAATGTAATTGTGTCTTTTTTAATGTCTTTTACTTCTTTCAAGGTTGGCAAGGTGGCAGTTGCCATTATTTTGAGGAGACATTATCTGTGGTTAAAAAGAAAACATTTTCAAAATAAAATGCTTTTAAGAAATTAAAATATGCTCACAACTGATTCCCAGGGTTGCTGGAAGCTGCATCAATCTCTCGGTCAAACTCTGTGATGAAGTCGTTGAGCACGCCGTCATCCCCAAAGGCTCCCCACTCCGTGTTGATGCACATCCTACCTTCATCTCCCTCCACCAGGTCGATGTGTCTCAGCTCCTCCATGTAGCAGGCATTCGTACCGGTACCTGAAGTGCAAGGTCATAGCCTTGATTGCCACTAATATCTTTCAACCAGTCACTCTACTTTACTGAGTCCTATTAAGAGATTTCTCATGCTCTGTCTTACCTACAATGACTCCAACCATACAGCGCTGGTCATCATACCCACAGGTCATCATGGTCCCCACTGTGTCGTTGACAAGAGCCAGGACTTCCACATCCATCCCCTGAACCAAAAGGAGTCAAAGGATTACCAATCCAGCATCCAAACAGAGCTAAATTAGAGAAATACCTAGAAACCTTTGTGCTGTAAAGTAGGCCTTGGTCAATGAGTGTCACTTGGCTGAAGGTGCAAATTACTACTGTCCAACAGAAACTTTATTTAATCTTAATCATCATCATCATCATCATCAGCAGCTTCTTCATCTTGTTATTATTCTCATTCTTATGATTACAGTTCTTCCATACCTCACACTGGAAACTGTGCATTTAATTGTTACAGTACTATATTACAGGTTGTGTTTCTGCTATTATCAGGTGAGAATGAGCAGTTGATTACCCCAGTTCTGTTGATAGCCTGCCTTAAGCTTTCCACCACATCCATCCCCTGGACTCCTCTGGCCTTGTAATTCTTGGACCATGACAGAAGTACTCCCTGAACACCAAGAAAAAAACAACACATTTGTCCTGACCATCATGTATATTATTTATGTACACCAGTGTACTTGGTAGTCCTGTACACCAGTTTGTTAGTGCAAAAAATAAGTCAAATGAATACCTAATAAAGTGCTCAGTGAGTGTATATCAAACATATATATTATTCACACAAACATGTACTGCAACTGGTAAAATCAAAGGTATTTCGATATATTAACATGCATCTACTTGCAATTTCAGTTAGTATTCAAACTCAGTTGTAGTCAGTAATGCATTCCATTCAAACCCCAAATGTAACTTAGCAGAGTAGTTTTTATTCCTAAATGTAATGATGATGACCCATATAGCATTCACTGTACCTCGTCCAGTTTGGACTGCCTGCAAGGGAAGGAGAAGGTGAAGCCCAGGGGTGATTTCCTGCTATTGATGTGATTCTGCTCCATGAAATCTTTCAGGGACTCTGCAACATGACTGAAGAGCTGCAGGAGGAATGCGATAGCATGACAACTTTTCATGTACTGATTTTAGATCGTCTGTTACCGTAAAGAAATTGGGACGTGAAAAAAAAAAAAACTGACACTTTTCAGTATCAGATGTAGACCAAATTTATGAAAGAGTAATAGAATTCAGCCAGTGTACTTTGTCCATAAAGTGGCCGACTGGGCCTTACAGGTACATTTAATGACCTTGGTTAAATTATTGGATTTGGGTATGGCATCCTGTATAGTGAGCTATAATTGAGGTCATCCTGGAGGGTGGGTTTGGGTTTGTCCTGATAGGCAGGGTATACTTCAGGATCTAACCACAGCAAAAAATGGCAGCACCTGCAAATGTGTGTATACTCATTGCCACTTCAAACTGTTTGTTCATATCATTTGGGGACTCTGAGATTAAGATTCTGTGGTTGTGATGACCACAGAAATCATGGAAGTGATGCAAACATCTCTGCTATTTTGGCAAACAGGGATTTACACACTGCAGTGGCCAAAGTCAATGCAGAGTTTTGTTTTATCCATTAATGCTTTTTTATGGCATTTAGTTATTACAAACTAGCCAAAGTTTGTATACTGCCATCTTTTTGGTTTATCTTCACAGTGGTAGGGTGGGTTAGAGTGCATCCTGCAGGGGTAGTGTGGGGTAAGGGTCACCCTGCAGGGGCATGGTAGGTTGGAGTACATCCTGACAGCGGCAGGGTGGATTTGAACTACATGCACCACATCCTCCCATGTGTTTCCTGTCATAGTGTCCCAGACTTGGGTCAAATACACAATTGTTTGGATTCAAGTATACTCCTACACTGTACTGAGCTTGTCTTGTGTATAGGAACATATGAAATACTCTAAAAATGCAAACCCTGCCTTCTGGTCCTCTTGGCTTGCTCAGTTGCACTAGACAAGATCAATCAAGTGTTTGAACAATTGCATATTTGATCCAGGTCTTGTGCCCTACTGATTCTGGAGGGCTCTGTGCCTGAGACTCACATCTGTGCCTCTGCCGTTGATAACTGCATCAGGGATGGGGTAGGTGTGGCTCTTCATTTCTACCTTCCTCTTCCCATCTTCTGACACCTTTACCTGCAGCACCTTGAACCTGGAGCCCCCAAGGTCCAGTGCCAGGAACTCCCCTTTCTCTGAATGGGGGGGGGGGGGGGGGGGGGGAGTCATGAACAGGGCCTTGTAACAGCTAGTACCAGGTATCTCCAGTAGCAGACTGGGCTCAGCTGGAGTTCAGTACCAAAGGACAGGTACAGGTAGGACTCTGCTTATACTGCACCTGATCCATCCGGGGTGGAGAGGACATGGGTGGGCAGCATCTTCACTGTGGCTGTCTCATTGCTTTCTGCAGACAGACCCTTCACCATTTCTGCCCGGAAACGACCTGAAATGTCCTGGAGCTGCTCATCGGAGAGACGCATGGCGTACAGGAACCTGTCCACCTGGAGGAACAGACAGATGCAGCAACAGCAAATGAAGTAGCCCACAAGAAAGGAGAGCTTTCGAAGATGCTGCCCTGCTCAAGCCCTTGTAGGAGAGCAAAATCACAGGAAATTACCCAATCTCTGTTGCCTAAATTACTTATCACTGAGACTCAAGGAGCAGATTCATTGGAACATGAGAGACATGGTTGTTTAGCACAGAAACTGGCATCAAGACATAAGGAGAGAAATAAATGTATTATCCAGATTCATATAGCCATCAATAGCATTGCATTATATTTTTAATTAAGTTCAATTAACTTAACTCTAGTATCAGCAGGGTAAGGTTCTCGTATTGCTCATTTTTTCCCATGGTAATCTCTAATGTGCTGAAGTTAATCATTTCTGAAGCCACACTGACTAAGATAAACCATGTATTGGAGGGTCAAAGTTTTCAATCAGGAATGCTGTTGAAACTATTCTTGAGCATCAGGAAATGAATGTACAGTATATTCCTGTTTGCACCTTCGTTCTAAGCATTATTTGTTGAGCTGCGCGAGTCTCTGTGCTTATCTACAGTGGGATTCCAGGTGAGTCTTTCCTAATTGATGAGGGAACCCAAACCCTACATCCACAGGATACCCCAGAGGCAAAGGCAAAAGGAAAACTTGGGCAGAAAACTCCTCAAATCCACCATGTTCATCAAGCTGTCGTCACCCTGCTGACACTCCAGCGCTCTTTATCTCTCTTCCTGTCCCCCTCTCACTCCACCCCCAATGTCTTGTTCTCATTGTCTCACTCTCACACCCTCTCCCTCCTTCACTTAGTAAATAAACATTAAGGGGTGACACCCCCCTCAGACACTAAAGAGAATGGTTTGGCAAATGTAATGCGTTTTTATAAGAAAATGTTAATGAAATTTAAACTACAACGTTTAAAGTTTTATCAAATTTGCACAATAATAGGCACTTTGATTTAGTTCAAATAAACTTGTCATTGGAAGGAAACACCGTCAGCATTTCAAGTTCACTTCATTGCGCTACAAGAAACATTAAATTAACAAATGAAAAACTAAACCTCACCTTTTTTATCTGGTCCTCCTGCAGTTTGGAGAAGTAAAACGAGAGCAAATGCACAGCCAGCATCTTGATTAATTCACAAGTACAGTATATTTTACAGAAAATTGAGAGCACTTGCAATCAAAATAATAGTAGAAAACACGCCAAAACTAATTCAGTCTCATCACAACCCCTAGGTCTCTCTGTGCGGGAACGCTTTCACTCCTTGAAGCTGTTTTTCTCCTTGGTGGCAGTTAAGCCAAAGCCCACCCCTCTGCCTGGCTCAATAATTAATGGCTGAGCCGCCCGCTAACTCCCGTCCTCTCAGCGTTCTCCTAGCAATCCGCTGGCTCTGTTCCAAACAAAGCGGACTTTCCTCTGGGCCAGAGTAGCTCTGAGTCTCTGCACATGACAAAGGAGTCTTAGGGTCAGACAATTCACAGAGGAAACGCAAGCCTCCAGAGAGAAAATTATAGCGTAAAGGTTCAAACAAGGTTTAGTTTTTTTACTGAACTGGGAAACCCCCAAAAAGGTGGACATTCTAATGCTCACGTGCAATCCTTAGACACTTAATCTTAATAAAGTTTTATCTGTTGATAATCTGCAGGCAGTTTCAGATGATGTACACAGCACAGAAAAATGCAATGCCTTCCAAAGATATATAGACCTATGCACAATTTTATCACTCTGTTGCAAAGTTGTAATGTACTTCAGCCAGATCTCAAAGTGTCATACAAGTGCTTTGTGGGTGTGTGCTCCTCCCTGCCAGGGTGCACAAATCTCATTCTTCAACATATTAAAGTGTCTCCAGGTCTCCGTATGGTCTCCTTTTGGGCTGCTTGGGGCTCCCGCCACATTCCAGCTGCTCATGAACTGGGTTTTTAACTCCCATTCTGGCTACAATGCATCACACATCTCAAGAAACAGAATACATGAAATCAAAGTTAGTTTAATGACTAAGAGTCATGTTTACTTTTTTTTTTTTTACAAAATAGACACCTCCCGGTCTTTATACAATATAACCTCCCCTCACATTATGACAGGAATGAATTGAAACGCACCTGGTCTGAAACAACATGCTTTTTCAGAGCAAAGTTCACTTCAGTCATATTTCAGTCCAGCCCTGAGATGCTCCCTTTTATCAGCACAATCCCAAGGGTGTGGCTGGATGGAAAATAACTAATACCTGGGACCTGCAAAAGTACCCAGTGTTTGTTTGTTTGTCTGCAATCATGGGTTAAGGGAGAGCATGTAGTCTGTATTCAATCAACAATTGTCCTTAACTCTGGCCTATATTCAACCAACAATTTTATTATACTTTTTATACTCATAAAATTTGGGGAGTTAGTGTTTGGGAGAGTTGAATTTGACAAATAATTCCAGATTTGTATAGGAGAAATGTTTAAACAAACCCCAGCCTAAAGGGGAAGAGAAATAGAGAGTTGAGCTCCATTGGCAGTTACACTTCATGAATAAGTTAAAATGTTGACTCTTCTAGTGCTATTTTAACAGAGCTGCAGGAGTTTGTTCGTGTTTCTGCATAAGAAACAATCATATTCCAATGACGCCGAGACAGAAAACAATCCACTTCAATTCTCGAGCATTGAACCGGTTGACCAAACTAAGGTAGGGGAACCGAGAACTGTTTGTCTTAACTCATATATGCAATAAAAGGGCCTTTTTAAATGTGCTGTGGACGCTTTGTAAGGGCAATTCTTCATCAAAAATGTTTCGATCTCTCTTCGGACAGCATGATAACCTCCCTGTTTTCATAATACAGGCCTCAGGAGGAGACAAACAGTATTACAAAACATACAGTCTTCTCTTTAAAAAGCTTCTAAAGGGACAGCAGGGAACGACGGCTGTCATTTCTTCTTTTTCTTGCTCTGGCTAGTGCTGGTTTCGTCGTTCTCGGCTTTTCCACCGGGACGCTGCTGCTCCAGCCACTCCATCTGGAGCCGCTGGAGGAGGTCGTGCGTCAGCCGGCCGTCCTGCAGCAGGCGGGAGCTGAGAGAGTCGGCCGCCTTTGGGCCCAGGGACTTGGAGCCACGGCCCTTCCTGAAGGCCTGCGGCCGCGGGGCCTCGGGCTCC
Source organism: Conger conger (assembly GCF_963514075.1). NCBI lineage: Eukaryota > Metazoa > Chordata > Actinopteri > Anguilliformes > Congridae > Conger > Conger conger. Next base: position 18,167,740 of record NC_083777.1, on the reverse strand, counting down.
GAGGGCGCGGGGGCCCCGATTTGGCGGTCAGAGGCGCGGATGAGCGCCGTGATGTTGCGAACGCCGGCCTGGATCATGTCGTCCAGCTCCTTCTGCGCCTCCCGGATCAGGTCCGCGTCCGGGAACATGTCCATGAAGCGGTAACTGTGTGACAGTGGAATATTAGCAACACCGACCATTCAGTCAGTAATATTTCACATTAAAAACACACAATTAACAAAGTGATAAAATGCACTCACAAGCAAGCAAGCTTCTGAATAGCCTGAACTATCAGAGTGACAAAAACCAAAGCAGTGGCGTGTGGTAGGGGTGTGAGGGTAATGGTCTCAGGGCCTTTAGATTGAATCGTACAGTAGAAGCACTCGTGAGGTCGTGTTGCGGCAGAAGCACATCTGCCTTGTCGTGGTTACCTGAGCCACAGGTACAGATCCAGAACATCATGGACAGCCTCCAGGTGCACCAGGTCCTTGATATTGCGAGGCACAGCCACGGGCCAGTTGATGTGACGGCACACCCAGCGAAATGTCAGAGGCTCGTCTCTGCTAAACTGCCGGGCGAACTGGAGAGAAACAAAACAAAAGCCACCGAATCAACACCCCAACCAAGACCTCCTGGTACACGTTAAACACGTTGCACATTAAAAACGTACATTCTTTATAAGAAGAAACTACACCAGGTCTCCAAAAATGCTAGAGGCCACTCAGTCCTGTGGTTCACTGTATGGGAGATAAGTGCTGTATGAAGAGATGGGCTCTGGCACTGCTTGTGGGCCTTACTTTCAGGAACGAGGTACAGACGAACGGCTGCCTCCTGTTGATTGGTGCGGTGCAGAAAACGTAACGGAAACGCAGGTTTAAGGGAACGTGCTGGATCATGTCAGCAAGAAACTTAAAGTCATCAATGTTGCAGACGAAGTACATCCCATCCACCTGGGACAGGCTCACAAATATGTCCTATTGGGGAACAGAACACAAACTGAAATCAAATCCCAATTATAACTTGTTTTCATGCACATTCACAATAAGCTCTGTGAAAAGTATGTGTGTGATAACCAGTAAATGTGCTTATTATTATGTAGACAAACTATTCTCACAGTATTTGGACATTTTGCTAAATACAGTCAAATTAGCCAATGTAAGAACCAGACCAAAATAAACATGCTACTCTATTCAGACCATTACAGTCAGTCAGTCCTTCATTAGGAGATCACTCCCCTCCATCTGCGCTTACAATGAGATTGGAGAGGGTGGCGTCTGGGAGGTGATAGGCAAACATCTCAATCTGGTCTGCAGTGGGGTGTAGACCAGCAGCCTAATTATGTAGACAGGGGCAAATAAGACAGTCAGATAGTCAGACACACTTATAATGACACATGGGTAGGAATTACGACGGCACAGCAGTTGATGAGTAGGCATAACAGTGAATTAGAAGCAGACGCAGAATATGCAGGCGCCTCCCTGACCTCGATGGGCTTGATGGTTTGGCTGAGAATTTCCTTGAGCACGGGAAGGTCGTCACGGTGCATGGTGGTGACCTCGCCGTCCTTATATATAGAACTGAAGCGGCCTGCCCGTCCGGCGATCTGCAGGGCCTGCGACGTGCTGATGATTTCCATCTCCTTCTCTCCCTTCTCATTGAGGTTGGGCTTCTTCAGGGAATTAAAGATGATGCGCTTTATACTCCTGCGGGGGGGGGGGGGGGGGGATTTTTTTGCTCTTTTTAACAGTTTTGAAAAAAAAAAAAAAAAAAGTACATGACACTGCGCATGTCTTGCACACTGCTGTGAAAGAGCGCCCCCTGGTGCCAGATACTCACAGGTTTAATCCCATTCCGATGGCATCTGTGGCAATCATGATCTTGCAGGGGTCTTCTGGGTCGTTGAACTTCTTCGCTTGAGATAATTTGGTGCCTGTTGACCGGATATAAAAATGAGAAACAAACTATAAAAAGTTACTCATAACAGGCTGGCTGAACAGGGGATTGACAGGACAGACTGATGGCCGGGAATGTAATGATGATGGGCAGGCCGGAACAGTGACTCACCAGGCGGCAAACTGCCGTAGATCACCGCACATTCCTGACCCCGGCCTTCGATCTGCCTGCTGAGGCTGTAGATGTCATTCTTGCTGAAGCAGACGATGCAGTCCCCAGGCCGGAGGTTGTCCAGAGTCTCCACAGCTTGGTCAAGCACAGAGAAGGGCGTCAGTCGCTTGTAGTGATGAACCTTGGAGGAAGGAGAAATATCTCAGCACTAAGCATTTGAAATGCCACATCAAAGAATAAAAAACGAATTAAAGCCCAGTGATACCCTTAGGCTTTGGGGTGAGCAATTTCAAAACAAATCGGTATCTCATGCGTGTCTCAAGAGAAGTCCATCATATACAAAACCTGCAGGGATTTTAATACCTAAATAAGTGTTATATAATACTTACCTACAGGTGCCTCAATGCATAGCGAGTAAACAGCATATGGCATTGGCATAAGTCTGTTTGTATGAACACTGTTCAGGGAGACTACATTACAACGGGGACTACATTTCCCAGACTCACCTCTACCTCCTCCCCTGTAGTGTACAGGAGCTCAGTGATAAAGTCAATGGCTGCCGTCTCGCCACATACGTGGATCTCTTCCGCACACAGACCTGTTCACAAGCAGAGGCACCATGAGACACTTAACTGCTGTGTAAACAAACTGCGCTGGATAAGAGTGTCTACTAAATGGCTAAATGTACACTTCCTGTTGGACAAGGGCTGTGAGCAAATGAACAGCTGGAGCCAGCGGCTTTGAGAAAAGTGACTTACGGTACCTAACAAAGCTCTGGTCCAGGCCCAGCCACGCGATAGGTCGCGGATCATCTGGATCTCATCAATAACAGCGACTTCGACTAGAAGGGGTACACACAAGGACAAGTTCACCCTTTTTTTTCTTCAATTCCACAGCATAAAAAGCACCCTTAGGGTCTTAACAAATTGTTGCGCTGCATCAAAATGATTGCACTTAAATCTCCGAACAGGGAACGTACATGGCATTGTAACATTGCACATCTCAATGGTGCAGGCCAAATGACCAGCCGGTCTGCCCTCCGGGTCTACAAAGGTTCGCTCTTCTCCGGTCACCAAGTCACACGGCACACCCTGTGGAAAATGCACACACTCTACTACCCTGCTAATATATTACACACAAATACATCACATACTGGCTAATAGCCTCCCCCTGTTAATATATCACATACTGGCTAATAGCCTCCACCTGCTACTATGTCACACACACTAATGCATCATACACTGGCTAATACTGCCCCATGCGAATACATCACACACTAATACATCACATACTGGCAAATAGCTTCCCCCAGCTAATAATATATTTGATTATCTAGCAAGTAAAGAGTAAATACCAGCCAAATGACTGAGATAATAAAAGAGATTTTAAAAAAGACAGGCACTTACAGCATGATTGCTTTTCTCAAAGATCTCATGTGCCAGAAGCTTCAGCGGCCCACAGTAGACGGCAGACTTTGCTGCCAGGTATCTCTGAATGGCATGGTAAGTTTTCCCACTGTTAGTGGGGCCAGCGTGGAAGATGATCTTTCTCTGCATGGCACGAGCCTCAGGGTACCTTTTGGGCATTTAGAAGACAATCTTATCCAGAGACAATCACTTGGATTGTAAGTAAAGCTTAGAATCCATTTCCAATTATATGATAAAAATTAAGTCACTGATTGGCTCCACACACCGTTTTAACAAGGCTTACACTAGCTGTTGAAATCTTAAAATCAGGCAGACACTGCAGTCCTCCAGGGCCAGAGTTTTAGTTCCATGTGCTAGACACTGGACAAATGACCAGCCTAGATTGACTGCAATGGCCAATCTCATCATCAGTCTTATATTCTTAAGGTGTTGAATCTCTTAAGTGTTTTGGGGTGGCTATATGATAAAAGTGAACACAGAAACAAACTTAATACAAGCCAAATTTAACTTCAGTCAACGGCAACAAGACATGCGTTCTTACCTTTCAGCTGGCACAAATAAAGGCAAAATGGCACCACAAAGCTGTAACACCTACCAATCAGCTGGAACACGCAAATCGCTGATCTTGCGCAGATCATCCATGCAGTCCAACATAGGAAAGATCTGTTTAGCATGCCGCATGAAGTATGGAAACATGTCATCTACGTGTCCTGAAATGCATGGAAAAAGAAATATATTCTGTATATAACTGTCACTGTGTCATTGTAAACAACACTATGGTGACCCATCTATGAGTGAGGTCAAATGATTGAACTGTGTTTCAAGATCCCTTTTAGAAAGGCAATTTGATATTTTAAAGGCAATTTTGTTTGAGGGTTTGCTAGTGTAGCACTTACCAGCTCCACAGCAGATGTCATTGAGGATGATGTGAAGATCGGCACTCATTGTCCCAATTTCCATAACATACTTCCTGAAACTGATAAAGGCCTGGTGGAAGAGCCGGGCTGAGAGAAATAGAAGCGCATATTAAAATATCTTTATTCAATAAGCTGTTCTATGAATGCGCTTCACGGTAACGACTTCAGACTGTCCTGATTTACATATAGCTGAAAAAATAATGTTCTTAAAATACGATCACCGTGAACAGAGATTTGGTATGTCAATGAAAAATGTCATTCTTGGCCTGAAGAAAACGTCCTCACCATCTAACCCATGTTCGTCTGCCAGTCGTTGCATCTCTCTCCTTTTGTAGAATCGGTTTAACACTTTAAGAAGTTCGCCTGCAATGTTTAAACATTTAAAATCAGCCACCAAGTAAATAACAAAGGCTATTTTTTAACATGCAGAAAGACAAACTGTACAGTAATGTACAGTAAACCATTACGTAACAAAATACCACGAGACACAAGTGCACTAAACGTGCATAATAGGATTTTAACCACCATAACCTGTACAATCACAACTGTAGGCAAATATCGATGCTACATTCGGATAAACACGATTTTCTGCTAGTTACTTACCTTTGTCCAGTGGCTGCGTAAGCTCAACTCCAATAGTTCCATCGTTCGTTGCATCACTTTTGATGTCCAGGGGGATGAAAAGCGACGTGTCAGGAGGCCGGGATGAACTGTTTGAAGAAACCTTTCGACTCGAAACCACAACACTTAAACCTCTGTGAAACTGTCCACTGCCCCAATGATCAAGCATGGCAGTCGTAGATTTACGAAGACTGATATTTTTAATTAGCGGCCTGGCCCGAGAAAGCAGGACCATGCAGCGATGCGCCGACATCTCAGCACGTGTGGATCAGGCTTTACTAGACAGGATATTTATTTTAGTTTACCATATTTACAAATCAAAAACTTCAGTTCTTATACTGCAGCTATCACAAAATTTCAGAGGACGTTCGGGTTTCTGCATCACAACGTGGTATAGGACCTTTCTTAAACACGGTGTTCAAAAATATGCCGGTTGTAAATAGCTCAGAATATTGAACAACACACTGAAGAATATATATAATTTATTAAGCTGTATTTAAAATACCTATATTTAATATATATGATATTTTACCATTTGTTATATGGATTTTAATTTTAGATTTGAATTGACAAGGGAAAGGCGTATCAAACAGAGCGTAGTGTTCCGACGCGTCATACTCTGCGCAGCTCAGAAAGCATAACGGGAGGTGAAGTCCACAGCATTCGCTAAGTTCAGTGGTTGGACATGCGCAGGACTACACACTCGAGTCAGGTCCTTTGTGAGACAGCAACCATACATAACTTCTGTTTACATATTAGCAAGGCAATAAATGTTCTGCCTTAAAATTGAGGGTGTGTTCTATCGCAAGTGGTTTTGTAATTACAAAGGAAAGCACCACTTGGCGAAGTTCCTACAAGTAGTAGATATAAATATAAAAAATATATTTAAAAAAATATCCGATAGCCTACTTATGAAACGTATGTTTTATTATTTGTAATGGGTGAAATGTTTTTTTTTTTTAATTATGCAAATAACAAAGATGTTGATTACACTTGGCTGCCTAGCTCTCTTTATTTAAACAAATGTTAGTGTGAAATTAAACTACCGACATGCTGAAAATGGCTACATTCCTGGAAAGCTCAAAATAGCCACTACATATACGATTTCTCTTCAATTGGCTTCACTAACAATTGACGTAGGCACAGGGGAAATATGACGTTTCCACATATCAGTATAAATTTGAAGTTTATTGTGCACAGGTGAATACATTTATGGATAAATGCTATGTACAATGTTCAATGTCACTGATTTCACATTGTTTTAATGACTGTAAAAATGGGGTGGACATGCACGTAGCCAGCAGAATATTTGGCATAACCGTTTCATCAGTTCCTTGCAGGCACTTACATACAATGAAAAAGGAATGAAGATTGTCCCTGTGTGGCCATAAGTAATTAAGACCACATTACACAAAGGAATTCATTCTGTAAAGTCTTCTCTGGGCACTAGAGCAGTACTATGCTCGAAAATTAATCATATTTTTCTTAACATTGGCACAAATAAATCAGAAGGAATTAAGTTCCCATTCATAATTCTACAAACAGCATGGTGTACACAGAAGACAAAATTAAATATTTATCAATTAATCAAGTTAATTTGAAGTGGGTTTTTAAGTTGTTGGTCTGCTTGTGACAGATCCTTCCAGTCTGAGCTCGATAAGATTCCCCAGAATTCCACTGCCACATTCTTCCTGTATGTTCCTCTTGTAACAACTTGCTGGAACAAATAAATTGAATATTCTGAGAAATTAAAATCAAACCCGTTTTCTTTGCGATGTTAAATTAGTTAAATGAGGAAAACAACATAAATCACAAACATAAATGCTAAATAAGTTAGGACACTATATATTTTTAAAGTCTCTAATATAGCATTAGTGCGTGCTTGTTGTTGGGTAGTAGTGTTGTTGTCATGGCAGGTCCGAAAGGTTGTGTCAGACATAATAATGTTTTTTGTTCACATACATTAACCATCCTACATGCACTGGAACATTCTACTGGTTTTTGTGAAGTTTAGTAACATATTTCTCCTTGTAACGAGTTTCTTGAATAACCTGGTATAACTCTTTGGGGGACAAATGAGTGATACAGTAGAAATGTTTGCTTTCAAATGTTCCAGTGTTTTTTGTTTTGTTTTTTTTAGAAGGAGAACAGTCTGTTATGTGCAAAGGGAGCACTTGGTTTTTTTAGAGGAAACAGCAGAACTGGACAGAAAAGAAGGCTGCATGAAGCGGTGGCATGTAGTCATGTTTTTGGCCTGCCTCATTTGTCCTTTCCGCAGTGGGGAGAGGTCGGGGTGGGGGGTGGGGGGGGATGGGGGGTGCACACCCTTCATTCAAATTATTTGCTCTGCAGTCCCTGCCCACAGTGACTTCTCCTGCTCTGGTCCATTCACATCTCAGGCTCTTCCCCAGGGAGGTTTGGTCTTGGTTCTGAAGGCTCATAGCGCTGATGGAAGTTGCGTTTTCTTAGTTTCTCTGGGGCCTTTCTCCACAAAACAATCTCCTGGAGACCACAGGGAAACAACAGGTCTCAGAAGAGGTCCAAGATTTCTTGTCCAGACAAGCATGTCTCTTTCTTTTAATGAACTTAATCTAGAAAAATGCCTTCACATTGAAGTGCATTTTTCCAATTTATCCAAAATCTGAAAATGTTTATTACTTAAAGCTTAAATCTTCAGGATCTGCACTACTCATCTATAAAATGCAAAGTTTAACAAATTTTTAAAAAGCATTGCCCAATCCATGATATTAATCTTTAACTTTCTGTTTGGTTTTTAGTCAGGTTCAGATAAAATAAACTAAGATTCTTATAAAGCACCGTCAATCCAATACTGGTCTGTACCTGCTGTTTGAAATATCTCCTATCCTCCTCGTCCACCAGCACCAGGTTGAGGAAGTAGCGGACAGAGAACTTCTTATTGACATCCCTCATGGTGGCAGTAAGGTCATAGCCTGCCAGGAACAGCCGGATTGGAATGGACTCCCCTAGGAAAACAGCAGGAATATAAAGTTAGGTCCCCCCCAAACCATTCTGAAGGGTCATTCAAGAAATCACTCAGCTCCCACTTCCTTGATACCTATATGGAGTAGAATATAAACACCATACTCCAACAGCTTACGGATATATAAACACAACTGCCAACCAGGATCATCTTATAACAGAAATGTGGGGGCGACATTGTTGGGGCTCAGGCGGTAAGAGCAGTCGTCTGGCAGTCGGAGGTTTGCTGGTTCGATCCCGCCCTGGGTGTGTTGAGGTGTGTCCCTGAGCAAGACACCTAACCGCCAAATGCTCCTGAGGAGCTGGTTGGTGCTTTGCATGGCAGCTAATCGCCGTTGATGTGTCAGTGTGAGTATGAATGGGTGAATGAGAAGCATCAATTGTACAGCACTTTGAATAAAGGCACTATATAAATGCCAACCATTTACTGTTTATAGAAAGATTTCTGAAACACAGAAAAATCTGCCAAATATTATTTAAATATTTCTTAATTATGAGTGTAACCACAGAGTAGTCACCTTAGATAATCAGTGGGGTGGGTAGTCAGCTGTTAGGTACCACATAACACCAAATTTATAGCTAATAATCTTAGAATTTGAAGGTCTGCCATTTAATTAATATGATTGAACAACAGTGAACTTATCAGATATCTCTTTTTATTTAAGCTACCTTTGACCGGAGCTCCATCCATAATCTCGTACTTTGCCACAGTCTCGGTTTCAGTTGTAGTACTTGGTCCTAAAGAAAAAAACTCATTAAAGCATTGTCTTCCAAGAGTAAGAAATGCTTTTCTAGTGCCATCCGCCTCCCCATGTAGAGATACTTGGCAGCACTGCTTCTCTCTACTATCCGATTTTCCAAATATGATCTTGCTATCATTTGCTCTTCATTATCCAGTAAATCACAAAAAAAAAATAAACCGGTCATATATTGAACAGTATTTCATAGCCTGTATGTTCTCTCTTGCGCTGTGCATCATATCTCACCTATTCCAGTCATCTCCTTTTTGATTAACTGAAGTTCCATGTGCTGGATTTTGATTCTGACCAATAGGAAGTAAATCTTGCCCACAATGACATCTTTCAAATGGTATCTGCAAAGACAAACCAGGTACTTTATATTAACACATGGACCCATAACTATGTCTTCATTACAATCAAACAGCCTTTTGTAATATGGTTATTCTTACTGTTCTTCTGTCTGTAATTAAACCATAATCTTTTTTTGTCCTTCACCTAGATATTACAAACCCTCAAGCACACTACACATTACATACTGGTTGAGGGGGAAGTTAGAATTATGTGGTGGAGAGAGCAGAATGTAGTCTGTTGTGTTGCTTACTTGGACTTGTTATATTCAAACTCTATGTGCAGGCAGTCTTCAATGCCCACTTCCATCTTGATGGAGTTGTTGACATCAGGGTATGTGGCCAGCTGATGGACGATGAGGTCATACTCCTTCACTAGGTCTGATAGTCTTCTAACTATCGTGACTTTGAGGAAGTACCTGTCACAGAGTATTGTCCAGTTCATAGAGAAATATATATATTCTAAGATCCAGGAATTATTAGCTGAAATAATATTTACAGAATAAGTCTACGTAGGTCTGGCCATAAAACTATAAACTGCCACCAAGGGCTTTAAAGATACCTTTCAGTCATATTCATTGACTTAACACAATTGATCACAGTGTTCGCCGACAAGCTGCTGAAGATTCATCTCAGATCTCAGGCAGCCGTTTGGTTTGAAAATTATGTAAATTGACGGAAAAATAAGGTGTACCTCAGGGGTCTATCCATGGTCCCGTTCTGTCAAATCTATTTTAATAACACTGTTCAAGCTATGCACAATTTTTTAAAATCATCTTTATGCTGTAGGCACCATCATTTATTCCAATACTGCCTCCATGTCACAATATGTTCAGGATATCCAACAGTCTGAATACCCAACAGGCTGAATTGACTTAAATTGGTTTTAAAGGGTGACAAAAAAGTATTCTGTGTATTCTGCAGATGTCACTCTCAGTCTGCTGCCAATAAATATATTTCCACCATGGATAGGAAATATATTGAGCAAGTAACAGCTTACAAATATTTTACCGACACACTCCCACCCTCACCATGTGTTGGAGAATAAATTATGAATTCCAGCTCCAATTACAATAAAAATAATAATAATTTAAATAAAATGAAATGGACAGAGAAAGTGTGGGGAGCACGTGATGTTATGAGCGTACCTCAATCGAACATTGGCTCCCACATATGACTCGTACGGCTTCTCCACCTGCATGAACTCAAAGTCGTAGCTGCGGTCATGCGTCAGCTCTCCTGGCAAAGCCAACTCCTTCACCAGGTTCACAAACTCGTGTGTGTTGCTCTTATCACTGAATAGCTCTGCAGGTACAGGGAGAAGGAAACAGGGATTTAAAAAATAAATAAATAAATAAATAAATAAATAAATAAATAAATAAATAAATAAATAAATAAATAAATAAATAAATAAATAAATAAATAAATTTATTAAGACCAATCCCTCTCCATCTCAAGACCCCTGTGGTTAATGTTTAATGCCTGTATCCAACAACCACTGCAGTGCAGCTGGAGAACCCAAGGATCAGATCAAGGAACCATCACGGCAAGCTGGTGTTAATGCAACTAGGATGACTATCCACAAATGATTGCGGTCAGTGTTATAACACAAAAAATTACTTTGGCAGACTAAATATTTGGGTTAATTAGAAGGATGAACCAGTTTGATTTTGTACAAGTTGCTATGTCAACATTTATAATTAAACTGCAGTGGGAGCATGTAGCTTTTTAAGGAGTAGCCAGGCTCAGGACTGACCCATCAGCTAGGGAAATGTTTCTTGCAAAAAAGAGAACATGGATAATAAGGACCAGCTAAGAAAGAAGTGCAAAGAAGTTATCATACTGTAAATCATACTATAGTGGTATATTTTTGTCAGACTAATGAAAAGTCTGCTATTTATGATGACATGGTTGTATTAGCTCTCCAATGGATCAGCTAAGTAACAAGTGTAGTTGAAAAGAAGAACCTTTAATCATACTTTCATCAAACTATAGAGGTGTATTATTTGAGCCTAATCAGTAGGTCATTATTTCTAAAGACTGTCCTCCTGGGTAACGATTTCAGTCAGGTTGGATAAAACAAATTTTTAAAAATACATTTAAAAATGCATTATTTAAATGGATTGAGTTGAGAACAACAGTGTGGTGTCATGTACTCGAAAGCATTTTCTGACATTTTCCAGATCAGCATCAGCATTTTCTCAGTTTTATGTAAGACCCTAGAGCACATCGACCTGTAATCTACAGCAAAAGCAATTTATTTTATAAAAATGTTATTTCCTGAACACTACATACTTGTTGAGATCTCACCTTGAATATTTACTAGTTATTGGGAGGTAATAAAAGTAGAAAATATGTTGAAAATGCTTCTGTTATTCTGCAAGACATTTGTGATGGATGTCATCATATGATTATAAATTAAAATAAAACGTATACATTTATATTTAGAAATTTAACATTGGCTGAAGATAAGATTTAGAAATAAACAAATATCATTCTTATGAAGGTAAAAACTGCTTTTACTAGCATTTTTAACTGATTGTATTTTTTCTAAACCGGAATCCCCCACTGAATTTGTCACTGACCCATTTACTCACAAATGGGGTCATATACTTGTGGATGAGACTGTTCACATATGCACGGAAACATGCACACACACACACTGTCATCACATAACCATACCCGTTTAATGACACAGTAAGCACAAAGTCATGGGATTCAAAAACGCACCAATTTGGCCCACAAACTCGATTCGGATACCCTGGTGCTCTAGTCTCTTCCCAGACTGCTTCACAGTGAGGTTCACCTAGAGAGAAAACAGTTATATAGTCTCTATAAAATACATACAGTAAAAATGAATCGGTAATGCATCAGCATAGTTCCTGAACAAGCCTGGTTTTTAAAATACTATAAAAAAAGGAGGAATTGGGATTGGCTAAATATATCCAGACAAATACTGCCTATTGACATTGGCCCCAGAATATCCACATTGTGCTTCCCTACTGTTTATACTTCCAGTTTCATTGTAAAAAGGAGGAAAAGTCTGATAAGGGGAAGGATGTGATGCTGTAAACACTTTTGTATACAGCAGGTTTGTGAGATTCTTTGTCCTGTTTTCAAAGGTTAATAAAACGTACACTCATTTGCATGTATTAGATAAATGCATTCTAGAACTAATATTAATAGAAGCCTCTCTATTTTCTGTGAGTCTGGTAGAGTACAAAACTGACCAGAACTGGCTCACCTTCCCAGAAACGGACTCTCCATCATAAAACAGAAAGTGCTTTTCCATTTTCCCTTCTTCAGTCTTGAGCTCTGCCATCTTCCTGGTTTCCGCATCATTGAGGATGACATCTATTTCACACACGGGACCAAATAATCCACCAAGGAAACTCTGAAACGCACCAACACATGTGGATTAACAGGACAACCATTTATGATGGCATCAGCAATACGTCAGTAGTCGATCATATATCAGACAGGCCAAAAACCCACTGGCCAAGAAATGCACTGTAAGGCAAAACACTTTGGCTTAAGATCTATGGCAAAATGTCAAAATACATTAAATCAGTAATTAATCACCCTAGTCACCATGTTTTCAAGAGTCTTCAAGAAGCTTGAGGCCATGTCGGCATCTGTATGTATGCCTGCCTCCTGCCTTGAAAATGAGCTTCCACATTGCAAGCCTAAATGAACGACCGTACACCCACTGTGTTCTTATGGCAGGCTAATTCTATTTTATGTCCCATCATTTGCATTCAGCATGTACACTTAAATATGTTTACCATGTTTGTTTCTGGACATTTTAAAGAAAAAATCCATCTTGTTTCCAGACAAAAATAAAACTATAAAGTATATAAAGTATATAAAAATATAAAGAAAGTAGAGGAAAGGCCGTATTAAGCACATGTACCCATTAAGCCCACTTGGATGTTTACACTGAAATAGCAAAAAATGATGCGTTTTAAAAATGATAAATGTTTCGTCCAATACACTACTATGTTCCTCACATGCAAATTTCTGTTTGGAGCCAATCAAATATTTCAATCTTAAGCTATGTATGAACTTGTGGATACACTGTGTTGAGGCAATTCTCAAAGACACATAACAAGACACATAAAATGCATCTTTCTGAAGCCCCCAGTATTTTATTAAAATTTGTGGACAAAATTCTGTGTGTAGGAATATTTTAATATGTAATATGTAATTAATATATGTAATATTTAAATTTTTTAATTTAAATGTAATTTGTTGGCTAGCAGCCATGACACCTGCCATAGGAGTATCCTATATCAGAGTATCCATATACCTTCCAGTAAAATAAACATTTAGGTAGTATTCCTTAGCTCAATTTTGTGAAATGCATTTTGGCATGTACATTTCCCACAATATACAACAATAAATGCATGTTATAATAAATGTATCAATGTTGTGGGAAATAAAGGCTATACATAATACATTATTCACTATATATATATATCTATATCTATATATATATATATATATATATATATATAAATAAATAAATAAATAGTTCTATATTTTGTATAGGACTGCTCAGGAATAGCCTACAACCTATGTTTAGTGTTACCTAAAATGGTAGTATTTAAAGCAAAGGCCTATGATTTGAATGCAGCAAAATGTTAGATTTTTCATTTCAATGCAGTATATCTGTATTTTGGGTCTTCGGTAAAACAGTTACAACAACCACACGAAACGAATCAACGCTATGTTCTCGCACAACCTTGCCAACTTTGTCAGGAGATATTGAACTACAAAAACTATGCAGCGGTTTTCATTTCGACAGCTAATTTAGCATTAGTTGGTTGGCCAGTAACAGCAATAGGAATTTTCTAGTTAGCTAAACATCACTAGGTTACAGTTCGGTGTATCATCTAGTTACAGTGACGTTACAGTGCCAGACACCACGCACCAGTACATACAATGCCTGCAATCTAGCATCGGCTAGCAGCTAAATGGTAATGGGATTTAGCTATCGTTAGCTAAAACGTATTAGCAAGCAAATTTATATCGCAAACTAGTTTTGTGGTTAACTTAATCTATTGTTTGACGAGGAACTAAATGCACAACGTGAAGCCGATTACAAACAACAGAAGAAGAGTGGGTTTTGCCAGTTCTACAGTAACATATGGGCCTGGGAGTACCCTAATCTCTCCAACTAATAATGTCCAAGACGCGCCCGGGCCGTCGCGCACTCAAGCAGAACAACAAAAACAATAATGTTGCTAAAAGAAAAAACTAACGGGTGTAAAAGCTGCGGTTGTTGTCTAGTGTAATTCTTACTTGAAGGTATCAATGCTATTGCACATGATACGCCCCTTGTCGATTAGGATGATACTCACCATTTCAATCTGTTTCCAGAAAGTATATAGCCGTAATCTCCGCACCCGTGTAAACCCTCCTGTCTAATTCCTGCTCAGTCATGTGACTCTGGGACTCAGACGGTCATATGACTGCCGCTGGGAAACCACTAGAGAACATTTTACGCATATGGACCTTTCGGACGACTGAGATAAACACAGGAAGAAACTCCACGAAGAGGACTATGACCTCAAGTTCTCAATCCTTTAGACAAGATTGGTCCTATAGGTTTAATCTTGAGCTGAAAAGCAATGAAAAATCAGTGTACGGTGTTCGTTGGTAGGCGACATGGGCTTCGACCCATTCATTACAACGCACGGATGATGGTTGCACAAGCGAGTGACACCGGCGACAAATTTAGTAGGCAAGGTTTTAAAAGTTTGCTGCAGGGTTAAACCATGGCCCGTGATGAGAGCTTCGCATATTAATTAGACGACTGAGTTAAATGCCTCTAGGTCCCAGCCATAGAAACGATGCAAAACACTGGATTTTCTGTCCATGCTAGCGGCGCCATTATGCAGAGAAAGTAGCCTTAGTTTAAATGCCAATGAGTAGAAACAAGTGAGCTTCAATTCTCAAAATCTATAAGATCGAGTCATAATTTTGGAATAATTGATTAGTAATGCATACACGCGCAATTGAATTGCAAACGTTCTATGATCGGTCTAGGCTATTTAGCACTTTTCCACACAGTGCATATTTAGTAGATTTGTTCGAGAAGTTTCATGATGGACTAAATAGCATTCACGATGTCAGTTTGACATTTCAAGATTTGGTAACATTTTCTTACCAATGGGGTAAGAAAATGTAACTTATCAAGTAAACAATAATTTATTAAAGCAAAGTAATATTTTCTAGAGAGAGGGAGAGAGGAAAAAATTTTAATTAGAAGACTAAAGCTTTTTTTTTTTTTGCAATGCTGGTGGTTGTGACCGTGAACAGTCACAGAGGTCACAAAGCTTACCCAAAAAGCTTAATAAAGGCAAAGGTAACTTTTTTTTCCTTTTTTTTTTTTTTACCATTTTCTTTCCATCTCAGCTAAGATGCTGCTTGACCAGAATAACCTCTGTACAGGAAGGCCCTGCCAGCCCTGGTATACATGTACAGGGCACGTCTTATTCAGCTGCTCTTACTCTCTCTGCGACAATAAGACTGACTCACTAAGACTCACTAAGGTGATGAGGGTTCCAGTAAAAGCCACTACACCTGGTAGCCCCTGGCAATAAATTTGAAATTAGCTGCAAGAGATTAAGCTGGGGAGCTGATGCTTTCAAAAGACACAGGAAGAACAAGCCATGTTTGGGTTGCATGGAAATTGCTGCTGCATCATGGGAAGGACTTCTTCTTTTTTTCTTGCTGTGGGTTTCCTGTGTCATGTCAGCAGATCGCGAATGTGACATATTCAGTTCATATCTGATAAACAGCATGAAACTGCTAAAGATTAAAGAATTTCCTTTCACAACCCTTTTCTGAAACTACCCTAAAATGTATAATTGCTCATACTAAGAAACCATGTCTCATTCCCGTTTGGGTTACACAAGCATAAACATTATGTATATACACATTATGTTTGTCTAATCTTCCTACCTCACTAATGTAATGTGTAAATTTACATTGTATATTTTGTTCTGAATATCATAGGGTAGCATTGGACTGTAAAACCCCTACAGATGACAACTAATCACGCTTCTGTGATCAACTCTAAGAATCTCCCCCCCCAAAATATACCAAAAAGCAGAAGTATCTGAGAAGTGAAGGAAACGTGTCAAAAAACTGCTTGATGCAAGTCAGAGTGGATGCAGTTTAAAATTAATGGAATTAAGAAGAATGTTCAATAATAGCAATATGCAATGGGGGGCTTGCCAAATGTGAGTAATGAACGGATATACGCAAATGGCACACAGGAAGTCATGTTAGCACACCTTCTTCAACCCAAGGCCCAAAGGAAAACAACATCAGTAATAACAACAATCCTCCTGGCGTTATCTCTGTATGTCTAACAAACCTGGTCAACTTTTGTAGTACAGCTGGCTGTTGACTGACATGTAACTTGTATTATTGTGGTTCATTCTTAAATGGCGTTGCAAGATCTTTATTCAGTACCTACTGTACCACACCAATGACACCAACCTGTTTCCAATGACGTCAGGTTTCTGGAAAACCCATGGTTTATACAATACTATTTCAACTTTGTAGCTCTGGGGGCATTCCACTGTGACATCATTGTGCAGAGGCAGTGTATTAGCACAATAATGGGAGCAATAGTCCTATTTTTGCAAGCACTGTTTTTATCAAACCTTGCTCACCCTGTGGCAGCATGTGAAACACAGTCTGTTTCCTTTTGGGGGCCTGCTGAAAGGCACACTTCCTGTAACCTGCCCAGAAGAACAATACAGAAATGAAAGGGAAATTGATTATAAACTCAGTAAGTACTTTAATAGGTATTCATTAGACCTATTTTTTTAGACGTATTAAGTTTTCTGCTGCTGTAGCCAATCCACTTAGTGGTTTGATGTGTTGGCTGTTCAGAGATGCTTTTTGCTTTTTACTTTCAGAGGCTTTGTACATGTGCTTCTTCTGTGAAAGAAATGAAGAATCTGAAATATTGTAAAATCATATATATACATACATATCCATCTGCCTGGTTGTACATTTAAAAAAAATTAAAGTCAGAAAGAGAGATTGGTACAGCACGTGAATCTTCACATAAGCTTTATAAAATTTAATACAGTATTTGGTCAACAGTCCTTCGTATGGTGGTACATTCCCAAATGTTATTATACAAAAAGCACAGTGCTCAAATATATTACTGGCTAAAATGCATTTCAAACTGACACTGAAAATAAAGTGTGGCATGAATTTATTTTAAAAGTATTTATCAGCGAGAGGGAGAGAGATTGCTGAATATACATTTATTAATATCACAGTACAAAATACAGCATCAGATATAAGTGGGTGTTTTTCCAGGGAGCTACAGGCTCAAGTTATCTTCCTGTAGCTCAAGTGTGTGGGGGACATTGTTCTGTTGTACAGTCATACGCTGTGCAGCATCGTAATCTGTGTAGTCTAACACAGAGCCACTGCCCTCTGATGCACTGCCCTCGAAAATATTGCCCTGTGATCCACTACCCTCCAGCTGTTGCACCCTTCCTTCAGCTGTGAGAAACCCGAGGTCCTGCCAGGCCAAGGGCCACTGCTCTCCTGAACCCCCGTCTGTGGATGACTGCTCTCCGGAACCCCAGTCTGTGGACGTCTGCTCTCCTGAACCGAACTCCATAAACAGTCCACTTGCCCCGGAACCATCAGCAGACTGCAGGTCCAAGTCAAGACTTCCCTTCATTCTGGAGAAATGCAGAAAACCAGAAACCAGTTAAGGGTGGTGATGTGCCCCCCCATTCCCGCAGTGCTTTTGTCCCAACTGCTGTCCTGCAGTTCTATAAGACAATTTGCAGGGAGGTTGTTCCAAGCATGTTGGAGAACTTGCCACAGTTCTTCTGCAGACGTTGCTCTTTGCTTCTGATCTCTGACAGCCTTGATCAAGTTTTATGTAAAAAGTAGTCAATTACTTACAGTAATATGTAACTTAAAAAAAATATATATATATACAAAAATGTCTCTGTAAAATTAAATATTTGGGAAAATCTCAAATGTGTTATTTTATACTAACACACACACACACACACACACACACACACACACACACACACAAAACATATATAGAATAAAGTCTAGGGTGCCTAAGACTTCTGCACAGTACTGTATGAATCGAGAGTATGTGTAAGAATATGAGCTCTGGATAAGAACATCTACTGCCAAATGATTTTATTTTATGTACTCATGACTGCATAAAATAATTGTATTTGAATCATGTTGAGGATATTTTGGATACATTTGGATCAATTCCAGTTGTCTTCATACCAAAATGTTCCCCAATATTTTTTTATGGCTTTGCAGTATGTACATATTTTGTTTATGTATGAATTGGAAATTGTGATCTACACCAACAACAATGTCCAATTAGACACGACTGAACCGTACCTACTAATAGCTACTTTTAATTACACATCTGTGCTTCACACATTTGAAATGGCTCCAGACATTACAGTGCAGTGTAATGTAGGAATTACATCCCTTTTTAGGGGACCAAAGTAATTGGGTTGGGTTCTCATATGTGTGTGTTTAGTCAGGTGTACTCAATTGCTTCCTTAGTGCAGGCATAAGAAAGCTTTCAGTATTTAGTCCTGATTCTAAGCTTTTGATGGCCTTTGGAGTCTGTTATTTGCATTTGTTAACATGATGATTTGTGAGTTATGGCAATGAGAGTCATGGAAGCGATAAGATGAGACAAGGAGTCAGACAATCAATATGTACCTGCCAAAACCACCCCCACCACCATGTTTCACAGTTGAGGGGGGGGGGGGGGGGGGGCGCATTGGTTTTTGGTCAGTTCCTTTTCACTGTTTTTGCAGCTAACTAGTGGTTGTATCTTGCAATATAGCCTCTGTAGATCTGTTTGTGAAGTCTTCTGTGGATAGTAGTCGCTGAAACATTCACGCCTGCCTCCTGAAGAGTGTTTCTGATATGTCTTTTACCAGCACGAAGGAAGCGATTAATACACCTGACTAATCAAAAACAGCTGAGAAGCTGTCCAAGTATTTTTGGTCCTGATATGAATGTGAACACCTTCAAATTAATGGTGATAGTCTGCACTTCAACCTCATATTCATTGTTTCATTTCAAAACCAATGTGCTGGAGTACATAGGCAAAAGAACAGAAATTGTACCACTGTCCAAATACTTACGAACTGCATTGTATATACACAGGTTTACAGATTATTCTTGTCATCAAATCTAAAGGATAGGTTAGTTAACCAAATTAACCAATTTGGCATACCATTATCATGAAATCATGCAATTCTTTGGTTAAAGAAAGAGGGAATGGGACTACAACAACCCACATTTTAAACTGCAAATGTGTGACAATGGTGGACTGGGCAAAAAAACAGGGAGCACCTACAGAGATCACCATCAGGCCTGTTTGCTGAGCGTGACAAATGCCTGATAAATCCTTATTGGTTGCCAGAGAGGCCTTTTTTTGTAATGCCCTGGAACTTTGATTGTGGAGACCCACATACCGATCACACACACTTCCTCCTCTTATGCAGGTACTTTTTGGCTAATTCAGCTCGATATAAAGGACAGACCCAGAATATTGACATTGACATTCAACAGTCTCCCTGGCTTGTTAGATGGCATCATCAAAGCACAGCAAAAAAAAGACTAATATTGATATATTAATTTTGTTGGCCTGCCAAACACACTTAGCATTACGGCATAGTTATCTTTCTTGAAAAGAAGGGATTGCTAAAAACGCAGCTCATCTGCAATGCCTGAGGCTCTTTTTTTTAACACTGGTGATTATCTTAATTAGAAATTTGACATGCCTTGTATTACATTTTACATTTACATTTTTGTCACTTTTAATCCAAAGCGACTTACAAGTGCATAGGTTCTACCATAAGTCAAAGCATCACATCCAGAACTAGGAAAATACACATGAAATGCTGTTCTAAACATAGTCATTTTTTTTGGGGGGGGGGGGGGGGGGGGGGGGGGTTAGACAAGGATTGGGATATTGGGATATCAGAAAGGAGGGATGGGGGAAATCATGAGTATATCAACAATAGGTACTCATTGACAAAAGATATAAGTACCAGAAGGTTGAAGTCTTTATAACCTTTCCGTAAGAACTATAGAGCTAAAGAGTGTGTTAAATTACTTTTGAGAAAGAACATCATGCTTCTCCAGCACAGAAAAGCATCTTAAGACACTTTTATGAACTTTATCATTTTGTTCTCAGCAGCTATTTCTCAACATCACTCCCCAAAGATCTGGCGCAACGTTTACAAATGTGAGCCAATCCTTACCAGACTTTGCAACCTGACATGCTTCAACATGTGTTCCCACTGTACAGCTTTGTGAAAGTCACACAGTGATCACTGACGGTAACTCACATGTCCTGTACTGCAGATGGAGGGAGGCGATCCCTGGGCCCAGGCAGGTTCATCCACGGACCCCACTCTTTCAAACAGTTTGCATGTCTGTCATCTGGTCTGCATCTCACCCACACATATCTCCCTTTAGCTGGGGCTCCTATGAGACATGACAAAGCACCACACAACAGATTAACCTCCTTTAGTTCTCATCTCTAAAGGTAAAATCATAAAGGGAAACCCTTACTGACTTTATGTATACATATTTTATCTGTATTATTAATAATGACAGGAAAAAGGTTGTTACTGATATGAACCATAATTTGAGTCCGTAAAAAATGATGTATTATGTGTGCTACATATCTGAACATTATATAATAATAATAATAATAATAATAATAATAATAATAATAATAAATCAGTCACACATAAGATACAAACCGTGACGGCAATATCCGTAATGAAACTCAACTGCGTAACAAACGAACCCACTACTTGTTCCGCTTTAAAACACTTAGTATTTAACTAGAAAACATCCATAAGATGTAATTATTAAATACGCATCTGAAAATGTTGCCTACCTTCTGCATCTTGTCCCAGCAAGTTGAACACTAGAAAAGCGATCAATATTTTAAGCAAGTGTCCCATCCTTAATAAGTGACAAGCGACGGAGTTATACCCTATAAACTGAACTTGACTGAAACAAGCCTACTAGAAAAAGTTAATCGTTCCGGGCTGCAGACCTAGCCCACTTATGCGTCATTATTTCCGTAAATGAAACGACGTCAGTTTGGCAGAAAATGTAACTTCGGCAAAATAAAGTTCCCCATGTATCGCACGCAAATGGCTGGGACTGTTAGATTGCATAACCACAGTTAATATAGCACATAATGCGCGTGCTACATGCAGATAAGATTATAAGGCTTAACAATTCTAGCACGTTTATAAATACTGACACCAACCCCCTTCCGCTACTTATGATATACGAGTTTGACATTTTATAAATGTTTCGCGTCTTCTGTTAACTTCGCTAAAACAATATAATCTTCATCCGAAGGAGACATTACTGAAGGCTACAACACGATAAAATCAATAAAATTTATTTTTCTTTCCTATTATAACATGATTTACAAATCTTGAAATTATTAAAATAGCAAACTGATTCTCTGATCTTTCAACTCATCCTTTGAAAAACACCAAGGTTTGAGCAATTTACCATTACTATGACTAATTTACTTTACGAATTCCAGCGAACCCAAGATGCTATCCCTATAACATTATTACCCTGTGGTCAGTGCCAAAACGAATAAACTTCAGTGTTGAGACGTGATTGCAAGCATGATTGCACATTCCGTTTGTGGGACATGGCAGTGTATTGTGATTTTAACTGTTGATAAAGTAATGGAGCAAGTCTATTCTGCTAAAGCTGTCACCCATTGCAGGTGTCCATGCAGTAGCCGAGTGCGACAGCCATTGGCATAACGCTAATGTACACTGTGATTGTAAAGGGGCTATGAGATCATGGAAAAAAACCGTAAGCAAATAGTCGTACAATTTCGGTTGTTTTGGCTCTGTACTTGGATATTTGAAATGAAACCATGAATACTTCTAATTTTATTTAATCGTTTATTTATCAGGGGCAATAAAAGTAGACGTTGTTACAGGTTGAAAACCTGCACAAGCGCTGCATCCAGGGTTTCTAGCCAAAGCA
Source organism: Conger conger (assembly GCF_963514075.1). NCBI lineage: Eukaryota > Metazoa > Chordata > Actinopteri > Anguilliformes > Congridae > Conger > Conger conger. Next base: position 18,145,559 of record NC_083777.1, on the reverse strand, counting down.
AAGGTATCAATATCGGGTGGGTGACTCCTGAGGGAATTACAGTCCTTTTTATACATAGATGACTTCACAAGTGTTTCTGGTCAGTTAGGTGTGTTCGATCGCTACCTTAATGACTAAGTGAACAGGTAAGCTAACATAAAAGTAAGTAATCCATATCTCATCACATAGGTTGAATATTTTGTGTCTAATAAAAAATATGTATTTTGTTTTGTTAAGACGCTTAGTTAGGGTTTTATGTTGTGTATTCATTTAGGTAAATGGATTGCATTTATATAGCGATTTTAACCCCCTAATGCTTTACAATTAATGCCTCTCATTCAAATTTTCTCTCTCTCACACACACACACACACACACACACACACACACACACACACACACACACACACACACAGGCAGGGGGGATCGAACTGGCAACCCCCGACTGCCAGACAACCGCACCTACCTCCTGAGCTAATTATTTGTTAATTACAGTGTGGCCATTATAGTAGTGAGTAGTGTTTTGTCTTACTTTGTTCATTTCTTTGCCATTGTTCCTTTTTTCCTTTCCTGAGTGTTTGATTGTTGTGAGTGCACTTGTAAATCATCACTCTCAGTCTTTTTGTTTAGCATAACTATAGTAATATAGGTATGTCCCGTTCTGTTTCCCGCCAGCTCTTACCATTTTACCCATACTGTTATGATCCACACCACCCCCGCGACCATTTTTGGGTCATAACAAGATGAGTCCTGTCTGGGTTGTAGGAGCTCAGCTATTCTGCAGAGAAGAAGAGCTGGACTGAGACCAGGCCACAGAGACAGGAATGTAAATCAGACTGTTGGCTGTACCTCCTGTATCCTTAGCATTCTGTCACATACTTGAGAGTATACCCAGGTTCCTCCCAAGATTTCTTCCCAGTGGGGAGTTTTTGTCACCAGTGTTTTTCTTCTCTTTTTTTTTTTTTGCTCAATTTTCTTTTGTATTTCCACTGTAAACATCTGTAAGCATTTTCTCCAGTTTGTAATGGAAAATTGTGCCATGCGGTTGCCTGACAGTGTTACACACCACTGTTAGGAATATTCTCCCGCGGTGGAATTCAAATAAACTGGTGAAGTAACACACTGATGACCACTTCTCAATTGAAAAGCTTTCTTAACAGTGCGCAAAGGTTGATTCAGTGTGCAAAGGGCAAAGGGAGAACAGTGCACAAAGAGCTGCTCTGACAAGCCTTCCATCTGAATCTCAACATGTTAACCTAAAGTGAGGGTTTAAGTAGCCTGGTTAGGGGGGGAGGACACATGACAAATGGCAGGAATAAACATTCCCATGAAGGAATCGCAGTGCCCCCAGACATCCTGGGGATCCCCATTGTGTCTGTGTGGGTGTGCGTGTGTGGATGTGTATACAAAATGAAGGTAACCCAAGAACCACTTAGAGTGAAACAGTTAATGTGATATGATAAATCTAACTAAAAGGCTCAAACCCAACACCACAAAGCATACTGTCAGCTGCTAATAAGCAGATGCCCCCACAACCATGTTCTGCTAGTTCCTGGTCATATTTAACTAATGACAAAACCTAATCAACAAAGATTCTAATCTGTATTGTCAAAGCTCTGGCTGGAGTAACACTACTGTCAACTGAAGTGCCCTGGACTCACTTTCAAGGCCAAGAATGAGTCTCATTTCTCATTTGTAAAAAAGGAGAATTGAAATTGTACCCACCATTTTCCAGATACCAGTGCTTTTTCACTTTAGCTCAGATTTCTGAAGGCAGATCCCCGCCTTTCTATTTCTGTTATTCTCCAGAATTTCCCAGTTGTTCATTGTGTCACCTGGCCAATAAAAAGATTTCAACACAAAGAGAGAATATTATAAACATGCAATTATCAATACAATTTGTGACACATTTATGTAAACATATTATTTTTGTTTACATTGTTCAGTTTTAACAGAACGTAGGATATTTTTGGAACTCATAAATATAATAATTATCAGGTATCTTAGAGCAATTTATTAGGAATTTTGTAATAATATAGTATTAACCCAGATAACCTACTGAAGTAAATAATTGTATAAATAAAAGATTCAGAGACCAAGGAAAGGAAGAGATTGACCCTGATCATGCATCCGGTCAAAAATCTCTCAGAAGAGTGCAGTTATGAGTGTGGCCAAGCCAAACTAAGCCAAAACAGGCTACAAATCAACTACAGAAGTATTCAATTTGTACAAAGAATCTCCTACAGCTGTCATGGAGACAATGAGATTCACAGCAGTTAGGGAAAACAGTGTTGGGAACGTACTGCTTGGACTGGCCAACAGACCAATGCATTTGCCACAGCAATGAGTGTCATCATGGGAGGCATTTTGTTGTATTATTCTTCAACTTATTCCTGGCAGCTTGGCTCCAGTTAAACACAGTTTGAGCTTTGTAAAATGTGTTTCTGGTTAGAAAATACATGTACAAAGCCACATTAAAATGATTTTGCAAAAAGAGGTTGTAGGGGCTCGGACATTTAGTTCACAGAGGGATGCACCTGACTAAATGAACTGTATTCATTGCATTACACTATTAATACTTATTAATGGCTTATTTTAATGTGCCCAGTCTTCAGACAACAGAGATTTGACGAACGGCAATAACAGACTCCATAGGCAATTATAAGGCTGAAAAATAAGAACAGTCAGATACATAGGCCAAAGAATATAAATATTTTGGAACATCATATATGATGTGATCTCAGTATTCATAAAGGACCTGGTAGGCTAAGGAAGACCTCTACAATTGATGGACGAAGAATTCTCATCTTAATGAAGTGAAACCCCCCAAACCTGTCCAACTGATCAGAAACACTCTTCAGGGGGCAGTTGTGGATGTGTCAGTGACTACTGAACACTTCACACACAGAACTAGAGGCTTCACTGCAAGATGCAAATCACTGGTTAGCTTAGCTGCAAAAACAGGATGGCCAGGTTTTGGCATGCTAAGAAGTACCTAAATGAGTACCTAAAAAGGTCTTGTGGACAGATGAGAGCCAGATTGATTGTTTTAGAGTGATGGCAAGAGAAATGTGTGGAGGCTAAAAGGAACTGCCCATGAAACATGGGGTTGGGGGTGTTATACACTGCTCAAAAAAATTAAGGGAACACTTAAGGGACACATCAGATCTTGATGGACGATGTATTCAAGTTGAAAATCTTTACTGATGTACATTGTATAATTTGTTGAGAACAAAATGAAGTAACAACGGTCAAAGGAAACCAAAATCGACAACCCATTGAGGGGTGGGTTCAAAATCACACTGATAATCAAAGTAAAAAATTGAAATCACAGGCTGATCCAACTTGTGTGAATTTTATCAGGGCAACTCATAATGTGACTCAGTAGTGTGTATGGCCCCCACGTACCTGTACGTAATCCTGACAACGTCTGGGCATGCTCCTGATGAGTCGGCGGATGGTGTCCTGGGGGATCTCCTCCCAGACTTGGATCAGGGCATCAGTGAGCTCCTGGACAGTGTGTGGCGGTACATGGCTCCCCTGGACAGGGGGGCGACATGGCTCCCCTGGACAGGGGGGCGACATGGCTCAGGCAGTAAGAGCAGTTGTCTGGCAGTCGGAGGGTTGCCGGTTCGATCCCCCGCCCGGGCTGTGTCGAAGTGTCCCTGAGCAAGACACCTAACCCCCAAATGCTCCTGACAAGCTGGTCGGGGCCTTGCATGGCAGCCAATCGCCGTCGGTGTGTGAGTGTGTGTATGAATGGGTGAATGGAGAAGCATCAATTGTACAGCGCTTTGGATAAAGGCGCTATATAAATGCCTGCCATTTACCATTTACTTGGCGGCGTCAGATGCACCGTCCCATAGGTGCTCAATTGGACTTAGGTCAGGGGAACGTGAGGGCAAGTCAATGGCATCAATGCCTTCCTCATCCAGGAACTGCTTACACACTCTGGCCACATGAGGCCAGGCATTGTCCTGCACCAGGAGGAACCCAGGGCCCACTGCACCAGTGTAAGGTCTGATAATCAGTCTGAGGATTTCATCCTGGTACCTAATAGCTGTCAGGGTACCGTTGGCTACGACATGGAGGTCTGTGCGACCCTTCAAGGATATGCCTCCCCAGACCATCACTGACCCACCGCCAAACCGGTCATGCTGGATGATGTTACAGGCAGCATAATATTCACCACGGCGTCTCCAGACTCTTTCACATCTGTCACATGTGCTCAGTGTGAACCTGTTCTAATCTGTGAAGAGAACAGGGCGGCAATGGCGGATCTGCCAATTCTGGTGCTCTCTCGCGAATGCCAATCAAGCTGCACAGTGCTGGGCTGTGAGCACAGGTCCCACTAGAGGACATCGGGCCCTCATGCCTCCCTCATGGAGTCTGTTTCTGACAGTTTGGTCAGAAACCTTTTTGGGGGTTGTCTTGCTTTTGCATCTCCATTGCACCTGTTGTCACTTTCATTTGCACCAAAGCAGGTGAAATTGATTCACAATCACATGCGCTTCCTAAATGGACAGATTAATATCCCTGAAGTTTAACTGACTTGGTGTTACACTGTGATGATTAAGTGTTCCCTTAATTTTTTTTGAGCAGTATAGTTTGGGCATTATAGTATGGTTGCAACAGTTGCTGGCTCAAGTTGCCTCCAAATGCCTCCAAACTCATTGGACAGTGCTTCATCCCACAGCAAGGCAATGATCCCAGACACACACCAGTGTTCTCTTTCTATTTTAATGGTAATATATTTAGAAATTAGGGTCATATATAACCCCAGTTGGTCATTAGTTGTGTGTGAAATATGTTTGTCGCTTGAGGGTTAATGATAATCCAAACAGGTTTAGTGTATGCCTCTGACTGTTGTTTTTCTTATTTCCTTGCCGCATAATGGCTTCCTTGACTTTCATTGGCACAACTCATTGGTCCTCATATTAACAAATGCAAATAAACTCCACAGGCAAAAGCCTTGAATCAAGACTAGATAGTGAAAGCTTTCTTATACCTGCACCAAGGAAGCGATTGCATACAACTGACTAATCAGAAACAGTTGTCCAATTACTTTTGGTCTGCTAAAATGGTGGGACATAGTAGAAAAAGGAATGCGTTTCCTACATGGATCAGCTAATATGAATGTTAATACCCTCAAATGAAAGGTGACAGCCTGCACTGTGAACTTTTTTTTTTTTTAAGATATTTTTTTAGGCCTTTTTTCAGCTTTATTGGACAGTATAGTACAGAGAGACAGAAAGAATGAGAGCGAGAGAGAGGGGAAGACATGCGACAAATGTCTGACGGTCGGATTCGAACCGCCGACGTCGCGGCTCGCAATGAGCATGGGGTCAGTGCTCTACAGGCTGCGCCACCGAGACACCCGTGAACTCATTTTTTAATTTCAAATCCAATGTGCTGGAGTACAGAGCCAAAAGAACAGAAATTAGAACACTGTCCAAATACTTACAGACTGCACTGTAAATAAAGGGAGCTGGTTATAAGCATTCCTATTTTACACTAATATGCAGTATAAACATGCCATAGCCTGTCTTAACCATATTGCAATAAGCTCTGGGATGACTAATTATTTTACACATATACTCATATAAACAGTATTTCAATCTGAGCTGCATGTGAGTGAAAACAGCAGAAAATATATCCTGTGCCTGAGGTTATATTCTCTGAATTATGAAAGTAAATTCTGTGTTATTTGCATTGTGTGATGTCTTTGTTACATCAAAGTAAGTGTATTTATATAAATCTCTTTCCCATTTCAAAAGTTGGCAAGCAGGGACAGGGGTCAAGTTAAAATATTAGATTAATTGAACAAAAAATTGTGATGTACAGGTACGTGTGAGCATTGCGTGTTGAAGAATAAAAACCTGAATTCACCAGTTCAAAAAGGAGCATAATGTTGCATCCAAATGAATACACAGAGAACTTCAGCTTCATTGTCAGAACGGAGCTATGAAGAGTTCAAGATACTGCATATTTGGAACATTAGGCATAAACACTGGATGAAAAATGATATCTTTAGTGAGAACATTCAGGGTCAATAAGTCAAAAACAAGGAAGCAGACAAACTAGACAAACTAATCTGTTGCTTTGCTGAAAACTCATATTGAGATGGCCAGTCTTTGTGTACCCCAAAGCATACAAATTATCTATGTTTTTGATTATCTTAGGTTTCATAGGAGCTGTAAAATGTTTTAGTGCTCTGGATTTCAGTGCAGTAATGTACCCCACAGTCTAGCTTGAGAATGGCCAGGGCTGGGTAGTTCCAACATTGGTAGAAACTATACAGTTGGACAGAGTGGCAAAACTGTCTGATGAGACGAGTCTGTGTGGTTCAATGTTCACAGGCACATTGCTGCATTATGCCTTCAGAATTAGCAAGCTAGGCAGCGGTTGCTCTCTTCTGTCCCTACTCCTAAGACCAAAGTCTCTTAATGTGGTGAATGATGCCTTTCAGTCAGAAAGAAAGAGGAAACTGGAAGGAGCAGAAACTGGGAGAGGTAGCAAGAGGGTGTGTTGCTTGTAGCAACTTGCTTGGAGACCCCCTAAGGGTTTTAGGAGAGAGAACCTGTTATACTGGCTGGAAGCTGTTTGTCTGTTTTCCTTCTAACATGCAAGTGGATTAATAATAAATTGCTCTTCATAAAAAAGCTTTCATTAGCAGCTGTGGAGATGTCAGTGAAAAGGAAAAACTCCCCTCAACCACCAACAATATATAACATCCCCTGTGGGATTTTAGTCAGTTAAACTCAGGGATTTTTTTTCACTGACCTAAGCAGACAAAGACCACAGTTGCAGAGTTGCTTGGTTTAACGTCTTATCATGGCATTCATTTCTGGTTTTTGCCCTTTCATACTGAAGGGGCAGCAAGTGCACAGAGCAGTGTTCAGTGTTAAATCAACTCTCAGAGAGTACAACTGATTGATTGTGGATTTACAGATTTACTGTTGCTGGAAATGTACTGTTTTGCATGATGACCGTTTAACTCTATGTTTATGAGGGTCAGCACTTCTGTAGTGAATTAAAAATTCTCCCACACAATAAAAAAGGGCCTAAATGAATAAAATAAATTTTCAACTGCTATTCACAAACTCATAAATTAGGCTTTTATTAGACTTAATCTTTGACTTATTGATCTTCTGCTGCTATAGCATATCCACACAGGTTTGACATATTGTGTGTTCAGAGATGCTCTTCTGCATAACACTGTTGTAATGTGTGGTTATTTGCATTACTGTCACCTCCCCGTCAGCTTCGATCAGTCTGACCCTTCTCCTCTGGCCTTTCTCATTTTTGCCCGCAGAACTGCTGCTCCCTGGATGTTTTTTGTTTGCATTTCACACCATTCTCTGCAAACTCTTGAGACTGTTTTGCATGAAAATCCTAGGAAATCAGCAGTTATAGAACTAATCAAACCAGCCCATTCGGCACCAACAATCATGCCTCGGTCGAAGTCATGAAGATCACACTTTTTCAACATTCTGATGGTGGATGTGAACATTAACTGAAGCTCCTGACCCACATCTGCATGATTGTATGCATTGCACTGCTGCCACATGATTGGCTGACTAGAAAATCGCATGAATAAGTACAGGTGCTCCTAATGAAGTATATAGTGTTGCATATATTCTGCATGGCACAGGGAATTTATAAAAGCACTCTGGCTCTAGAGTGAAACAGTCAATTGGTCATGTGAATTAAGCACATTCATACAACCGTCACAAAAAGGAACTGGAAATTGCGTTGCATTGCTCAACTCTTAAGAAATATGTCTTTCGTCATAAAAACATTATGAACATTATGAAAATGCATACTCAGAGCTACATGATCACAGAAGATTAGAACTTTTAAAATGAGAATTTTAGCCGAAGAATGACACAAAGCTTTCTGTGAAGGTGCTTGCTGTTAAAGCAGTGATGTGCAGGGAATCTATAGCAACAGAACCACCGGCGGTTACAAGTGCTGTAGGATGCAATGCCAGCATCAGCTCAGCGGGTAAACCGCATATTGCCAAGAAGCAGTTGCTGGCTGCATGCTTCTGCTTATTATTTGTTCTAGTTTTTTGCAGGGAAGTTAATTATTATGGAATTGGGGACGGAATGGAGAGCTGTCCACCCATAAAAAGAATGATACACCATAGTAGAGTCCCCTCCAAAGGTATTGGAACAGCAAAGCCAATTCCTTTGTTTTTGCTTTGAAGACACATCAGATGCACCTCACAGTGCAAGGATACTGAGCTGCCCTGCTTTTCTGTCTCACAGAAAAAGTGCTGTTTACCCGACAGGGGTGTTGTAACTGTCAGTCAGTTTAATCATGTATTCAAAATACGTCCCGACAGTTCAGGACCGAATCCGTGCCATGAAAACATTCTATGTAGGGAGCCAATAACCATTTTCTGTTTAAACATGTAACATAACAATTATAATAACTGGAACAAGTCCGTAATTCTAATATTATTGTTTATTTTGTATACACAGAATACCAATATTATCATGTCAGTTTGCAGAGACATGGCCAAACAAAATGACAGAATGCAAGCTATAGACAACAGGATGCAGATCATGCACATTCTGAGGACAGGTTAAATGTAAAGTTATGTGTAATGGGGGATTCACAGCATCTAAAGGCTTTATCAATATCACTGAAAGGAAAGGTGATTATAGCTGAAGGGGGAGTGCAGTGCACTGAAACTGACTGATAAGGCTTTAATTCTGTTGTTGTATCGTTTACAACAAGGCCAGCAGGGCTTTCAGTTTGAGGGGGCCTGTTGGACCCTCAGTTTGAAGAGCCCAATTTGGCCCTCAGTTTGAAGAGCTCAATTTGGCCCTCAGTTTGAAGAGCTCAATTTGGCCCTCAGTTTCAAGAGCCAAATTTGGCCCTCAGTTTGAAGAGCCCAATTTGGCCCTCAGTTTGAAGAGCCCAATTTGGCCCTCAGTTCCTCAGTTTGAAGAGCCCAATTTGGCCCTCAGTTTGAAGAGCTCAATTTGGCCCTCAGTTTGAGGGGACAAATTTGGCCCTCAGTTTGAAGAGCACAATTTGGCCCTCAGTTTGAGGGGACAAATTTGGCCCTTGGTTTCAGCGGGCCGGTTTGGCCTTAAGTCTGAGGAGCGAAGCGGTGCCCTCGGATGGTCGGGCCCAGTTTGGCCTCAGTTTGCAGAGACCAGTTTGGCCTTCAGGCGGTTGATCTTGAGGGGCAGAAGGCTGACCATCTCCTCACTGAGCTCCAGCTCAGTCTCCACGGCCTGCCGGGCCTCGGGGTGCTCCTGGCAGTACTGCACCAGGAAGTCGTAGCAGGAGAGGGAGTTGCTGAGGTTCTCCAGCTGCACCGTGGGGCTCGCCGAGATCAGCCGGCTGTGCAGCCTCGCAATACGAAACTTCGCCACCAGCGCCGGACGCAGCACCTCGTCCTCCAGCTTTTCCGGAAACTTCCCCTCTGGCGAGCGGATGGAGTCCAGGAACATCTGGTAGTACTTCATGGAGGCCGCGCAAAGGTGGTTGAACTTCTTGATGGAGTGAGCATCTAGCTCGTCCTGCTTGTCCGCGATGGCCAGCTTGAGGTCCATCATCTCGTAGTAGGTCTCGGCCAGCTCGAACTGCAGCTGCCGGCAGATGAGGAGGTAGTACTGGGCGTTCAGGTCGCGGCACAGCGGCTCCAGCATGTCCACCCTCCTCTTGTGCATCTTGCAGCGTCGCTCCAGGTCCTCCTCGAAGAAGGACAGGGCCTTGAACAGGGCGCTGTGGTCCTGCAGGATCTCGATGTGGTCCGTCACGTGCCCGTCCATCTGGAAGTACTCTTTGGACTGGTTGACGTGGGCTTGGCCGGTCAGGAAGACGGCGCGCGCCTCATCGAAGTCCAGGGGGAAGGCGCAGCTCACTTTCTCCTCGAGGCTGCAGATGGAGTCGAAGGTGTCACTTGAGCTGAACAGCACCGCGCTCTTCCTCCCCCTCTCCTTCTCGTCTTCCTCCTGCTGCCGCGACCTCTTCAACTCGGCCTGCCTGTCCGTGTCCAGCTCTCCAATGTTATCCTGAATAACCCCCACCCCACCCCACCCCACAGACATTTACCAAATGCAAACAAATCCCTGCAAACAACGTGCTACTTTGTAAAAATGTGGAATAAAGTAATCAGTATTGAACCATTTCATTAGAGCATTACACAGCCACTCAAACACATTTCTGCAACTTCTTTTTTTATTTACTGAAGCATTTCAGGTTAAGATCCATATAAAAGGGTAGAATGGCAGTGCCTGAGCTTTGAATTGACTGAATTATCCCAGAAATGTTGTGTTACAAGCCCAGTTCCCAAACCATTAGGATTGTTGCAGTGTTTAGTTTAATGGTCGGCGTACAGTACAGTGCACAAGCCTACACTGATGTCATTAACGCCACGTCAATACCATACCATGTTTTGTAGTGACAGGGTTCCCAACACCAATTTGTTTATGCCATCATTGATCATGAAGGACACTGCTTATAATGGGATTATACTCATTTAATATCTTATTAATTATGTTTAACATGTTATAAAAACTAAAAACTGGGCACCAATATTGTGGGTTGGTCTTCACTTCAAGTTATGCAAGCAGCCTAGCAGAGTTGTAAACTAGATTGTAGGCCGATTGCGCATTAATCATTCTTCAATGCCATAGATGCACTGCAGTTTTGTAAGATACTGTTTTTATTTGTTTATTGTAGTTATGTTTTTCCAGCGCTGATACCACTATATCTCTTTCATTAGACCTATTATTTATTTGAAAGAATTTTGGTTCCTTGCTGCAAAGTATTTTGTGAATTATTCAAATTTGAGTATTTATACTTCTGCCTCCTGAGTGTGTTAATCCGACAGCCCCCCCTAGTGGTGAGCATTGTTAATACTGGTATGATTCTAAAGATTCTCTGGCAGGGTTATGACAGAGTTTTTTTGGAAAATCAACAGATGAGATTTTGAGATAAGGAGTAAGAAACATTCATGAAAATCAAAGGAAACAGTATCAGATAAAGGTACCTCCAGGAGTTTCTTGGCATCCTGCAGGAGATTCAGGCAGTATTTGATCCAACATCTGGATATTTCAGCCCTCTTCTGACCAAGCTGCTCCCGTTTCTCAGATTCTGCCTCATCTAAAGCAAATGTCACAAAATACTTCAACAAGGCATGACATGCAGACAGTATGTATAACTTATAACTAACCACTCAGTGCAATGATGTAGCCAATTACCCAATATTAAACCCCTGATTTTCTCCTCAAATTCACAAATTTAAGTAAGATTGGACACCTACTTTCCTGGGCAGCAGCTTCAGATGGAACCTCCCCAGCCAGCCCGGCGATGACAGAGGCAGCTGCCAAACAGTGTCGGCCTTCCATGTAACAAGACTACAGACACAAACAGGTCAGATGGAGTGGCGTGGTAACAAGACACATAATGTCTAAGAAAATCATGTGACAGGTAACAACTTTTTAAACCATTCTCGGGACCTGGGGACTGCATTTTTTCCGACATTACTGCACTGATCATTACTATAGGAATTACTCTGCATGTACTGGCAGTCGCAGAAATAAGGCTTTCAGTAACCTAACCTTTTAACGTATGATTACTCTCAACTTCCATTCACTACTATAAGCAGTCTGATGTTGAACTGTTGTTTTGAGTTGGATACATGTACCTTGGTGATGTAGTACTGGGACAGAGTGGCCGCGTTGATGGCCCACTCCAGGGGCACAAACTGGTTGAACTGCAGCTGCCTCTGGAGGGTGCTGTGGCAGTAACGCCCTGCTCGCTCATACTGCTCCAGATTCTTGTACACTTGAGCCAGGTAATACAAGGTGTGGGTATAGGCCATTTCAAATCTGTTCAGACGAAAGAGAAAGCGTTGGGAGTGATCTATTCCTCAGTTTATCCCCTTATCTCGGTCCCAGCTTCCCGGCTTTTTGAAGTTAAACACATTGATCAAGGCCCAAAATCCTTGTGTGGAGACAGATGGACACGATATTCAAAGCATGTCCAGCAGGACATACAACTACACACACACAAACAAACAAACAAACAAACAAATACACAGACACCCACAGGTAACAAAAATGAGCAAATTCAAGAGAGCTGAAACAACATTACTGCTTTGTTCTCTCTTGTGGGGATAATGCCTCCTCTTCTACCATGAAAAAATCTGTGAGGTCCATAGGAGGCTGGCCAACCTTTAGACAAAAATAAATCAAATAAAAATAAATTAACAAATATTCAAAATGTCACAAATTTACGCTGTTTGTGCACAGTGAGAGCCACATCCATATCTGCTGTGCAGTGCAAAGTACACAGCTTAAAATGGTCTGAGAGAGAAGAATGTCAGATCACCATCCATCATGAAAATCACATACTTTTGAAAACTACACAATTAGTGTAAATTACAACTACACTATAATGAATGATAATTATTTTCTATGAAAACTGTCATGAAGCAACCAATTCAATGTAACCAATAGTAAGGGTGATACTGTATAGTATAGGGAATAGTATTTCCAGACGGAACATTTGCAAAACCTCCATTAGTTTTAAAATAACACACCTGTTTATAAATCAACACACAACACACATCTTACACACACTCCGTTTTTTAGTTATATTTTGAGCATGAGATGACGCAACGCAAAGGTACTTCCTTCCAGGAGGGATGAATGTAGGGCTCAACCATGCTCTAAAACAGACTATGGCTTGAGACAACACACCCACGAATGTACGGATACCGTGTAGTTGTAAAGCTGGCAAGTTACGAGAAACTAAAGTATCGAAGTATTAAATATTTTTTCATAAACCAGAGTACCCAGTTATTTTACCCAACACCTGACAAACTAAGCTTACCTCTTTCATATACCGAACATACATAGACTCCGCAGTCTCCAGGAATCCTTGCGCCTTGTCGATTTCATCTCGACCAGCCCAGAGGATGCCCAGTTGATTCTGAAAACGTCAGACCAATAATAGCGATATAAATTGCTAACAGTTACTTTGCAATTTAGCCAAACCAGGACATTGGCAGAATTACTGATATCCATCCCTATAATGAACAAACGGTATTTAGCCAGGCAGAATCGCACGTGCATTGAGAGGACAAGCTAATAAATAGTTAAATAACGTTAACTTAGCTAGTTAGCCGTTAGCATAAGCTACGCAGTTATCTGAACTAGTTCCTGCGAGAAAGAAATCACAACTGACATGCAAATAACGTAAATGAAACGTCACAGTTACTGTACATTGGCTAAGTTTAACTAACCAACGTCACATCAAATATAAATCATGAGGAAAATAAGTTAATTCAGAAATATTACCCTCGCCTGAATAAACACAGAGACGTTCTCTTGTGACACGGTGCATTTATCCAACAATTTAATGCAATTCATCAAATGTTCCTCTCCAGCAGACAGCTCCTCCGTCTCTACATGGTTTACACCCAGGTAATACTCAATCACTCCCAGTCTGGCTGCTCTTAAACCGGCAGGAGAATCACCAGCATGACCGGTGCCACTGCCTTCACCTTCTGGTTCTACTGGATCTGAACACTGTTCTTCTTGTGGCTGGTCATTGTCATCATTGTCATTTTCCCCTGCATCAAAGTTCTTCAGATCGCTGTATATCTCTTTCAAAAGCTCCCTGGCGTTGTACTTAGAGCGAAACGGATCATTCTCTGGGTCTTTTCGAGATTCAATCTCGGAGAGATTTTGAGCACGGCGAAATTTTTCGCAAATGGACCTCCATTCTGAACTGCTGAGAGAAGCCATTTTTGTCAGGCAAACGCAGATCAGGGCCTGGTTTCCAAGTAAGAAATAAACAGATTTTTCTATGTTGTGTGACTAGTGGCCGTTACTAATGACGTAAAAACAAGCAGACACGGCTGGCCTTCACCCGTGATGCTTTGCGAAGACAACCACTGACATGACGTCATTAATGATTCGGGGACATTCTATAATTCCATTTATGCGAAAGAAATAGCAGAACAATACTGCAATTTATAGGAGGGGTGATGACAAATGCATTTACAATATTTTTCAAGAGAGGAATTAATATATTTGCACCAAGTTGTATTATTGGAATATGACATTTCTGGAATCAGCAATGATTGCAAAAAAGATTATAGTGCGTTGTGGTATTGCAGGGCCATACAGTGGGTTTGGAACCCAGAGCAATGTCAATGAAGTTAAATAAAATAAAGTTAAGACAATTTACAGTTAGGTGAAAGTACCCATGTCAAATAGCTACATATATTTATTAAACATTATTATAACATGATAGCAGCAGTAAACATACAAGAAATGCGGTGAAATGGGTGAACGAGAAGCATCAATTGTAAAGAGCTTTGGATAAAGGCACTATATAAATGCCAACCATTTACCTTTTGTAAAACAAAATTAATGTTTTCTTATGTTCATCAGCAGTCACATTTACGGTACATGACACTGTCGACTATACACCAGGTCTGTTTGCAATCAATACAGTGGTAGGCCCATGTGATGCTGTAGTGATTAAGCCAGTTCTAACCATAGACTGTCTAAGGTTCTAACCTTACCTTTACAAGGACACCTACAAAATGCATTTCCAGGCACCTAATGAAATGGTATCAACTCTGTACTATTTTGTAATAAGTAAACACCACAAGGTGCTCATTGAAAATAATCAATACAATCTGGCATAGGCTATTCACTAGGTCAGATCTTCTCTCTCAAATTATTAAAATACATCCATAGCACAACAGGGAAAATATCACAAAGGGATTAGCTAAATGAAGCTAAGCGTAATGACAGTTTTATTGATCTATAGCCTATAGCTTGCATTACTTGTCATTTTGAATCTGTCATTGATAAAACTGAAACATACACAATTATCTACTAACAAACGCATTACTGCAAAGGGGTGAACTTAAGTATATGTTAGTGTTAGTGAATGTTCACTAAGCTATGCCGCTCTTCAGATTTGTTTCTCTCCTGCTTCAAGCTAGCCTCTGTCACAACAAATTTTATAATTTGTTGTGACAGCTCCATCCCGTATGATGTGACAAAAATGTGTCATGGAGTCCGTCTCCCGAGTGAAACCTGGGAGCACTGGACCATAGAATGTAGCCTGCACACGTGGACGCAGCCAGTAAACGGGAGTCGCTTTGTCTGTCTATGTGTAGCATATCACTCAATCTTAAAAACACATTGTACAGTGTCACAAAAAAATGCCCTATAAGAAATGTATTAATAATAATTAGAAATACCCGTAGCTAAACGCACTATGGCATGAAAAACTAATTCTTTTAGGAGCAACTGAACACAAAACAAACATGATGAAATAATTTAGTCGTGCCTAGAGCTTGAGGAAGCACTGTGTCAGCGTCAGCAGCAATCAAACGCAAATAGCGTACAGCAGCCATTCCTACTCCACAAGTAAACGGTTACATAGGCTAAGGAAGATTATCGTCGTGCAAATAGCACACTTATTTCGAAAACCAGCTGCTAAGGTAAGCATCATGTCCTGCAACTTAAAATATATGAATTACTCGTAAACAATCGTTTGTTTTGGGTCGTTGGTGAGGTTTATCAAGTCAATTTTACCCACCAAGCTCCAGCGCAATTTGTTCTTCATGCGCTTGTTACCATGGTAATGCTAAGTAGAAGGTACAGTGAAAAAATGGAACCAGACAGAATAGGTACGCAAAACAGGATGCCTTGCTAAACGTAATTCTCTAAAATATACCTGCGCAATTGTTTATTTCTTAGTTTCTTTTGGCTTTTCTTCTTCAGGCAAACAGCGCCTCTCGCGCTGTCTGAACGAAAGCACTAAACGTCACAGACCGGACGGAATAAGAACAGGCTCCTGTTTATCAAGCTATCATGGCTGCGGCAAAAACAGCGCTACTGTGTAATAACAGCAAAATGAGCAGAATCTCACGAAAGGATTAAAAACGAACGAATAAACAGATATTGACCAAAGTTCTGAAATGTTACTTTTGACCAAGACTTCTGTACAGTCAACTAGAAGGGTGTCATATTTGGCTTTTACAAGTTTGCACATTAAGTGTTAATGAAATGCCAATGCCAGGAATCAGTCCTTTAGCTTTCCAAGAATTAAAAGAATGTAGTTTTGGCGTGATTACATATAGGCCATCCTATATTTGTTACTCATTCAGTTGCTTTAATGACATCAAATAGAGCTTGCTTAAAAAATAATTACATTTATCAGCTGAATGCGTAACCAGGTTATTTCAGCTGGGTCATTACTTAATTGAAGAGTTGTCTATTGCGAAAATGGTGGTACTGTCCGCTGCTGAAAAAATCCCAACTGAAACTCGGTTTTGAAACAGCTGATAGCTGGTTGACCAGTTCAGACCAGCTCCATACTCAACATGGTTTGACCATCTCAAGTTTTGAAACTGCTGGTCATGCCAAGCTGGTCATAGCTGGATTTTTCAACAGGGTCTTGTTTGAAATAAGAGAATCTGCGTGTTGGGAAGGTCACAACAACACTGTGTTTAGAGGAAGGTTAAAAGACGTACCCCAAACAAGCAGAAACAGTCATCACAGATGTCAATTTTGTAAACTTTGTACTCCAAAATTGAGCATATTGCATGTTTTGTGTTGCAGAATTAATTAGTTACTCAAGATGGGCAGTATAACATACTTTAACTAGCTAAATTTCCCTGCAATACTCCAGGCAAAGATAATTCACCAAGTGCTACATAACATTCAAAAAGTACAACAAATATCCTATGAGGTGAAATGCCCTGCATGATGAGTTGTCAAACTCATGTCCACAGATGGATGATTGATCTTCTTAAGGCTAAATTCTCAGAGATAGCAGCGAATCATAAAGAATGAATATGCTCGCCATATTCACATTTCAGGTCTATGAATCAATAAAATATAATTTTTTAACTGATTAAATTACATACTGATAGTTGAAACCATGTTGTTCCAATTTATGTGGGTGGTTGCCTGGTTGAAACTAAAACTGAAATGGAACCATTTATGGAAAATGAAGAACTATGCAACAGAGCAGTTTGGCAGTTGGGAAAATAAGTGGAAAAGTAATGGTTGAACTGAAACATGAAATCAATCAAACAATGTTAATTTATCAATAGCTTGCCAGAAAAATGAAAGACAAATGTAAGAAATGTAAGAAAAAGCAGCACAGCTACATAAATTATAGGCCTACATTGAGTCCCCCCAAGTACCAAACTAGAGAAAACCGAGAGGAGCACGTCTTTGGTAAACAGTAAAATCCAAAAAAGTGCTCTTTGGAACAAGGGTGATGAGAATGATGAGATAAGGAGACCAAGGCACTCTTGATATGGATGCGTTAAAAAGCCATTATTATATGGCTAATGCAAAGGCAAGAATAACACAAACATTCCTTATTTTCTGCTCCGCAGTTTGGAGATACTTAAGCGAGCATGAGTCTGCACAGGGAACGACTGCGCAAACACAAGTTCACAGACGCAGAGCTGGACATCCTCTTAGAGGAGGTCACCAGGCACGAGGACGCGCTGTTTGGCCTTCAGGGAAACTGCCTGGCCACGCGGGAGAAGTACAAGATCTGGTTCGAGATCACGGAGAGGGTCTGCTCCGCCTCAGGCATCCAGCGCAGCATAAACGACGTGAAGCGGCGCTGGCAGGATCTGAAGCGGCGGACGAAGGCGAAGGTTGTGGACGCGCGACGGCACGTCCCTCGTGACAGCTCCCCTTCCCCTCTGAACCAGCTCCCGGACGAGAGGAAAGTCTTCGACTCCTTCAGCATTCACACTGTTATAAAAGACGAGGAGCAAAACTCCACGGCTTGTAACCTTCCTGAAGGTAGTATTGGCGTTCCTTCTATATCCATATACTCAATGTTATTTTGTTGCTTAATATGTTATGCAATACACATTTTTTTGGATTTTGCCAGGTGTTGAATATTTTGTCGATTTACATAAAATTAAACAGCAGACCAGCTCTACAAACTTAGTTTTGACATGAATAAGCTATTTGAGCCTTGCTTGTTATGTTAGTGTTAATTGCATGCGACTGTGTTTCATGTTTAAATCTTTTTCTTTCATAGACTTATTTCTTGATACAGATTCAGTATCACCAGAAACATCTCTACCATCTGTTGAACCAGAGCAAACTCAGTTAAAAGATCAGCCCTATGAGGAAACTCCACCCGTCTCTGTCCTTCCAGTACCTCACACTGAGATCAATGTCTGTTCTTCTACTCCCGTGTCTATTCCACACCCTAATGTCAGCATTAAAGCTGAAGTTCACAGAAGATGTCTCATTGGCAGCAGATCAGAGAACTTGCACAAAGACGATTCCCATACCAGTAGCAGGGTGGTGACTTCCTGTCCTGGTTTGCGAGTTCCTGTCAGGGCCCAGGCTGTGCCCTGCCCCCGCAGGCCGGCGGCCCTGGGCTCCTTCGAGCAGCAGCTACTGCGCGCGCACCGGGAGCACACGGCCGCCTTGCGCGAGGGCTTCCGCTCGCTGACGCGGCAGAACCGGCTGCTCTACCGCGAGATGTGCGAGACCAACAAGAACGTGGCCCGCATCGCGTCCCGCTTGGCGGAGAAGAACGACAGCGTGTCGGACGTGGCCGAGGAGCTGATGGGCATCCAGCACAAGATCACCGAGAGCATCGATGCCACCAACTGCCTGCAGGACCGCGTGATCGACCTCATGGCCTCGTACCAGGAGCGCCCGCTCATCGTTATGCCCAGCGGCCGGAGGGACGGCAGGCCAGTGGAGGAAGATAACTCCCGAGTGCAAAGCTGACCATTAATTATTTATATATCAAATATAAACACTATAATACGCCTATATATACTCTATAGACTACTGTATTCTGTGGAACCCCAACACCTTTATGCCTGTATTTCAGGTTTATATAAAGACCTTATCAATATTTCAATAACTGTGTGTTAGAAAGTGTGTTCACAAACCAAATACATATTTTGTCACACAAAAATGTCACTCCTGTAATTTGGTTTGCTTTCAAGTTGTATTTATCCTTTGTCAGGTTATTTGATACAACTGCAAGTCATCCGTAGAAACAGAGTCATCAAGAAGAATTTTCCCAGACAAAGAGGTTGGGGAAGATTTCGTAAGGATTAAAAGTCAGTGGGAGTCAATTTTATAAGTAGGCTATGTAAACTTTAGAAGCTTGGGAAGTACCGGGATGTTAGGTTGAGCATCGTGATACAACATGCAGGTCACACTGAAGAGTCACACAGACTGTTTATTAGTTCATGACGGTGCATTCTCTGTGTGGCAGAAACAATAGAGCCCTTTAATTTATGAGACAATAAAAACAATTATTTTTTAAGATAGAAATGTATAGTTATTTGTATTTTTCACAATGTCAGAGGACATTCTTAGAATATGTAACATTAAAAATCTGTTTGATTGTTGCCAGAAAGTAAAATTGAAATCTTAACTTGCTTTATAACGACCATTCATTATGGGAAGGCTATATTCTTTATATTGATACAACAAAGGTTAAATGTTACAGAGTTGTTTTGCATCTACTGGGGCTCTTGTTACAGTCAATGAACTCCAGCTAGTACCAACACATTCTGGCCAAACCTCAACAAATGATGCCAAAGGTACTTCAAAGTAAACCAAGAAATGGTCAACTTACCACACAAAATGACTGTTTTGCAAGGGTCATCTCAGTCTCCACACTTGAACCTCAACAAATATATTTTGGTTTGAATTAAAGAGGGTAGTTGAGAAATATACACTGAAGGAACTTCAAAGATTCCCCCCAATTAAACTAATAATCTCAGTCACATAAAACACAGGAAAAGACCAACTTGGGAAATACTGAAAATGGAAATGGGTGTGAATATTTATTTTGGTTGACAGAATCATTAAAGTACAGTACTTTCCATGGC
Source organism: Conger conger (assembly GCF_963514075.1). Taxonomy (NCBI): domain Eukaryota; kingdom Metazoa; phylum Chordata; class Actinopteri; order Anguilliformes; family Congridae; genus Conger; species Conger conger. The sequence continues at coordinate 18,125,679 of NC_083777.1, read as the reverse complement.
TGAGAATAAATACAAAAATATAGTTGTATTGATCTTCAGGATGGGTTAATTTTCTTAATAAAAAACATTTCTCGCACAGCAGAATAGACCTCATGGCAGAAAATGTATTATTGGTGACAAAGGAACTTTTCACGTTCAAGTTCTGCAGATAATCCCATTTATGCACATAAATCATCACCTTGCTGCAGATATAAGCATCTATGCAGCTGGAAACTGAACTTAGAATTGATCGTCTATGTTCTTACAAGGCCCACATTCCACTGTTGTTCATCTACAGGGAGTAGTGATGGAGGATTGGGGGTGCAGTGGGATATTCTGCAAATTAATTGTCACAGAGATCATTGACGGTTATGGACGTTTGCCGCTGACATTAATGGGGATACCAGCAATTGGGGGGCAAAGCAAATATTTAAGCATCAATATAAATGCCATTCCATCAGATACACATCCTTTGCTCCACCCACATTGCAAACCTGTCCAAAATATTAAGTGAAAATATATTTGCAAGGTGAAGTGTGGGTGTTTGTTTTTGCAACGGTAGAAGGAGGATCATTGCCAAAAGTAGTAATTCTCCAGTGCTTCTCTGGAAACAGGTACACTGTAAACCTGTTGGTGCAGATGATGGTACAGCGCCGTGGTTTTGATGGAATGACAAGCATCTTCGCTGAGGTAAGTGCGGCTTTCCTCTAAGTCAGCTGACCACCCTGCATTGTCCTAGTGGAGTCAACTGCAAACTAAAGTTTTTCCACTTTATATGTCTTTAAAATGCCGTTGTACATTTGAGAATAAGATTGATTATAAATAACAATGATTAAAAGGAAAGAAAAAGCTGTCAGTGGTGTTGGGAACGGAGTCGTGATTGTCTGCCATCTCACGCCTCGTGAGCACAGGCTGGCTTAACAGGTTGCTCTTGTATCAAATCAGCAGTGCAGATCATTTCCGAAGAGGAGTCGGTTGGATTAATAAACTATTGAAAGCAAGCAGCGCTGCAACCAAACTAACGCTGTCTTTAAAACTCAGCTCAGTGTGTACACAGCCCATGCCGAGTGATTTGACAGAGGTGTATGAATCTGCGTGCGTGTGCGTGTATGTCAGACGCTCGATGCTGGGTCAAATTCATAAAGGACTTTGAAGTGATCTCAGCCGTAGTCAGGTATCTCAACAGGTCGGTCCTGAATGTCAGTGCAGAATACTGTAGTTGGCTGTAGCCTCTGGTGCCTGGTGAAGGCTGTGGGCTAACGCACTAGCAGACAGACCTGGTTGGGGAGGTGGAGGAAAAGCCAAAGATGCACCAAGGTCGTCTAAGGCTAAGACCCTGGCTGGAGGAGCAGATATACTCTGGAAAGTATCCTGGAGTCATCTGGCTGGATGAGGTAAGAGAAAATAATGCACTGAATGACGGTAATCAGGGTACCTTCAAATGCTTGTTGTGATTTATTTAGTGATGGAAACTTGATCTTGAAAATTATAACAGGTTTCAACTTTTGATCTTGCCAGGACGGTTCTGAAATGTATTTACCCTCATTTTTCTTTTAGCCATAGAGATTTACTTGATTTCATTGTTTAACTGCTACGGTTAGATTACTGTATATTTAATATTTTCAGATAAATGACAAGAGTAAAGTAAGGTCAATGGATATTTATTTTGTATTTTGAAGTATCAGAATGAATTGTATAATGCCTCTGTGTTAATATTAAATATTTGTACAATAAAATTCAAACAATTTCAAGATTAAAGTGAAACGTTAAATGACACATAATCTTTCCAGATTATTTTGCAATTACACTATAATATAATTGTAATTTTATGAATGATTACCGAGTATTTTGGATCAATATGGTTTGGCAAAGTATTTTCAGAAGTGACATTTTTGTATCAGTTTTAATTTAAAAAATAAAAAATACTGTAGTGTAGTACTATCCATGGTATCAATGGAGGATTCATTTGTTATCTTTTAATATTTAATTTATTCATGTTTCTAAATGTATTTAATGTTTATAACTTTTATCTCAACAAATATTATACAATGAATGAACAATCTGAACCTTCCACACATCTCAAGAAAAACTACCAGGACTACCCAGTACTTTTAAAAATCAAATCCTTGTTCTCAAAAAACAAACAAACAAACAAACAAAAAATCACGGGTGCAACTGCTATTTCATCATTTTATAATCAAAACGTAGTTAAAGGGATAAAAAGACACTTCTATTTAAAAATGTTTGATCTATATTTGTTTCCTTGTGATCACAACTTTTGCAAAAAGATTTAAACAATAAAGTTCCTTAATATCCATCAGATATTTTAATGTAATCACATTAAAATGAGCAAAACAAATTATATGAACAAATACTATGTTTACTATATACCCTTGTTCAGTGATTTCTGCTTTGTTCTGATAGCTTAAGTCGTTTTCAAGAAGAACACAGTCCAAAGTTCTTTATTCCACAGTGAAAACATCTTAAGTAATAGCTTAACACAGAGTTCTCTGACAGGGCTCCTACTGAGAAAATTGCTTACTGTAATAAACTAAAGGACAGCCCTACTGTTGAGACATGTTTCTGGTATTATTTTACTTTATAGCATGCACTTCATTAGATAACAGAGACTCTCTTTGGCACATTTCCATACTTTCAGACAGCTGGGATATTTCAGATTCCATGGAAACACGCAGCTCGACATGGTTGGAATATTGACAAGGACGCCACTCTGTTTCGGAACTGGGCAATGCACACAGGTAAGGGAGCATGTCTGGGCAACCTTGGCCTGTGTGCTTCAAGCAAGCAGTGAATCTACCTTTCCACGGGTACAAAATATACATTACATACAAGGATCGTATGGACCTGTATTAGTCACCAAAGGTGATAAGTTATGTTTTTAACACTTGTTTGAATTTTCAGTGTACCATAACAAATGTGTGTTGCAGGTACTTGATCATGGTTCTTTTTAGCAAGACATGATATTCATTGTATTTTTGTAAAATGCTTAGGATTTATGATACTTAATAAAATGCTAGCTAGGCAAGCAAGAGAAGCACTATTTACCACACTATACCAATAATTTTTTCATCTTCCAGATTTGTTGAGCCCATTGAGTAATTGATCCAACAAATTCAGTCTATTACAATCTATGCAATATGTGCTATCAATACAGTAGCTTGATGTAACAATATGGTGTGTCTTCATGTATGGTGTAGTGTTGTGGTGCTTTCACTCTATGAAACACACTATAGCCACTGGAATTGATATGTTCCGTCATTATATTTTATGTTCCACAGGCAGATTCAAGCCTGAAATTGACAAGCCTGATCCCAAGACATGGAAAGCCAACTTCCGATGTGCTCTGAACTCCTTGCCAGATGTGAGGGAACTTCATGATAAGAGCATTAAAAAAGGAAACAATGCCTTCAGGGTCTACAAGATCCTACCGTCCACTAAAACTCCTAAACGCAGGAAAGGTAAAATGCATTCAAGGTCCACCCTACTGTCCACTTGTTGAAATACTTTACTTGATATTCCATGATTTATAATAACTCATAACCCATATTTTGTTCATCAAACTGACCTGACCAGTAGTGTTCATCAGCTGCGTAGTTGCATGGATAGCAACCATGGGTGAAGTTTCAGGAAGTGAGAAGCAGGAGGCTGAATTCACCAAGTGCTCTGTCTGCCAGCCAGTGAAAATGCTTTATAAAAGTCAAAAGTAGCCATCATATACATCTGTGTATTCAGGCAGAGAATCACCAGAGGAAAATACTGAGCACCAAGGCTTTCCTTTTACTTAATTAATGCCACAATTTAGTATTATGCTGCGCTACTGTATGACAATGATTAATGGATGTTGGATGCTGGATGTTGACCATTGATGTTGAAGTGTCTGAGAAGCATATTTGTCTGCTGTGTGTGTTCTTCAGTAGGGTTGAGAAAGTCTGAATCAGATATTCAGTGTGATGGAGGTGGACTGTTCTCCAGTCAGCCAGACACCTGTCCCTCACTTGAGAGGTTCACAGGTTAGTGTGATCATCATCAGAAGTATAATAGCACTGGTTTGTAACTGGTTCTGCAATTGAACACAGGTCCTTTATCTTCTTCTGTAGAGGCCTTCTATAAGTACACAGGGGGTGAGGATGAGTATGGTTCTGGAATCTTCCACAGCAGAGATCCTTGCGTGACCTCGATCACCCTGAGCAATGACCCCCCTGAGACCTTCCTCTCACCGCTGCCTCTCTATCCCCAAACAATCGGTATCACAATATTCATATGGTTCATGTGGCATATGTACAAAGTTCATGCCCCTGTTTTATGCATATAGTGTTGAATGACTGTTGAAATGAGATTTCTCACTCCTGAAGGAGAAATTCACTGGAAAGAACAAATAAAAATCATATAAATTCTCCATTCCTCAGGAAACACAGACCTTTCTATGGGGGGCAGTGAGCACTCACAAGCTGTTCTGAAGGTATGCAGCTGATAAGGTGCATTCAGTCACATTTATTATTATTATTTTTTTGCAAATCAAGAAAAATATCTCTTTCTCCCAAACATTTTTTTTTGTTTTGTTACATTTATGACATTAGTGATCTTTATGGAGTATTTTTGGTACCAAAATTGTGTTAATTACATTTCTGCAGATAGTAGACCACCTGAAGACCATAGAACCAGCGTACGATAGTTACAGAGGCTGGAGGCCATCTACCACACCATGGAACCCTATATACTATAACATGTCTTCTGGTTTGTAACACACAACTAATTAATAATGCCTTTTCTCCTGATGTATAATATACAGCACATTTAAGATGTATTATCCCCTCATGTGTAACACACAACAGATTGACATTTTAACAAGACAGCAAACAGGGTCTTTAAAGTTATTTTTTACTAAGGAACTGTTGATCAACAAGATTTGTTTTTAATTCATTAATTAAAAAAAACATTTTAAAGGAGGATATTAGTCATGTAAGGTATAACTTTCTTAAATCAGATATAGAAATTTCAGGAACTGTTTAGCAATGTATCAATTTTGTATTTGTATTATTTTTTCAATATATTGTTTTGGCAGATGCAGCTGATGGAACAGACTACCCTGGATATTCAGTGCAGACAGATCCACACATATATAGTGGACAGTAGAAGCTACCAATCAGACCAATCATTTAGCAGTTTGCTGAACTTCCAACAGCTAATGATTTTAGGTCACTCCAGAGAATGGGATCCCCTATGCCAGCAACAAACTTCTTTTAACCAGCAGCAGGGTCCAACCCCTCAGATTTGCATCTGCATGGTGTTACGGCAACTACAGACCTCCAAGAGCACAAATCTCAACTAAGCCTGATTACTGGATGACACGGATGTGGAATATCATGTAGCTTTATGGATATTACAATTTTTTAGAATGAATTTGTTCCCTATTTTTGAAAACATGGATATTTTTATTGCAAAAAAAGTTTTGATATTCAGACATAATCTACAGTTTTGTGCATTAGCATTTGTGCTACAAGTGTGCATTAAAGCAATTGAATATGTTAAAGTAAGTTCCCTGAATGTACACATGTTGTTTGTGTGAGAGGTTTATTTTCTATAGATAAGATAGATATTGCAAAACATATTTAAGCTGCAGGCTCAATTCTTTACGTATGCCTTTGAGTCCTGGTGATGTCATGTGTGCTGTTATGAAATGAGATACATTGGCATAACTCCTATTCTGCCATCGCTAGGTTTGGAAATATAATATTGTGTATGCATGCAACACAAGGTAGCTTGACAAACCTGTTTATATCAAATACATACATCACATTAGGCTACTTGATACAGGTAATTTTAATATTAGCATCTTCCCACTCCATTAGCTCAGCAATTTCTGTTGTGGAACATAATAAATCATTTTAATCCCTTTTGCTCCTCCAAAGTTAAAACATCCAGTCATATTTGGGATAGCACTTTGAACCCAATTCCATATAGGCTTTAAAACCGGAATATAATCACAACAACTGTGTAATTTAGTTTCGACTTAAACACACATACATATAGAGAGCGAGAGAGAGAAAGACTCAGACTCAGACACACAGACACAGACTCACACACAAACAGATACACCCACAAACACACACACACACACACACACACACACACAGGTAGCAAATATTTGAGAGACCCCAAAAGAGAGAGTACTAGGTTTTCTGCAATTGTGTGAAAAGCAAATCAGAAATGAAAGGATTGGAACCTGCCCAGCCTGTCCTGCCAGCACAACATGGCAGGTGGGCAGGGCAAACAAGCACAAACAACACCACTGGCACAAACACAATTCCCCGAGTTTGGCACTGTAAAACAGGCAGTTTCATCAGAAATTTTTGTGAAAACCCAGAAGGTGCACTGTGCCTTTAAGGTTTCCGGGAAGATGAGGTTGGTAAGGTTATGCTATGTGTGCAGCATTCCCTGCTTAATGGCTCCATCTAGTGGAGATTTGGGGCATGTGCAGCTCTCAGCAGATTACCGCAGCTTGTAAATACACGGCAGGGTTCTATGATTTTTTTTTACTGGGGTGGCCAAGGCGGGTCCAATGGTTGTCTGGGGGTGGCCACCATATCTCCTAGCTTCTTTTTTCATTGTTTTCACCTTACTACTACTTTCACATTTCAAATTACTAGTCTACTAAGACTAAACATAAATTAATAGGCTATAGGCTAGTAATAAGCTAATGTACAGGATGACATTGGCAATGACAAATAAATAGGCTATCGCCTCTTTTGCCATCAAGACCCTTCTCTGAGCTCACAAAAGTTAAGGCTATTCAATAAACAAATGCTCTAAGCAAACCACCAAACAAAAATGAATTATGCAAACCCTGGGTTTTTTCTTCCTCTAAATTGACACAAAGGGCACAATTTACTTACTTTAGTGCGCTGTGTGCTAAAAAATGTGGCATGGAGCATATGGAAAAGGAAATGGAGTCACATGTAGTAAACTCTGCCTGTTTTAGCGTACAGCGCACTGAATAGCCTTAAAATTGCACCAATTATGACTTATCTGAATTACATTGTATATCATACATGATGTCATATATGGTTACCATGAGACAATTATATGTTTAAGGACCAAGAATAAAAAACAATTGTTTGACTATATTTAAGGCCATTAAAGTCATGGACTGTTCTGCAGAACAAACTACAACGTATATTGCAATCCTTGCCTTGGTACACAAACATAATACCAATATGTACAGGCTTGTTTCAATCTGAGAAGAATAATAACATGAAGTGACTGGATAAGTAACACGTGCATCAGAGCTGGTGAGAATATGATTTTGGACAAAGCAACAATGTGTATTATCGTGTTTAGCTGACTGTTAACGCGTTTGTTCAACAAATATTTGGACGAGCCAAACGCGTTTCACCTGTTACTACGCCTGTCCAAGGATTTGTGGTCACGGATCTATAACAAATTCACTTCATTAAAATGATTTATTAAATTAATTTAAATGATGATCAGACACATTGTTGCTTTGTCCAAAATCACATTCTCACCAGCTCTGATGCATGTTACTTATCCAGTCACTTCATGTTAGTCTTCCCCCTATTTCGACGCAGACTAAAAACACACCTTTTCAAACTATACCTCCCTCCTGATCCCCCCTTTAACTTGTGGAAGAACCTATGCACTTCTAAATCGATTTGGATTAAAAGCGTCAAAATGTCTCAATGTGACATAAGAAGAATGTTTACATGTAACATTTGAAAGAGCTTTTGGAAACTATATGAATTAATTATTGTCTTGAGTACTGGCATCAATCAACCTGTCAAAAAGACTGTGTCTTCGTAAAAACAGATTGACTGACAAAACAGCCAATAACGTGCGAATCAGATCTGTGCCTCTGACAGGTGCGCTTTTAATGCACATTCGGAAAGCAGCAAAACGGGAAATACGCTGTATTGATAAAACGGTATCTTGGTAAAAGCAGACTATTGTAATAATGTTGGCTGTGCCTCTTCCTTGAAATTCCTGTCAGGAATGGCCAAAAGGGGGAATGAAGACAAGGCGGGTCATATTCAGGGTCAAGTGTCAGGCCCCAGTAGCCAGACTCAACGTTGAACATGGAAAAAAGAAACTGGAGGCTTTTTGTTTATTTGGGGCAGTGGATGTGCCATGTACAGCTTCAGATGACATTGTTCGATTCTTTTTTAATTTGAGAGTTTTTATCTATATTTGTGCATTGTATTGTTATTGTTTTGTCTGGGAGGGGCAGGTTGATGTAATGTAATCTCTGATTGTAGTTTTCACAGTACATACAAGCATTTGGCTGTACCTTAGGAATACAGTTCTCTTTCACACGCAGACTAAAGCCAGGCCTCTTATCACTGCCACAGTAATAGGCTGATTGATTACATCCAGCCATCCATCCATCCATTATCTTAACCCGCTTATCAAGGTTGCAGTGGGGGTGGAGCCTATCCAGCATACATTGGGTAAAAGGCAGGAATACACCCTGGACAGGTCGCCAGTCCATCACAGGGCACACACACCATTCACTCACACACTCATACCCACGGGCAATATAGACTCTCCAATCAGCCTAACCTGCATGTCTTTGGACTGTGGGAGGAAACCGGAGTACCCGTAGGAAAGCCACGCAAACACGGGGAGAACAAGCAAACTCCACACAGAGAGGCCCTGGCCGACCGGGATTCGAACTTATTGGCTAAGATTGAGAAAAGGACTTTTGGCAACAGTATTGCAATGAAAGCTACCAGTAGCTAACAGTATTCACTGAATCTTTGAATGTTTGGGCAGACATTTTTTGGTCGGTTAATCTAATGGAGTGCAATAAATCAAACTGCACCCATTGATCAGTGACAATGATAACTATTCCGTTGAAGAGTGATTCATCGGCTGCTTCTGTGTGCATTGTGCTTTTCCAAGTTCAAGTTGCATCCTTATACTATAATTAGTTAGATTGGTACGCAGGCAAATACGCAGGCAAAGAATGGTATACTGTATAAAATGCTGCCAACACCTGGTGAAGTTAAATAGTGGGGGATACCTTTATTAGAATACTGAAATTCTAGTCCAATTCTTGTAATCTAGTACCACTCATATACCTCTTGTGTCTTGTTCTTTTGCCCTGTCCTGTAAGTTGTATATTCATCTAGCACTGTTGTATTGAATTTGTACCCATCTTGGTACTATATTTGTTTACAATATCAGTCTGACACACTGAAAGTTTTTTGCTGATAAAGTCAATTGAAACATGGTAATATAGAATGGACCTTTAATTATAAACAAATTATGGGTCTAAACTAATATTTTCAGAAGGTGTTGGACAACATCATGCTTATAAAAGGAAGAAAACATGCTTGTGGTTAGATAACTGTCAGTTGATACATCAGCTGATACAGTTTCACTTAAGACCGGAAGAGAGACAGGTTTGAAACGCCTCATAATAGTAGAATTTAGATCTCTACTGGAAGATGGGATTTGTGATTTGCTGTCGTGACAAATGACAAAAAAGTTTCATACTTCTCTGGTGTGGGCTCAATACTGAAGAACAGGGAGTGGATTGAATGACACTGAACTTTGAATAATGACTGTTATTTGAGATAAGATCTGTGAACAATGCTCTTGTTCCTTTCATGGCGTTCTGGTATATAATTATGTGGTTCTTGAGAATGTTACAGGAGACTTGTAATTTGTCAACCTTTCATTTTAAGTTCAGCTTTTCTCCACTCATTTAACCATGGCTAAGTGTGTACTTTCATTTAGCCATGGTTGGGATATTGGATTTGACATAAGCATTATGCTCTGCTGAGGGGCAATAAAAATCAAGAATTGTTTAGGAAGTTTTTGTAAACTGAGCCACCAGTTCCCTAGTGTTATTCTTAGGGATATTGGAGCATGATATATCAAAAAAGCCTCAGAGAATGAGTTAAGGAAGCAAGAGATTATTGGAGCACAAGAGCGAAAGTAGGGCGAGATAACAGTGGGACATGGCAACAACAAAAACAACTGACATATGGTCAGTTCAGTCCATTAAGGCATATTGTTAGCATCTTGTGAGCTGACAGTGATTTTGCATTTCTCAAGTTGTCAGCCCGAACTAGCGCCACAGGATTTGCATCACTTCAGTCCGACAACTCACAATTTTAATGAAGCAATATTCATTGAGGCTTAATGTGAATGCAACTTTGCAGCCAATGTTCTGCCTGTAATCACTTGGTGTTTATACAAAGTGAGCATTACAAACACACAAAACCACTTCAGACCGCTTGCAACGTGAACACTGGAGCACCCAACCGGGCCGATGTCCCACTTCGTAGATATGCAATTATTGCTGGCACAGTAATCAAAACAGGTGCCCCAACACAGATGGTGAGCCCAGTCAGTACACAGGGGAGAGAGGGGCACTCCTAACAAAATCCAGAGTAACTGTCCCTGCCTAGCCAAACGTGTTGATCTATATTTTTTGCAAGCATGCTAGTTCTATGACAGGCAACCAAAAGACCACTGAAATCGACCTCTGTGTTTCCGAAATTTGAAAGCCAAGCGCCCCTAGCAGTTGAAGTTAACAGTATGTTTTATCGCAACCCCAAATATATATTCAGTATATTGCAAAAGCAACGGGATTGGCCTTGCTGTTCCAATACTTTTGTGTGGGTCTGTATTTCCTCCTAATGTTGGTTGGAATTTTAATTCTGTTAATATTTGACTATTTTTATTCTAAATGTTATCTTAACTTATGATGGAATGCTGACGATGATGACTTAAAAAAAAAAATTATGCATACTGTAGGCTTCACCTACATGGGGATTCTTCTGACACAGGCCAGCAAACCTCACAATGGTAATAATGGGCATGCTATTCTGAGCACCAAGGTTTTTCCATCCCTCTAAATCCATACAGAGTGGGGACGATTTGTGCAGATACCAGTATAACTGATGGGTATTCATATGTTCAAAGATTTTATATGACACTTGATCCAGCTATGTGAAATATCTCTTGGACCTGTGAGATTCAAATCAATCACATGTGAACAGCAGACCGTATTCTCGTTCTACAAGTTCTCCCACATATCACTGTGCGATGTCTAAGAAAAGGAGGACATATTGCATTACTCTTTTTCTCATAAATTAAGACTCTTCTGCATACCACTGTCGTAATGCGTTGTTATGCGTAATGCAGTTATTTGCATTTCCGTCTCCGTCCTGTCACCTTTGATCAGTCTGGGCATTCTCCTCTGACTGCCACGTCACACCGCCACAAGGCCAAACAATAGGCTTACCCTAGAAAACAGTTTGGAACATCATTAATCAGAAAGAGAGCATACACTGGGCTCCAGAATTATTGGCACCCTTAATAAAAATGAAGAAAAAGGGCTGCATTTAATAAACATCACCAATAATAATCTATACGGCTATGTCATGTTTAAAAATTTATTTTTATGGTATGGTTTGGACCACATACAGTACTGTGCAGAAGTCTTAGGCACCCTAGACTATATTATATATGGTTTTTTTTTTTGGTTTATATAAAAGAACACATTTGGGATTTCCTAATATTCATTTTCCAAAAGATTTAATTTTATAGAGACATTTTTGTATTAAATTTAAAAAAAAGTAACTTATTACTGTAAGCAATTGACTACTTTTTACAAAAAAACTTGATCAAGGCTGTCTGAGATCAGAAGCAAGAAGCCAACCAAAGTCTGCAGAAGAACTGTGGCAAGTTCTCCAACATGCTTGGAGCAACCTCCCTGGAGGACAGTGTTGGCAATCTCAGAGAAGTGATGCAGTTTTAAAGGGTGGTGACAAAAAATATTGATTTGATTCAGTTTTTAACTATTCTGCTAAAATACAAAAATGTAATGTAAAATGTATAGTATGTTTATTTAGGACCTTTCACTGAATTATTTTTGAAAGAATCTTCTCTGTACAGAATGTTATACAGGTGCCTAAGACTTTTGAACAGTACTGTATGTCAAACTAGAGTTGATATATAAATGCACTTAAACAAACAATGTGGGATTTATCAAAGTTTTCGTATGTTTGTTAGTAGGATCCAAATGGATTTCATGAGTGCTCAAAGCTGTTCATATTGTGCGTGTAAATGAAAAATAAAAATAAAAATGAAACAAAATGCTGTTTTCATTATTCCATTCATTGATTTAAAAAAGAGTAGTCAATTATTAGAATTAATAAGTCAATTGAATATTATGCTTGTTCATATCATATTAAAAAATCACAACTGGATTCAACATTAAAATGGGTGATGCTTAACTTGGGCAATCCTGATTAACTCAAGCTTAAGAGGAGTTGAATATAAATTTCATAAAAGATACATGAAGTTTACTATAATTAGGGTGTTGAAATCCCCATTCCATAAGTTCAAAACAATTACAGTGCTAACTGGCATGTTTAACCATTTATGTATATATTTTTTGTACCCATTACCAAACTTCTAATGATCAGTTACGATCCCTCTCTTCTGAATTGACAGTTTTTTGTTGTTGAAATTACACTTATGTGATTATTTTATTATTAATTGCTTATCCTATTATTAATTGCTTATCCTGGAGTGATCCAGATCATACATAATTATTAAAGTATCATAACTTGCTTTGTGCTAATGAATATTATTTTCTGTAACTGTGTGAGTTGAGATGTCTCTCCCTTTCTGTACTGTGGGCCTCCAAGGCTACGGCCTTGTGTTCTATATTATCTTGTCTTGGGAGCCTGTGGGCCTGCAGAACCACGGAGGTTATCATGGGGATTATCTTCCCCCTGGACATAGGGAGTTAAAACAAGATAAGATAGACTTCTCAGACGCGCAGGGAATGAACAGGTGCGCAGGCCCCTGCGTATACATCGTGGGAACGTTTTGAGAACATATATCTGCATAAACATATATCTGCATAAACAGTACCTTGAAGGGGGGAGATATGAATAAACAATCTGTAGTAAGGAGAAGAGTGGTGGATTGTCTTTGAATATTGATCATTGGGAATATTACGCTACATTTGTTACGCTCTGCGCATACATATATCCAGACAAAGGAGAAAAACCTTTGTCCTTGTTTTTGCATGCAACTTGGACCCTATGCGCATAGTAAAGATTGGATTTTATTTACTGTCTCTGTCTCTGTCTCTGAGTGTTTTCTTACAGGAATAAATTAAATTCCCACCACACTTTGGCTTTTCCCATGCTGATGGATGAAGGGATTTTGCATGCTTGTTACCTAATTTTTATACTGAAACATGAAACATTGAAACATGATTAGAGTAGTGATGCCCCTGTTGTGGGTGGAAGTGAAGGAATGAGACAATATAGTTCCTTTAGAGTTAAACTAAATTAAGTCAAATGTATTAATAATTTCACTTTGTTTGATTTTATTTATTTATTAGATAATTGTAATTTTGACACCTATGATTTTCAGGAAAAAAAAATAGATTCCTAAGAAAAGTAGTTTTCCCATATGTTTGAATCTAACACATAGATAATTATCTGTGTTATTTATTATATGCAGCCTTTTTCTTCAAGGTTGCCAGTTGTTCTGTAGCACACACTGGAGTATAATGTATATTTAAATACAAACAATAGGCCTACTCAACATTCATTAAATAATATTTTTCATGAATTAGGCCAGACTCAGGGTTTATGTTTGAGTGCTCTGAGTCTCTCCATGGTCATGACAGAACACCACACCCTCCCAAATTCCACTTCTGGTTAAAAGGAAATTATAGCAAGAGTAAGTTTCTCCACTTCAGTCTCTTCAACCTGTGAAATATGCCACCAGGAAATTACAGCCCCTTTGTGATTAGGAATGCGTGTGTGTATACAAGTAGGGGGGAGACAAAATGGCAAAATTTGTTTAGATATGAGGAAGTTTGATGAGGAAGTAAAATATTTTGTGCTATAAAAGGCTGCAACTGAACTGAAATAAGAGCCACAACCATCTCCATCATCGAGGATAGCCCTACATCATCTTTAAAATGGGCAATGATAAAACTATTTAATATTTAAAATCTTCAAAAGCCAACATGCAAAACAAGCGTAAAAGGTAGGTTGTTTGCATTGGTTATCACATTGCTACGCAAATATGTTGTAGTCTAAAGGAGTTGGTTTATCTGATAATATTGGCTACATTTAATCACATCATAGCTATTTATAAAGGGATACTGCTTTTATATTTACAGTGATTTTTCAACAGTCATCTTTTATGGTACGACTGCAGACTACATGGTCTTTTTCCACATGGGATCCGTTTTTAGACATTATAAAATTATTAGAATTACTATTTTTTATTTATTTCCCCTCACAAATATTTGCACACATTTGTTATGTTTTTTGTTGCTGTTTTTTGTGTTGTGACATGGTGTTTGTTCTGTTTTTGTATTAATATTTTCTTGCTATGTCCTTTTTTGTGCTAATAAAGTAAAATATTTGGAAATGACATTGACAGGGAACTGTTTTCTTGTTAATTATTCTTGTAATGACATTGTTCATGAAAAAATGCTTTTAATTGAATTGTGTTCATAATATCCATATCATCATATTTGGTAACCATTTTATAAAAGCAATAACTGACTCCAGGATGTGGTATATCCTTTACTCCACTGCATCCCGGGCCGAACAACACCCCTTAGCCGCGATAAAATGACAATATACCACTGCCTGTCATGAGTTATTGCTTAAATATACAATGATGTAAGCAAGCTTTTCTTAGACACCAGCTCCATCCGTAGAAATCCATGAAATGTTTTATAGCATCCATGTTTTATAACAAAGGACATTTACCATTTCTGTACCCATTCTGAATTGGACATATTTGTGCTTTAAAGGACCAGAGAGTTTTGGGACAGGGCCCGAGAGGTACCTATTATCCAGAATGAACAGAAGCCAAAGAAGTTGAAGAGGTTCTTATTTAACTTCACATGCATATTTATTGGCATAATGATATTTGCACTGGCATTTTTCAGTAAGGTAAGACACCTTCAGAAGTATATGGTCCTTTCCATTCCATTATTCTGTATTCAGTATGACAAATACTCTAAACAGTAAGACTAAATATGACTGGAAAAGTGCTTTCCTCTCAAATTAATTTTGATATCTCTCTTTCCTTAAAGTCGTCCCTTCTACTACTGATAACAGTATCAAATGCAGCATCAGAAAGTGTGTCTGCAAAGCCCTATGCACTTCTGTTTCTGGCCAGTTGCACAGTCGTTCCAAGTGGTCTGGCACTGATCAAAAGCCTGTGGAAAATAACATTTAAAGACTCAAAGACACCCTTGAAATTAACTATTGTATGGGTAAGTATATTGCCTTTGGAACATGTACCGTGAATGTACCTATGGAAGTATTCAGTTCAATTCTGACATTTTGAAAATATGTTAAAGATAAGAGTAAAAAAAAAATTAAAATCAAGTGAAATGTACACACAAAATTCAGCAGTGATTATTGTATTTCTCATATCTCACAGGTATTCTGCATTGAAGCTCTTGTAGCTTTTGGGACCATGGTCCTCATTGTTGTAGCCATGCCCCATTTCAATGTTATCACCAACGTGATGATCCTGAACAGTGTGGGAATCCTGTCTGCCGTGCTTCAGCTGGCTGTTAATTTGGTGACAAGAGCAAGGAAGAAGATCCTTTTCATTACCTCCATATCTGCATTCAGTCTGATAATAGCTGGATATGTGCTGTTTGTCCTCTTTCACATCCTAGAGGCAACAAATTTAAAAGACGAAAACACAGAATTGTTAATATTTATCGGCCTTGCTATAGGAGGGGGTGTCTTGGTATCCCTGAACTGGTGGGAAAACTATAGCAGCCTGCTGAAGAATAACTTCCTGGAAAAACTCACCAAGGACATGAAGAAGTGCAGAAATATCATCACCATTATTTCCAGTGTTGTGAGAATTGTAATCACCGCGATTGTGTTGGGGGCTTATCTCAGACTCCAGGGCTTAGAGTTGTCCTCCATTCTGTCAATCTCGCAGAACTCAAAGATCATGATCCTGAGTCTCTTCGGCATCCAAGTGCTCTCTAGCGCCCTCTGCCATTGGTTTGCGGTGGTGGCCTGTAAAATGCACGCGGTGCGACGGGGCTTTGTTATCCCCATGTGGTTGGCATCCCCTGCTGTTCTGCTGGCTTTTGTGCTCTGTTTCGGGATCCCTTTCCACCGTCTGGCCCAGGGGAACACCACAGGAAGTTACACTTTTGCCCTTTACTGCCAAAACTTTATCAGTGTCAATGGCTCAGATGTCCCTGCGTTTACACAGCTGGCTTCCGATGTCACGCACCAGCTCTGTGCCCAGAATGCTTTCCTGAATGGAGACACAAAAGGCTGGATAGTGCTGGGAAGCTCTGTGATCTGCTGGTGGCTCGGCCTAGTGTTGTGTACCATCTACATCTGGTTCCACCCATACCAGCGCATCGCGAGGACCAATGACCTATTTGTGCGACGCCTGTACGAAGGGGCTTTCATCGACCAGTCCATGCTCCTCAACTCTCGATTTCACATCCCCCTGAAGGAGAAGCAAGCCAGGTGAGCCCTGATCAGCCCAGTCAGTGATTCTCATGATATTAGCAACATCCATTCCACTGATTGTCCTAAATTCTCTCTCTTCTGTAGGGGAAACGAAACTGTGATGGTCTACCTGTGTGCCACAATGTGGCATGAGACCTACAGCGAAATTATAACAATAATGATCTCTATGTTCAGGTAAATCATATGGGAAAGACCACTGAGGCAAGATTGAGATTTGTGATATCATCTCCGTTTGGATTAGGAATAAAATGAGCAAGGACAAAATATTTGTATTGAAGTTTAAGATATGAAATGACTCAGGTATAAAAGATATGAGTAAAATAATATTGTGTTCTATATCTTATAAACCTCAACCAAACTGATTTGAATCGGGGTAATGTTTCATCCTGTTGGTGATGCATAGTGTTCATAGAGTATAACCAAGTTTAGAAGCTGATAATGTGTTCAATGGGTAGCCTAGTTTAACAAAACTTGTCCCCTCTCTGCCACCATTTTGAAAGACTCGACAAATTTAGACCCAAGAGAAGCTCACACAAAGATGCAAGATTTGAGAACCACATTTATTTTGATGACGCTTTCAAAAATATGGAGGGCGGTAAACATCGTGGTGTGAATGACTACGTGGAGATGGTGGTGGAGGTCATCAAGGAAGTCTACACGTAAAACCCTCTGCAAACAGACATCACTCTTTTATCTTTGCTTAGAGAATAAAACATTTTGGGCCTTCACTACATGGCTGTCTAATGTTGTTTCTGAATACTGTCTTTTTCCAGTACAAGAGAAGTTATTTTTCAGCGCTGAAAGTCTGTGGTCATGAATTATTTCTAAAGGAAATCCTGAGAAGTGCCATATTCTTTGTGCTGTTTTGACATGGGGCATGTCCCATCAATCTATAATTAGTTTCAGTAATAGTGTGTATCATCCAAATTATGTGGCGATCAGACTATATAATACTAAATTATTACCTGCAGTATGTGTAAAGAAGTTATATCACTTAGGTTTGACTGTTGGGAGATGATTACATTTAAAAATGAAATCATTTCTATTACAAATGATTTCAGAATATTTTCCATTGCAGAATTTTCACTAATGACGACCCAAGCATCTTCACGGAGGACACAGCACTTCCCGCTCAGAAAATCATGCAAACACCTTATGGGGGCCGTCTCAAATACGTTCTGCCCCATGGCAACATCCTGTATATCCACTTCAAGGACAAACAGCTGATCCGTCACAAAAAGCGCTGGTCTCAGGTGAGTGAAGAACCCACCGAGTGCCACGCCATCGTTCATCCGAACAGGCACATTATGAGGACAGGGATGGTCAGCAAGCTGGGAATACCTGGGATGGGTGTGAATATTTTTTGATAGCGAACTTCCTTGACAGTTCTGATTAGCAACAGCAAAACAATTGTGCACTAGGGGCGTGAATGCATTGTGTAGAATAAAGGGTCGGTAATATAAGGTTGACCTCCTGTTGTAATGTAAGAAACCAAAAAAATAAAGGACACAGTTGAGTTTGAGTTTTTAAATGCTGTTATGAGCCTTATACAGCACAATGCATGTACGTATGTATTTAATTGAATTTTATTCCCATTTTTGTGAATAATATATTTTACATTGAAGTTGCCTTCTTTGTGATATTTTGTTTAAAAACACTGAAACTCAAAATGTTTTATTTGAAGGTAACATTGGTTTTATTTATTTTTTGGCAAAAAAAGCTATAATATGCTGGATTTTTGGACTAGTGTTCAACTCCCGTGCTCTGTAAACTCGAAGTGCACATAGATTTTACTAACAAAGACATATTGCTTTACCATTGGCTTCTACCAATGAACCATTAAACTGACTGTCACATTTTTTGGATTACAAATCCCACTCGCTTCAAGTAAAGGGGAGAACATGAAGACTAAATTGTATTCTACTGAAGTTTCATCAATTCCTAATGCATTAATTAGGATAAGGTTACACAATAACCTCCAAATGTTTGTATATCCCAGTGAGCACTGTTGGATCAATAATCAGACAATCAAAAAGTGGAAGCTGGAATCTCAGGAATCCTAACAAAAGCTGTAGGGTTCCAGGAGGACCTCATGAAGTCATGTGACCCATTGCTAATTTTTTACTATCCTTTTATTTTTGCATAGCTTATTCAAAGTGCTCTGTTTATTTAATAGATTATGTACCTATACTACCTGTTGGGCTGGAAGATGAACAGGAAATATTTCCTGAAGTTAGAGGATGGAATAGAGAAAAACATTCTGGAGGAAGAATTGAAGGTAAATATTAACTATCATATTGCTGCTTGTACATGTTGGAAGACTGGATTTAGTTTTGTGTTTTATAATTAATAAGCACTATAGGTTTTAAAGGTTCTGGAACCCTTTTTTTCAGCCCATTTGACCTGAACAAAAGCCTGATTTATACTTTGGCATGAGACTATTTTGACAAGTGACATGTGACAAAAATGAAGGTGTCACACATTGACTTGCCCTGTTCTGTTGTCTCTTTGGTAACGATACAACAAACTGAGGTTTACATTTCAAACATGGCAACACCTGTTGAAATTATTGAGAAATAGACAAAGAAGTTTCAAATCTACTTTTGTTCAACATAAATATGACATGAACTGAATAAAAGAAGGTCACATAAACCAAACAACAGAAAAACAAGGCAAATATGTTTTAGTTAAGCAGATGAATCAGGC
Organism: Conger conger; assembly: GCF_963514075.1. NCBI lineage: Eukaryota > Metazoa > Chordata > Actinopteri > Anguilliformes > Congridae > Conger > Conger conger. The sequence continues at coordinate 18,106,438 of NC_083777.1, read as the reverse complement.
TACATGCTTGATGAAGACAGCCATTTCAACTAGCCTATTTTAGGATGTCGACTAACTGGTTCAATTCTTAATTAACCACACACATCCTTACAACTTACAACTTATTTATTCTGATTGTTTGTCCTTTATCCCCTCAACACTGATCAAAAGCAAAAAAAATGTATTCATGACAATGGATTCTGGTGTTCCATCCGGTTGTCAGATCACACTGCATGACAGAAGAAAATTCTGAAAGTTGAAAATATGCCATGTTTGTGGTAGGATAGTTTCTGGTGATTGGTGCTTGCATGTACAATCTGTGTTGTTCTGTTCTTCGCAGCAGGAAAAGGAGAACACATATATTCTGGCTTTGGATGGAGACATCGACTTCCAGCCGTCAGCTTTGATGCTTCTGGTGGACCGTCTGAAGATGTACCCTGAAGTTGGAGCGGCCTGTGGCAGGATTCATCCCACAGGCACTGGTAAGACACCGGTGAAATGCTTCTTATGAAATGAAATACTTAAGATGGTTCATGTGCACTAATGCTCACTTATATTATTGTATTGATAAATTCAGTATTTTCTGATTCTGAATAAGTTGTCAGCCAAAGCAAATGAACAGTCCAGCTTAATTTAGAAGAACTAATGTTTCAAAAAGACACACATATTTCAGATGTCACTGGTTCTCTTGATGAATACAATTTAGTTTAGTTTAGAAGTTGATGCATTTAGAGTTTCCCCTGAGCTTCTTCACCAGTCATCTTAGGCCCCATTCCAGGGCAACAGCCTGAGTATAATTGAAGTATATGTTATATGTTTTCATGTTTGTGAGTATAGTGATGTTGTTCCACAGGGCCCATGGTGTGGTATCAGAAGTTTGAGTATGCTGTGGGCCACTGGCTGCAGAAGGCATCAGAGCACGTGTTCGGCTGTGTGCTGTGCAGCCCCGGCTGTTTCAGCCTGTTCCGGGCAGCTGCGCTCATGGACGATAACGTGATGAAGAAGTACGCCACCACTGCCTCAGAAGCCGGCCAATATCTGCAGTACGACCAAGGTAAAGCCCGTCTCATTGGCGGCAGATATTCAGGCTACTTGCAACGATATTGTGTTGTTAGTTGAGTCTTATTTTTTAAATTAACAAATTAAATTACTGTTTCCATAACAACCAGCCAGTCTTGAGATGGGGGTTGGGGGGAGGGGGGTGATGACTGACTGAAATCATTAACCAATTGTTTGCTTGTGGTCTTGGTTATAAAGGGGAGGACCGCTGGCTGTGCACTCTGCTGCTGCAGCGGGGCTGGAGGATCGAGTACAACAGCGCCTCAGACTCCTACACCAATGCCCCTCAGGAATTCAAGGAGTTCTACAACCAGAGACGGCGCTGGGGACCCTCCACTCTGGCCAACACACTGGATCTTCTGGCAACAGGAAACACGACAATAGAGATAAACAAATCCATCTCCAGACCATATATTCTCTACCAAGTCTTAAATTTATTTTCTACCATCCTAGGTCCATCCACTGTTTGCTTCATGATTGCAGGTGAGAATAACCATAATTATGTCACATATTATTGTACTTACGTGCATCATTTTCTATCATTCAATTGAATTGTGAACTAGCCACAGTGTGTTTGTGAAGGAAAAAGTAGCACTTCTTTGTAATGTTAAAGACAAAAGTTTGCTGAATCCAAGCCATTATGATTCAATCTAGGCCTGAGTAGAATCATCATGCAGGGTTATGGTAGTACAGGGTTATGTAATATTGTGTTTCTTCTTCAATGAGCATTTCTGTTCCATTACTTACTTTATATAGTTTATGTGGAGAAAATGGTTGCATATTTCATGTCTTTGTTTTTTTATACAGGGGGCTTCGCATCTGTGTTCTCCTTACCTGTCAATGTTAGCCTGCTCCTGGCAATCATCCCACCTGCAATATACCTGTTTCTGTGCTTCAAGATAAAATCAGACACCCAAATCACCATTGCCGCTATTATGAGCATATTTTACGCTTTCCTCATGTTAGCAACAATGCTCTCAATTGCTGGTAGGTGGCATATCATACACTTTTCACTCAACATTTAATGTATTCCAGACAAAAGGGATAGTTATTTCAGTTTGAGTGTGTTTTCAATTTCCTCACGTTGGTGAACTTACATTATAAGTCAGGTAATGGGTTTTAGATGCAACATGTATGCGAGCTAAACAAGGCAATAACATAATCTTATAGAAAATCTACTTATTAGGTTTATATAACGCATGCAATTTAATGTCGACCACTGGGCTTGCTAGCAAGCTAGCCAGCTAGCTAGGTAGCAAGTAGTCAATTGTTAAAGCTATAGGCTACTAGCTAGCGAATTATCATCTTAATGTGACAATAAAATCCACCTTTGCGAGCCTCAAACACTCAAAAGCTACCAGGGGTGCATAGCCAATATCCCCCAGTCTATCAAGTAAATCTATGACACCAACATGAAGAAAAACGTACAATCCCCAAGAACGATAGCTGTAATGCGAGGATAATAAAATCTACCTGAACGATACGATACATTTCTTATCAGGCCTACGCAATTTTCAAGATCAGAAAGATTTACTAAACACACCCTCACCCACCCTATTTATAGGCTAGTTGTGGAGCTTGTGCTGATCTGATTCTTTCAGTTTTAGTTCATTGTGGATTACTTTTGCTATCTGTAATCAAATTTTTTGGATAGGGCTTAGAGTTCAACATGGTGGCTTAGCATACCCCATTACATTACATTACATTATTGGCATTTGGCAGACGCTCTTATCCAGAGTGACGTACAGTTGCTTAGACTAAGCAGGAGACAATCCTGCCCTGGAGCAATGCAGGGTTAAGGGCCTTGCTCAAGGGCCCAACAGCTGTGCGGATCATATTGTGGCTACACCGGGATTAGAACCACCGACCTTACGTGTCCCAGTCATTTACCTTAACCACTACACTACAGGCCACCCCACACACAGTGTCAGCAACTAGCTGACATTCAAATTTCTCCAAAACTAGCTAATTACACCATCTGCATCATCACATTAGATACACACTTGACATTGGACAAAAACATACACAGGCATGTTTCCCAGCAATCTCAGAAAAGAGGACAATTCTGATTTCAAAGAAAGTAACCTACCACAAATAATGTCATGAGCAGTGTTTGCAATAGGCTACATTCTCTGCACACATTATATGCTTTATCTTTCAGCCAAACATATTTACTCTTACTTCATTAAAACAAAACTAGGAAATGGATCTTTGTGAAATGTGAGAAAGAATTCATAATGTTTGGAGACATGAGACATTTCAGCCCATCCAACCCACTAACTGCTGGGAAAACCTAAAAATTAAATGTTTTAACTGAGAAATGCCTGTAAAAAAACCAAAACATATATCTATAATAGTCACATAAAAAAAATGACACATAAATGTGTTAGTATAAAAGAGCAAATTTGAGATTACCATATATTCATTTCACAAAAGATTTAATTTTACAGAGACATTTTTGTATTTAATTTAAAAAAGAAACATATTACTGACTACTTTTTACATAAAAACTTGATTAAGGCTGTCTGAGATCAGAAGCAAGGAGCAAAGTCTGCAGACGAACTGTGGCAAGTTCTCCAACATGATTGTCTTGTAGAACTGCAGGACAGTGTTGGCCATCTCAGAGAAGTGATGCAGTTTTAACGCCGAAGGGTGGTCACAAAAAATATTGATTTGATTCCGTTTTTAACTATTCTGCCAAATGACTGAAATGTACTGTAAAATGTTTAGTACGTTCATTTAGGACCTTTCATTGAATTATTTTTGAAAGAATCTTATCTGTACAGAATGTTATACAGGTGCTTAAGACTTTTGCACAGTACTGTAATTCAGTAAATTGTGTATGTTTTTATTGGATTGTTCTCTAAATAATATGCTATACACCTTCTTGTTCCTTTAAAGGGAATTTGGTGAAGGCAGGGACCATCCTGACCCCTACTGGCCTTTTCTTTGTGGGTATAGTGCTGTTATACACAGTAACAGCACTGCTGCACCCCCAGGAAGCACACCTATTGGTCTATGGCTTTGTTTTCGTACTCTCAATTCCCAGTGCGTACCTGTTGCTAGCCATCTACTCCATGGTCAACATGAACAATGTGTCGTGGGGCACCCGTGAGACCACCAGCCAGGACACGGCCGGGCCCGTGGAGACAGTCGTGAAGAACGTGAAGTTTGAGAAGAAGTGCAAGTGCTGCTGTTGGAATGTACAGTTTCAAATAAATGAAGATGAGAAGGTGGTGGTGGCCCAGGGCCCCACAGAAGCCCCCATTACAACCGAACCAAAAAGTGAGAATCATCCTGATCAGGAGAAAGAGTAAGTTGCTCACAGATAGACACATTGTGTATGTGTGTGTTTCGAAGAGCGTTTCTGCTCCATCAACATACAGTTCCTATGGTCTGGGGTGTATGGGTGCATCAGGAATACAAACACTTCAGCTGCTGTGCTCCTTACATAGGGGGAACTCCATAACTGTCAACCACTTGGGACAGCTGTCCATTTTTATATCATTTTATATACATGGACATTGAACAGCATGCTAACATTAGAGTGCATGCATTGCTTGTGTCCTTATGTATCCTAGTGGCACATTATACCAATGTGTACACCAAATCACTCTTAATTCATTGAATCCAGACCAATGCTTACTATCAATTGTTTCCATTTCTGGCTGATGTCTGTGTTGCAATTTTCCTAAATCTTATGAAGATAGATTTAACTGATTAATTAAAGTATAATTTAACAGAAAAATAAGGTACATATACATTTTACATTTATAGAAGACTTATTTATTAAATGTGTTTTACCTCTAGGGAAGAAGAAGAAGAAACATCACCTGCGCCATGTAAGTAAAATCTGGACCATAATGGACACTGCTCTACCAAAAGCCAGTGCTAAACTGTTCTTATACATATACAGACAAACCAGCTCTGCATTTTAATGGAAAATATTTTATTAACACATAATGAGGACTTTGTTATTCTTTTTTTTTGTTCATCAATCATATTATAATTTCACAGACTGGATAACACAGCTACAACAGAAGTCCAGTGAACTGCCCCTGGAAGAGGACACAATTGATAATGTGGGTCTAGCTTTTGTGTAAAAAAACAAAACAAAAAACTTTGCTTGCTGTGTAAAACAGTGATAGTGAATTACAGTATATCTCTGATTGTATATTGAAATCAATTTTGTGTCTTTTCTAGGACGAAGCGCAGTTCTGGACACAACTTCAAGAGCGATATTTAAAGCCTCTAGATGAAGACAAGAAAAAGCAGAAACAAATTGCAGAAGATCTCATAGCCCTCAGGAATAAGGTATATCCAAATGAGCTGCATTACTGACTATATTATGCATGCACATAAGAATCTGAGATAAAATTCCACAGTACATATTTTAAATGTATCTTGAATGAAAATGTACTATTACTTACATTAGATAACTTGTGGGATTTTGGGGTCCAAATTTCAGATTGAACATTAAACAAACTTGGTGTTGTATTTCTGAACAAACACATTGTATCTGTGATGCATTATGTTCAATAATGGCAAATATATTTTTGTTCTTTTTATTCCCAGGCAACTTTCGTCTTCTTCATATGCAACGCTTTGTGGATCGTAACTACGTTTTTTATTCAACTCATTGGCCAATCAGTCTCCATTGAAATCCCTAAGTTGTTCCTCAATGGCTCAGCGGACTCTGAAGTGTTTTTTATTGACCCAATTGGATTTTTCTTTCTGCTGGGCTTCTCACTCCTGCTGACCGTTCAGTTTGTTGCGATGATTTGGCACAGGTAGTTAAATTCTGAATTAACACACTTATTGTCCTTTTAAACAGGACTGTTTTTTTTGTCATTTCCACTAATGTCTGACTTGGATTCTTTTCGTTGTTTTTCAGAGTTCTGACGCTAATTCACTTCGTCGCCTTCAGTGGGACCGAAGTTAAAGCTATGAATATCGAATTCAAAAAGTCAATGGAGGAAATCAAAGAGGAAAAGGTTGTATGAGAATATTTTATTTAGACTGCATCATACAAAATAAATAAAAAATCAATGGGCCATGAGCTTAACACTAATACTGACACGAGAGTTGACCCAAGGTCAAGGCACAAAGGCACGAATAGTAAATAGTAATACTTAATAACAAAAGACACAACAACAAACTAAAGTTAAAACACTGTAGGGAGAAAATAAGACACTAATAAGAACATGAGAAACCGTAAATACAAACAATTACTGAATTACTGCGCCGTCGGACCACGACAAATAAAAGGAACTATCTAATTTATGTGGCCCGTCTTTGCACATTCATTAGTACATATTCTATATGCTGTTAACATTTTTTATGTTGTTCATATCTTCAACAGAATTTTCGAGAGAATTTCCTCTGAGAAAGCATGGTTTCCACATCGAAGCTGATGAAAGCCAAAAAGATTCACCTTCAATAGTTTTTCCCCCAGGAGAGAAGATGGTGTTTTATTGACAGTTTTGTGTACACGTATAATAATTATAATATGCCAGCAGAATGTTAATTTGTGAACAAGTGCAGTAAATTTGTTATTGATATGTATGCTGTAATCTCCCCCCCCCCCCAATCATGTCAGTTTTTTAAATTAAACTATTACAATATGCACTATAGTAGATTAGCGGGCATGCTTCAGAACTGCATTTTAATTTACTCCATTTTGAACCTGGCCCCTCTTCAATGTGTGTATGCTTTGCCAATGAAAAAAAAAAACCCATATCTTTTTCATTAATTATTTTCAATTCACCCACACAAATGTAGTGTGCAATGAAACACCACTGAATGTTTTCATGGAGAAGTCTGAGACAGATCTGGTGTTGTGTTTCCATATGATTTATCCAGTGAATGTATTTCTTATAAACAGATGTACATAAGAAAGTTATGTCAACTACCTTTTTGTGAGAGTGTGCCAGGAACATTATCTCTCCTTCTTTGGGAATGCCCTAATGTAAAGACATTTTGGAATGACAAGCAAAATCTTGTGTCTGCTTGAAATAATCTGATTTCTTCCTGCACTTATGTTGACCCTAATGTTTAACATATATGCAATGTATTGATTATACTTAAAAGGTTTCATATTCCTAAAATGAAATGGTTTAATGGGATGCCAGATAGAAACATTTTCAAATCTGGCATTTTCTGTTTATGGCTGTAAAAACCATAAATCTCTCGAACTGTCTCAATCCTGAAATGCTGTTGCTTGTATGTATTTATATATTTGTTTTGCACATCCTTTGTTTACATGTAAGACTTATGTACCTTTGTATAGACATTTTGTATGTGTGTAAAAAAGCCTATGATGTAGCATTCCTCACTAGCTAACAGTTACAGCAACACTGTGCAAAAAAGGAAAAATAACCACCATCATGTGATATGTCACATTGGCCAATCAGAGAAAAGAATGCATAAGCCAAATAAAAAGTTATTTAGAGAAGGCTTGAATTGAGTACTATGGGATTAATTTAATCTTACCTTTTTTATCCTTCATGGTGTGCTATGGATTTATGTTTACAATGTTCTGCATGTGTCTCTCTAAAGAAGAGGGTGGTGGGTGTGGACTTTTATGATGTATCCTTCCAGCAAAGGTACAGAAGCATTCCAGAGTGATTAATATGATACAATGTCTTCCTTCTTCATTTATCAGCTGAGCGAAATGGCTCCTATCTGTTCAGATAATGTATCTGGATGAATGCCCTGGATTTGGCATGGTCCTCATGACTTCCAGTCTCTCACGTGTGAGGGAAACTTATAGCCTACCCATATTTTTTTTTCTCAGCACCTGAGTTCTCAGTTCAAACCCAGAACAGCTCTATTTACTTGTATTTACAGTCCTTGTTCCAGATTTGGGAGGGTTCTGGGTTTTATTCAGTTTCCTTATTCAATACAATTGCTTCTTTACAATAACTCCTTTATTGTCCAGACTTCAGCAAGGTTGGTTAGAAAATAATATAAAAAAGGAACATGTGCTATTAACAACATAATGAATTATATTGCAGTGGCGTAAGCCAATTTGCTGGAAATAATTGAATGACTCATAATACTCTCAAGATCTTAATTTTATCAAGATAATTCAAATGTTCAGCTTACTAAGTCAAAAGTATACAGAGAGAAGATACTCTGTCCTTTGGCCTCAAAAGCCAAACATCAAGGAGTTAAGGCTCTGATTTGACTTTTCTTTCCTATTAGAAATAGTGATATCTGAAAATATCTGAAGCCCATTTATTTCTAAAGGCCTTTTTCATCAACATCAGAACACATGACTGGAACATGGCTTGCTGCATCGGAACACATGACAGGAACAAGGCTGCCACTCATTGTCTTATGTCTGTGTGAATACATTCCGTACAGATATCTCAAATTATCCTTTCTGAGGAAGAGTAATTACTGCAATAAATTATGTGTGATCCATAGCACTGAAGGAATTGCCTGCAAAGAAACCACCACACCTTGCTGATATAATGTGTATGAGTCCCCACTGATAAGAACATATTTCACAGTTTGTTTTGTAAGACATTGGCAGTTTTTGAAACACAGCTTGTATATTATTTTGTGACATTTGAATGCTATACTACTTTTCATTCTACGTGTGAAAATCATTTGCCCTCATCCTTGCAAGTGAAAGGTTTTAATAACATATGTAAAACACAGTAATATTGTATTTTAAGTTTTGGCTCTGTACTCAGCTTCAAATGTATTTACATCCATATCGGATGATCCATGTAAGAATTACAGCCAATTATCAATATGGATTTACATATCACCAAATTCAAGCTGACAGTCCATGCTTAAACCTCATTTTCATGGTTTTATTTCAAATCCAATTTGCTGGTGTACTGAGCCAAACCAACCAAAATTATTTCACTAACTGCAATGAGTATGAAAGTTGTGTGATAGCACAATGCTTTCATAAGTTTGGGATATTGATTGCATCATATCATCATAAATCATACAATTTACACCTTACTGTGTGCATGCAGGATGAAAAGATATTGTGCTACATGCTATATTTACTGGATTTACTGTATGTTGCATGCACGCACACACTTCTAAAATCCCATGAAAAATGCTAACAACATTGGGATCAATACATCACAAGTCAAATTAAACTGAATATGTTACTATCTACTTGATACAGTCATTGGAGCAAGTGTGTACACTAACATTGAAGGCAAATAATTATCCAGTACCCATAGTGTGTTCTTATAAAACCAACTGGCTGAATGACAGTAGCTAGCAATTGCCTTGTTTTTAGTCATTGTTGCCACAACTAATATTAGTTTACATTCTACTCATATTTTGAATATCAGAAAAAAAACATTTTCAGCAAGGCTTGATGCGAGCTAACATGGCCTTAAATGCGTAAATGTAACAGCACATGTAGACAATGTTGATTTTGGCAGAGCAGTTATAGTTTTCGGTAAAAGGTATTTCATAACCAGAGATAATTTAGTGAGGATGTCAGGGTAGGGTATAAGAGTTAGCAATGACACACACAAGCGAAGTGGTTAATGAGTAACATCTCCAAGGTGATTCTTGCATTACTGTGTTACAATAAACACTAAAAAGGAGGGCCTACACCGGAGTGATAACTGTTTAACTGATAAGTGTTTAAAGTAATCTTACTTAATTGTTTTATTTTTCTAGGAACAGTATCCCTGAGAGTATCCCTGACTGTGATTGCAACCAAACACATTCAGGTATCGGCCAGACATGGAGGAACTGAGAGCCCGGGGGAAGAAAAGAGATGGTCGGCATAAGTAAGCACCTTTCCCCCCCTTTGTCTCACCTGGCTGTTTGTTTAACGTGGTTGTATTTGTCTCACCTGGCTGTTTGTGTAACCTGGTTGTGTTTGTGTAACCTGGTTGTATTTGTCTCACATGGCTGTTTGTGTAACCTGGTTGTATTTGTCTTACCTGGCTGTTTGCTTAACCTGGTTGTATTTGTCTCACCTGGCTGTTTGTGTCACCTGGTTGTATTTGTCTCACCTGGCTCTTTTGTGTCACCTGGTTGTGTTTGTGTAACCTGGTTATATTTGTCTCATCTGGCTGTTTGTGTCACCTGGTTGTGTTTGCCTCATCTAGCTGTTTGTGTAACCTGGTTGTATTCGTCTCACCTGGCTGTTTGTGTCACCTGGTTGTGTTTGTCTCACCTGGTTGTGTTTGTGTAACCTGGCTGTTTGTGTAACCTGGTTGTATTTGTCTCATCTGGCTGTTTGTGTAACCTGGTTGAATTTGTTTCACCTGGCTGTTTGTGTAACGTGGTTGCATTTGTCTCACCTGGCTGTTTGTGTCACCTGGTTGTGTTTGTCTCACCCGGTTGCATTTGTCTCACCTGGCTGTTTGGGTCACCTGGTTGTGTTTGTGTAACCTGGCTGTTTGTGTAACCTGGTTGTATTTGTTTCATCTGGCTGTTTGTGTAACCTGGTTGAATTTGTCTCACCTGGCTGTTTGTGTAACGTGGTTGTATTTGTCTCACCTGGCTGTTTGGGTCACCTGGTTGTGTTTGTCTCACCTGGCTGTTTGTGTAACCTGGTTGTGTTTGTGTAACCTGGTTGTATTTGTCTCACCTGGCTGTTTGTATAACCTGGTTGTATTCGTCTCACCTGGCTGTTTGTGTAATCTGGTTGCATTCGTCTCACCTGGATCTATTGCATTAGACTATTACAACAGCAAGATGTTGTTTGCGATGCAGGTCAATCATTCAATCAACCAGTTCTTATTTTCCTCAGAAAGACATTTCTTTAGTTACATAGATGTATCTGATTAAATTAATGCTCGTAACCATAATTTGAACCAACATCAAGAACTGAAAAATTGATTCCTGAGACAAATGCTAACAACAAGCTAAAGTTATATTCTGTATAATTCAACTGGTGGTGATCTAATGGTATACGTTATCTGTTAGCAGACTAAAACTTCTCAGAAAAAAAGGAAATAAATTGTAACCGTAATACATTATACTTCTGATGAAATGAAACATGCAATTAATTCACTTAAAGTCTACTGTATAGCCAAGTTCATATAAGCTACACATTGCAAATTCATGTCTTTGTTTGTTGGCAATTTTATATTAAATTATAGTATGAATTTATACCATGAAGTTAAGTGTGAATAACATGAAAGTGATCTCACATGATTTTGAGGGTAAAAATGAATCTGTTAAGAGTAGAATCTTTAAATAAAGACACAGGGTAGGACAATAGAATAAACACGAGTAGGTATTCTGTACAAAAATTAAACACATTTCAACGGATGGTTTCATTCACTGTTATTATTACAGGCCTTACAAATATTAATCCAAGAACAAATGTTTAATTACCTTCGCATCACAATCTGTGGAGAAGGCAAAAAATATGCAATACGTGTTTTATGCTGGCAGTTATTAGTAATGCATTACTAGTAGTTCAATGTATTATGATTTATATTACTTAATGTTCAAAGATTCAAGCTTAAAAGATACAAGATTTTACCTGTCTCACACTCAAAGCTCTTTAAATTGTGCAACCCCATGGCAGCCATTTTGTGCAAGAACACGCACCAAACATCAGCGGGAGAGGGAGTTACATTTTTTTATCCAATTAAATCAGGGTATGATTAACAAGCAGTTTGAAAGAGCCAGGTCGGGAATTTAGCCAGAACACCGGCTAAACCCACTGCTCTTTACTATGAGTGTCATGGGACTTTTAATGGCCACAGTGAGCCACAATGACCTCAGTTTAAGGTCTCGTCTGAAAGACTTTAGCGTTATTTCATAGGGAGGACTTAATGTTTGCTGATTCGGGATTGGGAAGTATTACTGGTGTTATGATCTTTCACCTATCCTTGGGCCTGCATTCACTGGAGTGATGTCTGTGTTTACATATCTGCTGCTGTGACACATGCATTTCTCTGCCATGGCAAGAGTTATATCATTGACTGATAGTTGTTTTAAAGGAAAAGTTAGTTTAAAGACAACATTTTCAAGCGCTATCCCAGGATGGACGTTTGAATGAATCTAAAATGTTAGATTCCTAGTAGAAATGAGCCTTTTTGAGATTTAGTTCTGGATATTCTGTTTGCCATTGTTGGGGTTAATTTTAATGGAATTAGACAATTTCAAATCAATACTTGCAATTATTGAATTATTAACCACAGGATCAGAAAAAAAACATGCTGTCCATGAATTAAATGGAATACAATTTACTGTGAATGAACTGAAAGTTTCTCTGTCAGGTTTTCTGTTCATTTTGTATGCATTTCTGAATTTCTTTTCAAAATTCCACCATCTTATAGTAAGAATCCCGACAATAAGAATAAGATTTTCTCAGAATTAAATTTGTTTGGGCCGATTGAATGTTTTGTGCAAAACCATCGGTATTCTGGTTTCCCCTTTGATAAGAAGTGCATTTATTTGACCTCATGCAGAGACACATGGGACCCCTTCCAGCTGAATCCTATAGGGGCTGAGAAAGAAGAGAAGAGGCAATGTTTCGCTCTTTTACAGCATATGGTAGCCCTGATTGTGGGACTCTTTGTCCTGGTATGTGCTGTCATCAGCAAGGTAAATCTCTACAGTCAAACAGTTCTGTACTCTAGATCTTACTGTAAATCACTACAGTCAAACATTTCTGTAAACCAGACCTTACTGTAAATCTCTACAGTACAACAATTCGGTACCCAGACCTTACTGTAAATAGCTACAGTCAGACAGTTATGTTCCCCTCACTTTACTATGTATCTCTACACACTCAGCTATCAAAATCTTCTAATCTCACATGCCGTCTCACACACATGATACCCCTGTAAACCTACAGATCAGAGTGAGAAAAAGATGCTTATATAATAGGTTGATGCAAATGCAGTCAAAATAGGAAGATGGCTATCTGAAAATGTATGTATTCCACATGTAATTGCTATATGCTTGTATGTATGCTGTTCTCTTCTTCTCATCAACTCAAGTTTAAAAAATGTACAAAATAAGGGCACTCTCTTAAAAACAAACAGGAACCCAGCAGACGTATATGCCAGGCCATGCATCTGTGCAGCAGATTGATGAATCATGTGTTTCTTAATCCCAGGGTTCCCTGCTGGTGCTCAGTATGCTCTCCAGTCCAGCTTCAATACAGAAGGACAATCATCAGTTTTACATCCTAATGATGGTCATGTGTTTGGTTGTGCCAAACATACTCATGTTCCTGAAGTCACTATGGAAATGTGCTTTCAAAAGCTTTGTAACTCCAAACATGAGGACAATGGGAATTGTGAGTTGCCTTTTTTTAATCTTGTGTTTGGAGCATTATTCTAGCATTTTCAATGATGTTGCAGTGCTGTGTTGCTCATATTATTACGAACGCTGTGTATTAGTTGCACAGTTAAGCTGCTAAATGCTAAATTGCTGTGCTGCTAACAGTTAAGCGCAGTTGTACAGTTCTGTCTATTAACTGTTTATGGATGTCTTTCTGTTTGACAGATGTGTCTGTTTGAGGCACTGGTGTCCCTGGGGACATCTATCCTGGTGCTGGTTGTGATGCCACAGTTTGATGTCCTTACGAACCTATTTAACACTGGTGGAGTGTGCCTTCTGTCAGCCTTCCTACAGATCTTGTTTCGCTTGCAAAAAGAAAGTTGGAAAATCATATTTCCAATTTGTTCATTGTTTCTCGTTCTGACAGGCTACATCCTTTTAGCACTTGACTATTATGTACGTGTCAGGACTTATGTTGACAACCAGCAGTCAAATTGTTACGTGTATGTGGGAATTGCACTTTTTGCATCTCTACTGGTTTCCCTGAACTGGTGGGAAAACCCTTTTCAGGCCAGCAACAATATTCAAGAGCTGTTGACGGAGCTAGATGGGTTTAGGGACTTTGTGTTTCTCATCTCCAGTCTTCTCAGAATAGCGGTTATAGGAGCAGTCTACGCCATTCACGCTCACTTTATTGAGGGTTGTGACTGGTCATACTTCTCTCGTGTCCCCCCGGATGCGTTAAACATTGGCATCGGGATATTTTTTCTCCAAGCATTCTCGTCTGCCTTATGCCACTGGTTTGGGGTTGTGGCCTGTAAGATCCACGCCGTCCAGTTTAGCTTCGCCCTCCCCCTCTCTGCAACTGGACCAACAGTGCTCATTTTGGGCATGGTGCTTTTTCTGACACAGGCTACAGAACTCCAGGGTTCTTCAGGTAATTTCACGACCTTTTGCACAAGTGTCACAAAAATTCAGCACATGGACATGAATACCACACAGGCATTACTAGCTGAAATCTCCAGGAGCATCTGCAGAACTACACTGAACAGTCACTGGGATTCCTGGCCCTTTGCCATGCTGGCTCTAGAGGGGATTTGCATGTGGCTGGGGCTAATGACAGCCACATACTATGTATGGAAGATTAAGGTCCAGAGGATCGAGAGGACATCCCAACTCTTTGTTCGACGACTGTATGAGTCGGCCTTCATTGATCAATCCATGCTGCTCAACACCAAAATGAAAGTTGTACGAGGAAGGAACCAGGAAAGGCAAGTTCCATCTGTTGACTGCACACCACAGTTGACCACATCAACTGAAACAAGACAGTCTTTGCACACGCACAAAACTATGTACAATTTCAATTTCAGGGTACGCACAATATTGGCATATCATACACAGTACAAGGTGAGAGGAGGCCAGGAGGGTGTGTTCACGATATGCACCTATACTTAAATACTTTCGACTGCTCCATTCTATGGCTCAGAAGTCAACAGAAGCCAATAAACATCATCCCACCCTAGCTTACAAATAATTTATTATTTCATTATTTATTTACTATTCATGATTTCTTTTTACTAATGTCTAGTGTTTTTTTTAAACAGTATTTTATTTTCAATTTTATTTTATTTTAACATATACAGTATAGCGGAAACATCTTTTAAGAAAGTCACAAATCTGGGAATGTACATTCTGCAATCACAAACGTTTGTGCTGCATGCAGTATGGATGTACATTCATCATTAAATGTACCTTTCCTTCTTTCCACGCTGTAGTCATGATGAAGTTGAAAGTTGCGTAATTTACCTTTGCGCAACAATGTGGCATGAAACCTATGATGAAATGCTCAAGATCCTCACGTCAATGTTTCGGTAAGGAGAAGCTTGCATTGCAGTGTAACTGGAACAAGTTGGATGTTTTAGTTTCTGAAAAGGCCATTACATTTTATACAATTTTCATACAGTAAGGTTTTATGGAAATGTCTCCCTTTACTAAAGGACTAGATATCAAGCTTGAATAGGTGGGAAAAGTGAAAGCTATGTATTTCATAAGAGATACATTTCTAATGTATAAGTTTGTCTGCAATATTTTGCTAAATGTTTTTAACAATCCTATTTTTGTTCATCTTTCCGCTTCAAAATGACTGAATTTGAGGAGAAACACAAAATATATCAGAAAATGTGTGTATGTGGAACACAGTGCAATCTGTATGTATTTGGACTGAGGTACAAAAGAAAAACAATAATTATGACTAATACGTTTATTTTATATATTTCAGATTGGATCGATACAGAGGAGACCCAAAAGAAGAGCATAAGGATAACTTTGAGTTTGAATGTCACATATTTGTGGATGACGCATTTCGGACAGAGAAAGAAACTGGAAAACAGTTTGTCAACGACTATGTGAATGACCTCATCCATGTGGTGATAGAAGTATACAGGTTATTTGATAGTTTTATATTTTCTCTTACACAAATGTGCGAACTAGGTCTCCGCTGGCTGGAAAAGTATGTTCATTTGTATGCTTTGATAAACAGTCCAGTGTAATATATAATATTGCCAAATCTTAACTCAAAATACAGAGAAGCATATAACTAACCAAAAGGACCATAGTACACTGCAAATGAACCTATTCCTTTAATCATTCACATTAATAGAGTGAATGCTATATTTATACACCTCTAATATGGTTGCATTTGCAGGGTATTTACCAACAAAGAGCCGGATGAAGTGTCAATTATTGAAACACCTTTTGGTGGCAGATTAATGTTTGTTATGCCGGAGGGAAACATGCTGTATGTTCATCTTAAAAATAAACAACTCATCCGCAACAAGAAGAGGTGGTCACAGGTATTGACCTTTTGGTCTTTTCGTTCCTTTATACATATTGAAATAGCATGTAGCAGAGCTTTTTGCTTACAGATATTGATTAGGAACAATCTCACATTTTAACTGATACCCTGGTTCCTACTCCTCACCCAATACAGTTTTGCATAAAAAGAAAAGTTAACTTAGTTCACACAAAAAATAACTTAAATATTAACCTGACACTTGTAAAAATATATTTGTTTTCAAACTTCATTATTTTTGTTTTAGATAATGTATTTGTACTACCTACTTGGTTGGAAAGGCTATAATTGCAAAAATCCACAAAAAATAACAGTAAGTATTTTGGTGAAATATATATGCTTTTTAATAGAAAAAAATACATTTCCAGTTGAATTTAAATTTGTAATGCCATAATAATGTTTTCCTACATTGCAGAGGCAAAACAATCCATGCCGTGCAAGCCTCATATCACTGGACGGTGAAAGCTACCTTTTGCCCACTCATGACAACGACAGTAAGAGGAGATACATTTCAGATGACAACACATACATCATGGCATTGGATGGGGACACAGATTTCCATCCCGCTGCTGTGATATTATTGGTTGATCGTCTCCGAATGTATGACAACGTAGGCGCGGCCTGTGGCAGGATTCACCCCACAGGAATGGGTGAGTTGTGCTGGGCCACACTAAACACCAACAAACTGCCGAATACGGCAAAGAGGGGCACCATAGAGGGAATAACGCTTTAACTTTGGTGTTGAACAGTCACAAAACTAAGTATAGTCATGGTATCTAATATGGAGACCCTTTCAGTAAACAGAGAACCTGGGGCATAGCAATCCTGCTGGAATTTGACTGTAGGTCTTTGTTCATGATCCGATGCAATTACTGGCTCTAGCACAGGGACTTTAAACTCAAGGTCTGGAGGGCCACTTTGTCGGCTGTTTTTTCACATGCTCCTGCACTTAAGTGCTTAACTCATTGGCTAGAGAGTCTTCACATCTCATTTCCAAAACATAATTTGGCTGCTGATTGAAAGGAAATGACAAAGCCAGCAGAGACCGCAGCTTGAGACACCTGCTCTAGAGTCACGTTATCTCAGGTGATTTATACTGTAGGGCCGTAAAAATAATTTCATGAGATCTGCACATACTACACAGTTTATGACGGTCTGTTTATTTCCACAGGGCCGATGGTATGGTATCAGAAATTTGAGTATGCTGTGGGTCACTGGCTGCAGAAGACAGCTGAGCATGTCTTTGGATCTGTCCTGTGTAGTCCTGGATGCTTCAGTTTATTTAGGGGTTCAGCCCTGATGGATGACAACGTCCTGAAAAGATACACAACCACCGCAACCAGAGCATCGGAGTACGTCCAGTACGATCAGGGTGGGTCTGACTCAAAATCATACTCTTAGGTTCAATGCACAATCCTGCGGTCATTGTTAGATAGATAGATCATTACATTTATATAACGCTTTTCTAGGCACTGAAAGTGCTTACAGTGATGAGGGGGAAACTCGCCTCAACCACCCCCAATGTATCTAGCACCAACCTGGGTTGTTGGTTATAAATAGCATTTCATTAAATTATTGTGTCAGATGAATCACTCCTATTATTTAATTATAACGCATTATATTCAGGATAAATATGAGGAGCTGTTCACTTACGCAATTTATTTTTCCTGGGTTGTTTCGACTGGACACATTAACAAATTGATTTTTTTGGTCTTGGTTATAAAGGGGAGGACCGCTGGCTGTGCACTCTGCTGCTGCAGCAGGGGTGGAGGGTTGAGTACAACGCCGCCTCAGATGCCTACACCAATGCCCCTCAGGAATTCAAGGAGTTCTACAACCAGAGACGGCGTTGGGGACCCTCTACCCTGGCCAACACACTGGATCTTCTGCACTCTGGAAAGGAGACTTCCAAGAGGAACACCTCAATATCCATGCTCTACATTATCTACCAGATCTTCACCGTGGGCTCCTCTATCCTCGGGCCAGCCTCTGTTAGCTTGATGGTTGCTGGTGAGTCTTTAAGATTCATCTCCCTATTGCAACACTGTCCTGTCCCGAGGCTTGAAGAAGCCTGTTTGCATTGCACATTGAATTAAGAAAAAATATGCGATTATTTCAGATGGTTCAATTAGTTCCACCAAGAGATGAACTCTGCATAGTGTCGACATCAGTGTTGGTTCTGAGTGTTCCGTGTTTTTCTGGCACACATCAGAAACCCCTAGTAGAGTGATGGGGTGAAAGGGGTTTGTTTGCATTTCAGGTGCTTTCCAGTTTGTGTTTAAGATGGAGGGGACCCTGGCCATCGTCGTTTCCATCATTCCTCCCATTGTTTATATGGCAATATGCTTCACCTGCAATGCCAACCTCCAGATAACAATCGCAGGGATCCTGAGTGTGCTCTATGCCTTCCTTATGACCGCCTCCTTCTTTTCCATCATTGGTAAGAGCTCATCGGTTACATCTTTTCCTTCTGTTTGTCATCATCTAGTATCCTGAGTGACAGACATTCTAAATGAATGTATGTGTAGACACATATAGTAGACTGTGGTTTATATGAATGGATGCAATATGTTTCTATGTTGAAGATGATTTTGGTTTGGGTTAAAATGGACTGATGTGCAAACATGCATTCTTGGCAGTAAATAAAGCTACATGAAGACAGTCAATATTAGCTGTAACTCCAGTACTTACAATCAGCAGTAGTGATTGTTACATCAGCATTAAAATGTTAAGAACATTCTAATCACATATTTGTGATCTTATACCTGACTATGGCTATTTCAGGTACACGGTAGGCTGAATAAAATAGTGGTACTTCAGGTGCCTTGCTTTTTGTGTTGGAGGGGAATTTGCCCATCACCCTTTATATCGTCCTATATGGTAATATGTCTATAGGGTGATATGCTCCACTTGTAAACCCACCTCACTGTGTGCTGTAGGTGACATGGTTATTCAGGGAACCTTCATCACTCCAACTGGACTCTTCTTGGTGTCCATGACCATCCTGTACCTGGTGACAGCAATACTCCATCCTCAGGAGTTCAGCTTGATCATCTACGGTCTGATGTACTTCATCTGCATTCCGAGCGGCTATCTCCTGCTGACCATCTACTCGCTGGTCAACATGCACATTGTGTCCTGGGGCACACGAGAGTCCAGTGAGGAAAAAGTGGATCATAAGACCGTTGGGCTTCTCTGCGACCGCACCTGCAAGCTGTGCTGCTGGGACGTGAAGTGCCAGGTCACCCAGGAGACGACGAACGCAGCCCTGTTGCAGATCCAGAACACGATCAACCCCAAAGCCGTCAACGTCCCGCAGCAGACGCTGCAGGGCACGGCGAATCCGAGCAGCACGCAGCCTGAACAGCAGGCTGTGGAAAGCACCACACAGAGTGCTCAACAGGAGAGCAGCTCCAAACCCAAAGATACCTACGAGAAGGAGCTTCCCAGCGATGATGAAATCGACGAAATCAAATCAGAAGGAAGGTAAACAGACAAAAGTAAATTGCAACCAGTACAGGGGGTGGCCTGTAGCGCAGTGGTTAAGGTACTTGACTGTGACCCACAAGGTTGGTGGTTCAGTCTCCGGTGTAGCCACAATAAGATCTGCACAGCCGTTGGGCCCTTGAGCAAGGCCCTTAACCCTGAATTGCCCCAGAGGAGGATTGTCTCCTGCTTAGTCTAATCAACTGTACGTCACTTTGGATAAAAGTGTCAGCCAAATGACATGTAATGTAACATCTAATTATTATTTCTTCTACATTAACTTGCATGTAACTCATCATCATTGAATCACCATTTAACTGACCTTCAAGACAAATGCACATATTTAGCCCATCCATGCCTGTACTTGTATCTAGTTTTGTAAGTACAGTAGCCTTTATTGCCTTGAAATATTTCGTGTTTGAAACCAGCTCGAGTGACGCCAGCAGTCAAATAAGGGATGACGATTATGACAGCATGGAAGATGATGATCGATCTGAGGTTGACAAACCAGAATCTGAGGTTGTGCCTGAAAGTGGTGAGTCTTCATTCTGTACATTCCCCAACTGCATAAGCAGTGAACAGCAGAACATGCTCATTTTCAGTCTCATCAGCTCTAATGCGACACTATGTATACACTGTTTAACTTGGTGCCATTTAAAAATAAAATGCCTTAGTTCAAAACCATACTGGAATGAGTTGCTGAACATAAAGTACTGTCTAAAGTCTTAGGCACCTGCATAACATTCTGTGCAGATAAGATTAATAATAATAATAATAATAATAATAATAATAATAATATAATAATAATAATAATAATAATAATAATAATAATAAAATTCAATGAAAGGTCCTAAATAAACATAGTATACATTTTATGTTGGAGAACTTGCCACAGTTCTTCTGCAGACTTTGGTTGGCTTCTTGCTTCTGATCTCAGAAAGCCTTGATCAAGTTTTTATGTAAAAAGTAGGAAATAGCTTTCAGTAATATGTCAAATTTAATCTTTTGGAAAATGAATATTTGGAAATCTCAAATGTGTTCTTTTATACTAACACAGACACACACACACACACACAAAACATTTATAGAATATAGTCTAGGGTGCCTAAGACTTCTGCACAGTACTGTATCTATAATTTATGTGCTGCAAGCTGAATGTTTCTGCCCTTCTATCCTAAGACTGGGTGAATCCTGTTAAAACTGAATTTCTGAAGAAACTGACCTATGCCAACATGAAGAGGAACCTGCAGGAGCAGATCCGCTATGCTCTGAGGAATAAGAACCAGGAGGAAACGTGCGAGGAGCTGGTGTTGATGCTCACAGACACAGTGAACGGAGAGCTGAAGGACCGGGTGGGGCCGGAGGACGTGCTGACGGACAGCCAGCTGGAGGAACTACAGTACGCGCTCAACGAGACTGCCAGGAGGGTCCTGAAGACCAACCACATGGAGAGGCTGAAGAGGAGGGTGAAGAGGGCCATAGAGAAGACTCTGGTTGCTCCTCAGATTGAGAAACTGACCGAGGTACACTTTACACTGAAGACACTTTATCAACACTCGCCTTATCTTTCATTTTTGTCCATCAACAGTCCACATATGTAAAGGTGTAATTGGATGCATGAAAAGATTAAAATATTCAATTAAAATTAGCTAAAAATATTGTTGAGTTGTAGACACTAGACAGCGATTTAAGAGGGGCAAAGTTAGAATGTACAAATAAAACCCATCTGATCAAATTAATGAGAACACGGAGCATAAAGATAAGATGCATGTAAAAAAAAAAAAAAAAAATCCATTCACATCAACTGCTCTGACATACTCTTCATGCACTACAGTTATGAAAACACAGAATAATATCTTTAAAATATTATAAAAATGTGGCGGAATTATGAATAATCAAACATGAATTAAAAATGAATTACTCTGAGAATGGTCTACACATGTTTAGAGTCAGGAATTACATTTCTTGATTATCTTTGAAATTGTTTAACCAGGATGAACATGACTTCTGGAACAAACTCATAGAAAGGTACCTGAAACCTATAGTCGACGAAAAAGCACATAAAGACGAAGTGACAAGGGAACTGAAGTCCCTCAGAAACAAGGTGTGTCTCGTTTGAACCGCTCTTATTTATTAACAGATGTACCAGGGATCAAGAACTTGATTTTGACAGCTTCATTGCTTTCTCTTGCAGGCAACCTTTCTGTACTTCATCGTAAATGTCCTGTGGGTTGTAGCCACGTTCTTTCTCCAAGCAATTGGTGACACAATCAGCATCAAGTTTCCCAAATTCTACCCAAATGGCCAAAAGTCCAATGAAACTATGAACGTAGAGCCACTGAGTCTGATGTTCCTTCTGTCATTCGCTGTGCTTCTTCTCGTTCAGTTCCTGGCTATGCTCTACCACAGGTATTACATCTCCCCTTATCCACAGTGACTTCACACAAAAGGCACTTATAACACTATCATTAGCTAAACCCAGAACAAATCATATTTAATATTACGCAAGTCATATTACACAATATTGGTAATATTTTGTACATTTTACACAGTGGTAGCATAGTCTTAGTACATCCCAATATTAGTAGTACTTTTTTTTATTAATTAATATTTTACATAACAATAGTGACAGTATTGCCTTTGTATATTTTACATACTAACATTAGTGACAGTATCAGTATATTTTACATATACTGACATTAGTGGTAGTGTTGCTTTAGTATATTTTCTGCATTCCTCTGTGTTGTTCTGAGGTATATCTTCTGCTAATACTGATTGTCGTTCTATCTTCTGTAGGATTTACACACTGATACATGTGGTATCCTATAGAAGCACAGAAAAAGACTACAGGGCCAATGAGGATGTGAGTTATCTATGTTTCACATAATACTGTTTAGACTGATACCGTTTTAAATTGTAAATAATAAGGTGTCTCCAGAATTCTTACATTTCCTTTAGGTTACTATGACGCATGCAACCACAAATGTAAAAAATATGATAAATAATTGGCTAAATACAATGTATTCTCTCAATATAAATACATGTATCTGCAGGCATGGATCATTAGGATTGCCTGTTATTTAACTTTTTTCTTTTCTTTTTCTTTTACAGGAGGATGAAGACAAAGGCCTAACACTTGAAAACCACATTGCAAGTGGTCTTGTGATCACCAGTGATGACTTATGAGACAGATCCTCACTACTCCAGGCTGCTGCACCTACAGCATAATGATTCTTTATCCCAATGCTGGCAGATCCTGCTGTAGTTTTATACCCTTTTAGGATGGGGCGGCATCTCAGAACTCAACAGGAGAGCAGCACTACTACTTGAAATCAAAAAGATTTTTTTGCCCAACTTTTAATTACAGTAATAAATACAAGGGCTATAATTTTTGAACATTATGAATGAGATTAGGCGTACTGTACATCGCACTGGAGGGTCTGGTCTGGGCCCCAAGGGAAGTGAAATAACAGGTGAATGTATTTGTTTTTGTTGCGAATGGCGATACAGCCTGACAGGTGTGCTGCTTATACTGGCCTGAGAAGCCTGGAATGCTGTACACCATTCAGACGGTCATCACTTCCCAATCTTTAAATGGGAATCTTTACTTACTGTATGTGCTGACACAGTGTATGTAGCAGGTGCACTGTGCTGGTCTGAATATCAAAGAAAATATGTATATATATTCTTTCATTTGTATCCCATAATCAAACAGTTGGTTCAAGTATAGATCAATGCAGGACAGTATGGCAGACTGCTAGCCACAGCACACTATTTAGCACTTTGTTAAGATTAAGCGGATGAAATATCAATTAGCCGAAGCACTCGCATTGCACAGGCATTGCCCCAAATCATACTGATTCACGTTAGCTAAAGTGTTTTTATGGAAAATATTTTACCAAAGAAACATTTACTTTTTAGAATGTGTGTTCAGTTAATATTGCTTTGATATTCTTCATCTGTTAAATAACTTGTTGAATAAATAAAATGAATTTTCACATTGTGACAAATAATATATGTCAATGTATTTATAAAACTGGTGGTTAATTATGTGTATTTAAGGCCTATATATAGTTAGAAAACCTTTATCAAAGATGAAGTGAAAATTATTTGTTCAACCTTTGTGCTTTTCACTATTCCTCTATTCTCTTTGCTTCGTTTTTTAAATTGATGTTTACTGTTCATAACAAGTGCTTCATTTGGAGATTTATTTTGGCCAATTTATTGGTTTTAGATAAAACTGCTCTTAATCTGGAAGCAGTTGAGTTCATTGTGTTATCTGTCACTCAACACTTGTTGGAATAAACGGGTGCATTAGATTGTAGACGTGGAGTTTGATCTTTTATCAGTACAAGAGACGTGCAACATTTATTGCACATGGACATATTCCACATTCCAGGCGAACCTGTTCTTTGAAAGGAAATGCAGAATAACAGGCTGGAGACGATCGGATGGGTCCCAGTTAATTGAGAGGGAAAGAATAACGTATGCTGCCCCATCCCCCATGCGCTTAATTCACATGTTCAGCCCTTGGTTATGTTGAGCCTGCACCAGCTAAAAAAAAAAAAGCAAAACAGGCCTAGCAGGATATTATGACTTAAGGTACAGTTTTATTCGACAACGTAAGAATCTCTTAAATTAATCCTCAATGGTTGTACAGAATAATTAAAAAGCCTTAATTACACATGATTTAACACATTGTACCATCCTATATCAGCACTGTACGATTTTGTAATGATACATTACTGTGCAATTTGTAATAAGGCATATGCCTGACAAAAACTGAAAATGAATTGCCAATGTTTACTTGGATTGGATGGCAAAATTGAATTGGCAAACAAAAAAAAAAGAAGGAAAAAAAAAAAAAGTCTCTTGTCTCTTGAACCAATCTTCAGTGTCCAGTGTCTTATGGAGCTAACTTTTTGTCCAGCCTGAAACAGAAGTTCATTTGTTGTTTGAATTATATAGGACACTAAAGCATATTATTTAACCCAATACGTAACACGTAAGAACAAATTTAACAGATAAATGGGTGCAAAAACACGATAATAAAGAATGTAAACTATTATACCCCTGGCAATATCATTATGGCAGACTTGTTTAACTTGGGTGTCTGCAGCCTGAGATTAGAGGTTGAGGAAATGTTGCTTTACTGCTCTTCGTGTGGGCAGAAGATAAAATCTGACTGAATGTGAGTATGCGAGTGATCTTTGGACAGCTCACTTCTTAAAGCTGTGCTGGAAAGGAGCGGTAGTTACAATAACACCAATAAACACTGCATTGTTCTTGCTACTGCGCTCTTTTGCTGGCTTTATTGCATTGAAGTTATGTCTGATATAAAATAACCCGCCTTTTTGGACCACACACTGTGTGAAAATTGTCCAATCAGAAAAAAGTCTTGTTCTTGTAAAAGCACTAATGGCACTAAAACTACTCTCACTTTGATAAGCACACGAAGCAGTGCTTTGGGCATAGAATGCTACACAACATATTGTTTGGCTATTGGTGCTTGCGATAACAAGGCTTGCGGCAATGACACCCTGCTATTTATTGTGTTTAGCAGAGAAGCCCTGTGGGGAATTTTTATTAGTTGCAATGAAATTTTGGGCAATTCGTGTAATGTGATGGCTAGGTTGTCATGACGATTTTGAGAGCTTGATCAATCTGTGGAAGAAGTTCTTGTCCTCTGGAGAGCCAGCAAACTATGTTTGTAGTTGATACATTAGGTTTAAAGTAGAAGACACCTTTCAGAATGTCCTTATTTACACACCCTAAACTTTCCACGGCAAAGGGCAAAAATGATGAACCAGTATTTAGTTAAATGCCACTTACTTGTATTTAATTAGCCTTCCTCCTTGTATGAGCTGAGCCGTTTCATTGGTTATGTGACAGGCAAACAGCAGCCAATTCCTGGGCTGGACTTTATAGGCGAATCTCATGAACACCAGAGAGTAGCAGGTAAGAGCTGGACAAATAAATAATACTCCATTCATTTTAACAACCATCCAGCTGTTGGAATTCAGTAAACGCAACACAAATTGCATTCTTATGATTAGAGACACAACTTATAATCTAAAAATAATAATAAAGTTGTGTAAAATGTACACTTCACAAAATGAAAATGAAGGCACAAAAATGCACTTATTTAGCATTAAAAGCGCTTTAGTGTATTTACCTTTTACTGCCATGAGTCAAGCGGTCATTAATAGCCTGCCGATAAGCAGATGTTCTCATTAAGCCACAACCCTGTGGTAGTGTTATAGGCATTGGGGTGCATAAAGTTGGCATCAGCACACAACACTGCACTGAAACATGGTCTGCAGTCTTGCTTACCGAAGGTCATCCTTCCACTGATGATCTCAGGGCTTTTCTTCATGTCAGAGATGGCAGCTATAGGCAGTCCCCAGTTGGCCACTGGCCCCCAGAAATGCTGCAGCGCACAGTACATGAAGTCAGCCTACATTATGCCTTCAATACATTCCACATAACGTCAACATTACTTACTGCATATTAATATGCTGCATCGTATTAAATGTGGTTTTGGAGTGGGAGGCCTAAACCATTAAAGTCATAAGAAGCAATGAAGAGGTTGTAATTCTGGGCAAACAACTTCCTTTCTGGTCATTGCACCAGCACACTCATCTGTAAGTGAATGAACATGCAGATAATTTCATGAAAGTAAAATGGCTTGGATGAGCTTTCCATTAGTTATACTCCTGTTTCCCATAACTGCTGTATGTGGCACAGAAGCTGTTTATTATTGGCACAGCCAGGGGGTTGCAGATAATTTTTTCTTAATTTTGTCTCAGCAATATCTGTTAGTAATGGCAATATGAACGATATAGGCTACTATATACTAGATATTCATATTCATATTCGTATTGTATTCATAAAACACATTTTGAGCTATATACTCAAAAATGTTTTGGATTCATTTTCTCATAGCTCAGGTTAATTTAATTATTTTGCTCTCTAATTTCTGGACTCAAATTTTTAGGTGTGTGTGCACAAATAGTGGCATGTCGTCAATTGTCAAATTGCTGATTAATCTATAGTAGCAAGGAACTGAACATGCACACTGCTCAAAAGTGTTTCTGGTGCTGGGACACATATTCAGAGTAGAAAATAAAACCCTTGCATGAATATACAGCCTGAACACTTCAGTGGAAATCACCTGAACCATGTTAGCCTGCTACAGTTTAGCATGGGTTCGCTTAGTGCGGGTCTGCCACTGGGGTCAGGCTGTGAGAATTAGCACAACTTCCCCCTGTGGCGAAATATTCACCCCCATGAACTCACTTCCAGGATCTTAAGTGATGTACACCACACTTAATTGTTGGGATTAACAGGAGACAAATTACTGGGCAAAAAGTACCTGAATGTTCCCCACAATTATAAGTAAAAAAAAAAACCTCATGATCAAAAAACCTCAGACGGAACAAGGAAATACAAACAATGACTCGTGTGATAAAATCAAAGAGACTTCCTGTAAAAAATCCCATGCATGCAGGCAGTAAAGAGATTAATGCATGGCAATACATGCAGAAAATTATGGGAGAAATTCCTCACCGTGCTGAGTCGGAAGGTCCCACACAGACGTGCAGTGGTGACGTGTTTGGATGGCAGAAACAAGGCCATGAAAGAGAGAAGGATTAGACACAGAAAACCTACTTACAGTACGCAAGCAAATTTAGAGGAGAAACATCAGTGCCTCTTTCATCCACTTTAAATACCTTGAAAAAGTTTTACTGGTACCTGAAACCTATGAAAGACAAAGCTTTTCAAGACGTGCATAGTGACACTTAGGGTAGGCTACTATATGTGATAACATAACAAGAATGGTAGCACGTTCAAGTTCCTTAGCTTTGGAAGTGGGGTGGGATATTTAAATTCCATGCTAAAATTCCTGAAATGGGACTTATTATAGCCCTCCTCAGGCAGCAATTGTTAATGCAAAAACATGTGACTTAGAGGGGCAGGTATGTAAAAGTTACATGACCTAGATAAACAAAAACCATAGCCTACACGTGCATGGCAGAGTCATAAAATTAAATGAATGTGCAAAAGGTCAATATACTGATGTGGGACTATTTGAAATGGAAAAAGGGCATTATAACATTGGTATCATCAAGCACATGCCACAAACTTGGCATGCAATTACTGTGCATATATTAAATTGGTCAGTAATAAATCTGGTCAATAACAATTGTCTAGTATGGAGCTTTAAAAAAAGAAATTGGAAAAATGCAAGCAAATCTTAAAACTTAAAATATGCACACAAAACATTATCAGCAGGCTAATGTTCAGGCTAATAGTTGAAAGTACCTAGTTTGAGAAACTGCTTTTTCCGACTATCTACACATAAGTGTCATGCGACATCATCACCCTTTATTGTACTATAGGGTACAGTGTTCCCATTTAAGGACCATTTTCACCGGAAAAACTGGAAAAAAATATTTAGGAGCACAACTACAAATTGGGATGTGTTTGTGAGATCATACATTTTCACATTCAGAGCATATGTACTCCACTCTAAAAAGTAGAGTGGTACATATGTAAATTAGCAAAGCATAAATTTAGGCATCAATCAGCCTACACAGATAATATAAGAAAAAAAATACAAAAACAAAACAGTTCATGAATGGTTCAAACAAAGGACTGTAGTCCTTTGTAGACTGTGTACAAGAGCTGTAATAGGTTAGCCATTGCTTTCTGTTCTCACACTAGAAACTTTGAATTTCAGCCAACTTGCGTGACCTAGGAGTAGGACAGTTTGGTAAAGTAGTTACAATATTACATTTCAAGGAAATGCATCCAGGTAGTTAGCTTTGAATGTGACTAAAAATCGAGCGGATTATTATGACAAACTATTTATTAACTCTTATGCTTTAAAAATAATCTTGTTGCTTAACTGCACAGATAATGTACAAAGCACAAAATATACTTCCTGTATTCAGAGTTTGAAATTAGAGAGAGCCAGTATGAATTTAAGGGAGAAGGTATGTTTAAAAAACAAGGGTAAGGACAAATATAAAGAATGGATGGGTATCTGTGAAAGGGGTTAACTTGTGGAATATTTGTGGCAAAAAAAATGTATGTGTAAAACACTTGTTTAAGAATGAGGTGCTAAACAAATATAAAACTGAGGTATGATTATTATTGTATCTGAAACGTTTTTTTTAATTTATATTATGTTTTGTTTTTATAAAGCCTAAACCTAGTAGTGAAAGGGTTGACTATTAGAATATGTTGTGTAAAAATGGTAGGTATAATAAGCTAAAGCTTCAATATTGTTATTCATTATTTCTATGTGTATTCATTCTGTAAGAAAGGCTAACAAGGACCGAAATAAATTACTACTAATACTACTACTACTACTACTACTACTAGAATAATAGCTTTCATACGGACTCATTACCTGCATTGCTTTTGAATCTTTGCGTAATCAAGCATATTAATACCTTTTTGGTAGCCTACAAAAGGTGTAGTAGGAGTTACTCTGAATATTTGGCGAAAGCAACAAATAAGAACAGTCTCTTAGAGATGATATTGGTGGGGGTAGGATGTCTTTCAATATCGTACGCCTAACTTAACCTTTTTTAAAAAAAATTTTTAAGCAAAGCCCACACACACACACACACACACACACACACACACACACACACACACACACACACACACACGTGTCCAATATGCGTATAATATTTGCATGTTGGACCAGCTATGACGGACCACCCGACTTTGTACAAAATCTCAGTAAACCGCCTGCAGATGACCTAGATTCGGACAGCAAGGTAGAGAAGTATTGATATTTGATCACCGTTTCCCCAGTTACATTGATCTTTCCATCGGAATTCAATGCAAACATCACCTTCGAGACAGTTTGTTATGAAATGTCAAACTTTGGCAGTTTGGTAGTCTTCGTCACAGAAATGACCCTGCCAAACAAACTCCGATAACTGTGCTCTTTCAAAGTCATTGGGAACTCTTCCTCTAATTAAATACACTTGCAACTGGGCCTGTCGGCACTTTTATACACAATCTGAGTGTGCTTTTGGAGTTAACTGGAACCACACCTGTGTGCAAGCACCTGCTTTCAATTATCCCTAATTTACTCATGTTTAGCTAAATCAAGATTAGTAACGCATAACGTTATCAAATGTAACGTTTGCTCAACTAGCTAGAGAACGATGGCAGTTAAAAGTTAGACGCAGGGTAAAACTCTAATCCTATTTCAAGTCTATGGTCCGGTTACATAGCTACACTAGCTCGGGAAATAAGCTTCACATACTATGCATATCATGGCGAAACGTCATTAGCGAACTGCACCTGGTAAAACATCATAAAGCTGATGTCAGAGCTGTCATTCGGATGAGTACAACGATAATGCAACTCAACCGGTATCTCATCCAGATAACGGCAATAGCTAGCTAGATTATCGTTAGCAACCCGGCGTAGCCAATTGATACAGTCTAAGGTTAACAGACTAAGGCAATATGTAGGTCACCCCTAACACTTAATTTACATTAACCTACCTCATCAAGTAATCTCTAAAATCCTTGCTTCGTAGGTGGTCAATCGCTTTACGAGCCAATACCCCAGCCATTGTTCGTGGTTTAAAGGTTTATGTTATGAAAGAACAGTCTCCTAAATATCACCGTAATCTTAATGACAAAGTCAGGTCCTTGTTTGCAACCATCCAATGTACATTGACGACACTGTCGCAACGTTTACTCTCGACACAGAAAAAATACCGGCGCCCATTGGTCATTGCTGTGCCGTATATCGTTTCTTGACCCTGGAGCGGATCTGTTGTGGGAGAGCATACAGGAAGTGAAACGTCAATTATTTTCTCGTAACCTTAGACGTCAGACGCAAACCATTGTAGCCAATGGGGAGGTTTTCATACTGGCCTATCATTGGTCCAGGACAAGCCAATGGTCATTTGAAGGACAAAGTAAGCCATCTGCATTAAAATAGTTCTTACACGGATTATTCCAGCCTATTTTTACTTACGTATGATCTTTAGATGAAAGTCTGATGTACGCGGAAATAATTCATTATAAGATTACTGTTGGCATTTGCCATAGCTTATATTATGTTGAATACTATGATATTACATACATAATATTGATTATTTCATGTTTAAAAAGAGGACTGAATTTGGGACTCTTGGATAGCGTCCACGGTGCCTGTTCTTTTAAGTTATGTGATAATGTAGTATGTGACAGTGATCTACATATTCACCTTTACTGTGATAACACTGTGATGATAACATGACCTGTTCATCTCCTTTCTTGCTTACACATTCCACATTGGAAATTTGGGCAGAATAACTAAATTAACATAATAAAAACAAGTACAGCATTTTCAAAATAATATTTTGCATGGGCATTGTGTGTCTGATGCCAAATTCTTGTTTTATATTACTTTAAATACTTTCATCTTCCATGCCATCACAAAGTTCCACACTCAAAATGGCTGTCAAGACCAATATAACACAATAAAGTGTTCTTTTTGTGGAATGTTTATTCATAAATGTTTGACATTCAGGCCAAGACAAAGCAGCCATGGACTATATACAGCACAGCTAGCATATACAATCTCCTGAGCAACATTTTAACATTGCAGCAACATGATAAAGTAGCTACAATGTCACCATTAAGCTATGGGAACCTTTTGTGTCCCATACTCTCATGTTTCAATGTTCTTTATTTAGTAATCTCAAAATTATTGGCACCCCTAACAATTATTGTGAATAAAATCAAAGTGAAATTGGCATTACAATTTTACTTTAATTTAGTTAATCTCAGCCCGTTCTGGTTCCTCAGTGGTGGAATGACTTGCCTACCACTGTCAGGACAGCAGAATCCCTCCCCCTGTTTCGACGCAGACTCAAAACACACCTTTTCAAACTCTACCTTAGTCCTCCTTCCTGATTTCCCCCGCCCCCCCTTTCTGATATCCCTATCCTCCTTGTCTAACCCCCCCCAAAAAAAAAAAAAAAAAAAAAATTGCACTTATGATGACTATATGTTTAGAACAGCATTTCATGTGTATTTTCCTAGTTATGGATGTGATGCTTTGACTTGTGGAAGAACCTATGCACTTGTAAGTCACTTTGGATTAAAAGCGTCTGCCAAATGACTAAAATGTAAATGTAAATGTCTAAAGGAACTATATTGTGTCATTCCATCACTTCCTGTTTTATTATCATATACAAATGAGGTAGCAAGCATGTAAACTTGTCAACTATCAGCATGGGAAAAGCCAGAACTGTCAATTCAGAAGACACAGATGTTAACTGACCATCACAAGTCGGGTAATGGGTACAAAAACATACTTAAACAGTTAAACATACAATTAAGCACTGTAAGTGCAATAATAAGAAGAGGTAACATATATGGAATGGTTGTGAACTTTCCAGGAAGAGGATGCAAGTGCATATTATCCCCACAGACAGTAAGGAACATGAGGGCGGCCATAGGTAACCCAAGGATCGCAGTTTCAGAATTGCAGATTGTTAGTGTCTTGGGGTCACTACATCTAAAATAAATAATGAAATGGCACCTCCATACCAACAAACTCTTTTGAAGGGTGGCACGAAGACAGCCCTTACTGAGCACAATAAACAAAACCGAGCATCTTGAGTTCAACCTCACTGGAATTATGACTGGAAGAGGGCTATGGTCAGCTGAGACCAAAATTGAAAGTTTGGCGGCAAAATGGAATGCATACCAGGAGAAACACTGTCAAATATGACAGTGGGTCATTGATGTTTTGAAGATGTTTTGCTGCCATTTGGCACCATTTAAGATTAATGGCACAATTAATTCAACAAAATACCAAGAAATCTTGGAAGAAAAACTGGTTGCCTCTGCTAGGAAGCTAGCTTGATTGTCCAGCAGGACAATGACTCAAAGCATACATCAGAATCCACACATAAATGGTTCAGTAAAAACAATAACCATGTGCTGCAATGGCCATCTCAGTCAACAGACTTAAATCCCATGAAAAACCTGTGATCTGACCTGAAAAGTGGGGTCCATAAGTGCAAAGTGAATTACTTTATGAATGTTGGAAAAGAAAGCGTATGTCAATAACTGTATTATTTATTTGCTGATAGCACTTTTTGTGAATATTTATCAGGGGTACCAATACTTCTGGAGCACACTGTAAATAATTAATGGCCAAAACCTTACATTTTTGCAAACAGAACAGAACACTGATAATTCTTTCTGAGGAATAATAGGGGTGATCACATATCTAGCCATGTACTTTAAGTGGTAAATGTCAACATTTTCCTCTTTAAAACTGCTTTTGCATTCTATTAATTAACATCCTTTTTGTGTGACTGTAACTGAAAACATTAAACAAACATGATCTGACATTTTTAATTGGATGCACTCAGTAGTCTTACACCTTTTAAAAGGGACACTTTGGAAAACTCCCGTGTTAATCAACCATTTGCAGACTTCATAAGTATTCTCAGATTTAATATATTTTCACAACTGACAGTCTTTTAGCATGTAGGTATGACTCCTGTTTTACACCCAGAACGTTTCTGCAATCTCTTTCAATTAGGGATGAGAACATGTAAATAATACAGCCATTTGCTGTATGAAAATTAAAATAATAACTTAACAAATTAAAGCTACTAGGGTCAACACTAAGATGTTTTTATCGCTTTATAAAGTGCACTTGATCAAATAAATTAGAAACAGACAAAAACAGACAAATAGATATATAGGGTTACAACAACAGATGTCATTAATTAAGACCACAGGCCCAAGCCTGCACAAGCAGACCCAGTGTTACAAACAAATAAATGTGCACCAAGTTGCAATGAAAATGAGAAAACTATTTATTTGATGGGTTAAGCACTGCTAATAGTCCAACCATACATGTTTTTGTTCATGGTGATTTTGGAAATACTGAGATTCTATGCAATCTTAACACATATAGATAATGGTCCATCTGTAATGGAGTGGGGACAGAGGACCAGACACAACTGAAAAGGGAACCTTAAAGTTACCCACAGGACATGTGATAACCACTAATATAATCTAGGGGAACCACTAGAGGAGAAAGGGAAAACAGAAAACCTGGTAGAAGAGTCTATTTAGACTTGAGAGGTACTCTACAGACTCAATGGAGCAGGGTTCTTCCAATTGACTGAAGATAGCCCCAAGTAATTATCTAAATCTAGCTCCTCACAAACTGGAAGGCGTTAGAAAGAGGTGAGAGGATATCCAAGAAAACGGATACGGCCACCCGAATACAGGGCAACACACCTTTAAAATATAAAGAAAATCTGACTTCCAGGCTCTAACTTGCTCAGAGTCTGAAGCAAAATGCAACACTCAAGCACAGACAGGAGGGATAATGGGCCTTAAATAGAGTAGAGCCAGCCTACCAATAATGGATAATTGGTTTGGTAATTAGATTGCACCTGGATACCAATAAACCGAGGCTGAAATCTGTGCATGTGTGGCAAAAAAAAGCTACAGCCTGGAAAATAAGTTGAGAAACCCTGACGCCATCTTGGTCACTCTAAATAAAAACAAGCAAAAAATAAAAAAATAAACAGTTGAATAAAACTAACTGTTGTGATTAAAAGGGTTTCATAAAATTGAGTACTATTTCAGGCCTACATTTAAAAAAATAAATCCAACTCATGTTTCATTGCAACTAGGCCACAGATATCAATAATATTATAAAAGATAGGCAAATAACATGTACAATGCAGGCTGTTGATTACATAGAAGAGCATAAAGCAGGATTTTTTTTCTCAGCATGCTTTGATTTCAGTAATACAAGAAAATCAGGGAAAATATTTATGAGCAACGTCAATACTGAGGATGCTGAAGGGAACATTTATCAAACAGAAAATGTGAAATGACTGACCAGAGTCTGTCCTAATTGTTACACAGTTTAAAGCAGTTGAATACATATCAGCTTGTAGCTTTCACGTTAAATCTGGACATATTTATTCATAATTTATGAATACTCTGTGCATATTTGAAGATGCATTTTCAGTTTAAATACATTTGGTTTGACAAGAGAGTATAGAGACACATATTCAGCGTTGATAACTACAGTATGTACACCTATTATTCACAAAGTGGGGCTTTTTATTTCTACTATGTCTATCCTGAAGTGTCATTTTGATTCTTGTGAGAGTATCATTACAACTGACAACATACTGTACAGTACATAAAGATTATAATACAATTTAGTGTAGCTTCCCCACAATAACAGGAGAACTATTGTACCTAGCTTAGAATTGACTTCTGTATCAGAAAAAATACACAGGTGTAATGAAAACTAAATTTGTATTAATTTATTAAACTCACAGTGCGATCACTAAATACCAGATTCCTGTTCAATAAGCATAGCTAAGTACTGAGTAGGTTTGACAACCTCCTTGCTTTGCTAATACTAGAACCCATAGTAAATGGGGGCCATTGTCAACTTGACTGGATGCCTGATTATGACCAAATTATTAGCATAAAAATGTTATTAAGGACATAAAATGTTTCACACTAGCTGCAAAGATTGGCAGATGCTGAGGTTGTGTCACTAGTGCAATGTTGTTAAGATTGACGGTATAAAAAAAAATTTCATAACATGCATATATTTTAGAAGGGAACACACATATGTGCCTACATAACTTATTGTTGTAATTAAAGGCTTCTGACACGTTGTTAACCATTCCTTATACACTGATGAGCAAAAACATTACGACCACCTGCCGTTGGTCCTCTGTGTTCCATTAAAACAGCTCTGACCCGCCGAGGCATGGACTCTACAAGACCTCTGAAGGTGCCCTGTGGTATCTGGCACCAAGACGTTAGCAGTAGATCCTTTAAGTCCTGTAAGTTGCGAGTTGAAGCTGCCGTGGATCGAACTTATTCCAGCACATCCCACAGATGCTTGATCAGATTGAGATCTGGGGAATTTGGAGGCCAGGGCAACACTTTGACCTCTTCATCATGTTCCTCAAGCCATTCCCAAACAATATGAGCAGTGTGGCATGACCCATGGCACATTATCCTGCTGAAAGAGGCCACTGCCATTCGGGAATACCGTTGCCATGAAGGGATGTACTTTGGTCCCCAACAATGTTTAGGTAGGGGGCACGTGTCAAATTGACGTCCACATGAATGCCCGGACCCAAGGTTTCCCAGCAGAACATTGTCCAGAGCATCACTGGCTTGTCTTCTTCCCACTGTGCATCCTGGTGCAATCGCTTCCCCAGATAAAGGGCGAACACGTACCTGGCCATCCACATAATGTAAAAGAAAATGGACTCAAACTTCTTCCATTGCTCCAAGGTCCAGTTCCAACACTCACATGTATATTGTAGGCGCTTTTGACGGTGGACAATGGTTAGCATGGGCACTCTGACCGGTCTGTGGCTACGTAGCCTCATATGTAGCAAGGAGCGATGCACTGTGTATTGTGACACATTCCTCCTGTAACCATCATTCAAGTTTTCTGTGACTTGTGCCATAGTAGCCCTTCTGTCAGTTCGGCCCTCGCACATCTATGAGCCCTTGGCACCTAACAAGTTTGTGGTTTGTCCCTCCTTGGACCACTGTCGGTAGGTATTCACCACTGCAGACCGGGAGCACCTCAGAAGCCTTGCCGTTTCGGAGATGCCCTGACCCAGTTGTCTGGGCAAAACAAATTGGTCCTTGTCAAAGTCGCTCAGGTCTTTACTCCTGCCCATTTCTCCTACATCCAACATGTGGACTACAAGAACCAACTGTTCGCTTACCTTCTAATACATCCCAGACTTTGACATGCTCCATTGTTATGAGATAATCAACATTATTCGCTTCATCTGAGTGGTCATAATGTTTTGGTTCATCGGTGTAAGTAGGACTGCGGTTTCCTACATATAAAATGCAGTAGGTATGAAGATAGGAAAAAGACACACAAACAATATTCTGCATTCTGCACAGGTATTCAGTAAACCCTGTACACTACAGCCTAGAGAAAGCATTCTGAGATCATTTAATTGGCAGATTGTATCTTTTACATAGCTGAGAACATATTAATATTATAATATACAGAGGGCACTTTTAAAATGATCAGTAGCTGGTATAAAAATACAAGGCCTAAAAGTTTTAGCTGGCAGAAGCAAAGTTTCCTCTTCAATTGATTGACGGAGCCCACTGAATGAATGTTTGTTTTTCATGGTTTGTAATTTAAGATTAGTGTTTGTGCTTTTTCGTGTAAGGAGACTAACGTAAGCTCACTGTGTTCCAGGAAGCGGCCACTTCCACCAGAAGTTAACATGCGTTCAATGGTATTTTTTCTCCTGAGGAATCCGGATTATGGTTGCTTATTGACTATCCCAGACACTAAAACCCTTTGATTGATGTGAATTGCACCAATAATTGTAGAGAAAATGACAAATAACTGCAAAATGTCCCTGCATTTGGAAGACCGGGTTAGCTCACGATGGTCCGAACACCACCGTATAAACCTGCCCGGTTCGTAGTTTCTCCCCACCACAATGTCACAGTGGAGCACTATTACCACGCCACTGTATGCTGAAATGGATCGCGTACGTGACTCGTACCAAGTTTTTATGAAAACGGAAGGAATTATACTTTACACACACAAAAACCAAAGCTGATCTGGAAGTAATTTTTTAGTTATTCGTCATGAAAGTTGCACTGTTTGGAACAAGGTGAGTTTACGTTACTGTGGAAATCTTTTGTCTATCATGTTTGGGCTCAAAGTCATACCTGTACAGATAACGAAAATGGTCAAGATGATGTCTCGGGAGCAATACCTGACAAAAAGGTAATCGCATTCAATAATGTGGCTGAATCCCTGTTTTTGCACACTTCTGTCATGGATATCAATATTCCACTGGACCGCTTCAGACAATGTAGCCACTGGGTGTGACTCTTAAGCCAATACTAGGAATAATAGGAAATGTGAGGGCACTTTGTTGGTCATTGTCTATTGAGCATGTGCTACAAGCGTGTGGACGTGAGCCTCTTCATCCCTCGTCTCTGGGCCAGGCCAGATGACAGCACGGGTTCTAACTTTGGGGCCTGAGGGGATCGATTCAGAGCAAAGTATGTAGCAGCCATCGCTCCCTGTGTAGACAACAGAGAAAATCAGTCAGCTTATATGCACTGGGAAATGGCTCACATGCAACAAGAGGCATTTCAGTAAAAAAAGACCATACATCACGTAGCACTCAGTTCTGATGGGTGTTTGGCAGGTGCAACTACAGTACTGCTCAGATGGTGGCAGCAGTGAACAGCCGTCAGAACAGAAATTTAAATAAGCAAACCCAAGTCCCCTCTTGAAGGACACAGAATCAACAGAGGCTTAAATATTAATATACAAATGTCTTGATATACCACTTTATAAAAACACTTAATGGTAAAGTAACAATGTTAATATTCTGGAGTATAATACAGTACTGTGCAAAAGTCTTTGGCACCTGTAAAACATTCTGTACAGATAAAGATTCTTTCAAAATTAATTCAATGAAAGGTCCTAAATAAACATACTATACATTTTACAGGACATTTTTGTAATTTGGCAGAATAGTTAAAAACTGAATCAAATCAATATTTTTTGTGACCACCCTTTGGCGTTAAAACTGCATCACTTCTCTGAGATAGCCAACGCTCTCCTGCAGTTCTATAAGACAATCAGCAGGGAGGTTGTTCCAAGCATGTTGTAGAACTTGCCACAGTTCTTCTGCAGACTTTGGTTGGCTCCTTGCTTCTGATCTCAGACAGCCTTGATCAAGTTTTTATGTAAAATGTAGTCAATTGCTTACAGTAATATGTTACTTTTTAAAATTAAACACAAAAATGCCTCTGTAAAATTAAATTTTTTGGAAAATGAATATTTGGAAATTTCAAATGTGTTCTTCTATACTAACACACACAAAAAAAATAAACATATATATATATATAATGAAGTCTAGGGTGCCTAAGACTTTTGCACAGTACTGTAGGTGCAGATTACTATTTATCAAATGATAATGGTGACAGTATGTTCATAATATATCCTCTTATGTATCACAGTCATGTCTGAGAGGGCTTCATTTGTATTACTGTATCATTATTAGGTTCATGTAGCATTTTGATAGGAAGTATTATTATTTTCAATGAGATCAAATGGCTTGACAACACTTGGCTTTCTTGTTCTGGAGTAGCCTGTGTGCTTGGAGTGCAGACACAGCACACAAACACGGCTAGCAGTCTTACCTTCACCAGCTGTACGTCCTGTCTGATGAGCTGGTTCTGTGAAAGATGCTCTCTGTTCACGATCCAGGGGTGTCTGAGGACCTGCGGGGCGGTCAGCCGCTGGTGGGGGTCAACATGGAGCATTTTAGACACGATGTCCTGAAGAAAAAGACATTGGACAGTCAGGACCAGGCGGCTGCGGTGTGGACGTGACAGGTGAAGCCGTCCACAATATGTGGTTTCCATGGATACTGTAATTGGGAATATATCCAGTCACTGACTGAATCCTAGCCACACGGATGCCCTTTAAAAAAAAATAATAATAACCCAGAAGCGTGATAAACATCACCTTGGCAGCTTCAGACACCGTGTCCCAGTTTCCCCCTGAGAGAGCGTACTTTCCACTGCCGATACGTGCCAGAATTTCCTCTGGAGTGTCGTCAGGGCCGTTAGCGAACGGGGTGAACCTTAAGAAGATGGGATAGGATAGCAGCTCATGTCCTAGCCCACACAACACTGACACTGCTGAGCTGCCTTCTTCACAAATATCACCACACAAAAATACTACCGCACAAAACTGTCTGTACTATTTACTTTATTTATTTATTTTCATCCAGTGGACTTAACTTAAGCTGTGTTCTTAAAATAGACAGATTTATAATACTTAGATATTCCTACATATTCTAGTTCATAATATGGGAAAATGAACCAATCTAATTCAGATATTTTTAGAAGGGGTTTTAAGAAGAGCTTTGGATGCTGTGCTGAATTATAACAACACTTTTTTTTTCAGATGCTATGATTATAGAGAGACGTACACCCCCCAGCCGCAGTCCAGAACCTGGCAGCAGTGGGTTTGCCTTTGTGGAGGAGTGCAATTAAGGTGAATCTGCTGCTGACCTGACCTCAGCTTACTCAGAAATCCCTCTTCTCCTCTTGTCAAAATGAGACCCTTTACCGAGGGGGATGGGACCACTTGAATGGTTTTTTTTAGGCTACCTTGGTTTTACTATTACTAAACACCATGGATCAAGCCTGAGTTGAAGAATTCTAACATTCATTGAATTATAATGTTCTAAAAATATAACATAACATTTGAAAATAGAGGTATAGTTCCTATCATTAAGTCACATACATAACTGATTGTATCGGCATTGTGTATAACAAGAAGTTTGTTTTGGTGGCTCGATCCTCAAGTCAAATTAAGGGCTCCCAGCACAGCAATGTCATTGTAATAAGACTACATTAACTTAAGTAGAAAATACCTTTCCTTAAGTAAGAATAAAATGAATATTCTTACTTTCAATAATACAAATAAACTGTAATTCAAATAATTTGAATAGAGAACTAACCAATGCTTCATTTCATTACCAACATAAAGGCATGGCGATAGTGGGCATATGGTCTCAGGGTATAATTCTGACCAGAACTCTATACCAGAACATTTTGTAATGGATAAAAAACTACTGTATATATCACTCTCTCATCGTAGTAGGCAATATCTAGCAGGTAATATAACATCAGGTCAGGAGATCAAGTAGTACACTTACACATTTGACAGTGTAATAAATACGCATACACAAGTAGATAAGCAGGAAAAAGTTAAAAGAAGAATCTGTGTTTCTGTTGCTATAATGTACAGTATTCATCAGACAGCCATGTTCTGTGTGTGACACAGCCTTCTGAAAAGTTGTATTTGTAAAGAAACCCTGGTCCATGCCTCACCCTGCAAGCATTGTGTACAACAATATCCCCAAACTCCAGATGTCACAGGCTGCATCATACCCCTGCCTCTTCAGCACCTGGAACGGGAAAAACACAAATCATGTGACTTCTGAACAAATCGGATGTTCAAAAATGAGATTTTCCAGTTCGCATACAATTCTCATAAAATTCATTTGGACTCCTAGTTTAAGGTGTATGAGTAATCATTATTGTAGGTTCTCTGAAGGAGTGTTTATCTTTCATGTTGCACCTCATGACTTTAAAATGTGCTTCAGCTTTGAAATCATAGATAAAATAATAGCTTTTCCCCACTAGGGGGAAATAGTGTTGTGTTATAGAGACTAAAATTAAACTAGGGAGTGAGGCTCCACCAGAAGTAGGCTTTCAGACGCAAGTGTGCAATACATACGTAAATACTGCAATTCCATATTCATTTGAGCCAAATACACAAAGTACATTGGATTAAAGTTGAAAAAGCTGTCTTGCATACCTCCGGGGCCACAAAGTTTGCTGTGTAGCAAGGCGTCATGAGCAGGCCGTTTTCAGCCCGCAGCTGCTTCGCAAACCCAAAATCACAAATGCGGATAGACTCGGGGTCTCCCGTTTCATCCACATAGAGGATGTTGCTTGGCTTCAGGTCTCGATGGACAACCTTCGATGACGATATAAAGAGATTTATAAAAAGGTGTTGAAACCAGGGCGGTTCACATTGAGTGCAGAGAGATGCAATGGTGGTACCGTACCCCCTGTGAGTGCAGATACTCCACGGTTTTGGTGATGGTGCAGAGAACAGCGCTGGCCTCCCGCTCGGAGAAGCACTTCTGCCGCAGGATCCGGTCCAAAAGCTCCCCGCCCCTCATTAGCTCCATCACCAGGTACACATACTTTCCATCATCATACACCTGCAAATATACACGTTTCCCATGTATCAGGTACATATATCCACCATGTATCACACACACCTACAGGTACATATTCTCCCCATGTATCACACACACACACACACACACACCTGCAGGTACATGTTTTCATGGACAATTACTTCCCGTTATTAATGTTAGCAGTCTGACATTCTTAAATGAAGTTCACAGTGTTCAAAGTGTATTTTCTTTCATGATTCATTAGATGTGTGAATCTTCTTCGCTGTTTGGACAGAAATCTATTGGAAGAAGGTATTATGCTTAGTTACGCACATCCTTTAGAGTTATGATGTTGGGATGCTGTCCGTATCTCAGCAGGATCTCGATCTCTTCTGTGGGATTCCTCCTCGCTCTGTCTATGATCTGCAAGAAACGTAGCCTCTCACTCTCCCTTCTTTCAAATAAGGGCAGACATTTGTAATCGCTTGACAGGTTTAACTGCATGAACAATAGCAGCAGCATCATCAGATTTCCTTTTTCAATCAGAGGATGTCACAGACAGTTGTTCCGAACGGAAACCACGGCTTAGCTCTCGCTCACCTTGACTGCGTACTCCACGCTGGTAATTTTGTGAATACAACGCTTACAAATGGAATAAGCTCCAACGCCAACGTCCTCCTTCATTTCATAGCCATCCGTGAAATGGATGTTAGTTCCATGTAGTTGCTGAAAACAGGTGAAATGTTGTTTTACAGTAATTCTAATGGTAGCCAGGTAGTAATGCTGATACGGTATTTTAGAATGAAAAAACAAATTTCCTGGCTTTTGCTAAAAATATCTATGTTAGTTTGTCTTTAAAATCCTGTTTTTTCCTACTTTGGGCCTTGAAAAATGATAATCCGGGCTATGCAGACTACAGAATCTCAGAGGGTGCCTATAATCCTCATAT
Source organism: Conger conger (assembly GCF_963514075.1). Taxonomy (NCBI): domain Eukaryota; kingdom Metazoa; phylum Chordata; class Actinopteri; order Anguilliformes; family Congridae; genus Conger; species Conger conger. Next base: position 18,064,054 of record NC_083777.1, on the reverse strand, counting down.
TTATGCAGGTTCCAATTTCACATGCAAAGCACTCATTTTGCCTGGTATGCATATAAATCTGTATTAGGGTTGCAGAAATGTTTGGCCTTGAAGACCTGCTTTGAGACACACACATTACAGAAAATTAAAAGCAGCAGTTTTTTTATTATTGATACTTTTCTCATGTGTTATTTGATTTGTGTGGTTTGATCCTGATTCACATATTCGTATGCTCATGCAATGTCCCCGGCAGCAGGGTGGAATTTGACGGCACAGACTGTGTAAACAAAACGTTCTCCAGACAGAAGTCATATCAACCTGTGTCAGTGATCAAGAGGATGATTCTTCATACGTCAGCATGTGTCAGTCATCCACAGAGTGTTACACATACCAGGACCGTGCTCTATGAACATGACAGCTGCTCTGACCTACATCATTGTATTACTCACCCTAGCATTGGGAACAAATGGATCTTTTGGAGAAATAACATGAGTTATATAATAAGAATTCATCTTGTCATCACTGTCATGCTTTTGGGGCTTTGAAACAGTTGGCCAAATCTAACACACAAGATGGAGTGATGGTGATGTCTGTATTCGATTTTTGACGTAATTGACATTCCCTTCTTCACAGAACAAAAAATAGCCCGTACACAAAAGCCTAGGGAGGAAAGGGGTGACGGCCTGAGCTCCATCAATTGAATATGTAATTGGGAGATGACCATTAAAAAAAAATAAACCTCATTGCTCACCTGTACACTCGGTTAATATCACTGCTCACCTGTACACTAGGGTTAATATCACTGCTCACCTGTACACTCGGTTAATATCACTGCTCACCTGTACACTAGGGTTAATATCACTGCTCACCTGTACACTCGGTTAATATCACTGCTCACCTGTACACTCGGTTAATATCACTGCTCACCTGTACACTAGGGTTAATATCACTGCTCACCTGTACACTCGGTTAATATCACTGCTCACCTGTACACTCGGTTAATATCACTGCTCACCTGTACACTCGGTTAATATCACTGCTCACCTGTACACTAGGGTTAATCTCACTGCTCACCTGTGCATTAGGGTTTATCTCACTGCTCACCTGTATGATAAAGTTAACCATAGGGTTGGCCGCTCACCTGTACAATAGGGTTGACAGTGTTTTGGTCGGACTGTGAGAGCTCCTGATCAAGGTTTGTGGCCACAAAGCTGAACCCGCGGAAGAGCTGGTGGGCGTTGGAGCTGGGGGCGACCCCCGGGGAATCTGTGGTCAGAGGGAAAGGGGCCGTGGGCATGCTGGCACTCAGACTGCATGACTCAGACTGAAAGGAGTCCCCCTGTGGAGTGTTTTTACTACCGCGACAGCCTAGGGGCTCGGGGGCATGGCTGTGAACTCAGACTTTCATGATAACCACCGGGTGCCATGGGGGAGTCATTTGGAATATTCTCATCTGGAAACTTCTCAGATCTTGCTAGAAAAAAACCTCAGTGTAAAATTAACAGTGCCTAACAGCGACCCGAGTTTGGCACAAGTTGAGCCAAGCACAATTTTAGCCTACTGTAGCTGAGAATTATTTTCCTAAATAAATAAAAATGACTACACTACAATTACCTCGAAGTGAAATATCAGTTCTGTATTTTAGAACTTGAGTTTGGTCTGTTTGGTCTGTTTGAACTGAAGCCACAGGGTGAAGTCGTGTACCTGTTGGTGTCCGTGAGGTGAACTCAGGGTCAAAGTGGAAGGTGTCCTCTGGTCTCCCCACAGCGGGCTTAAATGGTGGCTTGATTTCTCTCCTGAACAGTTTCTGATGGTTTTTACCAGGAAACAAAACCATAAAATCAATTACTATCAATTACTATGTGACATAAAAATTTACACCATCAAATTAAGATTGGGTAGACATGTAGTAGTACAGAACCAAGCTCTTCATTTTATTTGATACGAAAAAGTTTATTTTTCACAGAATTTGTATTGCAGCCTAATACTCAGGGTTTGAATAGTATTTTTGAGATGTTTTATTGCTTGAGACAGAATAAATCTCATACTCACATTCCAGTCTATTGTGCTGAAAAAATGATGCCTTTTGATTTCCTCCACTCCATCTGTCCCGGCACCTTTCAAACGTATAATGGACACATGATTACCAGGATGCCAGGTCAGGAGACAAGCACATGGGGCTGAAGGTAATACCATTGGACACATACCCAAACAATAAAGGCACTTGAGATTTTTTGTCGAGTGTTGATAAGATTAAAGTTCTACATTCCCATTCCTTTATAGATGTCGTGATTGGACAGTGGAATTGTAGAGCCTGAAGCACTACCATTGGCTTTTCCTCTCACGACAGGAAGTCGCTGTTGTCTGCAGTCAATAAATGCATGATGCATTATTGTGTAATAATAGAAAAGCTATTACCATTTGTGCCATCCAGGGTAAGCACTACGCCTTTTCATAAATTACATATTGGAGGTCTGCAACATTGTTATCCATCCATCCATCCATCCATTATCTGAACCCGCTTATCCTGATCAGGGTCGCAGGGGGGCTGGAGCCTATCCCAGCATACATTGGGCGAAAGGCAGGAATACACCCTGGACAGGTCGCCAGTCCATCGCAGGGCACACACACCATTCACTCACACACCCATACCTACGGGCAATTTAGACTCTCCAATCAGCCTAACCTGCATGTCTTTGGACTGTGGGAGGAAACCGGAGTACCCGGAGGAAACCCACGCAGACACGGGGAGAACATGCAAACTCTGCACAGAGAGGCCCCGGCCGACGGGGATTCGAACCCAGGACCTCCTTGCTGTGAGGCGGCAGTGCTACCCACTGCACCATCCATGCCGCCGCAACATTGTGATAATTTTAATAATTAAATAGTAACCTTGATGTAAGCTATTGTGCATAACAGCATGTTAATATACAGGTCGATACCTACCCAGTCTATTAGCAGGATTCCTTTTAAAAAGTGCGCGTAACAAACTTTGCACTTCAGGGCTTAGAAATTGAGGCATACCCAGCTTTGCCCTAAGAGGAAAAAAACAAAAACCATGGATGCATTCACAATCAGGACAACTCCAGATTGGAATAGTTATTACATTTTCACTATTTGGACATTTATGAGCTGTAAATGTACTCAGAAAATGATCTGGGAACACACAATTGAACACATCAATAAACATCAAAAGTGGACCATCACATTTGTTTAAATTGAATCGCACTGTTCTACTATTTAGTTTACACACCTTAGTATTTGAAAAACGCAAGAATATACACTCAGTGAGCACTTCATTAGGTAGACCTGTACACCAGCTTGTTAATGCAGATATTTAATCAGCCAATCATGTGGCAGCAACTAAATGCATAAGAGCATGCATGCAAGGTCAAGAGGTTCAGCTGTTTTCCAGACCAAATGTGAGAATGGGGAAGATATGTGACTTTGACCGTGGAATGATTTTTGGTACCCGACAGTGTAGTATGAATATCTCTGAAGAACTGCTGATTTCCTGGGATTGCTGATCTCCTAGGATTTTCACGCACAATAGTCTCTAGAGTTTGCAGAGAATGGTGCAAAAAGCTAAATACATCCAGTGAGAAGCAGTTCTGCGGGGAAAAAAGAGGAAGGTGACAGTAATGCGAATAACCACACATTACAACAGTGGTATGCATCTCTGAACACACAATGAGTCAAACCTCTTAAGTGGATAGGCTACAGCAGCAGAAGACCAATAAGTAAAGAAAATAATAAATACCTAATAAAGTGCTCACTGAAGGTTATAACTTCTGGCTATAATGACTTTCTGCTATGTGTGTATAGGTGTATTGATAACATTTCTGTTCTGCCACTTTAAATGTGCATGCAATCCAAACAATTTCAGCACATCTCCTCCTCCGTCAGCAACATTCACACTTACTTAAGAATCAGAGCCATGGTCTCCTTGCGGTCTTTGCCTTGAAAGGGCAACGATCCCGTCAGCATTTCAAACTGAATGGAGAAAGAAGACAAATGTCACACCGTCCGTCCTGTGAGTCCCGCGGAGGTGGATGAGCTTAGCCGCGCATTACGGCTGATGGCAGTGTTCAGGATTGTGCTAATGGAGATGACGGTGAAATAACGCACGGCAAACGGCAAACACACACACACACACACACACACACACACACACACACACACACATAGCTGCATATGCACACAAATGCGCAAATACAGTCTTATCCACATAAACATCACTATAATTGTATAATTTACATAAACCCAAACCCATCCCATCTGGTATTCTCATATTACCATTGCAGATCAGGTATTACTGAAAAAGGACATATTTTTTAAATGTATGCATATGTATTTATTTAACCAGCAATGTCTTTCCAATATGTCACATATTAAAGAGAACATAGGACGCAACATATTAAAGAGAGCAGTGAGGCTTTGCTTGGCTGAGATGATGTGTTGAAGTTGAAGCTTTACGGATCATATGCCAGCAGTGTGAATGGGATGGGCCTCTCAGCTCTCATCCTGGCAGGACATGAGTGAACCGGTCACCAGGGACAGACCGAGATGGCTGTATCTAATCAACACTTCAGACACAAGTGAACTTTTACATGAGAACAGAGTGTGCTGACACACAAACGGCCTGCAGGGATACTTCCTGTTTTGTTTTATGCATCAGTTTGTGATATTATTAACTCCTGAAGTGGCTCAGGGATCAACTGTCAATGTGAACAGCAGAAAACCTCTATATTGCATCATGCTTGTTTTTATCAGCAAACATTACCATGAAGCAGGAAACTCAATAACCTTAATATGTGTGTGTGTGTGTCTCTGATGTATATGTGTGTGTTCAGGTTTAATGCTGTGGCATATTGATATTTGCAAGATAAAGGTTAATTCAGCGTTATGGAAGAGAACCCATGGTATATTGTGGATGCTTGCACAGCTAACGGGGTGGTTAAGTACGACACAAAGCGGTGTGCCATTACATCCCCTCGCTGTGCCAATATGCATGATATACCACAGGTTCGAGTTCCATAATACTTTTATACAACAGTTACCACATTTATCTTTCATCTCAGTAGATGTATTCCTTCGCTTAACAGTAGTTTATTGGTTGCTAAGCAATGGTATTGTAAACTTTAGCTAGCAATAATGTATCCTCCCCTCCACTATCGAAGCAACGGTAGTGACATTAGTAGCAATAATGTATCCCCACTGCACTAACCTTCGCTAAGCAATGCTATTGCAATAATGTATCCCCACTGCATTAACGTTAGCTAGCTTGCCAGTTTACGTTACACCAGACAACGTTTATTGGGACACTGCCAGATAACGTGCAGGTACTGAAATAACTGTGTCGTCATGAGTAATCATTTGCTTTGCAGGGTTTGGTGGTCTTGCTGGTATTTCGTTCCGAGGATGTTGCCTAAGTAGTATTTTTTTCGTTCCTACTCCTTTCCAAATCAACGGACACTTTAAACTCATTTTATTTTACTTTACTTTGGAAGGCTACAAGAGGCAAGATAATGATAACATTAAGTTATGTTCATTTAGATTACAAAGCAGATAACGGTGATCTATAAACGCGGAGTAATTTTAAAAGACGTGTGAACATTCCATTTAGCCGTGTGTATATTGCGGATATTGGCATGGCTGGAACGCAAACTGACCAATAGAGACAATGGACCGGACCTATCCGTTGTATAATTTATGGTATGGACTGCTCTTATTGGTCAAGATTTAATTAGTTCATGCCAGAGTAAGTGCTTTAAAATGAGCATGTGGATCTGAAGAACCTCTGGGTGTGAAAACACTCAATAATTACACTTCAATGAATGAAGTGAGGGGAACATACCATTCACCCACAGAAGGACCACTGGGAACACACATCACACATACCATCAACACACTGAACACACATCACACATACCATTAACACACTGAACACATATCACACATACCATTAACACACTGAACACACATCACACATACCATTAACACACCAAAGGACCACCAGTCTGCGCTCTGCGTGTGTCCTCTCCTGTTCACCACCTCAGGGGCCATGTACTCAATGGTGCCGCAGAAAGAGTACGCTCGTTTGTCGTGATCGATTGCCTCTTTGCTCAGGCCAAAATCTGAAAGGGATTACACAACATAACATGTTGGGTAAAGGGAGAAAATGTATTATAAAGTTTAGGAAACAAGGCTTGCAATTCTTATGAAAGGGAACTGGGTCGGCAATTCTGGCTTAAGGGTTAAGTGACAGGTCTTGAAACATATAGGATGCTTGTTCAAAGCCCAGGCATGTTAGTGTTGTAACCTTGAGCAAGATACTATAGTTAACCAGTTGATCTAAAATACCAAGCTGTAGTATATGAAATGGTAAATAAAAGCTGTTTAAATAGCAATATAATGTGACTCACCTGTGACTTTAATATGTCCCTCTTCATCCAGAAGTATGCTGCAGAGGCAAGATGTCATATACTTTGCATTGGAAATATATATATTTTTTATTTTGCAAAATACATTCAAAACATTTCAAATGAATACATTTAACATGCTGCTTAGTGTCAACTTGAATTTATATTACAAATATTACATTAAAATATATGGAATTTGAATCAAATATTCTGTGAGCCAGAGTGAGAGAATGAGAGACCGGGAGGGAGCGAGAGATAGAGCGCTCTCATTTCCCTTGAACATATTCATGAGTAACAGGATGCAGGAATGTACAGGAAGAAGCTCTCTGATAGGTATTGTATGCAAACTCACTGACAGACAGCAGGGCTCCCTCACCACTCATTAGAGGTTATTATAATAAAATGCAGTGACAGGTGAAAATGAGCTAGGCGCTATGGCAGGGGCTCTCACTTCTCTGGTTTGAGGTCTCTGTAGATGATGCCCAGACTGTGGAGATGGTCTAAAGCCAGGGCCAGCTCAGCCAAGTAGAACTTCACATCCTCTTCTGTAAACATCACCTTTTAGAATGAATGAAACAGCCAGCGAGTTACATTGCACATCAGAGCCACTGCTAGATAAATGTAGAGTAATAGCAGTTAAGTGTATCAGTTACACAGCATTAAACTGTACTATCTGTACAACTATCAAACTCACTGGTACAATAGATCATTACAGTAGGAGAACTATCCACTGCATTTGTAGCTGCAATGGGAAGTTTAGATACAGGAATTAGGAACAGATGAAGCCGAAAACAGCATCAGGGGAATGGGTCATGGATGCTGCTAACGTTAGCTAGCTTTGAATACTGCACCGTAAGCAGATCTGAGAAACATGGGTAATGGGTAAACACTGCCCAACATGCAGCGACATTAATTCACTTATTGAAATTGATTGCAGCGCATTTTCATAACGGCTATAGAGAAATCTCCCTTTATAAACCAGGTTTTAATCCAGCTGGAGAAATGTTTAAGCACATTCATCTCACATCCAATGGCAATTTCATTGGTCTATTGTGGCTATTTTGGTTTAACTATTAAAGGTAATTACAAAATATTTTTTTAAAAAATGCGCTTCACTTTTCTTGCATGTGGGATTTCACAGCATTGGCAAAATAGGTTCATCACTAAAATCACTACTGTAAATGAGAGAAATCACAGTCTCATTAAATATAGCAGTAAAACCAACTGCAGTAGTATGGAGTCATGAAAGTGGATAACCGTCACAACGAAACACACTGAACAGCTCCAGTCACCTGATTTCCATGCTTTAAACACTTGTGTAGTGAAAAGCCATGTTTACATCAGAAGGTTTATGTTTTTTTCCCATAAACAGCATGTGACTCTGTTCCCAGAGATGTGGAATCAAAGGGACATAATCATAGAGTAGTATTCCATAAAAATACTTATTATCAATGCATTACCAAATAATCACATTTTAGGAAACATTATCAACATAAGGGACATAAGGGATCAATACCAAAACATGAGCAAATCATCCCATAAAAGGAAAAATGCCCAAAGAATCCCATATAAAGAAACATAACCAAAACATGAGCAAATCACCAGAACATAGAAATCAACATTCCCTTTTCAAAAGCCCACACCTCCAATATGTCTGTCAAAACTAGGTGTTGAAGAGATTCCACATTTTTTAGACTGAAAAATATAAAGGAATAAAAATAATAATGCATGTAAAAGGTAGAGTACAAGTGCATCCACTATTCCCAACCCCCAAATTAATGTTTGTATTTAATCATTTTGCACATACACAGTTTAGTTCAGACATGTCTAAACTGCAGCTTTAATTTCTGATTAATTTCTGACCTCATAGAAAGTGGCCTTTTATTGGAACCAGTGATTCAAACTGCATTCATTAGATACCGCTATGATGAAATGATTATATATTCTCTGAAGCAGAGGTTAACAAAAACCAAGTCACATTTTAATTCCACAGAAAATAATTCACAAGGTACATTTACAAGTCAGAATAAAGAAACAGCCTCTTTTAAACTCCATTATGGTGAGCTATATGATACATGATTAATTTTATCCAGGCTATGACTCACAACTGAAGAAAACAGGAGTGTTTCGGAGAGATATGTACTGCAACTGCCAACAATCCATCAGCATCTGCTGAAGGTGGAGGAGCGAATAAGAGCAATAATTCCTCCATTCAAAGAGTCAGACAGAAATGAAATATTATTATGCAAAACCAAATATGCAGTTAAGGTCTAGTTACATACAGTAGATGCAGAAGCAGTAGGAAACACTGACTGTGTGACTGGAATGCTCTAAGCAGACTGCAGTACACCATGGAACTCTGCGAAGGTAAACCATAAATGGATGAAATGTGATGAAAAAATAATCAAAGAATCAAGTAAAACACAGTCCATCTGTAGCGGTGGCTGGAAGGTAATCCAAATGTCAGCAGCGTTAATAATGCACTACTAAATAGCAAGGGCTCAGCAGTGATTAATCAAACAGAGAGACATGGTAATCTCCAAATAACGTGTGTTGTGGTGAAGGCTGGTGGAGCAAACATGAGTCAATCATCAGAGTGTGATTTGATGGACAGGCATGGAAGGTACATTTGGGATGTATAAATGGACTGTATGCAAAAACGTAAGCTGTGTACGTCACTCAGGATAAGAGCGCCTGCCCGTTATCCCCATGATGCTTTCAGTGGCAGCTCGCTAAGTTCACTCATTTTCTGTCCTTCAAAAAAATTAGCCTAATTACTTAACCCGTGGTTAGAAAAGAAAGACATGTGCCCAATTAGTGCAACGTGTCATCTGAATCTCACTTCAAACAGCGTGGGCGTTTCAGCAGCATGCTTCCAGTATATTCCGCACGTTGGGAGATGAACATGCTTTCTCTCTCTCTCATCACCAGGGCAACCATTTATCTTGGGAAAATGTTGTTTTTCTGCTCCTCCATTGGTTGGAAGTTTAGAAGCACAGGAATGTAAATGGGAGTCTTTGGAGATTAGGAGTTTAAGACTTTTGGAAATGAATGGGCTGACCCTAAACCCTAAAGCGTAGTTTTTTGGTCAAGCAAGAAAACCATTTCCACTCATAAGCAAACCCAGACCGGGCCACCCTATATAGGAAATTACACTTGACTTGACATGGAATCAATCTGGTTGCCCTTCTCTGAACCTTTTCCAGTGCTTCTACATTTTCCTTTTAATGTGGTTCCCTGAACTGCACACAGTACTATAAGGGTGGTCTAACAAGAGTATTGTATAAGGTGAGTATAACTTCCTTAGACTTATACTTATACTCTTGGCTATGTATCACTGCTTACCTGAATCGGTGTGTGTGTGTGCTCACACTGCAGGCAGGGAGTGGTGGTGACAGAGCTACGCTTCTTCACAACATGTGGAAATTACCAGGACATAAGGGAAAATTTGTTTGCAGTGAGTGGGATGACGATTTCCCCCTCTTTTCTCCCCAATTTGTATTCAGAAGTGCACACAGCTGCAACTTCTGCAATCGACTCAGGAGAGCCTGGACAGGCATGAGCTCCCTTCACAAGCAGGCGATGTAATAGAGCTTTCATGAAGATTATTCAAGTCAAGTGCCAATTACTGATTTGGCTGCAGATGCAGTTATACTGCATACCTTGACAAAAACCATTACGGCTAATCCCTTGGAAGAATTCTGTAAAAAGATATTCACAACTGAGTGATCAGATGAACCCACTTTTCTTATTTAGAAAGTAATGTTTCATCAAGACCAGACCTCTGTGCTGCGGGAGTTGAGAAATGTTGCATCAAATGATAATTATACTTACGCCGCATGTAATTCTTTTAAATGGCAGGCTAATCAAGCTGTAATTACCATTAGGCATGAGAGCCCCGTAAAAACAGATGAATACTGTTGCTGATAGGCTAGTACAGGATAGGAAAGAAAAATCTCATAAGGCAATCAGGAGTGCCGGCACACACTGGAGAGACACTCACCTCTTTGGAGAGCCGAGTGAAGAGGTCCCCCCCTCTTAAAAAGTCTAGAATGAGATATAGCTTCCCCTCTGTCTGGAAGGCTGAGTGGAACAAAATCAAGACAAAGACAAAAGCATGCTTCAAAGAGCAATCAAAACATTTACTGAGAGTACTCAATCTATCAAATCATGTTTACTAGATCCACTTGATCCATATTTCATGACGTTCTGTGCATCTGTTTAGAGTTGTGGCACTTGCCTATCGGAGGGAACCTCGAGTGGTTTTGTGATAAAAGACATATTGAAACATTGTTTCTGTGCCATGAGCACATCAGATCTTATTTTTCGAAGCTGCTGCCAGCAGCCCAGCAGCACAGTTGAGCCATCGGCAAAGTAAATGAAGAAAACACCAACACCAACGCATTTATTTTCAGTAAAAGCTAATGATGAATGTTTCATTCTTTTTTCACCCTCTTCTCCCCAGTCTGGGATTCCCAATCTTGCCCGTACTGCTATGCTCATCCCAACCCAATGCTCATGTCCATTTAGGAGCGTGCAGAAAGAAGTGTGCTCTCCTCCAAGAATGTGACATAATCACTGCAGTTTGCACAGACATGAGTCGCAGGAACACTTCTTGTGCAGCTGAACAGAAGAAATGGTGCCTGATCGAACAGCTGGGGTGGGATTTCATCCCAGCCCACATAAACCCTTCCATCCCTGAGTGATGTTAATTGCTAATTAACTGCTAATTGTGCAGTTAATTAAAAAATGTTGATTGAACCACATTTGTGGTGGACAAACTGGCATGAAGCTGATTGTAACCAGACACACAGGACTGAAAGTATTGATTATTGATTATAATACAGGCACTTTTTAACTCATGGAATGTAAGTGTGTCATTCAAGATAATTTCTCACCAGGACACGTTTAGGAATGCCTCAAATCTACAAAAACGCATTACAAGCATGCATTACATGTCCAGAAAGCAGCTGTCTAGACAGAGAGTGGTACAGTATATGTCTTTTTCTGTGAGAATTTTTTAAATCTTTATATACGTATACTTTACAGGATTGGTACAAACAAAAACAGGTTGTTTACCCCACCCACCCCAGTATGTGTCTTTTGAATTGTAATGCGGATAGTGTTTAAAGCCAGTGAAAGGCCTGGCTTGTCAGTGAGATGGAGTGAGCACTGAGACTGAAGGGGCTCACCGTAATGCAGTTTCACGATAAAGGGATGGTTGACTTCTGCCAGAATGTCTCTCTCCATCTTGGATCGCACCTGGTCCCGCACTGAAGAGACAGATAAAAGTGTGGAGGTGTAGTGTGGAAATGGGACAATATAAGATAAGTGCCTGTCATCAAAGTGGAGGTTACTGTAGGTTCCATGTGATGGAATCTCACCCTTTGAAGAGAGAAACTCTTTTTTTATCCATTAAATTACAAGAATTAATACAAAATAACCAATATCTCACGTGAGGGCAAATTTCAATATCATCAAAGTACAACCAGTCTATAATAGTTTTTAGTGCCTATATGCAAAACATACACTTCTGCTAAAACATAATTTGCCAGTCATTTTGGTTTTGTCAAGAGTGCTTTCTAAAAAGAATTGGAGCCAGTCCCAGACCATGAATCACAGGGTGGTAAATAGTTTGATGCTATTGGCACTGCAAAACAGATGGCTGCTAAGTGCAGCATTTTAGAATACAGGTGTCGGAGTACAGCCCTTGAGGGCCGCAGAGTCCGCTGGTTTTCAGTGTGTGCAGCAGCAGTGATTAATGTAAGTCTTTGATAGGCTTAAGAGTCCACACCATGATCTCAAGGGCATAACTGGCCGCTGATTTAAAGGAAACTACAGAAACCTGCAGCCGCTGTGACCCTCCAGGACTGGAGTCTGATACCCATGTTTGAGAATGTTAATTTAATACAAGGCGATGTCTCATGAATAGCTGTCTCAGCATCAACTAATACGGTAAAGAAGGCAGCAATATTATACCCTGAAAATGAGCAAGCTATGCTAATAGCTCAGGAAAATAAATAAGATTTAACTGACTGATAGGCTCCTGCACTGTTCATATTATACAGGCACAGCCAGAAATATGATGATTAGCATTTCCCATTTAATGGGGCTTCCTTCAGGTGCATTCAGAATGAACATTTCCTTTTATTAAGTTCTTTAATTACCTTCATCAATGAACACGAAAAGCATATTTTAAAAGGCCCTGTTTGGTGCCGTTGTTTTGTGAATGATAATGTGTTTCCTATAATCTGCAGTCTAATAAATCTAAACCAAAGCTATTACACTGGATTACACTGGATTATTATACTGCATACCAGTTAATCACTTTGAAATATCTTCAGTTGTAGCGCTTTTCTAATACTGATTACTATGTCACCCACATCTAAACAATATAAAGAATCGAGCAGCACACCTCATCATTTCATAAAATACCACAGGGTGACGAGATCGGACCACTGGTACTGTGTGCTGAATAACAGAACCAACATTATCACCAACGTTATGACCTGATTTAACCATGTGTGTATTTATTCTTTCACTGAAATATTAAAGAGGCAAAAAAACTGTTGAAACTCCCTATAACATAACATAACATAACATAACATAACATAACATAACATAACATAACATAACATAATGACAAACGGGCCATTCAGCCCAGCAATGCTCACGGTTTCCCGACCACTAAAGTGCACCTACTGCTTAGTTTGCCCAAAAGCTAAATAGTATCTAGGTCGGTATCAAACCTGGTCTTGAATACCCCCAGTGATTGTTCCTCCATTACATGTCCTGAAGAATCGTCTGTAGTTGACATTGTTAATCCCTTTAATGAGTTTAAAAGCTTCAGTCAAATCAGCCCTAAGTCTTCCAGCGGTGGCTGGAAGATTACCTTCCAGCCACAGCTACAGATGGACTGTGTTTTACTTGATTCTTTGATTATTTTTTCATCACATAGAGTCCCATGGTGTTATCAGGCTGCGCTCGATAACAGGCCTGAGAAGACCAATGGAACACACCCTTGCTGACTGCTGATAGGAGCTTGCAGGTCTCCCTGGTTGTGGGAGGGACAATTAACAGCTGCCAATCATGTTCCACAACCAAACTAGGTGTGGTTGAATGCGACCAGAGACCGAGGATGAAGAGAGGTTTGTACAGCCAAATCAAGTGAACGATCACCCACGCCAGGGATTCTGGGTAATTCTGGTAAAAATGTATTTACATGGCTGGCAAGGTGGGCATGGTCTTGGACCTTGGCCAATGAAAACACTTCTTACACTACCATCTATGGACTATATGACTAAACACTATGCTGCATCTGAGCAAATATTTTCATGATAACGTTCTTGTTAGGGCGCAGAATGAAAATAGAATATATTTTCCAGCCCTTATGAGTCACAAAAAAGGAACAGGTTATGGGATGTAAGATGGCAGTCAAACCAAAACAAGAGCTGTTGTGAAACCCCCTTTTGATGTTTATTTTTTATTTTTGCGCAGTGGTATATGAACGCCTTTTTCTAACATTTAAATAGTGCAATGATGGAACATTAGTGATTTTGCTAGCCTTAATTAAGGCAGAACTGTTTTACACATTACAACATGTAACTCCTCCCATATTCCCTGGACATTCTATCAGTCTCAGTTCAGAAAACACCTCCTCCAGTGGAAACGGCTAAACAATTAAGGTCGGCTGCCTGCTTACTGAGCAGCAGGTAAACAGATGAGGATGAACCCTCTGCACTGGACTCAACCAATCCCCAACGACCACTGCAGCTGCAGTCCTATGAGATTCCTTTATTCCTGCAGCTGTGATTCGCTGTTTCAGCAGGCTGTCCTGTTGCCTCCTTTTCTGAAGTTGAGCCACTTCAGTAACCACTTGACATATGGTGCTGACAGAGCCCGCCAGTGACAGTTCTAGAGAGTGTGTGGTGTTGGCATAAAATGAGAGGCAGTAACCATGGTTACAATTACAGTAGGTGGCTGCACTCAAAGGTTATCAAAGCAATGTTAAGACAGAAATATAGTCAGTGTCTATTTTTACGGGACAGTAAATTTGAACACGATTAGTGTCATTTGTAGAAAGATAAATGGAACAACAGAAATGAAGAAGATATTAAGATTTGGTACTGATCTACCATATGATACAGAACTCATAATATGGCCCAACTGTAGAAAGATGAAAGTCAGTTCTTTATTCTACAAGACAGAAACTTGTGTGGGCTTTCAATACAGAAAATATTCCACAAATAACCTACTGCTTTCACTTTTCAAAAAGACTAAAACCACCTTGATAATCTCAATGTTTTGCTTTCATACATTTGCCAGTGAAGCTGGTGTTCACACGACTCACTAAGTTCAAACAAGCTTGCACACGGAACTGAAATGAATCAAAACAATAAAATGATACATTGTAATCATCTGCAACAGGTCCAGTGAACTTTCTGCAATAACATTACAAAGGCTTCTGTGCATAGAAACCATCCCAAATAAAAGAGAGGTCCATGAGACCATCAGGCGATTCAGCTTGACTGCTCCAAAGCCACTGATGGCTTTCCTTAATCAGAAAGTGAAATGCACTACTGTAGCCATGGCACTGCCTCTCGGCCAAAACCTTCCAGAGAGACCCACAAACACAATACAAAAAATGGCTGAATAAGCTAAGTTTATACAACAAAAGTGAGAAAAGATGGTATTGAAAAAAGACCACGACAAGGCCACAGACTGATGGCACAGCCAAGGTCACAGAAGAAGGTTGCATTTTATTTAGTTCCAGAGGTTACCTTTCAGTGTGGCTTTCTTCAGCACTTTCATGGCGTAGAGCTGCCCTGTGTCGGGCCCTTTGGTCTTCCTCACCAAGAACACCTGTCAGTCATGTTTAAAAACGAGAGAAAATCATCATAATCTCTAGAGGAGTAAAGAAGCAGTCAAAGAACTCAGTATTTAGCATTTGGGTTTTTCATTGTATTATGTGAAGGAGCTGTTTTGTATGAGCTCGCATTGAGGCAGAATTGTTTTCTACCGAAGGGGATTTTTCATTGAATTTAAAACAGAAATTTATATGCAAACACCGTGCGTACATCCAAGGGCAGATTTAACAAGGGCCTGCAGGGTTTGCAAAAGGCAATAAATAACAATGACTGCGGCGCTCCAAACGTGAGCATATTTTGTATTGTTGATGTAGTGGTCCTGGTGCTGGGAGCTCCTGGGAAGAGCAGACAATTTGGCTGATTGCTAGTAAGCCTTCAGACTGTAATGCCATTAGTCTGGACAATATTGTATTTATGCGTTATCTGACTGATCACACCATGAGCCTCATTTATTGAATTTGCATGGATTTCACAAAAAGTTTGAGTATGCAAACATATAAGCATATGCATGATAAAAATTAGTAAGGAATTCCGCAGGAAAAAAATACATTAATAACAATATTAAAAATGACAAAGAGTTGCTCTGAGATATGTTTAAATTGGTACAATCAGTCACCTGGACTTGACATAAGTACTATAAATGCTGTTGATAAATATGTGTTCACCATCAGAATGACAGGATGTGCAATTGTCTCCTTCAAAAGGCAAAAATGCAGATAAATCTGCATTTTAGTACTGTACAACGAGAACATTTGTTTTATTTCTGAAAACAAAAACAACATAATTGTAGCGTTTAGGTTATCACAGAATGATTCATGAGAGATACATTTGATGTATTTCTACTGTTTTTCAGACAATGGTGAGCAGCACAAATTCTTTCAAGGGCACTTCAGTTTTTAGAGTTTGGAGGTTTATGCTGAGAGAAAGTCAAACATCCAGCATATGTCTCTCACAGTGTTTCAATCCATGGAAGTGGCTCAAGGTAGGAAATGGATAGTTGGAGATACTTGAATGCTATTAAAAGACAAATAATATATTTTGTATTTCATTTTTGTTTAGTGTACATTATACACAGTAATTTCTTAAAATGCTTCACTGATCATTTTCTGGGGGGGTGTTTGGATGTTTGACATTTTTGGGACAGTGTAACCTTGAACAAGGAGCCTAACCTGCACTGCTTCGGTAAATATGCAGCTGTATAAATGGATTATATGCAAAGAATGTAAGCCTCATAAGTCGCTCTGGATAAGAGCATCTGCCAAAATACTAAAATTACAAATTTAATTTAATTAAGCATCTGCTGCAAGGTGGAGGGACACTCACATGAGCCCCCTGCTGTTTGAGACTAAAATACATAACTATCAGAACCATCAAGTTTGTGGAATACACAAAAGTCGTGCGGGAAGCCTGTGCCATATTAAATATGTATATATTGTACAGCCTTTATGATGTATTATACATTTCCTTTCTCAAACGTATGATTTATTTCAAACTGTACATAACTCTGCCTGAACAGAAAATTGCTTGATGAAACCAAAATAATTTCTACTATTGATATTTCAATATTTCTATAGTAATATATCACAGATCTTATATTGTAAGATCACAGATCTATTTGTCTGGTATTCAACATACTGAAAAAATGCTTTCAGGCTATAAAGCCTACTCCACAAGCACAAATCAGATGTTTTTATTGACCTGACCGTCATTTCATTACAAGCCACATATATTTGAGTAGACTTGACGTTCATTGTAACCCTTACCTTTCCATAGGAACCTTGACCTAATACTTTGAGCAGTTCAAACTGTGAAGGATCAGCTTTCTCAAAGCCCTCTTTTACATGGTGGCTGATGTCGATTTCTTTGAGAATGCCTTCATCCTGTGTGAGAAATAGAAAGTAAGTTTGGTCTGTCCAGGGTTTGGAAAAAAACAGTATTCAATCAACAACTGCCCTCCACTTTCATTCTCAAATATGTATAATCAAGTAATCAACAAAATAAATGTAAAATGCAGCACTTGCATTCACTTGGATAACAAAGTTGATATGACTGGCAAGAAAGGTACAGGGCAAGTCATACTTCCTGGGGGCCATATTCTACTTTATAATTGTGCATATAGGCCAAACAATGTAGCGCAGTATGAATAAATATATTGTTTATGGAAACAGAAAGCAGATGCCTTCTCGAATGATGCACAGTTATGATATTTATTACCCTTTAATAGTGGGAGGTATCCTGAGAATACTGCAGACCCAGACAGATCATCAGTGTTATGAATATGAATAACAATGTTTTCATCTCAGTCAACAAAGGGCCAAATTACATCTTTGGCAGGCTGTATTTTGTCCCTGGGCTGCCAAGCGAGCACAATAACATAGTGTTTATTAATCTCTTGATAAATATTGTCAATCAATTTACTGTATTTACAGTATAAGAGACTGTGACTTTTTGAATTCAGTGTTTGCCAACTGCAGCAAATCTTAACTGCCTTCAAGTGTCAGAAGGCAAACGGCTCCCCTGCCCCCTGCTCTTAAGGCTGTGAAATGCACATTCCGCTCTGAATGGCTTTCGCATGACTCCCAAGTGTATGGATCCACATTAGCAGTGCCTGTTCTTCACACTTAGTGGGCTCTGGGTGGCCGCTCTCAAAACAATGACCTTGACTGGTGGATCCTCATTCCCTCTGATATACAGTAGCCTCCTATATGGAGAGCGTGTTACTGCAAGGGCTTTTTGCACGTTTGAAAAGTGCTTGAGTCTGGGAAAGCTAGCAGAGGAGTGATCATACGCATCCTTTAAGTGGAGTCTCAGCAGGGGGAAGGGGATTGTGGGAAGTGTGCGGACAGCTTAGCGTGCGACTCCCAAACTGCTTTTGCAGGATGGGGACCAAGCGACGCTGATGCTGCAGGGTCCAGAGATCAACAGCTTACCACAGCAACACCAACGAAACACTATCAAAAGCAGAGGAACGTTTGCAATATTCAGCTACAGGAGTCAGTGTGGAGCTTTTGATATCCTGTTCGAAGATCTGGCAGGTTTTTCCATACTGAATCAAGTGATGGTACATTGTTTGTTACTGATTCCCATATGAGCCTATATAAAGACCCAGCACCTTAGACTTCTCTACCGTAGTATTTCTTAAACTATGTGTCGAAACCTAAAATGGGTCATGAGTGTATATGATGTGGGTCATGGAATGATTCCACAGTCCACTAGGCTATGCTATTATGTGTATTTAATGGATCCCTGAAACATATTTCTAATTTTATTCCCGATATTTAAAAAAATGTTTCTAATTCGGGCCTTGGCATTAAAAGGTCATAAAGCCAGTGTCCTACAGGATAGCATGGAATTGTAAACTTGGAGTGGGTTCAGTGATGTACAATCTGGTATCTGCAGCCCTTGCGTCAGAAGGCAGCCTAGCAGATTCTGGCTTGGAGAAGGTGATGATGTGACAGGCAGGCTGTCGGCGAGGTCCACGGTGCAAATCTCTCCAGGAATGCGGAGGTGTTGAGCTTCCTCCCTGTTTATCTATCTTTCACACTTCCCTCCTTCAGAAGGAAAGTTACTGTGCTGTACAGATGGCCACCATTAATCATGGTTATTGAACAGAGACTAAACTGTTTCTGAAAAGCCAAAAGTTAGTTCTTACTCTACCGGAACATTAAAGTCTTTATTTGTTACCAGGTATTTCAAACCGATTGTGCTTTCTGCACACACTGTATATGTATAATGGTAAATGGTAAATAATAAATGTACTGGTTGATATAGAGAGAAAGATGTTAAACTTTTGTCATATGCAGAGGTACAATCAGTTTTATTTTGGACATATTCTATTCTTTAGGCATGATTAAAGACCGTTTCAACCCTATAAGGAGATATCTTACTTACTAGCCCCAATGCTTTTAATTTTAATATTTTACACCTTAAAATTCACAACAAAATTCACAACTGCATTTATGTATTTATTTATTAAATATTTTTTATTTTTTACATTACATTATTGGCATTTGGCAGACGCTCTTATCCAGAGCGACGTACAACAACAGGTTTATGGTGAAATTCTTAAAATAAAACCTGATGTTGTAAAGTACACAGAAGTATCAAAGCTTTAAGCTTTAAGCAACCTAGAGTTCAGCATTATTATTTTTAAATATTGCTGCTTGTTACACATTTGGCTGCACCAAATTAATTTGTATTTATTCTAGAATTAAACATTTAGAGTCTGTCTGGTGTTCACTGTTCTACTTTATATCCACATACATTTTGTGCTCTTTTTTCACACTACATTTTTATTTTTTTAAATGGCCACATCAATTTCAAACAGTACTAGTGGGTGAAATACAACAACCAAGTCTCACTAAAGGCATACCATGCTGGATTTTCGCCTTTGAAAAATCTTATAAAACAAGCATGCTCAGACATTGCATACACTGGCACCCTGTGTCCGTGTCCACGTATGCCCAATACCTGGCATGTCTACTTCTATTTGTTATTCTAAACTGTTTGGGCCTCTTCTGTGTATGGGCCTTTTTTATTTCCATAAGCTCCAATAGAAGGAGGAGGAAGGCAAGAGAAAATGATTGGCTATTACAGTGGTGAGCTGGGTTTGCAAGAGATTAACCTCGGTGGCTAACCATTAATCAAGTGGCTAGCCAACTTTCAGTAACAGATAGCTGCCATGTTATTAGCAACTAAATTCAGTTTTGTATGTCAGCTGGCTGGTAGCTGCTTATATTTTCTGGAGATTCTACCAGCATATTTCCTCTCCTGGGCAGGAAGCTCATGGCTAAATCCAAAATGCGAAAGCAGTGAAGCAAGGAAAAAAAACCTGGCATAGTCCGCCTTTAATCGAGAAATGTTCTACACATATGAATTTGAATTTCAACATCCGTAATACACATCTTGTGCACTTCATCTTCTTTTATTTTACTTAAATTTATTTTTATTTGGTTACTTCCCATATATTGTATTCACTACATAGCACATACAGTAAATATAGAAGCATTTGCTGAACATTTATGTTTACGAAACTTCACAAACATCCATACCACACAAAGGAAGGCACATTCTCACCAATCTCCACATTCTTATGCGCATAACAGTTTCTAGATATTGGACACAATTTTAAAGTTTAGATATTTGCATGTCAAGAACATCATCAGATGGGAAGAATATGAGTTGTATTTGTTTATTTTATTCATATAAAGACTGCTAATCTGGCAGCCACATTATTCTGAATTTAATTCAGTTCAATTTATCGGTAGTTTGCTGGGCAATATATATGACTAAGGGAGTGGGCTGACAGCAATAAACCTATCAGAGTGATTTATTGTGCCGATTCCCGTCATCAATCTTCTAAGTAAGCAATGTTGAGCTGGTTTTGTGCAGGACCATAAAAACAAGCATCTCTGCTTTTATTGTTATCATGTTATGACATTTATGACTGAGACAATCATGCATCATGCATTATGCTTTTCTTGATGTAGGTCACCAGCTGTTTAGGATAAGTCTGCAGGTTCAAAATGTCCCCTTGGATTATAGAAGCAATTGCAAAAACTGTTTGACTAGTAAACGTTACAGGGTGCGTACAGCTGCTCTGTGTGGAATTGCAGGTTTAACCCCTATTTGTGTGTAATGTTATTTCTATATGTAAAAATTAATGTTTTTCTGGAATAACATCTATTAGTACCAAATGGAAATAATTTAGTCATAGCTGAAATTGTCTTATCAGAGGAACAGCTTCTGCAAAGCTATATTTCAAATACCTGGAATGTCCAACTGACATTTTTCTCAGATTTCTACATTATATTAAGTGATGGCAGAAATTCATTTTGTGATAATAAAATAAAACTATAATTGAAATAGTCATTTACTGTACTTCTGATGCATGGTACAGTATGTATTTTAAATGAATGAAATAAGAAATATGAAAGTATTCTAGTGAACAGTGACCAGAGACCAGAGACACATTAACAGCATTCTCCAAGTTCCATTTCTGAAAATATTGGGCCTTTGAAAGGTAAAAAGCTGGGCTGCCCAACCATATTCCTGATGATGAGCTTCTTCTGTGTGCCTAACCTCGGAACACATGCTATTGTGATGGAGCAAGAAAGGCAGCACTCATCCCGCATACACCAGCCAGTTAGAGAATGCCCTTTTAGTCTCATTAATTCATTTTGCATGGCCCACAAATCCCATTCATTTCAAGGCAGCGGCACGTGACTGATGCTGGCATTTCAAGGCTTCC
Organism: Conger conger; assembly: GCF_963514075.1. NCBI lineage: Eukaryota > Metazoa > Chordata > Actinopteri > Anguilliformes > Congridae > Conger > Conger conger. The sequence continues at coordinate 18,042,536 of NC_083777.1, read as the reverse complement.
TTGCTGAAACAGTTGAATACTTAGAGCAAATCAATTTTGTGTAGCATTGAGACTTGTTTAAACAAGTCATAGTCAAGCTTGACTTGGTACCCCATGGGTATCTGTCCTCTGGGAATCTAATTATCACACTGGCGTCTTCATACCTCTTATTGATCCCAGCATGCACTGCCTCAGCCACTGATAGATTACTGTTTACAGGATGCCGTAGCGCATTTGATTACAGGGATATCAGACAAATGACTCCTCCATGATAATTAAATAATTGAAGAGGTAGACAGATATTTCTCTGCTGTAAATTGATGCTGTTTTGCAAATTCATGCTTTTGTGAGCAGCAATCAGTGCTTTGATTAGGACCATTTTCAAAGTGTTAAAATGCCACAATCAATGTAAGACCAGCAGAAAGAATTCCTTCTCAGTACAGTGGCACACCAATAATACGGGTGTGGCTGGCTGGCCATTCAGGGAGGAAGTACATCTCACTGCAGGTCGCAGGAGGGGTGGGGCTGGATGTCGATGGGTAGGATTTAGGGTTAGGCAAGGGTAGGGGAGATGCTGGGTGCATTACAGAAGCTATCCATCCATCCATCCATTATCTTAACCCGCTTATCCTGAACAGGGCCGCAGGGGGGCTGGAGCCTATCCCAGCATACATTGGGCGAAAGGCAGGAATACACCCTGGACGAGTCGCCAGTCCATCGCAGGGCACACACACCGTTCACTCACTCACTCACACCTACGGGCAATTTAGACTCTCCAATCAGCCTAACCTGCATGTCTTTGGACTGTGGGAGGAAACCAGGAGGAAACCCATGCGAACATGGGGAGAACATGCAAACTCCACATAGGCCTTGGCCCTGGCCGGATTCGAACCCAGGACCTCCTTGCTGTGAGGCGGCAGTGCTACCCACTGCACAACATTTCTCACTGGTCCCGACCTGTTACACGAATCATGTAAGCAATGCAATCCAATGTGCTGCACGCCTGTTTCACAGAACTGTCTCTTAAGATTCAGCAACTGTATTGCTTATTTCCTGCCTCAAATGCTTTCATAAATGATTTTAGTGAACTGTTTAGGAGGAATAGGAGAAAGTTCTGCCATATTGTCATGTTTTGTCAAAACCAATATGTCCCTTATTCTCGTTAATCCCATCTATCCGATGGAACCCACCTAAAGTACCATAAATACTGTATTATAATGGGCATTTCAGGATTCATTCAGGTTTTCAGAAATGTGTTGAATCAGTGTTAAAAAATGTTATTGCATGAGACCCATGAGGAAACGGGGGCCAAGCAATGATAGGCACAACCCTAGTAGGGTTGGATGTCAAACGCTTGCAGTTTAGACTGGGGGTAGGATGGGGGTTTTTCAAGCCTCTGAAAAACTTGTTAATACTGTACGTACAGTGGAATGCGAAGGTTTAGGCATTCCTGGTCAAATTTAAGGTTTTGCTGAAGTCAAAAGAAGTTAGTACAACCTGTACAGGGAAATATATACACATTATATATTTATGTTCATTTTAATGCAGAACTACTTTATTTGATTAATTTAACTGATTGAAAAAACTAAAAGTTCAACTGTTAGGGCATGCTTAACAATCGATTTATTCAGAACAGTGGTGTTGGAATTATTTATTGTTATTGATTTAACGCTAAACATTGATGAAATTCTGCACTTTATTATCTAATAGACTTTCAACTTGCTGTTGAAATGTGTTCTCCCTGCAAATTATCTGCTCCAAATACTCAGGAACGTATGGGTGCCATATGGGAAAAGGGAGGTGAAAACAATAGAAACATGAGCAGGAAAAGCAATGGATAGACCAACTGACCTTTACAGTTTGATAAAAAAGCGGCGATTAAATATGATCTAAGCAAAAACATAGCATTTCAAATGAGGATCATAGCACTGGAGAAATGGATTGCTATTCCCTCATCAACAGGTTACATCTTCTGAAATCCCTGTCTTTGGTAGGATGACTGAATGAACCTCTTTATTTATTGTATCACAAGAGAGCTGAGCACAACATTTGTGAAAACGAAAGCCATATAAAATAATGTTGTTTCAGATAAAACATAATGGCACCTTTTACAATTAAAGTTTTTGCAATGCCATTGTTTAATTCCACTTTTAAAAATAAATATGAATTTATTCATGGTCAAATGCCTGAACCAGGTGTTATCTGTAAATTGATTGGTGTAGTAATGTTCTTTTACATTACCTCACTGGTTATTGTAAATACATTGTCGGTCAATTGTTCTGTCCACACTGTGCACCTGTTGTTCCAGTGTTCGATATGTACTCATCAGTTGGTATCGATTGACTTCATCCTACATGCATCTCAAACCACTAGATGAGGCCAGGCTGTTATCATATTGCACAAAGAGACAGATAGCCATCTCTGCTGTTGTCTTCCAACAATTTCCTTCCAAACTCCTACAATGCAACAGTGCTGTTGTAATGTTAATTTCCACCTGCAAACATGAATGAATTCCCACTGCCACACTGGGGTCTTTTCCTTTATTCAATGCACCAATATCGTGCCGAACAATTGAGTCCCACAATGGCGGCACATCTTGATTAAAAAAGCTAGTCCTGGCACATTATTTTCCGTTGACTGAAGACAGCCCAAATTACCCTTGTTTTATTAAAGGTGTTGTGTCTCCGAGACTAGAGGTGCTGAAACTCTGCTTATTTCAGGTTAGGGCCTGTGAGCTCTCTTCACACTGCATCTTCATTTTGTGCCTCCAGAATAGGGTCAGCTATAATCAGACTCTCATTCATCATTCTGGATTATTAGGGCCATAGATTGAGAGATGATGCTCATCGTTTGTTGCTTTTGTTTTTCCCAAAGGAAGCAGAAATAAGACAGAGGCTCGTTACATTATAGATAAGAACTTCATCAGTGTGTAGTTCAGCAGATCTTTCCTTGAGGGAATGACTAGTCTGTCAAACAGTATGTAGTCTGATGGCCTCTTCTGAGAACATTTTCATTTGTTAAGGTTCAGCAAGAATCTCGTGTAGCATATAACCAAAAAGGGCCTGGTGGATAACTGTAAAATTGACACATGCCAGTATTGCAGTTCAATTTTATTAAGCAACATTTTTTATTCAATTTTAAAAAATGAATACTTCGAATACTTTCTGAAGAAGGCATGGGGTGCATGAATCATGTTTATCTTTGAAAACTTTCATTCATTCAAACATCTCATCTTAGTCGGAAAAAAGGCATATTTCCCAAAATGTTGGTGTATTCCTTTAATGCTTGCAGTTTTCTTTAGACCACTTTTAGTTTTGTGGGGTTCTAGACATATTTTATTGCCCATTTAGAATGGATATTGTTTTGGAAGGGTTTATGTTAATTCATTTGCAATCACTGGATAAAATAATTTATTTAAAAAGTGTGCCACATATCCCTACAACCTTGAATCCATCCTGAATCCACCCTTTCAGTGGGATCAAGATTATCCTGATTTTGAGTATCAAAACTATTCTAATCTCCACCATATAATTTTTAAATGCACAAAAACAACATTTGATCTTGACAAAAAAATATCAGAATTGATTCTAGGTAGGATTGGATTACAAAATCATTATCCCAATTTTTAGGATCAGGATCACATCTCCTAGTTTTGAAATACCCAATTTCTAGATATAATCCTATCCAATTGGTGAAATACTATCCAAAAAAGTGTTTAAATACTGGGCCCTGGGTATATTTGACCCAAGCTAACAGTTTAACAGGTCCAAATAAGTAAACATACAGTAACATACGGGTTGAGATGTGTTGAGAACCTCTGGGTAATCATTACATTACATGTCATTTTTCTGACGCTTTTATCCAAAGCGACTTACAGTTGATTAGACTAAGCAGGAGACAATCCTCCCCTGGAGCAATGCAGGGTTCAGGGCCTTGCTCAAGGGCCCAACGGCTGTGTGGCTACACCAGGGATCGAACCAGTCCCACATGACATTAATCATAATCATGACATTACCATAATTGAAACCTCTGTATAGTGACAAACTTTTAATTGTTATTAATTAGACCCTAAATGTCTACTGAAGAACGATTCACCCTACTGAAGTTCACATATCAGAAACAGTTCAGTATGCCATGAAGGATAAATATTCCACGTTCACATCCCAGAAATTCTCATCAGTCAGATCAATGGAGGCTTTCATTTTCTGTACTGTGCTATCTGACAAATGATTGCCTTAGAGAGAGGCTGCTTTGATGAATTTGTTGAATTACAGATTGACGGGTGAAAAAAAAATAGCAGGGTCCTAACTGCTTAAAGTATGGTCACCTGTTCACTGAAACTAACCCACTGAAGTTAAACTATTTATTTCCATTGATCGATCAAATGACAATAAACCAAATTTGCATTATCAGGAATAAATTAAAATACAGTTAGAATTTAAACAGATTTTCAGCTACTTTAATCATTCACAAGATAGGCTGTGACAAAACTAGCATTGACTTGGGTCACCATGATGGAGTTTTAAAACTGCCAGACTACAACAAGTCCATTTTCCAACGCATGAACTGTGTGCACAGATGTGTTCTAGATTTAAAAAGGAGGACAGGGGCAGGCAGGTGGGTGTTATGAACATAAAACAAGGCTATTTGTTTATCTATGAAACAAGCAAAACCTATTGTAACTGAACAGTTTTAAGAATTTAGGAATCCCACCTGGACAAATATTTTCAATTCTAAAAATAAATGTTTGAGAAAAAGGGGATATCTGGCCAGTATAATTAGTAAATTTTAGTTCTGACTTTATTCTTAACAATCACTCATCCATTTCAGCTAAATCCTGTATTTCTAAAGCAGTACCAGGGCAGACTGAGAGCTTGATCATTGGGTCATATATTTTCTCATAAAAATTCGAATTTTCTCTCAAGCTGTTTGTGAAGTGACAAATTGTATGTTTGATTATGCATATGAAACTTTAGACAAAAACATATCTGCTCCAAAGTAAAATGGCACCTAATACTTTAGATTATATAATACAACTATTGTATGTAAATCTATTGTATTTGGAACAATAATTCAGATTTCCTTCCTTTCAGTTTCCTTTCTAAAGGTCTATGAAGGCCTTAACAATAAGTAGGTTTCCAGAGAAGGGCTGGTGGGTTTTGTGGCACAGTAATGAACAGATGTGTATTTGTAGTTGAGGGCTAAATTAATAAGTATGAACCGCTCACATCTCATGACCTATCCAACTCAGACTTTTGCCTTAATGCTACGGACAGACATGTTTATGAGCCCAGATCAGCAGTGAACTGTGTGGAATTATAACATGTTCCTGGGGATAGATATTGAAAATGGATATTGAGTTTCCACATACAGGATACTCTGATAGGAATCCATAATTCATGGAAGGTTTTGTTTTAATCCCTCAGTACAAAGCCAGGGGGACAGGCCAACCAAACAGGATGCCTCCGGAAGATCAATATAGCAATACAGCAAAGATCAATTGGACGGCTGGATACCATACGTCATGGAAAAAGGGTTTCATTTCTTTTTTAATTCTTCTTGAACTTTGATTTTATGACAAAAATACTATTTTTCATGGCTTAAAGGCACAAAATGATTATGAAATACAAGTGACCCTTTCAAGTAAATATACATGTAGTTAGCAGTAAGCAGTTGAGGTAATAATGGGTGATAATGTGGTGATGGATATGTGATGATCATAAGCCATATATAGCGCTGGCGTGCTCACAGACAGACTGTTGCATAATGGCCATTTCTACAGCTGGCTCAGCAAACGGGCTCATCCCTAGAAGCACCGCAGGTCAGCAGAATCCTGAAACTTACTTATAGCTTCAGCTGGGAATGTCAGAACACAAAAGAGCTGTCTCAAGGGAAAGAAAATGAGGAGTTCTGAATGCTGCTGTGAATTTCCCAACACATTTATTTACTGACAAATCTATTAATTGTGCACCTTTTTTTTTTTGTTCTTAAAATTTTGAATTGTTAGCTTAATGACAGAGATATGCCATGCTATGATGAAGACACTGGGGAAATATTAATTAAATGACCATGGAAAAGCATACAAGGGATACAGATTTCAGATTAACTGCAAACAAACATGGTTATGCTTCCCCCCAATCCTGTAAAGTGCCACCGTTTTATAATACCTTTATGGTTAATAAATGAACATCTACCCTGAATGAATAATCTACCCTGGATATGTCTAATTAACTCTGCTAAACATTGTGCAGAACGTCGGTGTCATTTGCTGGCACGACTGCAGTGGGCAGAAGGGGAAAGAAATGAAACATACAGCAGCAGGCCTTCCTTAAGAGCAGAAAGCGTCCCTCTCTGCTCAGGGACCTGGGTAGTTACCCACACACCTGTCACATGCAGCATCTGACCCAGTTTTTTAAAAGTTAAGAATTACAGCGACAGGTCTGTCAGGCTTGATCTTCTTTGTTGGGGGGATGTTTGAGTGCTCAGCAGAAAATCTCAAAACTGAATAACAAAGAGTCCCAGGCCCGAGAGAGAGAGAGAGAGATTGCTGTTATTGCTACGGCGGGATCTCTTAGATGCACGATTGCTTTCTTTGCCTTTAAGAACAGTTTCATGGTCACATTTTTCACATAGATAAGATTTTTTTTCCACATTCCACTGCATACCACAACAGTCATTTCAAAGGGGAGATCAAATGTACTGTCAAGTAAAATAAACAAAATGTATTTTACCTGAGAGTAACACAAAAACAAAAAATTTTTTTACAGGTGTTATGGTATTACATAAATGCGCAGCCCCTGTTGGGGGGGTAGGCTAGGTGGTTAGAATACGGTATTTTAAGATGAGATGCCATTGGTATCTCATCTATTTTGGTAACTCTGAACCTGTTTCGTGCAGTGTTGTTTGCATAAGGAGAATCACATGATTTCTAAAATGAACGTGGAGGGGAAAATACCACAAATAAAAAAAGAAAACACACGTGTACAGTACACACGTGGAAAACATTTCTGTGAGCGATTATGCACGCAGGCGTTGATACAACGTATCTTATTCCCAATATACACAGTATGCATTTTTCTCAAGTTAAAACCACTGTTAGTCGAAAATACCTGTCACTCCCATCTACCTTTCAGCAGCATAGTGTACCTCTCACTGACAAACACAGCTAGACTCATTAGATGGCATCAATAGCACGCCCTGTACACACGCCACGGTATTCGTGCACACAACAAGTTAATAAAAGTGGTAACAACGGCAAACAAAAGAAAAAAGTGGCACCAACCTCCAATTTGCAGAGACTCGAGCTTTTAGATCGTGACTTCTTGCGCATGTAAACAGAAAAGAACCGCCGAACCGCAAATTTCCGCATGTTGGTGTCCATCGTCGCTTTTTTCTGCTCCTCTTACTGTGACGAATCTTTGTCTCTTCACTGCTTAATCCAGATCAGCGCACAACAAAGGGGATTTAGGATTGCTTTCCTGTCACCTTCTGCTAATCCATAACGCTGAATTAGAAACAGAATACCAAGCCACCGAGCAGACCATTAAGGCTGGCAGCTACACATCTCACCACTCATCTTTCTCCGTTACGCGTGACTTCGATCTGGAGGTGGTAACCAAGCGCCGGCGTGACAGTGATGCTGCTATACCCTGCGTCTCTTCAACTGTACCGAATCCCCTTTTCCTCGCTTGCTGCTAATATGATACAGTGCGATGCTGCAATGCCGAGGTCCCCTCTTCCTTGCAGTGCATGCGGTCTCGACGCACCCAATTAGACTTGTCGAGATTTAACTCGTGTACCTCAGGTCTGAGGTCCTCTCCCTTCGCACATGTATAATAGATTTTCCCTCTTTCACCTTTTCGAGCGCCCCTCTGGGGAATCCACTAAGGTCCGCAGTGTTCTTGCGCGTATCCAAGTGCAAAACACAGTCACAGCCGACTACAGGGGGTATGGCCTACAACACATCCCGCAGCAATGCATGGTAATTGAAAACTGTTCAAGTTTAAATTAATATCACGGCAAATCTATAATATCCAGATAATAAAAAGTGCGGTGGGGAGATACGATTATAAAAATATGCAACACTTATGCAATGGCCATTGAGCATCTAGGAAGAAACATACACTCTTAACATACATTCATATAACAATGAAATCGATGAAAACACACCTTGGGACTGGACTCGAGTCCTGATAGGCACTAAAGCCTTCTGAAGATTGGGTGCACTGATGTTAGACTCAATCTGAGAAGCAAAGCATTTGAAGCAACAGCTAGATCAGCAGCAACTGTGTATTATTTTATGTGCTAATTACATGCAAGAACTGCAATGTGATTGGGTTATTACAGTTATGATTTTAAAGCACAAAGTGTATTTCAATAAGTTTGAATGAAAGAGTCAAAATAATAAACAAGAGGAATTTGCAAGTACACACATTAAAGGGTCTCTTTGGCAATGTTATTAAGCAGTTTGCAAAAGGAATACAAAATTATAGGTATTATACATATTCAATGCAAAATATTTATCATGAGGCCATTCATGTTTACCACATTCTATATGTTTGAGTGCTCAGCAGAAAATCTCTAAACTGAATAACGAAGAGTCCGTTAAACGTTTCAGAGTTTGAATCCATAGTAACTGTGTATAGTGCCACCATGTGGTCAAATAAATGCCATGATGACCACGTGGACTGTGATATAAGGTGGAAACGTGGGTAAAGGAGGGACAGAAAGCAAAGGACAGCGGGTGCTTCCATGCAGGTGTACTCTGAGTGAATTAAACAGTTGAGGATGCTCAGGGTCAAGTACAGAAATGCAAGGAAGGCCTAATTGCCTATAACTGTGGCTAGCATGGCTCAGTAGCATGGCTCAGATGCATGTTGGGGATTTGGCAAAAGCTTAAATTAAAAAGGCAGCCAAACTTGCAGATGTCTCTGCGACTTGCTGTCAGCATGGAACTCTGGGAGTCAGTGTAGAAGGGTGTGAAGCCACAAGGGGCCACTAAGGACAGCCAGTAATGAATGATCGCCAAACCATTTCCCAAACACTTCGCTGCGCGGATGCTTAGACGCAGCAACAGCTCCGCGGATTTCCGCAGCGTCTCACCCTGAAACCCAGACCAAGGTGCTGACCTCCTGTCTAATTTCATGGGCAGGTATGAGAAGACTCGCCTGGAGGAAGCGGTAAAATGCTAAGCAGAGATAGGCACCGTCATGCGGCAGAAGGACTCCCAATGTTCTTATCTATAATTAGAAAGCGATGACCCAGCCTCACTGACTGATCTCGCCCTGATCCGTAGTCTGAGGCTAATGGAGGCTAACAGAGGCAACCGAGGGCAGAAACGAGTGTCCACTTGGGTGCAGCGCCATTTAGGGGGTAAGTGTGGGGTAGAACTTAACAATTTGTGTCACAGAAGATGATATATATCCACAAACATATTTGAAAAATATACTAATCCAACTGCTTATAGCAAGCAAGTAGTTTCCCAAAAAGAAACGTGTCAAAACAAGAATAACATGCTGTGCACGTTATTGAAAACAGGGGCGGCAATAGTTTTGACACCTACCTTTTTGAAAAAGACAATTATTACCTGAATTTCTCAGGGAAAATCCATTGCTGCAATGAACCTGAACCAGTAGTTCTAGTTAATGTTAAACCTTACATGAAGTCACAGACCAAAACCTGAGACATTTACAAAATGTAATATAAGCTTTTACCTTAAATCAGCTAAAATGGCTTTCCCCACGGGTGCCAGTGCCACCTCTAATTCCCCTTCTCAGCTTCATGTTTTAGTCTGTGTTTTTAGTCCCCTTTCTCACTGTTACCAATATCCAAGGGGCCAAGAGCCCCAACTTATGGCCAAGGACTGCAGACAAATGGTATGCGTTTAATGAAACAGTCCCTGAAAAGTAGAACTTATGTAATCTAATGCCTCTACCATGCATATAGCAGCACCATGGACAACGCAGAGTCAATTATCCAAATGAAAAAATGACAAAGCTTAATTGTTATTTAATAACATTATACATATAATTAATGTGTACACTGCAAAAATAAAATGAAACAGTGTGAATTAAAAATAATTACAGCCCCCTCCACCCACTGGTAAGAGAAGTGGTGGGAATGCGAAATTGTGCCATTATCGGTGTGGTCCAACAGGCTCCCTGGATAATAGGCAGATGCCTGCTATTCTGTGTGATGATTACTGTACTGCATATGTAAGGGAGGGATTGGTAGGCTGGAGGAAATGGGGAGGATGTAATTTCTCTGCTATAATGCCTGGCCTGACCTCTGACTTCCTGTTAAGGGTCATCTCCCATGATACAGGGCCGGCTGCAAATCATTAATCATGAATCATAATCTCTCTCCGGGGCTGGGAATGCATTACCCCACCCCTCCCCTGCCTCCCTGACCCGTTCCCCTCACCCTGCCCCGCTGTCCTCCGCTACAGCGCTCCCTAGTGGCCGCGAGAGTACAGCAGCTACAGCAGCCCGAGACTGAGCCCGAGGCTCATTTCGGAGGGGCCAGTGCTGTGCGCAGGAGTTTCGACGCTGCCTCTGATCAAATGTGCTGACCTTCACCGCTACATCCGGCCCGTGGCCATGGGGGGGCCCCTAAAAGCCCATTTAAGAGCCTCTCAGCATTCCCAACGCAATCACAGGCTGGAGATGCGCTCCTTGATGGCCTCTCCATGGATTACTTTCCCTCTGCAGGACTGCATCATTCCCTCTCAATCAGAGCTGAACCGTGCTCACGGCCCACCCGGCACTGCTTACTACTGATCAGCGCGTGTGTCTACCGCAGTTATAACGACTCCGTTTGCCGACACAGTGGGGAACGCTATGCGGCTAGCACACCGCAAGCTTGGATTTCAATTCATGTCACATTTAAGGTATAGCAGAGAGGATGATACGTCATGTGTGGTGGGTTTAAGGGTTATGCCCAGAATGTATGCTAATCACAGCATAACATAACAAAAGTGTATTTTTTCTGCATTGCCTCAACTTCCGAAGAATGAATATTCAGGGAAGTAAATCTGACCCAATCAGTGCTGAATTGTCAGGTGCTGGATTGCCTTTCAAATAAATGAGAGAGGCAGAAGCCAGACAGCATATCTCAAAGTGCCTTTTAAATCTCTAACAGAAGATGAGGAGAAACCACTGTCCACTGTCCCTACAAATCCCCAAATACAATGCAGTGATCGGAGAGATATTTTCTCATATGTGAACTGTAATTTGACAGACGATGCCTCAGTATTTTCTGTTCTTTGCAGGTGCCTATCGTGTCTTCTTGTGTTAGAATGAATGGCTTCTACATGCACTCATATTTATGTCGAAATGTCGTCTTTCAGTAGAATACTCAGTGTTCGCAATAAAAACAGCACTATGCACACATAAAAATGCCAGTGCTGTTTGAGAATATGCTTTGCCCAAGAATGATTTTTTCACACCAGTTGAGCCTGTGAGATAAACAGCACTGGAATCTGTACACAACATTACTCAGAATACCACAGCCAGTCAGAATAAACTATGTTCAAAAACAGCTTTGTAACATTCTGATATGCGGAGGCTTTTCTGTTGATGTATTTGTATGAGCCTGGCAGCTTACTATTACAAGCCTGACAGTCCCTCAAAATCATGGATATCAATCATTTTACCAATTTCAGCGAGAAAAGAAAGAAAACCCAAGAAAACAATAACTCTAGTCTTTTCAAAATACTCCAAAACACATAACTGGCAAAGCAATAAGGCCCAACAAACAAAAGCATATTGCACAGCACCTGCTACAGAGAACGTATGATTCTGTGGCTTGCATCATGACCCCCACCTCTTTAGAGGGGGGTGTTACATAACATGACATTACATTTCATTTGGCAGACGCTTTTATCCAAAGTGACGCACAAAACACGGCATATCAAGGTCATAGGACAAACAACTGAACACGTCAGATAAGGTACAATTCATATATTCTGGTTGACTGGTTGTAAGGCCGCGAACATACAGTAAGTGTTGTGTTGGGGTGCTCCTTACTTTAGACAGAGGCGACGTGCTTCGGTGCTCCTGAGCTGGATCAAAGAGCCCCTCGTCTTCAGTCCAGGACGCGAAGGCGCTGTCGGTGGAGAGCTCCTCTGCGTCAGAGTGCGGTCTCTCTATCCTCGGGCCCTTCCTGCTGGGCCTGTTCAGAGGGCAGAGATAACTCATGGCGAACACCTCCTCTCCCTCTCTCTCCCCTTCTCACTGCTAGGAGGTTAGAAGGACCGGGCTCGCCTCTCGCCCCGGATGTGGCCGACGTGGAGGGGGGGAAAAAAAAGCTTTCAGCGGCTGCCTGAAAGGCTCTTAGCAATAACCATTATCTCTGGGACCGGCTCCATCAATCCCCAGGGCGTAGAAGCCCGCTGCCCTGACCCGACATTGTGCTCCTCGCCGCTGAGTGCAACCCGCACTGCCGGAAGCCCCGCACAAATTATTAGCCTTTGTCTCGGGGATATGAGATCACTGTCGTCTAAGGACAAAAGTGTAAAATGGGGACAAAAGGGTATTTTTCAGCAGGATGCTTATTAAGCACTTTTTAAGACTAAGAAAGGGCTGGGAGCAGAAGCAACCTGAACCTGAATTTTGTTTTCTGATAAGCTGTGGAAATCTCAACAGGCCCAACATTACATGACAGGCACATGTCAGACGCTCTTATCCAGAGCAATGTACAGTTGATTAGACTAAGCAGGGACAATCCTCCCCTGGAGCAATGCAGTTAAGGGTAAGGGCCTTGCTCAAGGGCCCAACGGCTGTGCGGATCTTATTGCGGCTAGACGGGGGATCGAACCACCAACCTTGAGGGTCCCCGTCACCTTAACCACTACGCTACAGGCCGCCCATCAACATCAGGTTAGGTGGTAAGTGGTAGGAGGAGGATGTTTCATTGAGGAGTACAGCATCCTGTTCTTCTCTCTGGTCCTCACTCCTGATGCACGATGACAAACATACGTGTTCTAACATGGTTGCCCATGCATCTAGCATTGGTAGGCCATGTAAAACTTTAATCCTGCTGTCTATCTATGCGAGTGGTTGCCTGACTACCTTTATGACAGTGCAAAGCTTCTCTGGACATGAGGGAGAATGATAGCAAATGCTCCCTGGACTGAGAGAATACAGATACAGTGATTTGACTGAAGACAAAAATGGGAAGGGTGGGGGATGTAAAAAAATGATAGAAATGGCTACTTACAAAACTTAACTACAAAGGGCACTCAAGGTCAGACATAGCAACCTTATTAATGATCATCTACAGAGATCTGTAAGAGCTCCACTAATTTTACAGCCTAATTATGACCTGCTTGTGTGCCATCTCTCAGCAATCAGGTGCAAATTATATCAGTAGTGCAAAGATAGAACATGACATAACATAATAAAGACTGCAGTCTTACAGACATCAGGTAAATTAGAAAGAAGTCAAGACAAGGTCAAGGCAGATAAAATCCGAAAGAGTCAAGTTTTAATGTCCATGACTAAGGCCCCCACTCCCTGGAGCAGCATTCAACACCCTGGCATGGCCTGGACCAGGATCACACAATGCTATCACACACATCAGGGCTAATGCTACGGATCTTAAGGGACTCTCTTTTCTTATAAGATGACTTCTGCACTCTCTACGTCCTGGTATCAGATTGGCAGAATCTTATCTGCGGCCCACTTTGGCTCTGTGCTTTATCTTGATTTGTGTCCATAATGCCCTATATTTTTCATCTCTAATGCAAAGCGCTTGACACATCTTGCCGCAGATGACCTTGTAAGTTACCGTGGCCAACGAATGACAAAGTGATAAATAAGAAAATATTGGAGAAGTATGAGTCGGGGTTCAATTCCCTGCTGGTAGAATTAAATACATCGAAGAGTCAACTGCATCTGTGTACAAGCAATGTCACGACTAACCTCTGTGGCACGAGGGGTCTCCAGTTCCAGTCTTGTGTCTTTCAGTTGTCACTGAGCACTGAAAAGATCAATTAATGCAGTTAATTTCACTGATAACTGACCTCACCGAGTTTGTTGGGTCAAAATAGATGAAAACAAAGGAGTAGTTCTCCACTACTCGGGCCAGGAACCTGTGACATTAAGGTGATCGACAAAAGCGCTATGGCATGATACGGTTATGATTATGACAGTGTGTTCATCGCTTCATAGGTATGTATTGCAGGTCAAAATACAAAATTCATTCAAATAATATATTTGCCAAAGACACCATTCCTCAAACTTGAAACTGAACTCTAAGCTCATCAAGTAGTATAACAGATATTATTATAAACAAATGTATTAGGTTGATATTTACAGATAGTACATGATAAAAGTATGTTAATATGCCGTTGCCAATAATAAACCTTTACTCTTGGTTCGTATAATATTACTGCCTCTTTCAATGACAGAGATGACAAATATGAGGTAGGTGGAGTTGTTCAACTGCAAAAGCTCTGGTTTCCCCCTTCAGTGACTGCACCAGGAAATGTCACTCACTCATTAGCATCACGGTGTTCAGGGACGTGGAGCTCATCTCTGCTGTGGAATAAGGGTGCACTCAGGGGAAACTGCACCGAGATATAATTCTTCACGGCACACTGCATGCTGGGAAGGATTCCACGGTCAATACCAGGCAAACCAAATGAGAATTCCACAGCCTTGTTTACTAAGCTCGTCTCACAACCCGCGGTGGCAACAGGATATGGTATTACAAGAAATAATGGACTATGTAAGGTTAAATGTAAGGTTAGAGAGGTTCCACAAGAAATACTGCACTATGATTAATGTCAACTATTTTGATTAAGGAGGAAATAGTACCATACATTACTCTGGCAGATTGCCTTCCTGCCTGTGCTATTCCCTTAAAATGTGCTGCCACCTCCTGGCACAAATATGCATGTACATATTCCCGAAAATTAATCCTTTCCGAAACTGATCTTTCTTAAACATCTTGCATAATCCATGTAACAAAATCTCAATTTCTAGCCTGTTAAATTTCCACTGCATTGCAACCCGTACTAGGTATTTGATAATTATGCCAAAGCTATGTCAACCATTTTATTATTCCTCAGTGATGGTGGATATTGACTACCTTCATGGGCGATATTTGAGGAACTGCTTTAAACTACAGTATGTTAGACACCTGCATTAGGGATTCATTGCAATGTATTAGTTCTTCAAATCCTTGTCAAACCGCAAAGTTAAAAAGGGAAAGAATCCAATAAGAACATACATTTCTGAAGCACTGTGTAAATCAACATGGTGGGTGTTGGAGTCAAATAAACAGTCAAGTTCAATTACAACACAATGTTTAATTCAAAATAGGACACAAATACAAAAAAAACGTACAACTTCAATAGATATAATCTTACTTTGTAAATTAAAAAGGTTTTAAAGTGCCAAAACCTTCGATAATAGTAGTAAATAAAAGTGAATGAAAACTTCCCAGGTTATAAAACACTGATTCATTCGTAATGAAAAATTAATGCCATGATCTTGAGGTTTATGCACAGGCAATGTGTGATGTCACAAACCTGTGGTTTTTCCAAGTCACTCCAAAAGGTCAACTGCTGAATTTAATGTAAGAATGTAATGCAAGAATGACAAAATTATATAATCATGTTTGAGTGCAAAACAAATAAAACACTTTAGCCAAAGTGAATATCCCCTTCCACCAGTACTTTAGCCAAAGTGAATATCCCCTTCCACCAGTACTTTAGCCAAAGTGAATATCCCCTTCCAACAATACTTTAGCCAAAGTGAATATCCCCTTCCACCGATAATTTAGCCAATCTGCGATTAGATTGCCTCTTTACAGTGGTTGTATTTTACTACATCAATGAAAGTTAACTGATTTTAATGAAATCAAAATGATCTTAATGTGATGGTCCCGTTAAATCAAACAACAAGCTAGAACTCTGAAAGGCACTCTCAGAATAATAATACCCATTATACATATAAACCAAATTCTGCTGCCATTTACCTCACATTTTTGTGCACCAGAAGTGTACAGTAGGATGATTTCATTTAATTTTACAGTATCAAGAGTTGCTTGTAGATCAGAGTCCAGCCTTAAAGAACCCTCCCATATGATGCTTTGTGTGTCTCTTTTTTATGGGAGGGTAGTAAATCTTTATGGCTGGGTCACACACTCTGTACCCAGTACTGCCATTGGGCTGAGAGGGCAGGCTGATGCTGCCTCCAGACCTGTGACAGTCCACCAGATTAAACTCTGAGTCAAAACAGATCTCCAGCTGCCCCAATATCTGCATCTGCTCTCCCTATGGGGAAAAAATTGCAATCGTCATTTCTCCAGGGACTGCTTTCTACCGTGGTCAGTCAAAGAGGTTCACATCTTAAAAGGCCTGGTAAGCAAGCAGAAGTGAAAAATTACATATACAACAGTGTACACCAATTCTAAAATGAAAGAGAAACAAAGTTTTCGCATTCTTTCGTTGACTGTCCTGGAAACGCGCACCACTTAAAAGTATTTTAAGTTCTCTATACAGGAACAAATTCTTCACTTCCTGTTGCACGGTCACTAGAGAAATGCAGGGGGTTTCATAGATAACAAATGAGGACTCAAGGGACCTAGAACACAGGGACTTTTACAGGTCTCTGCACTAAAGCCCTAGAGACCCACAATACAGGTTCAGAGATCTCTCCACTGAAGAGAATTTTAGAGAGCTTTTCACCCAGGGTCCAACAAATCTGGAATGTAGAGAGCTTTGCCTTCACAGATTGGCTTGAGTTCCCATAAAATCAAGGCTATGGTAATTAAGATGGACAATGCACAAATTATTTCTCCAGCCTTCGCTATCACTTCTGTAAAACTGGTTTGTCCAAAAAACAGAGGCCTCAAGGTTCACTGTTTCAGTGGCTTTACTAGGCTGAGAGAGTCAGGGCATTTCATTCAGCCCAACCAATCAACAAGTTACAATGCATCCATTCTTATAAAGTTACAAATTAATTTATTAATGAACTACGGTTGAACGCTTGCAATCCTTGTCTTTATCTGACACTGCAACATTCCTTAATGAAAAAATATAGAGATATGCACATCGACCAGGGTGCAAGGCAATATGATAGTAGCGATAATAATTAAAGTAGAGCCTGCACACCAAAACTCAATATAATTATTTATTAGTATCAAAGAATGTTTCGACCCATAGTGAATCAAACTGACAACCTGATGAAGATCCACTATGGGTTGAAACGTTGTTTGATATTAATAAAGAATTATATTGAGTTTTGGTGTGCAGGTTCTACTTTATTATTATTACAACATTCGCCTCCATTTAAATCAAGCAAAAATAATATTACCGTTGCTGGCTGGACACACTGGATCTTAGGTTTCACGTGATAAGAACTGTTGATGGCCCGTTCAATTTCGTCCAGCTAAATCAAACACAAAAAAGCACATTACAAGCAACTCAAATTTAATTTAAAAACAAGATTTACAAATAAAACAAGACACCAATTCACTTATTTGTTATTCTGTACAGACAGGAATAAGATGTAAGTTTGAAACTGTGGAGATGATTATTTACTCACAGAGTAATAGGTTTCTGATGGCACAATGTTGTGACTCTTCAGTGTGCTGAAATTGTAAAATGCAGCAGTTTGGAAAATGCAGTGGAATTTAAATGGCAATGCAGGACAAAGAACCACATTACACAGCATAAACGGTCTGCAAGTCTAGCTATAAGTGTTCCATGGTCAGCAAAATGGAAGCCAAGCAACCTAGTTGACACTAGCAGCCAGTCTCACAAACATTCAGAAACAGGCACTACATTTTTCTTAACTGCAATGAATGAAAGCAATCGAAAACTGCCTTTACCATGCTTTCGTCATAGTCTAATGCCTGCAAATAAAAACCCATTCTTTTGAGTTTTGAAGCTTGATTATCTATACTCCTGCCTTTGCTAGCAATGTCAATTTCTCTTCTTTGTTGAACACAATGAAAAAGCATGATGATCCCTGCAAAGGATTACATCAAGTCCATCATTCACAGCTAATGTACCATGTACCCATATCTTCTCTTAAAGATACAAGGTACATTATTAACTGAATGATTTGAATTAGGATACTGTACACCAAAATAATAAGCAGATGTAGGGGCATCAAAAATAGTCGGGAGACAATGTTTTTACTACATATGATACAGAGTCAATTTTATATTCATCATGACCATTAATGGTTACAATGCAACAGTTGCAATAATAATATGCAACTATATGTAGTTATAGTTGTAATGTCACAATTGCTACAGTAAGAGCAGTACTGTATGTAACAGAAGTAACACATGCCATCAGCCCACCCGTCAAGGTTGAGTCTGCTGTAGAGTTCCAAGGCCTTGCTGAAGTATTTGTGTTCTGAGTTCATGGTCTCTGCCTGGGCAGCACAAGTTCCATGTTTCATCCATTCATGTTTCCTGGAAGGGCAAAAACTCTAAACAGGCAGCCCAAAGCAAATTAACTCTAATAGCATGAATCTAATCAAAAAGGCAACATTCGTAGCCAACTTTGGTATTCAGTGCACAATGATTAATTCCCAACTAGCATTACATTACATTTTCAGCATTAAACAGACATGCTTATCTTGAACAACCTGCACAGCTTACATTGTACCTCTATACAGCTGGATATTTACTGAACTTTGCCATTTTTACGGTCAAGCAGAGATCTCAATCACGAAAGCTAAATGCAAATGATGCCAGGCTCCACCATGAAACATTTAATGAATGTTAGTGGAATGGACAGTACCAGAACCCAGTGGCTGCAGAGTCAGTGGGATTAAGAAGGTCCGGCCACCATTTTCTCATCAGCGGCATCAGGTCCTGCAATAAAACAGGAAGAGAAATGTTCACACTACCCAAGGTACTTTCCAGGTATGCCTACTGGACATTGTGTGACAAATTACCTACAAACAACATTGCGTGTGTCACTGTGTAAATGAGTGAGTGCATGAGTGTATGTGCATTCATGTGTATGTGAGTGTACTTCCCCGCTCACTGACTGCTGAGGTTATGCATTTCATTAGGACATGACAACACCATGGTTGATAATTACCTCTATTAGACTTGCATTGAAGTGCCAAGTTGAATTGCAAGTAAATCCTTTATTTGGCCTATAAAACATTTGAATACAGACATTTCAGTGATGATATTCCTACAAAATCAACATATTCTGCTCAGAAGGTACACTTCTGAGAAAACTCTCCCCAGACTCAGTTTTTAGTTTAACTTGCAGAGCTTCAACAATACACAAAGACCTTTACCGCAGCAAACAATCAATACCAAAATAACAGTCCAAGGCAAAAACCCATAAAACTTCTTACCACAGTCCATGCAAAGACCAATAATCAACATCTGTCTCACAATGTTCCATCTAAAATCACACAAACAGAACAGTCCAGTATTAATATAGTATATACCTAAACGGTCACTACTAGATGCAACACTTTATGCAAAACTGTCTCTTTAAAAACAAAATGTCTATCTTTTAGAACATAATTATATAAAATGTCAAAAAGACAAGCTCCTCAGCGATCAATTTGCGCAAAATAGCTAATTGCTCAAGGAATTACAAAGACTTTAAAATGTAACATTCAATTTAAATTATTTTTGAAGGTTGAAAAAACACCCTTACATAGCAAAATGTCTGAGGCCAGTGGTGAGTCAAAATCAGCATTGACCATTCTTGTCTGGAAATGAAGAATAATAAAAAAAAAAAAGGTTACACTGACAAGACTAAATTCAATTCACTGAACATCATATACAACAATATAAAAACTGTTAAAAACAATAGCTACAAATAAAGAATATTATAATTATCATCACCAATAGTCAAAAAGGGAACTAGTTGCTTGATGTACAGCACTGTGCAAAAGTCTTAGGCAGGTGTGAAACAATGCTGTAAAATAAGAATGCTTTCAAAAATAGAATTGTTAATAGTTTATTTTTATCAATTAACAAAATGCATGAACAGAAGAAAAATCTACATCAAATCAATATTTGGTGTGACCATCCTTTGGCTTCAATTGCCTTCAAAGCATCAATTCTTCTAGGTATACTTGCACACAGTTTTTGAAGGAACTCGGCAGGTAGGTTGTTCCAAACATCTAGGAGAACTAGTCACAATTCTTCTGTGGATTTAGGCAGCCTCAAATGCTTCTGTCTCTTCATGTAATCCCAGACAGACTCGATGAGGTTGAGATCTGTGGGGGCCATACCATCACTTCCAGGATTCCTTGTTCTTCTTTACACAGAAGATAGTTCTTAATGACATCGCTGTATGTTTAGGGTTGTTGTCCTGCTGTAGAATACATTTTGGGCCAATCAGGTGCCTCCCTGATGGTATTGCATGATGGATGAGTATCGGCCTGTACTTCTCAGCATTGAGGAGACCATTAATTCTGACCCAATCCCCAATTCCATTTCCATTCCTCCACCATGCTTCACTGTTGCCTGCAGACACTCACTCTTGTACTGCTCTCCAGCCCTTCGGTGAACAAACTGCCTTCTGCTACAGACAAATATTTCATATATTTTGACTCATCAGTCCAGAGAACCTGCTGTCATTTTTCTATAACTACCTAGTGTCTTGTTGCTGTGCTCATTCTTGCCATGGTGTATGACTTCTGACAATAAACTGTCTTCAGCAACCTCACCTTGGAAGCAGAGTTTGGCTGTTCCTCACCCAGTTTTATCCCTCCTACACAGCTGTTTCTGTTTCAGTTAATGATTTTGTTTCAACCTACATATTAAATTGATGATCATTAGCTCCTGTTTGGTATAATTGGTTAATCACACACCTGACTATATGCCTACAAAATCCCTGACTTTGTGCAAGTGTACCTAGAAGAACTGAATTGCTGGTTTGAAGGCAAAAGGTGGTCACACCAAATATGGATTTAAATTTAGATTTTTATTCTGTTCACTCAGTTTGCATTTTGTTAATTGATAAAAAGAAACTATTAACATTTCTATTTTTGAAAGCATTCTTACTTTACAGCATTTTTTCCACACCTGCCTAGAACCTTTGCACAGTACTGTACATTTTACACAACTTCTCTATTAATTCTGGAACAAACCCGATGACGAAATATTTGCAGTTAGAAGGCTTATCAGAAGGCTCAGAATGAGACAAAAACACAGTCACTTACTTAAAGAGTTGATATGATAAAGCCCCAGGACCACAACCCACCAGCAGCAGGGCAAAAAAGAGAAGTGATCCCATTGCCCAGGAAAATCAACCCTGTGTGAAAACAAGCAAAATTATGATAATATTTATCTTAATGGCCTTTCAGATTGGTATTCATGTATTCTATGGGAACCTAATGTTTCCGCTGTTTCTGACCAGTAAGCTTTTTGGTTAATTTACAGGGGCTCTCTTTATACTTGGGATACCATGCAGGGTAGCCTACAATCTGAGGGTGTCAATATACAACGAACATTTCAGCATAATTAATTCAGTCAAAATAACTTGTCATCAAAAAGCAAGGTGGGTTATATTATAACTATTAAAGTGACACAATTTAGAAATATCACGCTGAAATGAAAACACTTCTCGAGGCAGGGTACATTTAGCCAACAATAGTTGTATCAATCAGAAAAAGCAAGTTGCAGTCACATCCGTCAAGAATGTAAACAGATTCTTCACGGTCAGAATAATATTTACGACAAGGTTAGCTTGGTGTGCAAAAGGTAGAACAAAATACTGCCATTTTACCGAAAACACAAATGCATAAACCCATGCGCCCATATGTTGAGAAATATCACAGTGTTACTCGTGTAACAACACTTAAAACATCAACATGTCCCGATACAACCTTGATACGTTAAAGCCTTACGCGAAGCGGACATTCTCACAAAGTTAAAACAACTGTGACTAATAACCAAGCGATAGTGTTTCTTTGTTTTCCAATAATCTGCCCTCCACTGAAATATGCCAAACTTTTTATGTCGCCTTTAGACTTGAACGGATATTGCACAATCAACCACAACTTTGCTCTGTGAGCTGGCTTGACAAACAACATTAACAACGACTATAAACGAACGTTAGCTAAGTTGGACACCTTAGTTGTCTTTAAAAATATATTTTCTTACCTCCTGTATTGATCAGATGCTTTACCCAAACTTTGACAACTGCCAAAATAACGTTAGATTGCTAGCTTGCTATCGGTAGCATATGTAGACCTACAGTATGTAAGCCAGCACCTCTGTCGACTGTTTAGAGATGATAAGTTATGTGAGCTTGAATAGCCTAGCTACAAGGTAAATCAGCAAGTCGGTATGGTTAGCTTTGACAGATGCGCTTTGTTCAGTTGTGGCTGGCGCGTCTGCGCAGACTTGCCTTTGAAATGTAGTCACGTGACATCGCCTCACATTTATCTCACATGACTTCTTCCTGTCTGTCCTGTTAGTTCACATAGCCAAAAAGAAAAGCGCTCCGTGACACTGCTAACAAAAAGAAGGCAGCTCCGTGTCACATGGTTATTGCTAAAAACTCGGGTGGCGGTGCAAGTCTAGTGAGCAAGATATGCCTTAACTTAAAATAACTTGAAATAAAAAAGGTACAGTGGAGGTACATCTTTTCGACACATTTTTCAAATGTACCATGGAGGTACAGTAATGTTCTATTTGGGTATAGGCCTATAATAAGTAGCCTACCTTTTGCAATGTTATGCAGCCTACTATAGGGTATCACCCCAGTGCCAAACGTTTTATGCACTTTTTCGTGGCCTACCTTTTTGTGGGAGATCATATAATTCTTACCAATTAGTGAAATCCGCCCAGACACTGAGGCTACCGGTTGTGACTTACTGCTCAGCACGACAGCAATGATGGCTACTGTACCCTATAATATCATAATTATAGAGATGGATGCACCCTCACACTTGCAGAATGCATTTCTATTGAATATAACAAGGAAAATCTGATTATTTTATTTCACGAACACAAGTTGACCGATATTTAAAAATAAAATACTGTAAACTGGTATCCTTTTACAGACCTTCGGAAAACTTGATCTCTTGTTAAAAATAGAATTTGGAAGGAGCGCAGTTGAGGCGCGATATGGGCTGTCTTAAGAAACCTAAAAAGGGTTTAAGGTCATGAACAGTGCGGCTGCAGCTAACACCGCACAGCCCTCTAATTTAACAAAAGATAAAATGGCTATTACATTACAATACATGAATTCCGCAGCTACTCTTCGGATATCACCGTCTGTAAGCCCTACACCCAATTGTTTTTTCCCCCTTTGAAGATTGGCTCTGAGTCCATGCACATTGCATCCCCTCGACTCCAACAGCACTTTTAAGCTGTGGAGGAAAGAATTGCAAACGTATAAAGAGCATGTATCATTATTCAATTGATTATTCAATGTCCCCTGTAACCTGTTTTAGCGATGCGGTTTACTGCAAGTAAGAAATGAAGCAGAAAGTTGATGCAAATGCTATATATAGTTCTATGCACATCCTTAAATGGTGTGTGAGTGGAGAAGCATTCCTTGGGGGCAATATTTTTGTTTTCATCAGTAAGTGATTCCCAAGTGGGTTCGGGCCGATCTTCCTCCGCTCTGCGCTCTTTTAATCTCACGGGGTAAGTTGGGTTTCCTTTGTTGCTATATTTCATCTTGAACATTAACGCGCGTGCCCGGGTACTGCTAATTAACAATTGTTTTTTTCATATTGTGAGGAACAATTTCAAAATGTAGTTTTAGGGCGATAATAGGTTGGTTGGCAACATATCAGAATAGGAATATTTACTCCCAGGTACAGCATCGCCTTGAATGGAATCAGAATGAGAAGTCACTGCAGAACTAACACCTGACTATTTGGGATTACATTGCCTAGAATAGTTAAATGGTTAAAGTGTATGAATTAAACGAGCTTTAAACCACATCTAGGTATACTTTTTACTTAATCGTAGGCTTATATGTTTAAATGTAGGGTAATAAATGAGCCTTGTAAATTAGGCCTACACATTTTTATCTAGCCTATAGCGTTAATTGCATTAGTGATCTTAAGAGTTTTTGACATTATCTTCCTGTCTGGACATTCAACGTGAATTCCCGCTACATCAATATACATCAATTGTGTGAAAAGAGCAGAAATACCCTTTCAAGTCCTATATGTAACGAAGCGACGTTCTTCAAATTCTGAAAGTGATTTAGCTTGCCATTCTAAAGATACTACAGACCTGCACCGGAGATACCAGATACCAGAAATCCGCAGGGATAGAGAATGTTCGAATTTTATGGAGATAAAATGTGGATTTGACACAGCGAAATTTAAAATAACATTCTCAAATTTTTGTATGGAGTAGGCTACTTTACTCTACTTTTTTTTGTAAAATTGTTTAGACTGTCTTATAGAAACAACTGATCATTAATACTGAATGAGACATGTCCAAAACTGTAGACCTGTTATGTAACATTTTTATCCGAAAACATAATAATCTACCACTTTAAATATTATATAGCTTCACTCTTTCTAAATTGCTGTTGAAGACATGTTTTCATGTATGGTTTTATTGACAGGTCTTTTTGAATTTTGTTGGCGGCCATGGCGGCTAAGGTCGTGCCATATTACCCGTACCCGTGCAAGTACAGGCATTACAGCTATGACTACCGCAGCAGTGAAGCTAAATATGTTGTCAAGGAATACTCCTCAAGGTAGGATATGCAGCTCATCTCTCAACAGTATTTCATCTGTAGTTCGACTGATAGCTGCTGTAGCTACAGATAGATGTTTGGAAAGTAAGTGACTGGCTGGAATGATTAGCTAGCTACTTGTGTTCGAAAGTCCACTTTCCAAATTCCCCCCCCTGATGTACTCCTCTAACGGCAAATGCATTATTATTTTTAGGAGCTGATGCAATCCTCAGGATTCAAGCTAAATGCCATGATAAATTCATTCTTTACAGACAGCATCTACCAGTTCAGAAGTGCTGTAGATATAACACAGATATAATGCAAATGGATGCAAAAACACAGAAACAGATGGGTTGGTGTACAGTCCTATGTCATAAGTTTGCCAAAAGCCATACAACTTGATATGACTTTGTCTGGCCTGCTTTCTGAATCTAAAGTTGGGACTAGTTAATTACTTGGACAACAGAGTACATGGGGGAAAAATAGATAAATTGCTGCTGGAAGAGGTGTTGGTGGGCCAGTAGGGGGCACTCTTCCCTTTAGACCAGTGCGGCAGGGTCTGCAGGGGGGCTAGGGTCTGAAAGTTTCTCGGGGGCCCTGACATGATAGGAAATTATTTAAAGCTTCAATCACAAAACATAAGAAATTATTCAGCTTCAGTTGTAAATGAATGGAAAAATGGAAAATGAAATAAGGATTTCTGCTGATAAATATTTGAGGATTACTACAATGGCAACACTATGCTTATATGGGGTTAAATGGTGTGAGCTCTACTAACTGCATTGAAGTGTGTACAGATGTCCTTATGATGACAGGTGGACAGGATATCATGCCTCCTGTGGCGGGCCCTGGGATATTTACGTGGACATGGGGGGCCTTGGCGGCAAAATGATTGAGAAGCACTCCTTTAGACCAAGTTAAAAACAAATATCCTTGAGCAATGGTGGTGACACTATGCTATAGGGGTGTAATCTTTGGATAAGGCCAAGGTCCTTACTGACTGGGGCTCCATGGCACTTTTTGCAAAAGGTTTGGTGTTCTGTCCAAAATTTCAATATAATTAATTCAGACTATAAAATAATCCCTGATTTAATTGCCTTACAACAACCTATCTGTCCACTTCTGCTGTGGTGTGCTGAGGTTTATACTGTAAAATGGCTGCCGTAGGTGCATACTACAAGTTGTGGGGGTTGAAATGAACACCCACACCCCTCCTTCACAGTAAAGCCCTTTGAGGCCATTTGACATGCAGTGCAACCTACTGTATAATTTATAAACTCCTTCATAATTCTCATATTTAACAAAGGTTATATTTACATTTCTCTTTGGGTAACCATGGCTAATCAAACGCATAATGTGAAGTACTACTGTATTTTCCCACTTGTACACTAATAATTAATTGCACTGTATGTCAGAATATAGTTTCAGGAAGGCCACTTAATGAAAAAAAAAAAGAAACACATGTAGACTTTTAAATATTTGTCTAATATTTGAACTTCAGTCATAAAGGTTTTTGGATGATGTTTGCATTTTTCACGTGCTTAAAAAAGTGGTTTGAAAATTCTGTACAGATTTCAAACTTGATATTAAAAAGCCGAATGGGTCCAATCAAAATCTTAACAGAAATGGTGAATTTTCACTGTCATTGTCACTATCACTGCCAAATGTTTGTAGTTGTCAAAATATTGTTGCCTTTCCAGCTCTACATAGACTCTAACAAAACAAGCCAGCATATACAGGCGACTGCACTCGCAAATTAAAAATGTACACCTTGGAAAAATGTATAACTGCTCCAACCTTGGGAAAATTGTATTTCCTGTTGTTTAGCTGTGAAAATGTACTTGAATACACTGATTCATTAATCTACTTTATAAAGAAATCACAGAAGTGTATGTCAGGAATGTGGGATGGGAGTATTATTTCATCTTGTTTGTTGGTCATATGTAGACTTCAATTTTTAACAATACACATTGTATTTGATGCATGGCAATTCATATGGACTTCTATAAACTGTCATATCAAAGTGGAACCTCTTGCACAGTATTGTGACATGGTATTTTTGTTTATGAATTCCTTTTAATCTCCCTCTCTCTTAGATCTAAAACCTCTGCATCTATGGTGGCTACTTCATCTACTGCATCTAGTGCAGCAAGGTCAATGACTGCAGCTACGTCGTATAGTGCGACGTCTGCAGCTACTGCAGCAAGGTCAACAACTGCAGCTTCGTCGTACAGTGCAACGACTGCAGCAACTGCAGCAAGCGCAAGTACTGCAACAAGCGCAAGTATTGCAGCAAGCGCAAGTACTGCAGCTAGTTCATATAGTGCAACGACTGCAGCGTCTGCTTCCAGGGAAGAGAGCCGCGAATACAGTTACCAAGTACAGAAGAGAATTAATGAAGTGGTAAAGCTCCTTCTGTGTACTTCTATGTGATAGGAGAGAATCACATGATCACATATCCCTACCCTTTAAGATATCACTTCTTCCCTATAAAAAGTACAATGATACATAACAGTGTTTTACATTGTTCCAGTTATATGATATTTATCTAGTTTTTAAGAGTTTAGAGTTTTAGAGATTATTATAAAAAGATCCAATTGACCAATTGACATATGTGCAATTAATTGTAAATATGAACTCATTAAACAAAACTTACTGCCTTACCAGCATTCAACTCATGAAACCTTGCTCCTGATAGGTGAAGAGGAAGTCATCAGAAAAGTACATTCGTGAGGAGTCCAGGATCAGTGGTCCCGAGTTCCTGGTGAGGCTGAGGTCTCATACAGTCTTTGAGAATGCAGCTGTGAAGCTTTTCTGCACGGTGGAGGGATACCCCACCCCCACCGTTAAATGGTGAGGATCCCATAAATACCAGGCCAAATTAGCTGGTATCTACACCCAGTCCAGTCATGTTTGTCCTTTATGAATGTTTTTTGTGTGTTGCTGGTCCAGGCCACAGTAGTAATACGGTTGTATCCTAAGGATTTGATCACAATTTACTGTCAGACCCTTGAAGCCAGTTTGTTTTCAAAGGGCTCTTTTCAAATGAGAGCCAAACACACCTGCCAGAATTTCCCTTCTAATGTTGTGGCAGCCAGCTCTCTCTCTTTGAAGTCAAACAGATGCTTTAGACTCAGACAACACACACACACCATTAAAGTTGGCATTTATGTTTACACATATTCCAGTTAAATCCTTATTTGGCAATATGTACTTTGAGCTGTTTGTTTGACCACAGTACATACAGTTGTATGCACTGCATAATCTTACTGAATGTACTATTACATACATACAGTGAGCTCCATATTTTTGGGGACAAATAAATGTTTTCTAAATTTTGCTCAGTACTGAACAATTTGAATTCAAGCAATTCATATGTGTGACATATTCATGTTATATAAATGAAAGTAGCCATGTTTAGTACTTGCATATCCTAGCATTCAGTGACTGCTTGAAGTCCAGGCCTGTGCTGCTGCCATCTTCAACTCCTGCTTATTTCAGGGGCCTTAAAGGAGCACTGTCACACTTTTTTCAGTTGAGCTTATTTGGATTAAATGCTTAAATTATGTGTGTAGGCATTTTTAAAATCACAGTCTGTGTAGTCGTTTCCTAAATATGGGGCAAAACTTCTCAAAACAAGAAGTTCACTGGATGTGTTTGGCGTGAATCTCCAGCCTGTGTTACCCGGAAGGAAACAGGTGCTCAAAATCCATCCTTGAATGCAGAGATTGGTTTATGGGCGGCCTCCCACCCAGGCGATCACACGACACCAACGAAAATACCGTAACATTAGCATACAGATATCACGGTACCTACCTTGGCTAGCCTGAGCGATATGAGGACAGCTCTGTTGCCTTTTTCCAGATACTCCTTAGCAAGCTGTATCCCGGCCTGATATTGCAGCTGGTTTGCATTTTTCAATGTAGCCTCCAGACGGTACTCACTGACACATCCACACATGACTCCTGACTTTCTGATCTGTCAGACAGTTGGTTGGGGGTCTTATGGTGGGAATTCTTCGGTCATTAATACTAGGGGTCGTCCTTGGCCTTCCAGAACCTTTGCAATTACTGAGCTCACCAGTGCTCTCTTTCTCCTTCATGATGTTCCAAACGGCCTATGTCTCAATGGCTTCCTTGACTTTCATTAGCACACCTCCGGTCCTCATATTGCCAAACGCCAATAACAGACTCCAAAGGCAATCAAAAGCCTAGAATCTCGACTAGATACTGAAAGCTCTCTTATACCTGCCCCAGATATTATAATGCCCTGAAATGAGGGGAATATGTATTAAAAGTGCTGTAATTTCTGAATAAATGTTGTATGTGTGTGCAATGCATGTAAAGCCTTAACAGTTCAACGAGCCATCAATATCCTGTAATTACAGACCCAAATGTAAAATAACATATCTTTATATAATTCAAAGTTTTATGCATAGTTGCATAGACATACCATTTTTTAGCAGTATACTTAATTACTTTGGGGGGGGGGGGGGGGAGGAATTGTTAGTACTGAATTTTATTCCTTGTTTCAGGTTTAAGGACAATGTCCTCATTGGCACAGCCAGCACAGCGGCAAAATACTTCATTCAGAGCAATTATGGAGTTCACAGCCTGGAGATCACCAGGTACTGAGCTCGTGGAAACCCCAAGAAACCTAATGTTACATTTATATTATTATAGCAGACATGTCACAGTCTCAAGTCCCGTAGAAAAAATGAAAGTTTAACCACATTAAACTCCATTTGTGCATTTATTCTGTGATTATTCTGATTATCATTTGCATTTTTTTATTTTTTTTATGCTTTTATCCAGGGACATTTTATAGTGGTCGACCATACAAAAGGAAAATGAACACAAATAGCATTAATGAATATATAAATAAATAGCCACACCATGAACCCAGTATGAGGGCATACAAATCCCAGTGAGAAAGTAAAACTGTGAGCTATAAATTGTAGAAAATTAAATGATTGACTACCTGTGCCATATGTTAGCTAATATAAGACATGTTAATGTCTTTTGCCATTTCTGTCTTAGTATTAGTATGAAAAAAAGCTTAAACTTTCAGTGTGAAATTAAATGGAGTTGCTTTATATGAAACTACAATGGAGCACATTTCATATGTCTTACATGACTGCTGTTGCATGACCATATTATAACAGTATATATCCAGTTACTCTGTGTGAGTCTGTATTCTCAATGCTGTCCATGTACTGTGGGAAGATGGAGGGACCCATGCAGGCACCTCGCAATGACTGCATTTAGTGTGAGAGTGATTTACACAGAGGTGCCCATGAAAGGTGGTCATGTGCCCAGGCATTGCGGGTTAGCTTTTCCAATTTAGTCCCGAGCAGGCCTCGGTTACGCCCCCGATCGCCGAGACTCCTCAGCTGTTCCTGCCGAACTGCTGAGCGATGTGTCATCCGAGACTTGACCTCTTTAAAGAGCACCCCGGCTCCTCGCTGCCGTTCCATCGCACCGTCTGGCACAAGTCCCCCCGCAATGCCCACCATGCCCCCCCCCCCCCCCCACCAGATTCAACATTTGTTTTAATAAGAGATGGGGGACTCTGAGCCAGCCTTTCCCTAAATTGAGAGAAAAGTTAGCTGGTTGTTTAGGCACTGAGGAGAAGAAGAGATTAATAAAGTGTGTTAAAATAGCACGAGGAAGGTCACATTGCTGTGTCTGTGCTCCTCTCTCCTTGCAGAAATATTTGCCATTCTTAGCCAAGATCCTCTCGTGTTGAATATACTCTGTACGCCTGACCCAGGTTTCCGTGCATGGGCTCATGAGACCTGGTGGTGTCAAAACCTCATCCTTCAGAATTCAAATACACTCAGTGAGCACTTTATTTGGTATTTATTAGACTTTTTTTTTTTAACTAATTTTTTTTAATGCTGCTGTAGCCTATCCACTTAAGAGGTTTGACACATTGTGTGTTTAGAGATGCTCTTCTGCATACCACTGTTGTAATGTGTGGTTATTTGCATTCCTCCTTCTCCTCCGACCTCTCTCATTACCAAGCTGTTTTTGCCTGCAGAAGTGCTGCTCACTGGATGTTTTTTTGTTTTTCGCACCATTCTCTGCAAACTCTAGAGACTGTTGTGCATGAAAACCCTAGGAGATCAGCAGTGTCTGAGATATTCAAACCTCCCTGTCGGGCACCAACAATCATTCTACAGTCAAAGTCACTTAGATCATATTTCTTCACCATTCTGACATTTGGTCTGAAATACAACTGAACCTCTTCATCATGTCTGCATATTTTTATGCATTTAGTTGCTTCCTCATGATTGCCTGATTACATATTTTCATTAAGCTGGTGTACAGGTCTACTTAATACAGTGTTCATTGAGTGTATATTAAGCATATCTTCTAGGAGTTTCAAAGTTCAAAATCAAACCAATGAATTCAATTTGTAAGAAATTAAACCGACATTCTTCCCTAGCTTTCTACAGCCTTTCCGTATTAAACCCCAGCACTGGTTAATGTGTGTGTGAGCCCCAGTTTTTCTCCCTGTCTGAATTGTGCTTTTATGCAGAATATGCCATGTTAAAATGACACCTTGTCTTCCTTTCAGGGCTTGCACTGATGACACAGCCCTGTACACTGCTGTGGCCACTAACGTGTATGGGCAGGCCTCCTCTCAAGCGTCCATCATTGTGAAGAGTGAGTCGGCTACAAAGCTCTATCAGTCACACTAATGAAAGTGCGCAGTTAAGCATCACACAAGCACATTACACAGCAATGCACAGCGTAGCCATTATTACAGAGCAAAGAGCATATCAGTGGCAAATATGAATCACTCTGATAACTGCTACAACTGGTACAACACAAACACATGCACACTCTCATGTATAAGAGCTAATAAGAAATTATATTATTACGCTGTTTTTTGTGTCTGCAGGGTTCCGAATGGAAGACGAGTCCTGTCCCTACGCTTGGCTTCCTTACGAGAGTAAGTTCACCAGCACTGCTGACACTCAGCTGAGTCAGCTAGATACTGCAGGCCACAATCACAGCCACTGCAACCCCAATAACTGTCTCAGAAAGGGCGAACCTTACTGTCAGGACAGAGTCTTTATCTAGGCCTTCTGCAATCTGTCCATTACCCAATAAAATGCTCAGTGCTAAACTAACTCTGGTAGTATCCATTGTGCTATGGCAGAGTGCTTTTTTCACATTGTTGACTAAAACTGAAACTTTTAATTGTAAGTGTTTCATGTTTTTCCCTTTTTAAACTGAAATAATAATGAACCATTTATCACAGACATCTTAGTTCTTATAAGTGGTCTGTTAATCAGGAGAGTGAGTGACTGTGAGACTGTGACTCATTCAGTAAATTACATTATTTTAACCCTAGTCCCCATGTTGCCGGAGATATCGTATACTAAGATCGACATCACCTTCCTGGAGACCTTTGATGTTACCTTTGGAACTGAGGGGGATACGGTCACCCTGGTCTGTAAGATGGCCATCAGCCCTTACCTGGTCAACCTCCAGCCAGATGCCCTGTGGTTCAGAGATGGTAAGAAACCAGTGGATCAGTTGCAAGGCAAATGGGATTTTGGTAGAAGAACATCAGTCCAACAATTTAAGCTGGACAAACGGCACCATTGCTTTATGGTTGTCCCAAATGGGTAATTGGCAAAATCAGACAGAGAAAGGGCAATTAAAAAATATCTCTCGGCAAGTGAAACTTCTAAAATCTCTGAAAAAATTCTTTGAATTTTTTTTTCCAAATTCCATTTTTTGTAAAGAGGAATAATGTAATAAGATGGACCAGCCCACATGAGGAATGAAAATATAATTTTTTACTTAAAATTGAATAATTTCAGACCCTGCTGCTGGACTGCTTAGCCCCCCCCAACCCTGCTTGCAGGTTTATCTTTTTATGTCACAAACTAGATTATTTACTTCTAAATCTCTTAGTTTAAAAAATAAAGTCATCAGTGTGTCAGTAACAGACACACTGAAACAAAACTTGATGATAAATATTTAGCTGTATTAAGGATGCCATGTGTTTAGGTTGCATAATTGGAGTTTAGAATAATTTCTAATTAGACACACAACATCTGATTTATAGTTTGTGCCTCTAGCAGCGATAAGCATGATGTGAAATGCTCGAAGCGCAAAACAAGAGGTGGTGATTGTACCTCCTCTCTTTCTGTGAAGTTTTCTATTTTTACAAATACCGAACTCAGACATAAGATAAATTAACCATGGTATTTTAATTTAGAACTTTTTTTTTTTTTTTTCATATGTTGGATTTAGATTTCATTTTCAATGTAGATTCTCCATAAAAAAACTCCAGGACTAAGCTTAATTTCTGTCTGTGAAAGTGGACCTAAGGGAATACCAGGAACCATGTGTTTGATGTCATTAATGTGCTATAAATTAATATTCTTAAATGATACATAGTACATGGAGAATAATGTACTGAATTTATTTAGGCTATGAATTACATTTTAATAATGCAACAACAAGTGTTCGACTTTCATGGGCACATCTGTATCAAGTGTGTATCTTTTGACTGAAAATGCCAAAGTTAAATGACCTTACATTATGGTTTATAGACTTTGGCATGCAGATGTAAGTCTTTACTCTCTGGGCCTGGCTTAATCTTAGTCTTTTTCTCTCCCAGAATACCTGCTGAAGGAATCCAAGTGGGCCAAGATTGAGGCAGGTGGTGGGGTTGTTACGTTGACTCTGCCTCAGCTGTACAAGGACGATGAGGGCCTTTACACCCTCCGGATGGTTACTAAAGGGGGCACTGCTGAGCACAGCGCTTACATCTTCGTAA
This sequence comes from Conger conger, assembly GCF_963514075.1. Classification (NCBI taxonomy): domain Eukaryota; kingdom Metazoa; phylum Chordata; class Actinopteri; order Anguilliformes; family Congridae; genus Conger; species Conger conger. The sequence goes on along the minus strand of NC_083777.1, from coordinate 18,009,094 downwards.
CAGGTAGGGAGCCTGGACATCGGCATTGCTTTCAGACATGTTTGAAGGGGCTCACATCATTTATCACCTCTTATTTTAGAACTTTATCCGTGTATCCATGTCAGTATCCATGTCAGATGTGTAGGGCTGGAACAGGGTGTGTGTCTTTGTGTACGGCACTCCCACAAAGAGTGCGAGCTCAGCTGCTTTTGGAGTTTGTGTGTGCGTGTTCGTGTGTGTGTGTGTGTGTGTTGTATTGAGCAGACTCTTTGAGGCCTCTTTCAGGTGAGCACGAGAGCTAGCGTTTGCAGTTGCTGTGTTGAGCCGACCCAGTGTACCCCTTTTTCAGATGGATCTCCCCCTGTCCCCAAGGCTCCGGGCGCCCCCATGGACATAAAGATCCATGATGCCAACAGGGATTATGTCATTGTGTCCTGGAAACCCCCCAATACCACCACCGAGGGCCCCATCATTGGATACTTTGTTGACAAGTGACTAATTGAGTTTATTTTATTATACTGCTGCTATTGCTACTGCTACTGTTGCTGCTACCAGGACTGCTACCTCTAGTGTTATTGCTACCATTGAAACAGGTAGTGCTACCAGTATTGCACCTCTGGTACCAATACCACAACCAGGGGCATAGCTAGAAATTCTGGGCCCCCTGAAAGAATATTTCTCTAGGCCCCAATTTTTATGGGCTCTGTAGCAGCTGCCCCCTCCCTTTAGCCCTGTTAGTGGTAACTGTGACTGATACTGCCATTGCCATCAGTGCTTCAACCAATAACTCCACCAATAACTGCTGATACTGTTATGGCTATCATGGTTTGAATAATTTTTATTTGATCATTTTTCATTTTTATTTAATTTATTTATTTAACTCCATGATCCTAAATAATCCAAATCTATTTTGAATTTAACCTTATAATTATTATTTGAAAGTATTTAAAAATTGGAATGATTTCATACCCAAATGCTAATGCTAATGGTGAATAGCAATGATCGAGATTATTTCGGCATGAATGGAAACACAAAGTGAGGTATTTTAAAGATATCAGATGACTAAAGGTTAGCTCGCTGATTGGAGATGCCTTTTTAAAAATATTACATGACCATACTCCCCTTCTTAATAAAACATCACTGACCAACCAACACACTTAGCAGGAAAATCTCACGGTTTTCCCCCATTTAGACAAATGAAAATAACGAATTCCTTTTTTTGTTTTCTTTCCTAGATGTGAAGTTGGGACTGAGAACTGGATTCAGTGCAACGACTCCCCCATTAAGATTTGTAAATACCCCGTGGCAGGTCTGTTCGAGGGCCACTCCTACTCTTTCCGCGTTAGGGCAGTGAACAGCCACGGGATCAGCCGGCCGTCCAGGATGTCCGACCCCATCGCTGCCGTGGACCCCACTGAATTCGAAAGGCTCCAGGGTAAACGGCGACCGTGTCTTTATCAACGCTACTTCTACAAGGCCTTCTAATCAGTGCTTCAGGCTAATTCACATTGGGTGTAAAATGCTGTTTCACATTGTCAGAGTCAGCAATGCATGGAATGGCTTGGCAGGTATCATAAGAAGCCCTTCGGTTGTTTGAGATCAGGCTTGACAACGTGCTCAATGTTCCCTTGAAAGCAGACTAAATGTTGAGCCTTGATGAGCTAAGTGGCCTGTTGTACTTAAGACTTGATCTTCTGATGGTTTTATGAATTCATCAGAAAGGCTCCTGTGCATCTCAGCACTAGGCTGCTTTTCTGAAGGCTAACCCTGGGACCACCCTGTGCTGGCTGCTGTTTGTTAAAAACACCTTCTTTAATTAGTTTTGGCTGGGCTTTTTCTTTATTAATTACTCTTTGGCCTTGACATCTTTGTTAATGGGATGTATTGTTTTAGGCGTGTTGGTATGTGTGTGTGTGTTCATAAAAGACTAAAGTTAAGGGGTTTCACTCCCTTTGTTGATTTACAGCCTCTTAAATTAATGATAGAGTTTAGCATTCAGCTTAATTAAGATTAATTACGTTGTAAATTAATTATTACCACTTGCAGCCTTATAAGTCTCTATTTTTAAGCCATGTTTGGATTTGTGCGAACTACCCAACAAAATGTAAGTTTTACAGAGCTGTTAATGCATTGGAAAGAAAGAGACATATGGTCTGGGTTGAGAATTACAGTACTCTTTTACACCATGCCTGGATTTAAGCAACATTCACATTGATATAATTCACAAATTAATCTTACTCTCTCCAATAAACACAAAAATGTTATGGTTATTGCTGAACTGACCATATTGGAAAATAACTTGAATGTAGTTCTGAGTTAAGAATCCAGACCAATGACTGTTTACCAGATTGAATCATATTGTCATGAATAAGCAGGGGAAGGATTGTTTCTATAAGACTGTTTCTGTAAGAACAGCTTGGCCTGCAGAGTGTATTAACACATTCTGGAGCAAACGTTTTCCAGTTCTGCACATTTACTCACATAAAACTCTCAAAAACACATTTAAGGGGAGTTTAGTGGTAAAAACATGAAAATTGCCCTTATATGTCAACCTCTAATAGGTCAAAATACTGTACTGCGTGCAATAAATAACTCTGTAGCACAAAAGGTCCACATTAAATCATAGTTGTGATGAATAAACATAGTAAATGATATATTGCCACAAACATAAAATGTTTAATGATGGACCTGGTAAATTAATCATGCATGTTACTAACTGTACATAACAGCATGGTCCCCTGTCCCCTGGATTACAGTCTAAAGCCCAGTGCATGTTCAGTAGTTTATCATCATTTCCAGCTCGCTGCTATCTCTTTAAAAGGTTACCAAATTACATCTGTGTGCTTTAATGATGCTAAATCAGGATATGCATCATGATGTATTGTGTAATTACTATAAATAATATTAATACAGGTATTTTGAGAAATTGACTTGGCCAGCTAAGGTGAGTCAGTTGAAATGTAAATGGTGTGAGACCCATTGTTTATTCTGGATCTTTCTTTTTCTCTGTATAACAGCCATGAAACTTGGAGGAAAACTGGATGTTGTGAAATATCAGGATGAGGTGGAAGGTATGGTAGCATGTATGTTGTTCTTCTTCAGGCCCAAAATATTCTGACAAACCTTTCCCTTTTTTAAATGAGTAATTAACATAGTTTATCATATTTACTCGTGCAAACATTAAAAGGCACTCGAATTATGACTTTATAATGCAAATGATATATTTAGTATGGTGTTATTTAACTAAAAGAAACAACTTATGAATTACAGACAAATTAATCTATTATAAACCCTTCTTTTTGATGCTTAATTGCATTACAATATGAATTACAAATAAAGCCATTAAATGTGCTTACATTTCTGCACTACTTTATATGCTATTAATTCATTATATATACCTCACCAAATGTCACTTTTATCATTTTTCTTTTCATGATTCCCTTTCAATAATTAGCAATCATTATGTTGCCTATAATTAGGTCTCATCTGAGAGGTACTGATTAGTTTTTGATGAGGGTCATATCTGAAAGCTAACTTCTAACCATCTGTGATGCTTTCAAATTTAGATGATTGAATTTTTCCCCACGTCACTAGTGCATACCCGCTTAGTACGATCGAGACACAATGCCGCTCTTCCACCGCAAGAGCGTGCTTCAGTGCCGAGGCGGGGAAAGCGTAGGGAACGGAGGAAGCTTGGCGGGTGTTTATCGTAAGCGCTGCGACGCACGGGCTGTTTTTCTCCCGTTGAAGCGGGCGTTGAAGGTCACGCAGTGAAGAGGTAATGAATCATCTACGCGCTCTCAGGCTTCAGTGGCGAAGGCACATCTCTTTGATGTTTCTCACCTGCAGTGGAGGGAAGTCCCCCGGGAGCCCCTGCCAACGTCTACGCCTCGGAGACGGACCGAACATATGTGGTGCTCAGCTGGGAGCCTCCTGCGTATCGAGGACGCGCTCCGATGTGGTACTACATCGAGAAGGTTTGTCCCCAAACTACTCCTTACATTACAATACATTACGGGCGCTTAGCAGACACAACGTACACAACTTTCATATTTATACAGTGTATTAATTTATACGGCTGAATAAGTACAGTGTACTAATGTAATTTACGTTAAGTACCCTGCTCAAGGGTACGATGGCTTGAGTGTCCTAGGAATCGAAACTGCCACTTTTGGGTGATGGTCGTTTCCCTATTAACTAGGTAACAGTTCTTTACCGATCATGCTACACTACATATGATCCAGTCTGTTCAACCATACTAGGGAAAGCAGTCTAATTCATATAGTAAACCCTTCTGGCATTCTGTCATTCACTGCTGTTCCCTGCCTCTCAATAAAATAACTGGAGTCTTTCATTAATGCAACAATCAGATAATGAAGTCTAATGAATGTATGAAGCCTTTGTTGCAAATTAATCAAACATGCAATTCTGTGTAAGCGTGAATGTGATGTTTTCAGCTTCTCTGCTGTAGTTTAATATGTACTGAACAAGAAGATGGACACTGCTGTTTAATCATATTGCTTCATTCAGTAGCTCTTGAATATTTTAAAGAACAATAGTTCTTATATTTTTCAGGAATGTGCCACACACGTACCCAGGCCTACTCTCATCCATAATCCCTTGCTTGTCATTGTTGTTGCTGTAATGAGTTTTTGATTAGCATGAGGTCCTTTCCTGCAGTCTCTGGCCGACAGCGGGTCCTGGCAGAGGGTCAACACCCAGGTGCCTGTGAGGTCACCGCGCTACGCCGTTTTCGACCTGGCGGAGGGGAAGAAGTACAAGTTCCGCGTTTTATCAGCGAACATGTATGGCACGAGCGAGAGCTCCCCCCCTTCTGCAGCCATCCAGACCCAGGTGCTGAAGGGTGAGTCTGCTCTATGAAGGAGGCCTCCTCACCCACTCTGCAATATCATATTCTTTCACATGTTTGCCATCGTAGAAGATGCTGCTAGGTGAGGTGTTTGCGAAGACACTAAAATGTTCAGTGTTAAGAGATATAAGACAAGTGGCCCCTATTCGACCCATACACTCTCTCAGAGTTTAATTAACACTGGACATTTTACTGTGCATCTTCTACTTTAAATATACACTTGCTGAGCACTATTAGATAGCCCTGTACACCAGCTTTGTAATGTGAATATTGAATCAGCATATCATGTGGAAGTAATGAAATGCATCAAAGCATGCAGACATGGTCACGTGGTCGAGCTGTTTTTCACACCAAATGGGGAAGAACTGTGACTTTGACCATGGAATGATTGTTGGTGCCAGACATGATGGTTTCAATATTTCAAACTGCTGATCTCTCTCTACAGTTTGCAGAGAATGCAAATAACCACATATTACAACAGTGGTATGCAGAAGAGCATCTCTGAATGCGCAACGCGTCAAACCTCTACAGCAGCAGAAAACCAATTACTCAAAAAATAAATAAATACCTAATAAAGTGCTCACTGAATGTATATTATTATATTCTTATATTAGCAGCAAGCATTAAAGGTGATACATTTTTCTGGACATTATTTCAGTTCAGTGTAAATTGGTCCTAACAGTGGTCAATTATGTGCAAAGAAGTGCATTTTTGTTTATGATGACTGCCAATACTTCTTCCCTGGAGTTCTCTGTGCAAGCTGCTCTGGTATAATTTGAAGTGTATTCTCTTTCTTTAGACCACAAACCCCAAAATGCCTATGCCATTGTGAAACTCGCATGTCTCAGAAACTTCTATAAACATCAGCACTATTTATGGCAGAGTAGCATAATGCTTAGGGTACTGGATTTATTACACCAAGGAAACAGGTTTGAATCCCAAGTGGTGCACTGTTGTTGTACCTTTGAGCAGAAAGTATTTAACCTGAATGGCTTCAGTAAAATATACGGCTGTATAAACGGATTAAGAATTAAGCAGTATAAGTCTCTCTGGATAAGAGCATCTGCTGAACAGCTAACATATAAATGTTAAAAATATCTCCACTGGGCCAATCGAAAAGCCAAAAAATGATCTCTCTCATAAAACAGAACAGAGTAATTGAGTGACTACCTCTCCCACCCATTTTGCAAAAATGCCCGGTTCATTTATTATGAATAAACTGCACATTAGCATTTCTTGAGGTAAAAGTATTTTGTGCCAAAATGCCCTGACTGGCTTGTTCCCCAACATTCTTGCTTCCTTATTAATAAACAAACAGACTTGGGAACAGGCTTCTTCTCCTGGTGAATTGAAAGTTATGGTATCTGCCTTGATGTACTATTTAGAAGGTGAGCTCAGTAGTTCTTGGCAGAATAACCAGTGTAGGAACTAGTGTATGTTTCACATTCTCTAAACCAATATCCATGGTCAGTATTTAGCCAAATGTGCACATAGTGCTGGTAGTTTATTTATCTTTTAAAACTGTCTTGTACCCTTGCCATTTTTTCAATGAACTGAAAAACACTATTGATGATAAAGTGATGATTCAATTATGAGAGTTTCATGCCCCTCCAAGGTTGAGAAATGCCCGAACAGCACTTTGCACTAGACAAGGTATCACGGTGAAAAGTGAACTCTATCCTTGCTTTAGGAAACTAAGCCTTTTGAACCACACCCATGTTCCCACTCTGTACTTATGAACAGTGTTGCCAAGGGTTGTGGTTTTTTGGCTCTCAGTTACTCTACCACTTGCTTCCTTTGGACTTTCTGATGACGAAGTCACTTATTTGTCTGGTGAACTGTGGTCACACTGCTTATGAATGCTCCTTCCCCCTTTTATGTTTTCATGTGATGTCTGACGCGTGGCAAAGAACTGTCTCGTGTGAAGACTCACATGAAAACAGAAAAACCTTTTAAACAATTTTTTTTTAATATCCTGACTCTTCATTTTTTCCACCAGGGGTTCCCTCTGCCCCAGGTCAGGTGATCGCCACTAGAAACACAAAAACATCCATGCTTGTCCAGTGGGATCCACCCAAACAGCCCAACAACCTGATTGGTTATTATATTGATTGCTCTGTGAAGGGATCCAAAGAATGGATCTCCTGCAACCACAAGCCACAGAAACACACCAGGTAGGAGAACACCACACAAACACACCAGGACACAAAAACTACGCAAAAACACCAACTAATATTTAGTCACACTGACTCACCAAGTAACTACAAACCGCTCAAATCGATGCGGCAACATCAACAATAATATATCAAATTTCTAACTAGGTGAACTGCATAGGAGGAGCCAGCTCACTGTTGGTTCTTTGTTCAGGTTTGTGGTTCATGGATTGACCACAGGAGAGACCTACATGTTCCGTGTCCAGGCGATCAATGAGCTGGGCCTGAGCGATGAGTCCCAGGAGTCTGCCCCCCTCTCCGTCCAGGCTGCTCTGAGTGAGTAATGTCCCACAATGCCCCTGACTAACACACCCCAACAAAATCACATGTCCTCGCAAACCGCAATAGCCCTGACTGGTACACATCCCCATAACCAAACACAATGATGTGTTGTGCAAGCATGTATAACTAGGGAAGTATGGTAATAACACAGTTGTGTTTGTTTTAACTTAGTGGTATTGCCCAGATAAATTAATGGCTGATATGATGGTCCGCATCTGTTGCATCATCATATCAGGTAATGCAGCAGGTAAATGTAAGGTAGCCTAATAAAACCAAAATTAGATTTTAGATAATATGAAAGAAGTCATGTCCATGGGTGATGTCCAACATTGTTAGGGACACGAGTCACGGGATGTGCACAACTACTATTAAATACAGGTAAACCAACAACTAATAGACAGTATATCTGTCTGAGATAACTATGTTCCAAAACTGCAGCCCTATAAAGAATATAGGCCTATGCCATGGCATTTGATTGTTCCTTGTGCATTTAAAAAGAATACATAATCTAGTTCAGAACATGTAGTTATTTGCACATTACAATGCCAGATTACAGTGCGCAGTGCACTGTGAAATTCAAGTGCATGTTTTGATATTATCCAGGCCGTGTGTGCTGATGGAGAGTGATTTATACACTGTGGCTGTCCGTTTCAGAGGTGCCCTCTTCTCCCTACGATGTGGCCCTGCTGCACTGCGACGGCAGCTCCATGGTCATAAACTGGAAGCCCCCCAAGCACTCCGGTGGGGCCAAGGTCACAGACTACTATGTGGATAAGAGGGAGGTGTCCCATCACCTGTGGAGGGAGACCAACATTCCTCCCCTTAAAGAGAGAATCTTCAAGGTTACTTGTTTTTCTGAATCAGTTTTGATTATATAATGACAACTGGCATTGTGTTTTATTCTGGACTGTATGGTGCTTCACTTTACAAAGGACAAGTGCCTTAGCTATTGCTTTAGCCACATGACAGCCCCTGATATGCACAGCTTAGGCCATTTTGATACCTGTGGAACCCTTTCAAGGCATGACATTAAGCTGTTGGACCAAAGGATTCATCAAGCTCTTATTGTTTGATTCACATTTCAAGCCTGTTATGAAGATTGTTGGACAAGAATAGCCAAGTCAATGTCATTGAGGTGACACAATGACTGATTTGACTTTTTTGCTCCACCATTCTGGGCAGGTGGAGAATCTGAAGAATGGTGCAGTCTATGAGTTTCAGGTTTACGCTGCGAGCCTTGCTGGAGTGGGGATCCCCTCCGAGGCTAGCGCTCCTTTCCTCTGCCACGCCTGGACAATGGCGGAACCAGGTACTACAATCCAAAATATCAGTGTTTACCGTACATTGACTATTTCAGTGGCCTGTGCAAATAGATTTGCTCCCACACAGAAAACATTTCCCCCTGCCATTGACATTAGTGGGAGCGGGCTACCAAACAAAATGGTGTGTCTGTCCCAAACTGCATGCTTCCGTGCTCTGTCCGATTACACAGAAAGCATGCACATTCAAACCAAGTACTGCTGGTTGCAGCTTCCGCTAGTGAGCGTTGTCTGTGAATTCCAGGACCACCTTATGATCTGACCTTCTGCGAGATCAGGAATGACTCTGTGGTGCTGGAATGGAAGACTCCGGTATATGCAGGCACCAGTGAGGTCAGCGGCTACTCTGTAGAAATGTCCAAGAAGGGCTCGGACACTTGGACCGCCATAAACGAGACAGTCGCCAGCCACCGCTTCCTGAAGGTCAACCTCCCTTAAAATTTAACCCGGAAATGCATGAAATGTACATCATTTTGTATGTACTTGACTCCATGGAAAAGCATCTTGGATGAACAGAAGAGCTTGATCAATGTCGCGTTCTATTGATTGCCAGTATTTCTAGTGAGGCTGTTGTTTAACGAAGCACATTTGATTTGCAGGTGACGGGCCTAGAAGAAAGTGAATCCTATGTCTTTAGGGTACATGCCCAGAATGCTGGAGGCGTGGGACCATCCTCCATGGCCTCAGATCCAGTGTGTGCCAAGGCCCTGGAAGGTACTGACTAAACCAAAGGCATAAACACACCTGTGTGGAACCCATATTCTTTGAGACAATACACTGGATTGAATCAACATTTATGTGACTGAAAATAAATAAAGGCTTTGTCTTTACAAAAACAGTTCAGCAACCATCACAATGAACTTAAATAAGATACAGTGTGCAGAAAAAATGTTGATTTATTGAAACCATGGTGGACATCCAATACAATACATGTAATTTATGTAAAATGCCTGTATGTGATGTGGAGACATAAAATGCTTGTACCCATATGTGGTTAAGTGTCAATCATAAATCACAAGTTTTCAGGCACAGCAGATGGAAATATATCAGGCAGGTACCTTGGGGAGTTAAGGAAATAATTTTGAAAGGTGTTACTAATCTGCACATTTTTATGCCAGATATACTGATGATGCTATATCAGAATCACCCAGGCTAAATGAGACAAACCCAGTGGAAATCCGAAAAATATCAACACCAAGTTGTTTTGATTTATATGAAAACACATGCGAAAAATTAATGCTTTTAGCAGTAATTTTGAAACCAATATGGGAGTAATTACAGCTTTATTAGATTATCTAACATCTGTTCTTAAGGTTTAAATAAAAAAAAATGCTAGTATTCGCTGATTTATTGAACGCAGTGACAAGTTAAATCACCTAATCACCTAAATTACTGAAGCTTGCATAAAAACTCATTTAATTATGCCAGTTATTTTGTAGGTTCAGGACACACGTCGGTTGAATCCAGGCCTTTCAGGAGGACTAGATTGTGGGACGTGGTGGAGGAGGAAGAACTGAGGGCAGGGTGGACTTAGGGCACAGATGAGTCTCAGGTGGAAGGAGCTGGCAGGGCAGAAAGGGTTATGTACTTCTGTAAGGTACAGGATGAGAGACAGAAGAAGGGCAGCCCAAGCAGTCTCTAGAGAGCTGCCCCCATCCCCAGCAGAGCACCAAACAGCCACAGCTTTGTAGAAGACCCTTACCGAGGCCAGGTAGTGTCATGATTGGTCACTCAGGATTCTTTTCACCCATCAGGTATCCAGGAGGTACAGTGTGGGGTCGATGCAGAGACGGGTGACTTGTTCCTGTCCTTTGAAAGCTGCGAGATGTCTGACATTTCATCCTTCGTCTGGAAAAAATCCTATGAAGAAATCACCGATTTCTCTAAAGGCATCGCCATCAAAACCGAAGGGAACCGGTGAGAGCAACACCTTCTGCCCCAGACCTGGCCATAGGGGACTCCTGGGGCACGTCTTTCACCCTGAGCATATTGTAAATCCACAGGAGGGTCTGCTGTGAATATAATGTGTAAATGGGCTGGGATTCTCACACAAACGGGCTACAGGCAAGATTACATCTTAATTATAATTTTACATAGTTTCACAAACCATGCAAAAATAAGTTTGTTTCTTTCAAGCAGAGAAAATGGATGATGGTTGGTGTGTATGTGGTTCTGACTGCCATGAATAACCTCGGAACCAGAACAGTTATGCAATAGTTGTCATAAATCAGTCATTAGAGATGTATGTTAAGCAGATAACCCTTCCCCATGTTTGCCAGCTCCAAGCTTATTTTCAAGAACCCCGATAAAGACGATGCCGGAACCTTCTCGGTCGCTGTCAGCCACACCAACAATGTCTCCTCCAGCTATGTAATATCACCTGAAGGTGGGTTAAGAAAACTCTTTTTTATTGACTTAATGGGCTGAAGGCCATTTCTAAGAATGACACACAGCCCATGACATAAGACCGAATTAGCATAATGATAAATATAATTATCAAATAGTTTTGTATTTTGAATTTCTTGGAAAATAATAGTTCTTTAATTAATTAAATAAATAAATAAATTGTTCATTATTAAAATTTCATTTAATTAATATCATTAATACAAGCAGTTTTTTTTCTACTTATAATTGCAAATAATGTAATGTAATTTGTCCTTGCTGTCATACTGTCATTCTGCTGTCAGTTGGCTGTCATACTTACTCTGTCTCTTAACTTCCTCTTTCAGAGATGGAGAATCTGCTGGCTCAGAGTTATGACATAAGACACCCAAGTGAGTTTTATCTCTAGGATCTTACCCCATTCAAACTGGTGGTACAGAGGAACTCCTTTACGTATTAGTCATTGAGCAAGTGCATGTTCGTTGTATGATAACCTGGGAGAGAGCAGTAGGGAAGAGATCACTGCAGCTTAGAAACAGCCTAATCAGTACATCAATATCTTATCTTATCCCACCCTCCCAAACATGTCTTCATGAAAACAGGCATTTCAAATATGAATATTGGTTTCCTTGGGAAATCTACAGTAATCATATTATCAGTGTGTGGCAGCTACAGTGTAGTGACACGGAGTACATCCACAGACTGGTGTGTGTAAGGGCTCCTGTGTGCAGATGGGCACCTGTGCAAAAAGGCAAGCTCCTCTGGGGTTACAGCTGTAAGTTATACCCAGGCAGACAGACAGAGGGAAAACTGCTGACGGACAGCTCTCTCAGGCTGACTGACGGTAGAGCTGGCTGGTGAGGGAGCTTCCGTCTGCCGTTCATGTCGTTTGATCCCCCTCCGCTCTCTCTCCTCCAGTCATTCCTCTGAAGAGCGAGCTGGCCTATAAGATCCTGGAGAGAGGCCGCATGCGTTTCTGGCTGCAGGCAGAGCACATAAGCCCTGCCGTCACATACCAATTCTTCAAGAATGACAAACAGTTTGTTAAGAGCGAGGTAGGCTATGCGCAAGGCTAAGATTTCTGTTCTCTTCTCTGTTCGCTCTGCCCCCTTGTGGTTGAGTCAGCAATGTCAAAAATTATTGTTGCATTTATTTTTTTATCATACAAAAAACGGTGGCGTAATAAAACCACAAAACGGCGATACCAGATTGTTAAAAAGACTCCACTAGCGAGAACGCCAGTTTATATTCTTATCAGCCTCTTATTTGCCATGCACGGCAATGAAACAGCAGGCTCCCCCATGCCATGCTTATGGTTTACATCCCTGACCTGAGTCAATCACAGACAATAAAAGGCATATTCTAACAATCTTTGATATAATTTAATTTCCATAGCTCTCTTTTATACCACGTCTGGCCAACATATTTCTGGTTTGCTTGAAATACAAGTTTATTTTGCAAATTATTCGATACAGACATATTTATGGAACCAAGTATCCCACCTGGTTATGAAGCAACTACTAACGTGAAGTTTCTCGTAATCTGTTTAGCTATTTTGCCGGGACTATACCTAAGCAAATGTCGTCTTGAACTACTTGTTATTGTTGCATACATGCATTGCTAGGTCATTTCAGTACTGAACTAATGTAAAACATGGCACACTTCTTGTACGGGATTTCCAACCTTTTCCAACATAAGGCATTTTGAGATATCAAAATGTTTTTTGAGATATTGACACTTTTATAGGACTAGTACAAAATAGGTGGAAATTGCCCTCTAGGGGGGCAAAGTGGAAAGGGTTAACTGTTGGCACACAGTCTCTGATTCTCAACTTGTTGGCACATATTCCCTTTAGCTCATATTTATAGTCATACAAATAAAAAACATGGTTGTTGTGACTGTTATCATTTCAATGACAGTGACATGCCGTTACTTGCAATTTATTTAAAGTATGTCCTTAGGCCAGGATTCAATGCGTATTTGTCTTTAACGCTCCCTCCCCAATAAAGAACCACAAAACCATCAATATGTGTTTCGGTTTCAGGAACACAAGATGAGTCACGATGTGGCCACAGGCATCATTGAGATGGTCCAGGACCATTTCACTGAGGAAAGTGAGGGAACCTACACGGTCCAGATTCAGGACGGGAAGGGCAAGAACCAGTCCACTTTGGTCCTGATTGGAGCCGGTAATATCGTTCTCTTGCATTGTTGTTGTTCTTCAGCAGTTTTGGCTGCTTTGATTTGCTGTTGTCCTGTTGATCCTTCATGTTTTATCTCATTTTTTGGATTATAGCTTTCAAGGCAGCGCTTGCTGAGGCTGACTTCCAGAGACGGGAGTACATCAGAGTGAAAGAAGGTATCACAGAATCAGAGGATAGCCAAAATCCCACCTCTTAATCTTTTAGCAGAACACAACTTAATATATCGCTGGCTGAATTTGTTAACCTTACTAAGACAGCACAACTCAAAGCACAACCCCTTGCTTTGTACTGAAATCCTGCCTATAATACAGGAAAAAAAAATAACGTCAACATGTATTAAAATCCTATTCAATCTGCAACAAATTACCATCGCTGTTGCCAATTCATTCCTCACTAAATCTCACTAAACACGATAATGGTGCCTCATTATGCATATGCAGCATGTATATAATGATGTCATGCCCTGACGTTAAACATTTTGATGTAACTGCATATGAATTGTGCTTGAATGTGCCAGATTATATTGGGGTAATTGATGGGTTAATGTCATGCCACAATATTAGAAGTTTTGGACTATTTATGTATATGTAGAGCCCTGATGGCCTCTATCATGAAGCAGGTTCATTGGACATTGTGTATGCCATCATTCATGGGGACACTTGTCAATATTCTGTCCAATATTCATCAACTTTTCATCAACATAGTGAACTCTATGTGCTATGACAGTCACTATATATGGAGTTTATGACTGATTAAGATGTGAGTTAAGAATGTACAAGGCAATGATTCAGTCATCATTTGAATTACATTATGGAATGTATTACAAAATTATTTTAAACAGGTATAATTACCATTTTTAATTAGTCATAATTATGAACTGTGTTTATAATAGGCCATGGGTGTCCAGTTATGATAACATAATAATTTAGTGACAAAGTTCTAATTATGCATTATTAGAACAACAAAATCATATTAAAATATGGTTTTGTTTCATTATGGATCATGTTCACCCTGGCAGCCAAATAGGACAAAAAATTTAACTTTTGTGGCATAGAAAAGGAGAGTGACCCAAGGGAACAGATGAGGTTTTCTACTGTAAGTCTAAAAGACAAAAGGAAATTTAGCAGCAGGTTGAAAGGGGAGGCAGGAAAATGAGATGGGGAAGATACTGTATGCAGAATCTGCTTCAGTGGCAGCTGGTGAGATGTAAATCGGGGAAGCAGAGACGTTTATTCATAATTTTTCTGAACCGTTTTTATTGTTTTACAAACTTTACAATTTAAGTAACACTCATACATTAGAAAGTTTTCCTTGTCTGCTTTGTGCAAGCATTAGTTTTGTGCACACAACATGAATTAGTAAAGAGTTTGTAGCAATCACACCTGTCAGGCATGGCGGTGTTGCGAGTGTTGCAGGAATAAATTCTGCCTAACCAAGGGGATCAGCTCATTTGGCCCTGTGGCACTGTGTTTGTGTTGTGGAATGGAAGCCCTGTCTTGGCTCCCATGTCTCACAATAAGGGCATATTTGGACTATGAACACTTCCCTTGTGTTATCTACATTCAACAAAAGGCACTCTCGGGCTGGTATGGAAAACACATTTTCCACACATGTTCAGGACAATTAACAGCTTAAACTAAAGTTTTCTGCTCCCCTTATTTATTAATCATTGGCTACCATTTAACTAAATGTGATATTTCATGCTTTATATCTGGATGTAAGGAAGATTGAAGAGGCATATATTGTCATGTTGACGTAAAAGAAGATTCCAGCTAATTAACCCAGGCTTTGCTTTCATGACACCTTGCAATTAACTGTACAATGCAGCTAATTGTTTTCAGCTGAAACATATTTAATTACTTGTGAGATGATGTTGAGCTGCTAGTAAGTAGCAAGCTACGAAAGTATGGCCATTGGCTAATGTAATCTTTAACTTGTCATTTTGCTGTGCTAGCCAAGTCGTTTTGAACACCAGTACTTTCATGGTGATTCAGTGAGATATTACCTTCACCTTTTTTGGTTTCTTATATCTTGGGTGTTATAATGATACCCAAATTTAAAAAAAAGTGCATGCATCCCTGTCAGTTACCTTTGCATGCTACTGAAACCTACTCTTACATAATGTGAGGATTATGTAGCTTTATGCATCTTCACTCTGTTCCAGAAAGTCAATAATAAAGGCATTTGAAGTATCTTTGTCCCCCTGTGACATGTTTTCATACTTGAAAGGTCCTAAAACATCACACATCATAAGTGATAACCTGCCAGCTGCTTGGGCAGTGTACTATTACAATGAGGTTCGCATGTTAGAGCAATGCTTCCTTAAAGAACACATCATTTGTGTTTGTAATGTAATGTATTGTTCTTCTGCTGATTTGTTTCATTAGAAGTCAGTGAGAAGCTCAGTCCAAGTGCTTTCTTGTCATTAGCCATTGTTGTCTTGTCATTAACCATTGTGCATGTTGCCTGATAACCAAAACCAATGCTTGTGTTTTTATCCAGAGCATGCGTGTTGCCACAGTTTGTGCTTATTTGATTAAAACCATGTTGCAGGCCAACAAGTGTGGGTCATAGTGGATAACAAAGGTATTGGATATACTGTGGCCCATGGTTTCATATTAAATGTAAGAATGCAAGACTGGGTTGTGTTTATAAGATGATTTGAATGTCAAAACTGATGAAGGTTTGCATGCTTGTTCTGGGACTGGTAAGTAAAACTGAATGTCTCTCTAGCTTACATGCCATAAAATAAATGATAAATGTTATATTTAAAATGGTTCTGTTTACTTGACAGCTGATACAATCACTTGCATTGAAATCAGCCTCTGTTTGTTTTGGCTGTGCAAGATCACATTTACAAAATTGATTTTGCTCGTGAGAATTTTGTGTCTGTCAGATTTGGTGGGTTTCTTTTTTTTTGTTTCTGTCCATATCTATTTATCCTAACATGCATTTTCTGAACCAAACATTGTAGTTACTTCTTATGGATGTAATAGTTTAATACTGTAACATAGTTGGATAATCATTTGTTATTTAGCTGCACAGATATTATCTGGGGCTTGAACCGGCAACCATCAGGGTACCTGTCATGTACCTTAGCCACTAGGCTACAGGCTGCCCGTGTCCTGTTCCTTCATTATCGGTATGGCTGGGTGTTTGTCACGGAGATTGAGTGAAGTCACAGAGCAGTCATGGCAAGGGTATTGAAAATCAAGTGATTACAACAACTGCCAAGGATGAGAATCTTGTCCCCGGCACATTCCAGAATCTGTGTACATTGTCCCACTTTGTGTTTCCCAGCATTTGGCAATAAGCTATTGTTAGAATCTGGAGAACTACAGAAATTGTACTTAAAGCTACCTTAAGGTTGACAGTTACAGTATCATCCACAACTGACAAAAAAAAACAATGGAAAGCACAGAGCTGCCAAAAAAAAGGGAGAAAGGGAAAAATTAACCGCTGTGACTATAACAGACTTCCTTGACAAACTCCCATCCTTAATTATAGGTGTTGTAAATATTATGCATATTATGTATAATAGTATGCTATTTGTTGGTTGCATACTGCTTATGTTCCATGCAAGGCAAAAAACATAGTATCATATTTCCTTATATATTTTATGCTGTAGGCATAGTAGTTGTGGGCATGAGTTTTATTTTTTGGTAGATTACCCACAATCCTAGCACTGCTCGTCAACCCAGTTAAATGACACTCACTGATTCCAGTATAGAATGCTTGAATGATTGACTGGATAGAAAGTGGATAATAAGTATGCTGCGATTTTAGTCAAATTTAGCAGCCAATACCCATATGCCTGCAATACCAACCAATCACCAAGACACCCAGTCTATGGTTGACCCCTCAATGAGGTATATGCCAATCAGTCCATATTCCCATTTTCTGCATATAAACAGTCAGTACGTATCTAATAATAATATCTACTGTATTCAGTAGATAGCAGTAGTCTCTACCACATTCCTTTGAGATGAATAAATTAATATATTAACTAATAGGAGTGAGGCCATCTGTTTC
Source organism: Conger conger (assembly GCF_963514075.1). NCBI lineage: Eukaryota > Metazoa > Chordata > Actinopteri > Anguilliformes > Congridae > Conger > Conger conger. The sequence goes on along the minus strand of NC_083777.1, from coordinate 17,991,813 downwards.
CTTTTGACATGTTCAAGCTTTCAGAGTTTCTTGCATATGCACAAGCTCATCAACCCATTTCAGCTTGGGGCATGAAAGCATTTTTTATCATTTCAAAATACTATTCACATTATGACAAGAAATGTACATTTAGACCGTATTACATTTTTAAGGCTAGACAGTTTTACAATGTGATTATATTGTCCTTTAATTTGGACATTTTAATCACAGAATCAAATTGTTTCAGCTGTCTTAGCTCTCTTTAATCATGTGTTTATTGTCAGCTTGTCAGGTGCCGCGACTGTTCCAGTAACAGGCGATTTGTGGTAAAATTGAATTCAGTCTCAGAGGTAGAACTCCATGACCAAGGCATTTTAAACACTTAGTTAACTGACATGAGCGCACTGCAAGGCACTCACACCCATGCATGTCGGCACACATTCATACACACACACACCATAGGATTCTCCTCCATGCTGACCTTTGTAGGCTGATGTATCCAATTCTCAGTACCCTAACTTAAAGTGAGCATTACGCTTCAGAAATGCAATTCATGTCAATTTTAACAGTGCACTGGTGTCACGCTGTGCAGCTAGTCCTGATCAACTTTACATACAGTAACCAAGCCTAAATTCAGTAGGCTTGGCTACCCATGGATTGCAATGTCAATTCTTACAGTAGATGCACATACAAATGACTATGCCTGGTCAGTATAAGATTGGCTGGTTTTCGAAAATCTTACCAGGAATACAGTAGAGAATTCACACTGGTGTCAGTTTTCACACTGGTGTCAGCCTCACACATATATGAGGTTTGGCTGTATCAGGTCAATGTCCACTCCCCAAACAGCTACTCCCTGTTAACGGCTCATAAGTGCGATGGGGTGTGGCCAATCACTACAAAACTGATTATGATAATCTGACTCTCCATTTGGAATGTGTATATCATATATCATACAAACCCATTCTAAGAATGGCTGAACGGTGGACAAATGAGTTATTAGGTGCTGCATACTGAGGAAAAGGGACTGACACATTTGTGCTCCTAAAACTATCCTGTGCACAGTGCTGGTAAGACCAAGGAACGTATCGATTGACTTTAGGAAGAAGGCAGGGACAGTTTGGCCAGTAGTGATTAAATGGGTTGAGATTGAAGGTAACATCAAATATTGAGGTGTTGTAATTGACAACAGATGGATAATTAATTTTTCTAATGGTTCATAATGGAAAACCATGTGACTATTGACAGCACGCAAGGGAGAGAGGTTGGAATGGTCATTAGCAGGGCAGATGTCAAGAGAAAATTTATAGGATTGCACCTTTCCATGCTTCTTAAATTTGTATTAAGATTATTGATGATTGGATTTTCTTATGTATTTGTTAACTGTAGGCATTTAATAATATTCATTTTATAACCACATTGTTAGGAATTATTTATGTTATGATTATCAGGCGTCCTAGACCAGCATTTCAATACAATACTGCAGAATATGCTATGTACCATCTTGAGTTCAAAGGCCAACATTGAGGTAATATTGTTCTTTCACTATAGTTTTTATTCTATTTTTCTAATGCGCATGCTGCATAATGAAGATTTCAAGTAGGACTAAATTGGATAATTTCCATTATGATTTCATAATGATAGTTTTTTTATTATCGTTCTGATTAATACAATTCACTTTGAAGTGCAATTGTTCTTGAAACATTGCCAGTGCCTGTGGGAAATAAAGTGAAGAGGATATGCACATGGGGGCCTGGGGCCTGGGGCTGCAATGTCTGAAGTGCTTTGAGACAGTGCTCTCAAAAGTGCTGTACAAATAAACCTCAACTCAACTCAACTGAAATGATGGGGGAAAGGAATATGAGATAATGGAAGTATATCTGTTTTTCAATAATAAATCCAGGAACTTGGTCAAATTAGGATGACAGCAGGTCTTATTGTCATACAACCTAATTTATTCATGAGTTCTCCTTCAAAACATTTTGTCAGTGTAAAATACATTATGGTCTCAATCATATAGAACGACTGGACTGTGAATGTAAAAAAAAGTTATATTATTTGCCAACATAATATAATTCTATTGCATTTATTTCTGACATTTAATATAATTTTTGAGTGTGTACAATTTATTTTTCTTATCCATAAAATATACTATACATACTGATGTGAAAATAAAGTTTGAATGAAATATTGTCTTGGGCAGACACTGCTGTACATGATACACCTGTTATTTCAGGAGAAGTTATTCATTTGTTTGTTGACATGCATATCATCTAAATCAAAACCCATCCCTCATTGCAGGCCCCCACTTCTCACAGTTTCTGTCTGTCCACGTGGGCGATGATTGCTCCGTCTCGGTTGTCTGCAAGGTAATGAAATATGAAGTTCATCATCTCCACTGCAGGTACACTGACCTGCAGCTTGGTTCAATGTGTGTTTGCAGTTCATCCATACACGTCAGTGAAAAGATCAGTCAAAACAGGTCTTTGTTGCACACCGTATTGTCATTCTTTACACAAATACCGTTAGCCATTAAGCCAGCATTTATTCCACTCGATTTTAGCTGAAAATGTTGTATCTTTCTGCAGGTGGCTAACCTCAAAAAGGAGTCTGCGTTCCACTGGTTCAAGGGAGCTGATGAGATCGAAGCAGCGGCTGATTTAGCATCTGGAGTTTGCAAACTCCCCCTTCCCCTGGTAATGCAGAATATGTCAGATATATCAGTTGGCAGATGTACATTTTAATAGGTTACTGATCTATCCATCTATCTATAGAGGGTTAAACAGATTGAGTAAGACTGGTCACTGAGTAGTGACTGAGTAAATCTGTCATGTATTATTGCATGACAGCACTTATCAGAGCAACAATGTCCCCTTTCTGACCAGAAATCTCTGCGGACATCATGATCTCTCCTCTGTTTCAATATGCTTTACTCATCTGAAATTAGTTACAGAAAGTCCATTCAGTCATTTTTAACACTGGAACCCCGTTTCTCAGCGAGCCTAGTTTCAGCCATGTTATTCTGTCCAGTTCTCCAAGAAAGACCAGGGTGTGTACAGAGCTACAATCAGTGATGACCGGGGAAAGGACGAGTCTCAGATCGACATTTCTGGCAAAGGTATTTTTAAAATCAGTTCACATTTTACAAGTGTCAGTGGTTTCCGTGTGCAGAATATGTAGGCTGATGTTCAGCACATTGGCATTTCGGTCAGCGCTTTGGTATTTCAGTTTTGAACATGTTGTCTTTGCACATGTTAACCTGTTCTTTTGCTGTTATTCTTGTTTTGTAGTTTTTGACAATATCATCATTGAACTCACCCATCTCGCTGGTATGTATTCCTAATAGATCTTCTAAGATGTCAGTGTAAATAAATAATCTATATTTTTATATATATATTTAGTTTTTTTGTGTTTATGGGTGCATGACAGTTGAACATATTATGCAAAGCTTACATATTTGATGATTGATTAAGTAAATGTTTGAATCTAAAGTCCCCTGAAAAAAGCTGTGTAAAGCAAATTACATTTTATGTGGATGAAAAGCAACATATAACCAGCATTAATCCATCATATTATACCTTCATCTCAGTATAATAGGTAAATAAATGCCTAAATTATGCTAGAATTCTGCATAGACACTTCACATTAAATGGTGAGTCAAATGGTGAAATGTTGCAATCTTGTTGTATTTATTGCACTGTAGTCATTCTAAAAATACACGATGATGGTGTATTTGTTATAATCAAAAATAATATTCCCCTCTTTAGTCATTAAAACACATACTGTGTATACAATGCCGGCTATCTCCACAACCACAGTTCTGTCATTAGTTTTAATGAAGAACTGCAATTACATCTCAATAAATCCAGGCATGTTATCTAAGGTATACAAGGGTGTTCAATCTTATCTCAAAAAGCCTGTTGTGGGTGCAGCTTTTTGTTATAGCTCAGACACCTGATTATACTTTTCAAGGTTTTGATTGACGACCGTGATTACTTGAATGAAGTGTCGTAGCTCTGGGCTAAAGCAGAAAGCTGCACCCACATCGACCCATTTTGGATTGGGACTGGATAAGCAGTATACTGTACAGACAGCACGCGTGTGAATGTGTGCATTCTCTCATGTGGACATGCATGGTGCGTGGAGTATAAAGTGTTGTGCTCGGGACATTACGGTTAATGGCTGCCCGTTTTGTCTCTGTTGAGGATCTTCGGCCGGAGATTTGGTGATCCAGTGCACTGCAGAAGGCATTCGTCTGCAGTGCCTAATGAAATATTACACAGAAGAGATGAACATCAGATGGACACTCAAGTATGCCGACGTTCTGTTTTTCTCCTTGTCATTTTTTAATGAGAATTTGTATGTAAATTTCTTATGGGAAAGAAAAAGATTACATGAGATTGTATCGCAAGGCTCAACAGGAATAGTGCATGTACCATAAACATGATTTCAGATCATGGTCTGTGCACTCTGTGTTTCTTCAACATGTGGCAACAGGATGTTTGCAAAAAACAAAAACAAAAAAAACTGGTATTCATAGCTTCCTCTCTGTGTTCCACATTGTGGGTGCTAAGTGACTTCATCCTGTGTAGAATCAGCCTAATGTTCTGCCCCACGGCAGTTATGATACGGACCTTCATACTTCAAGATGGACAGAAACTCTTGCCTTCAGGTACAAGATGGCGGTTGGCAGAAATGACACTGGCTGTGATGCGGGCCAAATTTAACGCATGTTTGACAGAACCCCCACGTGATTGTGCTGAAGAGACTCCTCCAGGCCAGTGCTGCCTCGTGTTTCCCATCAGCACCAGGTCACAAAAGGAGCTTTTGTTCAGATTGACAATTGCCCTGCATCTCTCATCTTTCCCCTGATCCGTCAGCCATTTTATGACCCTCCTGTGGATTCCAGGAAAGGACTTTACTTTAATCATTAAGTGCATATCCATTTGTCCAAGTTATTTTGAGTAAACCTTTCCTGTATAGGGCATCATTAACAGTGGAAAAAAAAGGGCTAACACAAATTAAGACAAAACAGGACAGCGGCCAGGTATGCTAATGTGAACACACATAGCGGATTTAACTGACTCATACTCATGGAGTTTGGCACAAACAGCAAGAAACTGTGTGGCAATAACAGGAAAGAGAACTGCTGCAACACAGAGGAAGCGTGTGGTGTGGTGTCATTTACACTTTCTTCAGTGCAAAGTCCTCCAAATAAGTCAAAATACATTGCATCCTTTGGAAGGTTAATGTCATAGAAAAAGAACACACTGAATTTTGCCATCGATTCAAATGACAAAAGTGACTTTTTCTTTTTTGTTGGGGTATCTAACAAAAATTGTGATACTGACATATGTTGAGCTTGTAAAAACTGAAGTGTAATCTTAAGATTGCCACGTGGCTGATCTATTGACCATTTAAAATAATTGGATTTGTCATTTGACCTGCCTCCTTTACTCATTTACAGTGGGTGTGATTTTGTCAATTGTGAATCAGGTGTTTCAGCATTGCAGCACGCATAAAGTGACCCCTGTCTTCCGTACGTTCAGGGACAAGAAACTCTCAGCATCGGAGCATCTGAGGATCGGAGGAACCCCAGAAATGGCCTCCCTCGAGATAGTGGAGCCTACCGATAAGGACAAGGGCGTTTACACCATCGAGATCGTCAATGTGGAGAAGTCATTCTTCCACTCTGTCGACCTCTCAGGACAAGGCAAGTATACTGGAAAGCCAGGAGCAAGACACGCCACCGTTTCTGTGCTTACATACATCCCCATGTGTCCCACTTTAAATTCAATGACCATGAATCCTTAATGAATGAGATAGTCGCGTAGTGTACCAACAAAGATCTTTAAGTGTATTAATCAAGATATGATTGTTAATAAAACCTGAAAGAAGCCCCGATTTATGTGAATTAACATCCAAAGGATCTGAACTGACAAGGTGAAAAGTAATTATGCACTCAAGGCAATAAGTATAATGAATAAATAGATGTGATTGGCAGTGCCCGGTGGCAACACATGTTTTGTGCTTTTCTCAATTTGCCAATGCATGAGAATCTCCTAGCAACGCACCAGGTCCCTACCAATAAGCAGCTGTGTTGAGTGAAAGCCCCGCCTCCCTTGATTGCTGCTAGCTCTGCTGTTGGATGCTGAGGATGCGTACAGTACCTCTACATAAAAGAGTGCTCCTTTGGAAGCAGAGTTCCCAGTAAAAGAGCTATCCACTATAGTCGCTGTGTAGACCATTGCCTCTGAACAGAAGCAGGAAACACTGCTCTGCAGCTGAGAATACTTCAACAAATTGGTGTCTGAAGTGATGAGAAACACAATGTCAAAGGTGCCATTCTGGCTCCCAATTCTGTCTGTCAACACACGGTTTGATGGCAAACAGAATCCAGGGCCGGCCAGAGATGGGTCATGCAGTCAACTGACAACAGTGACAAGACCAAGGATGAGTAGTCGCAGTCCTGCTGCCAAAAATAACATTCACTTAACGCTTTTTGGTAAAATAATATTATCAAAAGTAGGTAGGCGGCATGTACTTCGAGCTTGACAGTTAGTCTTTTTGTACATTGGTAGAAAAGTGGTTCGCATATTCATAATTCTAATCTCATCTCTTTTTAGCTTACGATGACGCCTATGTGGAGTTCCAGAGACTCAAGTAAGACCCTCTCTTTTACTATCCCCATATATGATCGGCTGATTTAACCCATGCAGTGAGCAGTCGCAATGCAAACGCTTAGGAGCAGCATTTGCCCTCTGTGATAACCAGACCTTTGTGCCTTTGAGTCTGTTTTAATACCGCTCTCCTGGTTTCCCTGCAGGGCCGAGGCCTACGCTGAGAAGAGTGAGTAGGCTACATTCACGTTGGTAGATACGCCAGAGCGCTAGGCTCGCCGGCTATTTTCACTCATGAGCACGGTGACCCGCTCTAGTTGATAACTGTGATTGTGTGCATTCTCAGACCGTGGGAAAATGGTCGGCGGCCTGCCCGATGTTGTTACTATCATGGAGCACAAGGTGAGAATGGATTTACATTCAGTTCAGCTGATACTCTCATGAGTAATAAAAATAATTATGGCAATTACTTAAAGGAAAAATATTATTATTGACCTTCATTGTGTCAACATTTGAAACATTTTTAAACATATTCATAGACCAGTTTGTTCACGCTGACACAGGCAGACAGAGACACACACACACAGGCACACAAACATGTAATACATGACAATTCATATTGTGCAATATGCTGAAACTGACGGGAAGATTGATTAGTTAGGCATCCGCTCTGATTTTTGCAATGTCAACGTGTAATACGATGCAGTCGCACCGAATTGTCCCCCTTGACAGCTCGTTCAGCAGGTCTTAACTGCAGGAAGCCAAATTAACGTGGGGATTGAGCGACACGCAGAAAGCGGTGAAAAGTCCTCATCAGTATAGCACGGCTAAACACGTTCTCGCCGGCAGCACGGCTGTTTGTCCGCTCTCGTTCAGCCGTGGGCTCGTCCCCGCCTTAATATCATCCAAATTATTGCCATGCTGAAGTAATTGCATTGCAAATCTACAGTGTCACAGAGCCTCTTACTCCACTCAAATCCCAATTACTCCAGAGACGGGACAGACTGCTAAATCAGCTCCTTTCCTTCAGAGGCCTATGCTGGGGGCTCTCATATCCATTCATAGCTGCTTTATATCAATTTAATTTGTCCCTGGTCTCACAGCCAATTGTCGGGCAGTCAGTTGAGCCTGGCCTTGGGGGTGACGGCTAGGAGCCAGGGCCTGCAGTGCTGGGAAGGTCTGTCCTCATAATAGAGTTACTCTGAGAGACGCGCTAGCGCTGCGGGGGCTAGCGGCGCTGCGCTGGGTAGGGCCCCTGAAACTACACATAGGTGTTTCATCAAGCACGGCAGGCCACAGCCACAGTCCTGTACTGACCTAAATATCCCGCCGGTTACTTTGACACGTTCTCTGTGACTGTCGTTTTACCCAGTAGCGCGAAATGATCTTGAATATTGTTGAATTATGTGCTTTATAAACCCATTAGTTTACTGCAGATAATGACAGGCCCCACACAACAACATACATGATTAGGGGTGCTGGTGCTTACTGACAGTATAAAGGAGCAGTATATGTTTTCTGCTGGCTGCAGTGTAGAATATTGTTGTACTCAAAAGGGGTGAAATTCGTTTTTTAAAACATTCTGTTTTAACATTCCGTACAGACCCGGTCCAGCTGCTGATTCTTCCTCAGCCCCTAGCCATAAAAACCTATGACGAATCACAGTAGGCAGTGTGCTGCTGTTATCCAATCAAATAAAGGGAACTGGCTCACAAGACGGCGCATAACACATTTAAAATCATTCAGTGGAAAAGGCCAGATTTAGGAAAGAAGCAACTTTCCTCCTTAGCAGGAAATCAGAGTTTGGGGGTAAATGTGGGTCTGTATTGGTGATAACTCCCCTGTCTCTGCCTCACCCAGACCCTTAGCCTCACATGCACAGTGTGTGGAGACCCCAAACCCCAGGTCTGCTGGTTCAGGAACGACCAGGAGGTGGACCCCGATGACCACTACGTCATTTCCATGGACTCGAGCAAGTTCGCCAGCTTGACCATTAAAGGGGTCACCATGGAGGACTCGGGCAAGTACACCGTGAGCGTGGTGAACAAGTACGGAGGTGAGGCGGTGGACGTCACCCTGACAACCTACAAACACGGCGACAAGATCCCCGAGGTGAAGCCTGTGCCCGCCCCCAAGCGCATCACGCCCCCCAAGCTGCCAATCATCATACCGACCGCAGCCCCCAAGTCCCCACCCCCTTCAACCAAATCCCCCAGCCCTGCTCCACCTAAATCCACTGCCCGTGGCATAAAGTCCCCCACCCTGGGCAGAAAGAAGTAAATCACCCAACACAATTAGTATAAGAAATGCTGGAAAAAAAAAAACAAAAAAAACAGCCATATTAAAATGATCAATTTCTAGTGTGTGTCTTTAAATAAATGATCAGAAAAAGGTAGATGACTGGAGATCATTTCTCACTAAGGAAGCAACTGTGTCCCCCTGTCTTCCCTCAAGCATTGGTGGAGGCATCAGAGTGAATAATTGTGAAATAAAGGAGCAGGTTATTGTTGGTGTGTTAGCGCATTGGAAGGTCTGCGTTTGCGACTGACGGCAGCTGAACGTGTAGTGGAGGGGGAGGTGGGAGGGGGGGGGGGGGCTCACCCCTGAGGTGCTTTGGTGAAAAATGACCAGTATTTCATGTTTAGTTTTAAAAGCAGGAGTTTTCACTTGGCCTGTGGAGTTTTCCCGGGATGTATGTATGTGTGTGTACTGTATGTGGCTGTGCTTGCATGTGTGTGTGTGTGTGTGTGTGTGTGTGTGTGTGTGTGTGTATGTGTGTGTGTTTCCCCCAGCAGTAGGCCCAGCATCACTGTCATCACTCCAAATAAATCAATCAACTCCCAGGCCGAGTCATGTTTACTCCTGCTTTGACCGAATAAAAACATAAAGATTTGTTCTGTCTGTGTTGTCCTTGCACCATTTACAGTAGAGCTTCAAAGGCAGGTCTAAACACACACTTAAATTGAATACAATTACAACTTCTCTACTTACAATTTTTTTCAGCTTTGGTGTTTTAGCTTCTCGAACTTTTTCCATTTCTGCTTTTTTCATTTCTGAAAGTAATTAATTCACAATTGTAGAGGGCATTTGATCATTTGAATGATAAATTGCTTCTTGTAATCATTACACTTGAATAGAAATTCTATTTGAATAATTAAGATGCGAGAAACTGAACTTGTTTAGCCTTTCAAATCACTTGAAATTTAATTCTAATTAAATCATGCATATTTAATCGTTGAAAATTATTTGCTTCAAAATTCTGGGTTTCCATGGTAATGTAAAATATCCATACATTCTTCACTGTGACCTTCCTCTTTGGATCCCATTTGAAAGGTGCTTTGTGACTTACTGTTGCTCAGTTATAAAAAAGACATTATCACCCTTACCTGAAGCCAAAATCTTAGAATATAACTCAAGGACATGCTTATTTGTATTCTGACTGCGAACAGAGTGCAAGCAGAGAGCCTGTGTAAAAACAACTGCATCCCGATGGCCACATGGTGGCACTGTTGCGTCACAGAGCATGCCGGCGTAACCACCACTCCAATCCTAGCGAGCATGACTGGCAACATGCGGAATCACATGCTTCACCTTTTCCGTGTATCGATTTGCCACGCCACGCCATAACCGAATACAACGACACCACCGCCTCGCTCGTCTGTATAAATAAATAAACAAAATAAATTAAAGGTGGATTGCATCAAACTGCATCGCAAACATTCCACCACAGACACTCAAAATGTATTGAGGACTTCAGGTTGTACACATCGAAATCCTGGAGCTTGATGGATTAACCTGAGGTTTGCTATTGCAATGAAAATGTAAAATTTACCAACAGTGTGGACCAATATTGTGGATTACCCTGCTCCACCAGTATCCATTTTATACTGGTCTGTAATGTTGCCATGACTGCTCTGGGCGGAAGCGGTGAGGTCTGGAGGCACTGTTGGGCAACCTCTGATCCCTTCAGAGTTTTCCGGGAAGGGTTGCTATGGGAAATCTTTATTTAAATGGAATTTGAGATTACTTTGAAGTAGAAACACCGTCATTGTTAGTGCATGTGGAAATGTGAGGGATTTTTTGCTCTTTTCCGATAGAGTGCGTGACGTCCCTTTGAAGATATGCTTTTCTCCGCTCTGACAAATAGAACAATGGGAACAGAAATAGCAGAGTACCTTATGAATGCAACTGCGAAAAACAGTCCTCACGTGGAAAGGGAGATGAGCAAAGGATAATTTTCCAGGTATCCGGCTGCATTTCTTAGACACGGAAGGATCGGTTTCCCGTGCTGCTCTAAGCTGTGGAGATGCATGCATGCAGTTTATTTGCAAAATGCACACACAAAACCACCCTCTTTGGCAAATTGTGAATATATTTACTCAGACACTGAAATATGAAGGATGATGTGGGTCTGTATTAAATATCACAATATACACTCACTCTATTAGGAACATTTTTACTTTATTACACATACGTATTCATGCTATTATCTCATTCATTCATTATCCTAACCTGCTTATCCTGAACAGGGTCGCAGGGGGGCTGGAGCCTATCCCAGCATACATTGGCGAAAGGCAGGAATACACCCTGGACAGGTCGCCAGTCCATCGCAGGGCACACACACCATTCACTCCCACACTCATACATATGGGCAATTTAGACTCTCCAATCAGCCTAACCTGCATGTCTTTGGACTGTGGGAGGAAACCGGAGTACCCAGAGGAAACCCACGCAAACACGGGGAGAACATGCAAACTCCACACAGAGAGGCCCTGGCCGATGGATTCGAACCCAGGACCTCCTTGCTGTGAGGCGGCAGTGCTACCCACTGCACCATCTGTGCCGCCTATGCTATTATCTAATCAGCCAATTGTGTGGCAGCAGTGCAATGCATACAGTCATATAGATACTGGTCAGGAGCTTCGGTTAATGTTCACATCAACCATCAGAATGGGGAAAAAATTTGATTTAAGTGACTTTGACCGTGGAATGATTGTTGGTGGCAAACAGGGTGGTTTGAGTATCTCAGAAACTGCTGATCTCCTGGGATTTTCACGCACACTAGTCTAAGTCTGTGCAAAAACAAAACAAAAATCCAGTGAGCAGCAGTTCTGCAGACAGAAATGCCATTAATGAGGGATGTCAGAATGAGAATGGCCAGACTGGTCAAAGCTGACAGGAAGGTGACAGTAATGCAACCACACATTAAAACAGTGGTATGCAGAAGAGCATCTCTGAACACACAATGCATCGTAGCTCTAAGTGGATAGGCTACAGCAGTAGAAGTCTAAAAACTAAGTTTAATATATATACCTACTAAAGTGCTCACTGAGTGTAAGTTTTTTGCCTGGTGTTGACTTAGAAGCAGTTTAATAAGAAGCCTGTCAATCAGGAAGCCTATTCCAGCTAACGGCTTCAATATTTTATGGAATTGCCACACCTCGTTCCGTCAAGAGCAGACAGCACAAACCTCTTACAGGTTTGTTTTGACTTGAAATGTCCTTAGCCACGACCAGCAATTCAGTAAACACAAGCCTCCATCCTCGGCACAGAGTATTCTCCACCTGCTCGAAGGCCTTGTTTGTTGTGTAGTGCACATAATGCATGGTTATTTATGCAGTTATTTTATTACTCAAGCTTAGCGGCAGTAGGTAGGTCAGCTGAGAACTTCTCATTTATTCAGTGAGTGAGAAATTGTGCCAGCTCAGTAGAAGCATTTGCTTACTGTAGAGTTCAACCAATCAGCAGCAAGGGAAAACTAGGTGGCCAATTTTCAAGGTGGCGTAATTGAAAAAAAAAAACTATTTATGGGACAGTCATCCTGCTTTTGTATTTTCAGCATTAATAAGAAAGCTAGAAATCAGGGAGGGTAAGAAACGGATAAGAAAGCACAGCTGAGAGTCATATATAGGATCTTTATGAGTTTAAGTATTCTAAATATAAAACATTCCTATGCAGCTTATCCATGCTAATCAAAATAGAAAACAGACAACATTCACAAGTTGCCAAAATATAGTTCTTTAAAACAGGTGTCATTCTGTCACAGGGTTTGATTCATCATTTTCTCTCACTACAGATACTGTACAGAGAAATGTTTTATATACCGAATGCTTTATAATGGAGATAAATGCCCTTTACATTCAGTTTAAGATTGTTTTCTAGCAATGGGATTTGGTCCTTGTTTTCACTGCATTCTGTGGCTTACAAATAGTTTGTTATTTAACATTTTCATACATTTACTATGGCTTTGTATTTAATGTTTTTCATTACAGCATGTTCATGAAAGAATAGTTAAGACTATGGACTCAAATGTTTCCCCTTCATGAGAGAAATTGTGTTGATTTGCTAAAGGGACTCTTAGGCAACCAAGAATCACCATAGGTGTACAAGCTAATTAGAGAGGAACTAAAAAAATGTATACTCCATGAAAACATAGATGCGGTGGTCACTCTACTCAAAGGGAACCACTTTGCCAGCCAAAACAAAACAAACAGTTCTGAGTTATGAAGGACACCCAGGAGGGTTCCCACCGAAAGTTACAATGAAACTAGAAAACTTCCAATTTCCTACAAGCCATCTTCCATAGATCCTCGCAAAACTTGCCCCCAGTAGGGACTAACTAAATGAAGTCAAATCGAGTGAAGTTGGGGAATAACAAAATATCTTGGCTAAAGAGCAGAATTACTAAACTCAGACTTCTTTTAGATTTTTAGTGGCCCATCTAACGCGCACTAAAGCATTTCAAACCCCCCAGGATGCCCTAGGCCGGCAGATCTTAAATACCAGCTGGGACAGCACAGGTGAAGCTTTCTGACTAACAAGCTGAATCCAATCAGAACGCTCCACACCGAACTGAAATCTCAGAACGGAGAGAAATGCACATCACCTGCAACACAACTGCATGCTTTTTTCAGTTCAGCTATTAACGGGTACTTATCTAGAGGTAACAAATTCAAAAAGTAACATGAAGTATGTTTAAAATATAAATGGACTGACCTCTTATCTCCGTTTTGGATTAAAATCAAAGGTGTACCAAAGTATTCAGGAAAGATTCACACCCCATGTTTTCAGTTGAGATGAGGCTAAACGAGTTAAATGATTTAGCATTTTGCCTTAATTAATAAAGAGGAGTTGTGTGCTGATGGAAGTCTTAAATGCCCAACTTTACAGCATCACCACAGGTGTACAAACTAATTACAGAGCAACTACCAAACAACCTCTAATTTTCAGGTAGGCTATTACTGAGTACTTAACACAGAGCAGCAAGCCTTGCTTTTTGTTGCTTCGAGGCATATGTAAAAGAAGTGAAATGAGTGGAATCCATTTCTGTTTAAAATGCATACATTTTTGTATATTAATATTTAATAAATGAATAAATGTTTTCAGTTGACAGCCCTACTGTATCGGGGAAGAGTGTCTATTAAACCACCAAAATCTATGTTGAACCACATTTTGCTGTGTCAGACCCAGTTCCCCACACAAATATAGGATATAATTTGTCAGATGGATTTAACAGTCACAACTTATAGTACAGTATAAACACTAGTGACATCACTTTAACTAGCACATGCATACATTATTTTGTAATTTACATATCTGATAAAATCGTTATACCTTTTTCCAAAGGAGTTGATTGGTCAAAGGGCAGCAATATTATATGTATCAATCCATTAGCCTACACATACCCTGCCCTGGACCAGGTGAGCCATTCAGCATAATTTACCATGATTAAATACTCCCATTAACAGTGAATCAGCATCATGATAGGGAAAAGCATGGGTTAAACCTTAAATTTATCTCACTTACCCCTTAATCTCACTTCAGCATAATACACCCCTGGCTCTCTCTCTGCCAATCACCATTATGCACCCAGCCGTGGAAACAAACAGACACAAACACCTGGAAACACACGCACAAACAAACACAGACGCAAACACAGACACAAGCAAACACAAACATGGACACAAACACAGACAGATACAAATACAGACACCTTCCACAAGTGGCTTTTGTAGATTAAGTGCACTGTGTTATTTTTCAGTAACACACTTAGATACACTAAATGCATGTATGTGTAGAAACCACACTAAGGACATATTCATCCATATTCATATGTCCCAGTAGCCACCAGCCGAGCCACTGCAGGTCAGATTTTAAAGCTTTTCACAGGAGTATGCAGACACCAGCATCTTCACTTTACTCTCCCTGAGGGTGAGTGTTCTCTAAGTGCATTATGGGCCGTCCTTCTCTTGAGAACAGTACAGCTATGTACTGCACTTGTACCTCCTTGCTTTTAACACCACAGTACCAGCGAAGCAGAGAACTACACAACACGGACACCTGTGGAAAAATAAAGCTTTACAATGATGTGTGGCATTTGCTAATGGGGAAAAATCCATGAAAGATCAGATTTGCAAAACACATACTGTATAAAGTGCCAATGAAAATTATAAAAAAGAAAAAAAAAAAAACACATGGAGAAGCTGATTTTGCTGTAGGCTGTATTATATGAATACCTGTCAGAAAACATACATTAGCGTAATGGCAAATGTGGGTGGCAGCAAAACCTGTCACATACAGCTTGCTAATACCAACAGCCTATGTTATAGAATTTCATGTCACAAAAAAGAAAATACATCTGGTTACCATATCAATTATTTATGTGGGATGTGTTGTTGAACCTGAGACCCCTGTTTGCCCTGAGCCATGGTCAATTCTGTCTGTTCTTCTGCTGCGGCATGTTTACTGCACTTCTCATTCTAGCCGCCCCACTGCATTTCAAACCAATTTAGTGGATCCAGCAATGGCACGCGGTCTTTCTACGTTCCAGTGCATTTGATTCTCTTGCCTTATTGCAAACGTGCCACAAATCAAGTGAAGGTAGCTTGGCTGGAGTTCTTCTGGAGGGAAAACAATCAGAGTTCTGACCGCAGTCGGCAGTGACGGGGGTGTACACTCAAAACAGTAAGACCGCATAATACTTAGACGCAAAGTGAGGCGAATATTGTGATGGAAAAACAGCTGCATTAAAGTCAAATGCATTCAAAATAGGATATGTGTGTAAAGACTAAAAGCAGGCACCCCCAGGTATAGCTGTCTATACAGCAGCAGATCTCATCATTTGAAGAGAAACTGTTCCAATGCAGTCAGACATCCTTAAAATAGCAATACATTTTTGAAGGCTTAAAATGTTTTAACCATGTACGTTGTTTAGAGAATTTATTCAGTTCCAGGTTGTTTCTATATTAACTAAAGTTTGGTTGGTAAGACTAATGCTAAAACTAGCAAGATAAACATCTTGTTTCATAGTTTTAATACATTTAAACATAAATCAATGTTTATTACTGTTCACAGAACCATCCAGAAAAAGAAATGAGTGTCTGATCAGAAATATTGTTCACAGAAATGCATATAAGCAAATCTGAATTTTGCAGTGTCAACAATACTTATACCAATAGTGAATAGTCCAGGCTGCATAAAAACAACACTGAATGTTTTATATGATTTATTACTAAATTAAACTAAAAGTTGGAGTCTGTTAAACATTGATTAAAATTACTTGGGAAGTCAATCTGGCATTTAATATTTTTAAAATGATTGTTTTCATTTCAATCCTTGGCAGACTGAAATCATTATTCCAAGTTCAATGAACCCTTTTATTTTGCCCAGTACTGCTAAGTTACAGTAGTTATTGGGCTTATCTGATATGTATTTAATTTTGCTATGGGGTAAGTCCATGATTTATGTATATAACATAACATTGCAGTATTACGCCGCAGAGCTTAGGGCATTTCTCACAGTGTGCATGCCTGCATGTACAGTATGTCTATATCTCTCTGTGCGTGTGTATGTATATATATATATATATATATATATATATATATATATATATATATATGTGTGTGTGTGTGTGTGTGTGTGTGTGTGTGTGTGTGTGTCAGTCTCCTCTGTCCCATTTGTGAACCTGCCCCTCAGCATATGTTATAAGATCACGGTAATTCACAGCAGAGATTTGGTAAAGAAGGGATAAAGCACTGCAGAGCAACCTCCTTTTAGAGTCTCCTTTCAGAGCCCATGTACTCTGGGACTTGTGAAAGTGACCGGTGAGACTAACAGAAACAGTGTGGGCCGGGACACGGTGTCCCTGTGCGAAGGAGATTTTCTGTACTTGGGAGCCGAGGCCTTCTTAAAAGCTGATGCTATTGAGCTGTAATGCCGCAGATTCTGCAGAGATTTTCAGCGTCCCGTGGTCCCAGGTTTTCTCTCATTGAGACATGCTTTGCATCTCATAATTAATTGGCCATATGGTCACTCTGGCAAGTAAAACTCCCCCCTGTGAGCGATTGTTGCATTTGAAATGTTCTCGTCTAAAACTTACACACTCTTTTATAGGGAAATCTAAACGGGCCTGGCATATAGTTCGTATAGAGGCTGAAAGATTGATTTTACAAGTCAAATATTGATTTCATTCAATTTTAGTGTTGTCTGCGACAAAGAAATTAAATTGCTTTTTAATCACCGTAATCCCAAGATAATGCCACCGCAGAATAACTTTGAAATGTGACCGCACCTCCAGGAGGCAGGAGACAGAGTGGAGGAAGAGCTGCTTTAAATGACGTACGCTGTGGCGTCCCAGATGTTGCCCCTCATTAATATCAGTCTTGTATCCATTACAGGTTCCTGTGTATGCTAGTCAACACACACTAATGTGTCATATATCACGTACAAACAAGATCAAGCCCACACATTAAAAGTTAATTTTACTAAATAAACTTGGAGCATAATAAGTGCATGTATGTATGATTTCTCGCCCTTGTTTTGGAATTTATGAAAACAGGGTTGATGGCCTTTAAGAAAACATACAATTGTATTTTTTCAAGATGTTAACATTGAAGGTAGATGCAAAATAATGTTTAACTGCAATATATATTTTTTAATTTAAATGATTTAAGCAATACATCACAATTTGTAGCATTTGAGCTTGCAACAGACTGCATTTTCACCATATGGGGAAACCCTGATAGACATTAATATTTAGAATGCCTTAATATCCAGTGCATATCATCAATTGATCAAAATGATCAATGTCTTTAACCAGAAGGGGGTCAACAAACAGCACTGAAAGGCTATAAGTGATACTCTTATCTGGATACTAAATGGAGTACAGGTGTGCGGTGAGCATCCAGTCCATCTGTCAGCTGTCCAAACGATGCTCAGAGTGTCCCACCGATTCACTTCATGGGAATTCTCTCCCCTCATGCTCTGCAAATCACGCATCCACACAAGCAAGACGTCTGCTCCTACAGATGGCTAAGAGAAATATACAGAGATGATTACGAGGGAACCCAGATCCAGTTAGTGCAGCATGTGTCCCTTTCATCCTTTGTATATATTTCTGGCTCGTCCGTTTTACCCCAATTATTATTATTATTTTACTGCATTTCCTGCTTTAATGACTTTTTAACATGTCATCTCTGTGCACACAAGTTGACTGATGAATTAATTGGCTGTCCATAGATTGTATCGAGAATACAAATCAATTGATTGGGAAACGAAAGTGATGAAAGATTAAAGGTCATAATTCTGAGGTGCCCACTGCTCTCTGGGCTTCTAACAGCCATCTTGCCTAATTAAATACCAGCTGTATAAGTTTGTAAAGTAAGCTATGAGCTAACTGCACCGTGGATACGGGGATTATGTAAGAACATGAGCAGAGATTCCCCAGGTGACTGGAACGGGTTTAAGGAGGTTTAGTATTACAAATGTATAGGATTGAATATAATGGAGGCAGGCCAGATGGAATTGTTGGCTTCACCTGGGGTTCAGTACATCAAGCAGTCGATGCAGGGCAGCCATTAAACAGCCCGGCCCACGCCCCCATGGGCCCCATGAAGCCTGGGAAAGGATACTCTTATCTGCAGGATTAGAACCCTTAGTCTAACCTGGAAGACCCACCGCTGCAGCCTACACAGATGCACAGCCCTGGTGAGCAGGTCCAGGGGAGCCTCTTATCACGCGGAGAGCTGGTAATGGATGGTACGGCTTGCCAGGGCTTGTACGTGAAGCATAAAGCATGCTTGCATTAAGCCTGCGGGAGTTCAAGGCCAGGCTTGACGCAGTGAACCAGGGTTCCAGAGGAAGGAGGGCCATAGCAGTTTTGAAGACTTCATACGAACATCTACGTCTAAGTGCAATCAAAGGCATACATGGGGGTTGATCATTTAAGGAATCATAACTGGGCAGTACACCCCCCAATAAATTGTTTTGATAAATACAAAATGGCATACCCACACCCCCCTACACGGATGTGTGTGCACCTCAACCCCTCCAATGAGTATGCCTGTGTGAGTACATGCCTGAGTGTGTGTGTGAGTAAGTATCGATGTACAGTATACAGTATGTGTGTGTGTACACGTCTGAGTGTGTGTGTTCGTGTCTGCGTGCGTGTGTGGGTGGATCAAAACCGGTACAGCCTCCAGCTTGTCGAACTGAGACCCCCACTGCCCCAAACATCTCGACTGGCAGCCATACTCTGACTAGCTGCCTGGCCTGGTGCTCAGCCCATTACGGTTGGCCTCCCATCGATTCTACACTTATAATTTGCCTGTGTTTTCTCTCCAGGAACAAAGGGCCGCCCAGGGTGCGCCCAGGACGTACCATCTGCACACAGACCCGGGCGCCAGCTCTCCTCGCCGCTGTGCCTTTTCAGGCCTCCTTTTATTTATTCATGTTTCTTATTCTCCACCTGCTATCGGTAACAAGCCACAACCGCCGCTGTTTTTCTCCACCTCCACGCAGAGGCCCCTGACGTGGAGAATAACTCAGAGAGGCGCCGCCAGAAATCCCCGCCGTGGCTCACGTTCGAGTGCCGCCTCGTAGCGCCGGTCTTGTTGCGGATGCATTCGGGGTGTGGACACTGGAGGGTTTCCTACGGGAAGTCGCCTCGGGCGACCGGTCTCTGCAGGGCCATAACCTGGGGGACCCCCCGTGGTTGCTTCACTCTCAGAAATAAAATATGAGAGTGGAGGTCTGTTTTCGTTCTTCGAGGATCAAATTTCCCCTGAAAGTAATGTTCTCTTTGGGTACATATGAGTACATTTCCAAACCAAAAAGGTACAATTAATTATATATTGCTGGCTAGGGTTACAATTCTATCTATCTATCTATGTTTGTGAGAGGCTATGCCATGGAAAGTCAGTTAAGTGTAATTCCTATGGTCTCATTGCAGTAATCAGATTCAGTCTCTTTTCATATGGTCAGCATCTACCCCCGTATCCATTTCTTTTGCTGGTTTATTTAACCGATGCGGTCTTCATTATTTGTATCTTTTCAGGCACGGTTCCTGCCTTTATTTCCGAGAGCGCACGGATACGGTTGAGGAAAGGTTACGCTCGCGAGGAACAGACTGCATATCCCACAGCCTGTCAGTGGAGACTCGGAGCTCACACAGGTACACTGAAGTCTGGCAGAGCCAGAGCCCAGCTGGAGCAGAATGAGGAGCGGCGCGGACGCAGGAATGCAGGGTGTTCAAACAAAAGCAAGAGCCTCTGCAAAATGAGCAAAACAAAAGCGTGTCATATCTGGGGGGCTGGCAGCCGATCCAAACCGCCTGTTCCGGGAGACGCGGGCGGGGGGACGGAGATGAAAGGGGCAGCTGTCGGACACAGAGGGGGTGTGACGAGAGTCAACGACAGGCGTGGGACTGTGACAACCTGGACCAGAAACGCACAAAACCATCGACCGAATAAACAGCTTTTTATCACACGAAACACGGCGCAATAAGTAATTAAAGGAGACTTAACAATTTCCATCAACAATAGTACATTCCCAAACATAAAAATAAAACGGACATTGTGGGGCAATGGAGATTTATGCCTCAAAAAACTAATTACAATTTCCTTCTTTGTTCACACCTGCAAAGCCATTTATTCCTTACTAATTACCTGTAACATTCCCCCACGGTGCACACATCACAATCCAATCCGCCTGTAACACAGCATTGATTAGCAATCGCTAGGGCTGTATCGGCAGAGTTAAATTGCACTGGACCCATTGACTTCTGCTTTCTGAAGATGCAGCCTAATTCAGTTTCATTTTCTGATCCATAATTACAGCATTCTAACAAATGGGGGACGGTGAGTTTCCACTGGAATTCATTTACATTTTAATCCTCCGCTAGCCCACCCTACAGACCACCTGAGTCTAAAATTAAGTGACATATGGTACTGTAATGTTTTAGAAGCAGTGTGTGTTGTAAAGTCACATGATATGTGTCAAGGTTAAGAGTTCTGAGGCTTGGATTTCCCTCGATCCTAGTCACAATTATCACAATAAATAACAATTATATGACAATATCAGAGGCTTACCTCTGAGCCTGTGACCAATGGCTCTGCCGCACAGCTCACTGGGTCTACATTCATATTTCAGTTTTCAACAAACGCCACATCTTTTACAGAAGCAGTTCCGCTCACTTGCTCAAGGGTACAATGGCAGGGAGTTGAACCTCCAACCTTGCGGCTGCAGGCCCAGTTCCCTTCCCATGATCCTTATAGTGTCATCCAGTTGTTGTTTCCATAGCTACCATTTTCAGCAGAGACTTCGGCCCTGATGACCACACCAAGGACAGAGAGGTGGCTGTGAGCGTGGAAGGTTCTGGAAGGGAAAATGTGTTTCTCATTGTAGAATCATTTCCTTTTCAGGAGACCTGGGAATCAATGGATCAACCTAGTGTTTCCTGCGTTTCAACTGATTCTCCAATGGAACGATGCAAGAATAAGCCAAAAGGGAAACAGAGAGAAGCTTAAGAGACAAAAGGAATCATTGTCACGTAAATGTTTTTTTGAAATGGTACCATCACTTTTTCAGATCATGTTTTCCTCTCAGTCTGCTGTACTTCCAGTGAATTGTTTGAAATACGGCGTAGAAAACTTAGATGAAAATTATAAGCTTAAACCAAAATATTTAATTTTGTATTTCTGAAGACAAAAACATTAGAGAAACCTGAAAAGCTAGCAGCCTGATTGCTCACAATACTCTGGCACATAAAACATTCTGACAACGTGGCTACAACATTGCAATGCATGCTGATGCAGTCAACATCAGGGGGAGAAGAAAGGAAACGGAGGAAAGAGAGATCTCAGGAGGTCTTCCTCTACCCCTCTGCTTTGTGCGGTCCCCCTGATGAGGACTGTACACACCAGGAGGTTAGCGACTCGGTGTTTATTATGCATGACGCGACACGCAGGTTTTACCACTGCCGTAATGGGCCTCTCATGAATTAGGAGGCTCTGACTGACAGGATCAGCGTTTGTCAAACAGACACAAAACACTTTCTGCCCGTGTTTCCACACGGTCGTCGCGGTTTCACATATCAAAACGCACGCAGCATGAAAGCGCCGTGCATGTCGAAGTACAGGGAAACGCAGGAGAATTGCGTTTGAACGTTTGAATTATTGCACACCCCAAAAGCAACGGTCAATCAGTCGATAATTTAAAAGCAACTGAGGCCACTACAGATTTAAGATTTTATAGCTGCATTTCTATTGAAAACCTGTCCAGGCCTCAGCATTAAAAGAAAAAGAAAAAAGAGTAAAGTGAACTGTGAAATGTGAATCATGGAAAAGGCAACATGTAATGTCTCCCTGTGTAATCAGCTTGCACAGCCGTGGCCAATCCGCACCGAGCGTTGGTGCTGATGCTCCATTTTAATGGCGGAAAGCGCTGGAGCGGCTCACACCTTATTTCCTGGGACATCAACTTGAGTATGTTTAAAAATAGCAACACATTAATTTATTTCCGTTTTAATTTTGCCAGGATTTCTCTAGGTTCAGAATAACCAATTAAATCTGTTTGTCTGGATCACTGCCATCTCCTTTGTCAGGTGAGAATACCACACACACCGATTTGGAGCAGACCTGTCATCCGATGCTAGTGCAGAGAAGGGAAGGGGGGTGGGGGCTGCATACATCTTTCATACAGATCTCATACAGTACAATTCGGCCCATCTACCCTGTTTTAACACGGTAAGCCACCCAGTAGCTGAAGATGTCTGGAACTGGCCATATGAGGCTAGGTGTGGTGCCCCGTTCATAAATAAGCCATCTAAGAGGAAGAGTTCAGAGATTGAAGTTCCGCTTTATGAGATCAATAAATGTATGCATATCACTTACATTGCTCCTATGACGTATTATATATATATATATATATATATATATATATATATATACTGGTAATCAAGTGATGGCATGAAAGTTAATCTTTATTTGTACTCGTTCAACAGCAGTGTATGTGAATTTGACGTACCTGATGAGGGCAAGGGCATAGGTTTACTTCGGAGAGCGGCAGGGACAAATCAGCGGGGTTTCTGGGGGTCACCCCCAAAAAACTTTAAAACACATTTCCTTTAATGTATGCCTATGTTTCTGACTGTTTTATTTTTTATTTCTTAGCCGCATTATGGCTTCCTTGACTTTCAAGGCGACATGGCTCAGGCAGTAAGAGCAGTCATCTGGCAGTCGGAGGGTTGCCGGTTCGATCCCCCACCTGGGCTGTGTCGAAGTGTCCCTGAGCAAGACACCTAACCCCCAAATGCTCCTGACGAGCTGGTCGGGGCCTTGCATGGCAGCCAATCGCCGTCGGTGTGTGAGTGTGTGTATGAATGGGTGAATGGAGAAGCATCAAATTGTCCAGCGCTTTGGATAAAGGCGCTATATAAATGCCTGCCATTTACCATTTACTTTCACTGGTGAAACTCTGGTCCTCATGTTGACAAATGCCAATAACTCCAATAACTCCAAAGGCAATAAAAATCAAATACATCTGACTACTCTGAAAAACACTGTCCAATTACATTTGTCCCCCTACAATTGGGGGACCAAGTATAAAAACTGATGTAATTCCTACATGGATCACCTGATATGGATGTAAACACCCTCAAATTAACCATACATTGCCTTTTGGCCCTATATTCCTTCATACTATTTGCCTCTTTCCTGATTTTATCTATTTTTGCTTATTTGTCACACTAAATTGGTTTCAGAAAAAAAAGAGACAATATGTAATATTAGACAAATGAAAACTTTCAAGGCACTGTATTCTGTTATACTATTCTTTGTGAGTGCTGTTGTTTTTCTACTCACTGCAGATTCAGCAGTATCATGATTGCTGCTAGTGCAGTTGATCGGTGTAATTTGTCACACTAATGTTGTTGTCCATAGCAGTCCAGTCAGTCTAACGGCTCCAAAATAAAGTCCAACTGCTTTAATAATGCAGTTGGACCATGCATCGCTACCACAAGATAATTCATCACCCGAAATCATGAAGATATTTTCTTCCCTGAAATATTTCCATGTAGACCCTTTATTGACTGTGAACAGTGTACATAAGCTCCGTTTTACTGTGTACAACACATTTCTGGCTAAATAGGCAGACATCTTGGTCAACAACCAAACCCATTTGTAGATTCCTGCTCGGTTCAGCTCATGATCTGTATTCGGACAAACTGAAACACTGCTAAAGAAAGAAATGAGGCTAAAGATTTGGCCTCATTTACAACTGAATCTAGATTTACTGCATCTGTAGTAATTATTATTATTTACAAGGGAAACACATTCTCACCAAAAGCACTTCATTTTGATACATCCTCCAGAAGATTGCTATACAGATACCCAGGGCTTTGTTTTGTAATAGGTTCCTTTAACTAAATTTAAAAAGCCTACAAACAGAGGATGGGAAAAGCAATTAGAATCTTTATTATACGAGTGAGAAACTGTAAAATGTCCAGTAACTTTGTGGGGATATTAATATTTTAGTGTTAATTTACACCGGATATCCAATTAATCAAGGATAAAATGTAAAACAAAGTGCCCTACTGAAATGTACTGTTTTCTTTTGCCAAGGGATCACACTACAGTAATTAGCTCACTCCTGCTTTCCTTTATTCCCTGTTCTGTTTCTCCAGGTAATTCTGCACGTCCTCTGTATGATCAAAAACACTTCTGTGGTGGTGCAGGCACTGTAAAAGTCATTAGGAACCAGGGCTACTACTCAATACTGCTTTGAGTAACCACCTGACCATAACAACCTTACCGAGATAAATTTTGATCCGAGAATGCTGAATCTAAAATTTTACAATAATTTTAGTGCCGAATCATTCCATGACAAGCTACTTACAGGGCTGAGTTTCAAGTGAATTATACAATGAATTAAATATGTGACACTGCTGCTTCCTGTAATTGTAATTACATTAGCACTTCCATATTACTGGAGCACGCCATTTCTTTTCATTTGTTCTTATTTCCCCTGTGACAGTTATGTGAGCTTTTAAAGATGATAAGAGCACGGAGGCTGATTAATGACTTCGTAATTTTTTAATTTTAGGCTGCAGACTATAAATAATTCTGTTGTGGGCAACAGCTTCATAAGCTGGTAAAAAGGGATATTTCCTTAAAATGGCTGGCACTTTAAAAATCTGAGGCAATGCACTGTACCTACTCCTTTAAAGCCACAGTGTTTCTTTTTGTACCACAGCCTTGTAAGCATTTGCTAGCCCACATATTGGAAGTAAATAATGAGATCTCCTGTGTATGGTGACAAAGTGTCTGTGAAGGCAATCCTTTTTCTGGCAGGAGAAAATGAAGTTAACGTTTTTTTTTTTGTTCCTTGTTCCGCAAATGGGAATTTCGCTGGCGAGTGACTGAGGCTGTGCCTTTCTCCTAGCAGACTGCAGAACCCGGCACTACGGATTTCTTTATAGTGGGAGGATTAAAACATGTAGGTTGTCTTGATCGGCAATGCAGGAGGAGGGACACACTGAGCAGAAAGGGAGAGTGAGAGAGAGACAGATAGAGGGTGAAAGAGATTGAGAAAATGCTGTGATTAAACTGGCCATGCAGATGTCCTACTTACACAAAGGCTTCACTCTCATAAACCGAGGCCTTTCCTTCCCATATTGAAACTGCGATGTAAAGTTTGGCCACATGTGAGTGAGGTAGATGCTGTCCTGCAGATCTGTGGACCTACATCAGCAGGCCGCCCAAATAAATGCAATAATGGGTCTGCCGATCTGCCCATGCAGGCCAGGTGAAGGGGAGAGAGAGGGAGAGAGAGAGAGCGCGTCTCCAACAGAGCCGTGCGCAGTGGGCTTCCTCACTCGGCTGTCCTCTGCCTCCAGACCCAGTCATCCAAGAAAACCCAGTGCCACCAACCCCAATAGAGAGCCATCAACACAGCAACGGGGCATGCAGACAGAGCGAGGGCAAGGAACACGGTCAAATCTATGAGCGCAATGACCTGGAACATTTCACTTTTTTTTGTTGATAAACTGAAGAATGTACACTGAGTGGACTGATATAACCTTCTGTTTCTCTCCAGAACCTTTTCTGGAATGGGGGCTTTTCCATTATGAGCACTGAAATGGATTTGTTTGCCTGTTTTCCTGTTGGGTAGTTCCATGTTATGGAATGTCTGGGAAGCCAAATGGAAAAATTCATTCTTCACTGGGAATATCATTTTGCTTCCTTGTATATCTATTTAACATATGGTTAAAAAAAGGTTTGATTTTGCAATTGTTACTAATGAAATAAAATGATATTTTCTAAGAACAAAAATGGTTCAAAGTAACCAACAACGATATATCAGAAAATGTTTATGTAAAATTATATAAAAATGTAATTTATTCTTAAATTCAAGTTTGGTTTAGATGACCTAATTTCATAGTTAAACTGCTTTGCCACCTTGGTCAGATGAAATCAGAATGAGAACAGATTCTTAAAACAACACAATGTTAGTTTTGATTGGTGTGCATCCTTTGGGAAATAATTCAGTCTCAAAGCACAAATATTTTCAGGTGTGAAATGCTTGGGTGGGACGCTCTGCTCGATGACCCGCTGGCTATGAACAGTTCGGTGCTGTCTAGTGCGTCCCGGAGGGCTCTGTCTGCGTCTGCGCTCACCAAAAGCAGACATTTCGCCAAAGAAGATGGGAAAACATTACGAATAAATCATCACCAATACTGAAGTAATGACTTATATGGGAAAAACAAAGCCATTCGGACTGATTGAACCTGTACACACTCGTTCAGCATCACCTCCACCCAGCCCTGCGAGCGGACTGAACGGCACTGTTGAGGAAAGTTCCGGGTGCAAGATTAGGCTAATCCTGTTCATCTCAGGTGCAGTCTTTTCTGTTAGAGCCCCAAACTCGGGCCGGAGAAATGAAACCAATGGAAATGAGGTGAGCAAAAGAGGGAAGAGAGAAGTGGGAGAAGCAGAGGAATAATATAATCTTACTTAACTCTCCTTTGAAATGGGGGGGGGGGGGGCTTTTTGTCCAGGGACTACAGAAAAGTGAAAGTTTTCTTTGATCTGAAAGAACACTGACTCAGGAATATAGTTCCTCTTCAGAGTAATAAGGGGACAGGAAAAAATGCACATATTCATATTCGTATACTCTACCGAGCTACTGCAGGGGCAGCTTTCAAAATAACGCTATCTTTGTGCATATAGGCTGCTCTGATTTTTTAAAATAGAAGTGAACAGATGTGCAGCTATTAAAGCAGATGTGCTGTTGGAAGATTATCAATCAAATGGAGGTGAACTGGAGATTGAACTCTCAGGTACGCTTTACAAGCTAAATGCGGCAGCTACGGGGAGAAATACCACTGAAGCCGCTCTGTGATATACACACAGGCGGGCTGAAGAGACCCGGGCGCCCAGATAAAGCCGTTCCTCCGCGTTTCTTCGCGTTCCCGGCGGGCATTGTGGCATCCGGACGGGCGCGATGCCTGGATTCTTTCAGCGGAAAGCGGCCATGCGGAACCGGGCTGCGGCAGGAGGGAATCCTCCGGGTCACGGAGGGACGTTTGCCGGGCGTGTGCGCGGGTCACCTCGGGTCAGAAAGATAAACACGCCGCGGCGTTATCAGAAAGCGGGCACACATACGGCGCTATCTATCCCCCCGTGTCCCGCATCCGGCCTGTTCCACACCTCCCGAAACGATTTGTTCACAACCGTGTTTTCCTGAGATTCTGCTCCTCTCGGGGTAGATAAGTGCAGCCACTGCTGGGGAAGCTTCTACTGAATGGAGAGCAGGAATGTGAGGAACTATGAGTACACTGAGGGATTATTCATGCATGACAATAAATTCTGTCCACAGCGTTATGCATTAAAAATAAACATCCCCTGTCCATCAATAACCCTTTCGTCAATGTCAGCACAGTGCATACTGTATGGTCAATGGTATTTGAGATAAACATTCAAAGACATGAAATATACACACTTTGTGACATAAGAAGCTTTAGAAAATTTAGGGAATTTTTCAAATGATGGCATGTTCAAATGTTAATTTGTCACTCAGAATAAGAGTAAGGCTAGCTTGGAGCATAATGAAAAATTAAAATATCAGATGTGCTGAAGGAATTCTCTTAAAGGGACAATAGGTAAGATTTTTGTGTTAAAACATTGTTACAAGACCATTGTAAATCCCTTCCTATCGTTGAAAAAGGCTCACTGTTGTGTTGACTTCACTCAGCCTCAATTATAGTCCTTAAATTCTGGTTTCAAAATATATAGTAGATCGGTCATCACTCTGCACAGCTGTACAATAATTCAAGCTCATTGGTTGAAAACTGGTTTTGGAAAATTGCCACAGCCAATGGTGTAGGGGCTCATTCTGATTGTTTGCGTGTTGTGGTGTTTTCACTGTCGGTTTATATGTATATACACCAACAATATCTATAGGTGGTGTAACATGAGAAAAGTGTTACAGCAATAGCATCACAGTAGGGTTTCTTTAAAGATTAGCACCTGCACTTGGTTTCTGAATTCGGAGAGATACTGTATGTGCTTACTTGGCCTTACTTGCAATCACCCACAATTCCTTGCAGCTCCCAATACCAAGTATTTATACTAATGTAATCTCAGGGAATGTTTTGGATATGCACAGTGCAGTGAGCTGAAGTTATTCTTGATTAACAGGATAAATAGTTTTCCTGCCTGTCAGTTGAGAGTGGCTAAATATATCCCTCTGTATTGGTTCGCTTAGTATGTGGAGTCCTGTTGCACCAACTGCAGAGATTTAAAGGGCTTAATTGGCAGCAAAGCAAAATTATAAAGCATTTTAAACTCTTCAAAAACTTTCATTTTAACACTATAGTATACTTTCAGGTATGTACACTTGTTGCCAAAAATCTATGTTTGCATTTCATTTCACAGAAAAAAAAAACGGGAAAAAAAACAGAATGTGTTTTCAGTTAAACTGCCAGTGCTGAAATTCACTTAGCTTGTGTATATTAGTTGGCACTTAAGTGATACTGTTACTTTTAACTTCATTTTAAGTTAATTCAGTTGTAAAATAATGAATTCATTTTGCTTAGATGACCCATGTATACAATGGTACAATGCGATAGCACTTGCAAAAGGAAATTCTGAAATTCTGTCTGGCTTGTAATGCTTTGCCCCTTTGTGGTGTTCATGTAGGCTGATCTTGAACACACACCTCTTATCTCCTGTTGATATCTTATTACGTCTCATTTAGTATGTAATCAAATTCCACTCTCCATTGCTTTCCCAGGTGAGGCGTTGAGTCTGCTAAACATAAACATGAAATTCTTGCTAGCTGAATTCCGATGCTCTTATTGCATGTTGTCTTCAGTTTGAATTTGCTCCACTGCGTTAATCTTTCTATTCGGAATTGGGACTGTGGAACACGTGATGTTTCAGTTAAATCAACCATTTCATAGGACAGCTAATTTGCTAAGCAGTTTTTCAGTATGTTCTTATCCATAATAAGAACCCACAAAACACCCACAAAACACGCATTTAGGATACCCAGGTGAAATGTGCTTCTGAACTGCATTCAATGAGAATATTCCAGAAGAGAAGAACTGTGCATGGTTTTTCATTTCTATGTAAATGACAGAACTGTGTCACTTGTCCAATGGCTAATCCTTGGCTGGTTCCACTGTCACTTTCGATCAGTGCCACCCATCCCCCACGGCAGAATTTAAAAAATGCATCATCCCTGTAAACATAGGACACAGGATGTGGTTTTTGTCAATAGCATGACATGAACTGTAAGAGTGCTTAGGGCATGTTCAATCCATGGACCACTGATTTTCTGAAGCTGAAACATCTTGCTCTGTAGTACTTTTGAATTTCCGCATCTTTAAAGTGACATATTTTTGCCAGTTTTTCCTGATGTTCTGAATTTCCAATAGATGTCAGTTTACATTTGTATCATTCTGTTTAACCGGATATGTGCAGTGCATTCAGAATTGCCAGTTGAGAGAATAGAGTTTACATTTAATGAGATGTTGGATACACCTGTAAAACCTCCATGGGTACCAAACCTATGGGTGGGAAAATATATATTTTGTTTTCCTTTGAAAACGAAGATGGCATACATGACAAATTTTCATTCAAAGCAGTTCAGGTTCGCCATCCATCCAGTCCATCCCATCTTTAAAGTGCACTCTGGAGCCAATAAAACCCCAATTTCCATCAGTAAATGAACTACATTTGCATGGGATGGTCACAAAGTACATGGTACAAGCAGCTACATAAAAAAAATGCATTAGACATATACACAATATATGGAATCATGAAATACAGTAAGTACTACATAAAGCATCCATAAAGCTGTGCTCATGTTATCACAATAAATTACACCCCATGCCATAAGATGGGTAGCTTAAGTATATAATGTCTACTGTATGTCACATGACACTGTAGCAAAAGCTAATGTGTATGTTCTCATACATGCTTTAAACTTTGCTTTGACGTCCTTGTCTACATTCTGTTTACACTAGTTTGAGATTTCAGGAAACAGCAGGGACATATATTTGGCATGAAGCATTAACATCCACAGAAAACTACACAAAAATATTAATAATGCTTAGGCAATCGAGAAATCTTGGACAGATTATCCGACGCTAGAAAGAGCTTATAAAGCTTTTATGAATGCATCAGCTCTGGCTACGAAGTCATGGGACATTGTTGGCTGGTTTCAGTGCCTACATAACACGTTATGGTATGTGTTACAACTATGGCCCAGAGAAATAATCAAGCATGTCACCATCTGGGCTGGCAACCTGAATTTCAGCAGTTACCCTACAGATGTCCCTGCAGTCACTCCGAGTTCAGCAATTGTTTGGCAATAAGCACAGACAGGTGACTAATTATACAATTAGGGACTAATTAGGAGGTGTTCATCGGTGCAAAACAATAAAATGATGCTGTTATGGGTAAGTGTGGAGGCAGTGAAACACGGACACAAGACCAAGAATGGAATAATAAAATGTCCTTCTGGTATGCCGCATACTGGCGGATTAAATTTACTGCTCGTTTCATTGCAATGCGTTAATATGCGTGAGTATGTCACATTCTTTAAATCATCCACATCACAAATACAAAATATTTAATATGTGGGTGAATGTTTTAACACTGCGTTGCCTCATATAATATGTTACAGTGTGACATAAGTGTCAACAAATATAAACGGTGCACTCTTTCATTGTTTTATGTCTGATGAAGTGTTAATTGAATGATTAACTGAGACAGTTGCTCTAATTGCTGAATTAAGTGAATGACTGCTTGAAATAGAGGCTGTATTGCCCCCTTGGTGGTGGAGGACTTAATTACAGATAACACCCTGCAGTCCCGACTTACAATGCTTAAAAACAAGGAATACAGGTTTATAACGGCTCTATACGTGATTTATATCCTAGTTATGTCATGCATACGTATGCTCTGTGCTTGATGCAGTTACACTCGATGTACTTGTCCAACTTCAGAAGTATAAAAATAGACGACAGTCTCACCGCGCTGAGGGTCTCTGCAGTGAGACTCAGACTGTGTTTGCAGAGAACACATCATTATTCTTCATTTCATCTGGAATGTCCCCGCAGTATAAAGACAAGGGGATGAAAACAAAAACAAAGCATTAACCTCTGGATCACCGAAGCTTTTCACACCGACGTCCCGGAGATGAATTTGACACTGACGATTACGGCAGTGTGGGCTTCAGGCTGGGGAGAAGGCCTTTTCCAGCAGGCCGTCATGTCCTTTATTATTATCAAAACAGTCGCCTGATTTCACATGACATTTTTATTAGTGCGCTCTGCAGACACACGTTATGGAAATGTACTCTAATTTCCAGCATTAAGTGTTAATATTCCTCGGAGTTGGCAGGTTAACTGTATTATACTTTCATACAGGCAGTTTTCAATAAGTAGACATCCATACCGCTATGCTTATTACCCCCTATTTCATGGTTGAGTGCTTAGTGTTTAAAATCTTGAAAGCCCTTTAGGTACCTTGTATTCCTTTATTCCAGGAACCTGTGGATGCATTAAATCATGTTATTTTCCACAGCCGGCACAGGTGCTACACATGTAAAAAAAACAAAAAAAAACAAAAAAAAACAGGCGTAGCCATTTTGGTTACTAATATTGACCCTTTTGAGTTTGTACAGTTTAGACCTCTCTTGAATAAGAATATTTAATATGCAATACAAAACATGTCAATTATGAAGGAATTGTGGAATGAGTAATAGAGAACAAATCGGAAACAGAAACATATACATTTCTCATTAGAGCAAATTCACAAAAATGAACAATTGTCTTATTTTTCTGCAGCTGTCAATCAAATACAGATTGATTCATTGAAAACACATTTTGGGTTCAATTTGAAAACTCCATAATATTGCTGTCCTTTGACCACAACATCTGAATTGGGCTGTGTGCCTGTGCTTGGGACATTCATTGGATACATTTGGCCCATTTGTGACTTGGCGTGGGTGTCTCCTGTGCAGTCCTCTTCCCAATCCTCCCTCCAAACTTTGACATAGATTGAGAGGATCAGTCTCAGGCAGGGAGCTGAAATTATGCACTAAAACAGTGTAATTAACACAGAATAAAACAAAAATAGCAAGGATGTGCTAACAGCATTAGTGGGGATGAAAAAAAGTATGTAAGCAACACTACTGACCTCTGTAACACCACCTCCACACATGGATGTCTGTTACACACTTCATAATCAAATGCATCATTATCTCTTACAACACTCAGAGCCACAAAAGATGTTATCAGAAAAATATACGCAATGCACTTGGGAGGCGAGTACAAACAATGGCATGTTAACACTGTCATGGACCTCCTATGGGACCTGCGTGTGTGTGTGTACCACGAGAAACAAATAATTTCCCCTCACTATCCTGAACCCTCCCAGCACCCCCAAATTTCCCATAATGCAACTTTAACAGTTGTATTAAACTCTCACTGCAGGGACTGTAACCTTTCCCTGGTGGTCAAAGGCATTCTTTGAACATAATTAATCAAAGCAGAGCCAGTCTTTTAATATATAAGTACAATTAAAATGACAAAGTGCCAAAATCATATTATGTCATGCTGTTGCACAATTTACAAAAATGGAAAGATATTTATACTTTAGGCTACTCCCCAATTAAAATACATTTCTGGGAAGATGAAGAAAAAGTACATCTAACTACATAAATCCATTTATGAAATCTTTAATGCAGGAGAGGCTGTTAGATCATGAATAAAAGTCTGACTTATGGAGTTGCAACTCAAGCACTTGGTCTCACCTTGTTTCGAACAGTGCAAATCTTTACGATATACATTTTCATGTCTATTTGACATACGGTACCTGACTGCCTTATTACAAATCACTTCATTTTTATTTAGGCTTCTGGCA
The DNA here is from genome assembly GCF_963514075.1 of Conger conger. Taxonomy (NCBI): domain Eukaryota; kingdom Metazoa; phylum Chordata; class Actinopteri; order Anguilliformes; family Congridae; genus Conger; species Conger conger. The sequence goes on along the minus strand of NC_083777.1, from coordinate 17,958,503 downwards.
TGGCAATCAGCAGATTTAGCTGCTGTTCCTATCATTTTTATGTTGAGCAATGAGGACCCTGACTAGGGAATTTGGAAGACAATGATTACAGGTAGATTTCTAATTCTTCTACTTTGGGTGAACTTACAGCCTCCCTGTATACCAGACAGTCACAGCGGATAACTGGCTCAATTTTAAATGATGACTCCCACCCTTTGCACAGCGAATTTCAGCTTCTTTCTGGATGATGGTTTTTAGTCCCAAAGTAAAGAATAAAGTGGTATAAAAATAGCTTTGTTTCAGGAGCTGATGAAGTTGTAGCAATGCATGCACTGAGTAGAACTAATGTACAAACCAAACAAACATACAAACTTAATTAACTTGATGATGGATGAATAGGTCCATTGTTACTTAGGCTTGAAAGAGACGGCAGCATGTAACAATTATTAATGCGTTCCCCAATGATCTGTCAACCAGGTATACTGTAGCACCATCTCATCAGTTCAACGAGGCAGTTATCCCAGAAACTGAATGACATTTAACACATTAGAATAGGCATGGCTGAATGGGAAAATGGTCATTCCAGACCTGGTCCAATTGCAGCAGGGTCTAGCAAACTGGCAATTCTACATTTGGAGGACAGTTCAATATTGGTTAAAATGAACAAATTCTCCTTTTTTTCTGAGTAGATTGAACTGCCCCAGAATTCCCCCATTCAGAATTTCTCGTCAAGCTAATGTGATGGGCTGCCTATGAGCTGAATGAAGAACTAGGATAGGATTTACTTGAGACTTGTTCCTTTATAGATTATATTTTCACCTTTTCACATTTAAAGAATACTCAATGTGTGTAAGCCTATATTTGTATTTTCAAAGAGTCAGATAAAAACAAAGTATTTTTTCCTTCATTTATTCTGGGAAAATAGAATGACTGTCTGCCATTTTGTGGCAGGTGCATCCTGAATAAAGATAAGCGAGTTCCTCTCACCCTGCTTAAAAGAGCCTCAGAACTGTGACATTCATTTGCACATTGTGTGTGTATATAAATGTGATATATGATAAAATTAGATGTTTTATTATTGAATTTCAATTGTGAAGCAGCACAACCAAACCAACATTGTAAAAGTCTCACACTAAAATAAAGCAGCCTTTCAGATTCTGAATCTAAATCTGCCTGGTTTCATACTATGAGTAAATACAATTACAATCTGTTTGTCAAATTTTATGACAGTTACACCTATAAAACATCATAAGCAGCATTCATAAATAGAGTTCTGAAGCAACATAAATCTTCTGAAAGCATACTTGTGATAGGTCTTCATTTCTCTCATTTCCAGTGTAACACTTTTCTAAATGATGATTTAGTGTAAAACTGCAAATTGTTTTCATCCTAAGTATATTATTAATGATTGCTCGGAGCAATCCTTATTTAGCCTCCTCCAATACTGAGTTTTATACATAGTGGTAATTCAAAATAAACTTAATGTGGAGCTGTGGAGATTGCATCATGTGGCGCATTGGGTCATTGTGTGCCGGATGTGACGAGCGGTGTGACTCCAAAACCAGGGCTCATCCATCATAACCCATCATCCTTAAGGGCTTTCATCCCTCTCTTTACCTGGAGTCAAGTATGAAGACAGTCAAATGTCAAACAATCTATTATGTATTTGGTTCTCTGTCAGTCAAAAAATCTATTATGTATTTGCTTTACTGGATCATTGCCGTGAGAAGAATACCAATTGTCGCTTGATTTGTGTCGTCTGAAGTTCTAAACTGCACAGGTGTGGTCGCCCCATGCTTGTTTTGCCAGCGCACACGTTATAAAATAAAGACCTGCTGTTGCTGAAACAATGGTATCAACAATCAGGAAATAGTTGATAGAAATAGATAGTTTTATCGCTTTCTCCGTTAAAAAAGGATTCAATGCAAATAAACCCACTCTGGTCATGTGACTTAAGGGGTTAAACTGGATTCCTCAGTCTTTTGTTTTATAATGACTTTGTCAATAGCAACCCAAAACCCAAAACAATTCCCAGGTCCCCCCCCCCCCCTCCGGATAAACCCCCAACAATGCTTTTTGTGTGCGCTTTGGCAACTTTTGCATTTAAAAGCAAATATTGGCGATGGTTTAGGTAGTGCTTGGGTTTAAATGGAAAAGTAGCAAATTTAGACTTCCCAACCAACACCCTGCGCCCCAAAATTTTTTTGCATGCACCATTTTTGCAGTTGTACCTATTTAGCGAGTTGCAATGCAATGTTTTGGATATCGCGGCAACCCTGCTATGATTTAAACAGTCCCAATACATAAACGCAGCACACAGACTGAATGCTATTAATTGGGGGGAGGGGGGGTCCAAAGCAAAGTAACACTGCCAGTTTGCACAGTATGACAGCTGGCACGGACACCAATGAAACCAATTTAATTGTGCTCAGTTGAAGCCAAGCAGGTCACGGTGCACAGTCACTGTGTCTGACCGGAGAGGACAAAGGGCTTTGTTTGTGAGTGATACTAAGGGAGTTGTATCCCAGGACTTCACATCAGTGATCCCAGCCAAAGAGAGGTAAGGAGAGGGTCTTGGCTGCAGCCCGCCGTCTTTCACCTCTGCCTGATTCCCAATTACAGCCAGAAGGAGCGGCGGCTGAGGGATCAAATGGGTGTGTGTGAACAGAAAGGAAAAGAGAAGAATAAAACAGGAATAGAGAAGATGGCCAAGCCTGCTAAAATGTTTCTTTGCAAATGCAGAGTGAAAGAGTCACAGCAAGGGAATTCCAAGGGATATGCTCTGAGTCCACATACCGATGAACTGACACTCCACCCACCTGCCTCTCTCTGCCACTCTGAGCCCATCTGCCTCATTCCGTTCCGTGATGGGAGCGAGCCCCGCGTGGGCTAGGGGCATGTCAGAGGCGGAGCTTACAGAGAGACAAATGAATTGGCTCAGGGGTGGATGTTTAGGTGACTCTGACACAGGTCAGGACGCCTGAGAACATGCACACACACACTCACCAGTGGCAGGGCAGAAAGGCGTGGCGGCAGATACCATTGAGGACTACCACATATAGCACCATGAACAATGTTAAATGGTTGGCATTTATATAGTGCCTTTATCCAAAGCGCTGTACAGTTGATGATTCTCATCTCATCTCTTCATTCACACACACATCAACGGTGATTGGCTGCCATGCAAGGCACCAACCAGCTCATCAGGAGCATTTTGGGGTTAGGTGTCTTCCTCAGGGACACTTTGGCACACCCAGGGCGGGATCAAACTGGCAACCCTCTGACTCGAGATGACTGCTCTTACCGCCTGAGCTAGTGTCGGGGCCAGGACCTGAAACACATTTTCCCAGTATAGTGAAAGTGTCGGCGCAGTCTCAGAGACCAATTTGCAATTTTTAAGTCTGTTAAATGATGCTTTTTTCCATCTCTATATTTTTTAAAGAATGCTCTGGTTTCGTGCCTGAGAAGACTTCTCTATTTTACTGATAATAAGCGGGGCTGTACAAGACCACTGCCAGAGTAAAAGATCACGCTGGAACTCAAGCACAAGCTAAGGCTGAGATGGCCATTAGTTAGTCAGCAGGAGATCGTAAGGCCTTTCCCCATTCTCGCTGCTGTTCGGAATGCCCAATCGAGTTCATCATGGCCGCTCGTTTCTGCGACCTCCGCGATCAATCCACACGAGCCCACGCTCTCCTCCGAACCATGTGATGTCACCCGTGCACCAGAACAGCATCTTAATATGAATAAACACACAGCAGCTTCCCCGAGGAGGGTTTTCTCCAGCAGAGGATGCAGCCTCCGCCCATTACTCATGTTGTAAGGTTGTCATAAAGATAACACCTCTTAAACTAAAGGGGCCCCATCTCCCCACATTACCGACCCTGTACACACGAGTGTGAAACCGACAGCGTGCAATCTAGCGGCCCCCGTGCGGGAATCCATCTTGGGAAAGTGTGAAAATGATGATCCATGGCCAGGCTTGTGTAAAAAAACAGCAAGCAGCCAGATTAAGATTAAACGGAGGCGGTTTCTGCAGCACACATTGCTCTTCTTTCCTTGGGCTTAGCCTTGGGTCGTCTCCGATGCGGAAGATTGGTGCTTCAGGGAACAGTCGAGCTCCCCTCCATATGCTTCTCTGGGGCTGGGCTTTGACATAAACGGATGACATGACATTACGACAGGAAATAGCGATTGACACAGACAACCTGCAAGTTCGCTCTGGAGGAAACACAGAATCGTGAAACGAAGCGAAAAAAAAATAGGAAAAAAAAAAACAAGGTCAGCATGCTGGCTTTGAGGGTAGCATGTAGGTTTCAGTGTTAACAGGTTCCATGAGAAATGAACCATATGTTTACTCAGAGGAAAAGTGTTACACAAGTACTCTGTGTCACTGGTTGCCAGTTCAGCGACTCATACGGAGCAGCCAGGTGTTGCTCAGTGTTCTACAGCACATTTAATGGTTTCTGCATTCCAATGAGTTCGAGTGAACCATTCGTTCATAAGAAATATTAAACTGTTTGATCGATGCATGTGGAAGGTTTGTTTCTGGGGACAGCCGTCCACTGTGTAATAAACACAGAACGGCATTTGTAATCGGTAATGAAACCCCATTAGGTTTAACAAATGTAATGGCCTCTGTACTATTTAAGACACAACACATGTTGAATCAGTCAATGTGGAAAAAAATGCCGTCCTCATAGGGAGAGAGGTAATGTTCTCATTTAGACTCAGCATGCAGTACTCTCATCTGCTAAGGATTCAGATTTGACAGCAGTTGTGCAGTAAAAAAAGAGTAGGGACCAGATTTTCTATTTCAATGAAAGTTTTTAAACAAGGCACTCAGTGACACTAGTTTTGAATAATAACACCTCATGACAATATGTGCCTCTTTCACATTTATTCTCCTGCTGAGGGTTTTACTTTGGAATATGCGTCTTATTACCCAAACATTCTGGTGTAAGTGAAGCCAGTGGAACACCTCGAGCATTTCCAAACATTTGGAAAAGATGCGAGGATATAAATGGGCTGAGCTTCTTGTTGAGAAGGGCAGGGATTGAAATTCCCAGAGTTCATCTCTTTTCATCGGCTCCTAATCAAGGGGAGAAGTCATGTGGAAACGTGGTGGCATGGAAAGCTGGGCAGGAGGCGGGGTGAAACCCACGCGAGTATGCAGACTGACTTAATTGTGTATTTGCCAGCTCTTAGCAGGCCAAGTGGCAGGCGATGGGCGGCTGGGAGGGACATGCGTCAGAGGACATTGATGGAAGGCCTCTATTCTTTTAAAGGACACTGACGCATGCCGGTTGGAAGAATTTTGCTGGGATCCATCAAGGCCAGCAATCTTGATTCCCTGGTAGCCGTCTTGTGAGACACCACTGTGCCAAACTGTAAATTGCATTTCCATTACCAACTCCCTTCTGTGTCATAGTCCATGATTACTTCATGTGCCAGATGTCTTGGACAATGTACTCCAGAGAATGGGATCTGGCCATGCCGTGACTGCTTATGGCTTCTGTGCTTGTGCTTAAAGGCCTTTGGACACATGCACGTTTTCTCAGCTCCACGCCATGAGTAAAGGACGGATTTGAGTTTAAACCGGCTGTTGAAAAAAACCCTAATATTTGTGATTGTTTTTCATATAGGGTAGATGAGCCAGTTCAGTCATTTGTGCCTTGAAACTGATTGTGCCGGTTGTGCCTTTAAACTGATTGTGTCCTGCAATTAACAGGTAGCTACTTTCATTGGTGATTACAGATAAGCAGTGGACTCCTTTAGTTACAGGAACAGCATCAGCAGGGGTGTTTAATGAGGAAAATAAGAGACTGCTTGTAGCTAATGAAACATTAGAGCTTTGCTCAGTCTGGCGCAGGACATCCATTGGAGGTGCATATAATTATATTTATATTATTATTATTTATAACCTGGCTGTGGATACATTGACTGGAAAGGGTTTCTTAATGGGTTAAATGTGGTGAACTTTATTTTAACTGCAATAAATGTTACTTGAATAAGTCTGAGGGACTGTCTCTAGAGGATCCTCAATTCTAATACAGTACGTATACTAATTTATTAACAGTTGATTATAGGCAACCATTTCACCTGTAAATGACTGTATTGACTGTATGTGTGAATGTACTGACTGAATGTGTGAATGAACTCCTGATTCCAACTGGAAAGCAGGCAAGGTTATTTAATTAAGGTAATTTAAGTATAGGAGTCTGGCTAGTGTGGACGATTTGCAGATGAGAGTACCTGCTTGCTGGGTAATGACTCTTTGAAATTAATTTTTGTAAAAAGGCTCCAGTCTTCTAGCGGTTGGAGTGTGGTGGGGTTTTTTCCATGCGCAGAGAAGGCTCCAGTAATGGGCTCACCAAGATACAGACTCTTACTCTGAATGCAGTGGTGCTTCTCTCTGTGTTTTTCTACCTGGGAAACTTTCTCAGATCACCTTACCAGGCATCTGAGTGGTACTTGTGGGGTCCTGCAAGGCTACATGTTCTTTGAGGCACCGCTGGAACAACAATATAAAGGAGAAATGGTTATTTTCCCCCTTGTTTCCCCACTTGATTTTATTTACGAATAAAGGTGTCTTTGGGCTATTTGTAACAGGAGCGAGGTTGAGGCTCTCTGCTGTGGGATCATATTGCCAGAGAGATTTGCAACCCAAAGCAGGCCATGCATTGAGACTCTTCTGACAGCCTGGTGCAGGTCGCACTGCAGGAACCATCCATGGGGGAAAGGATGTTAAGCCCTCCAGCAACGTGAGCAACAGAATGTGCTTCAACAAGCAAGAGAGGTCCTGTGGTGCTCAATCTACCATTCATGGCTTCTCCTGAAGAGAGATGCTGTACAGTACTATGAAATACTGTAATGTAAAAGTTAATGTCGGACTCAAACCTAATGGAACTCAAAAACAATGATATCCCCGCATTTTAATTTTTCATCTTTACAACAAGTAACTGCAAAAAAGATAACACATGCAAAAAAAAATATATATTTTATATACTTAATTATGTATGATGATCACAGCCAGGCCTTTCTCAAGGGTGTTCTAAACCTACTTTGTTATTAAAAATGAATTGCCTCTGATGCAGAAGGATGGTGTCTTTGGAAATATGCATTCTTTTACAGCTACAGACTGAGGGCATGCTTAATCCCGCTTGTCATAGTATCATAACCGCCAACCAAACCCCTGGCTGTGATTTCAGATCATTATTTTGAGCATCAAATATATACAGAATTTTTCAAATGATGGAAAATAACTTGCAATTGCTTACAATAATTGAAATGATAATGATTGGATTTTTAATTACTAAAGAAAATAACAATGTTACAATTAGCATTTATTAGAAGCCCACAGACAAGAATTATTCAAACAAACAAATTCCGCTGTGTTTTTCTCTGAGGCAGTCTACAGTATCTCTTAGCCAATACAATACAATATGGAGAGTAATGTATTCAAATTGGTCCAAAGGCACATTCAAAAATCCAAAAAACATTTGACTTTAAAGGAAGTATATGGATGACTGGAGGGACAGCGCTACGCTCAAAGTAAAGGAGATGTGACACACGGATGCACAAGCAAAAACAAATCTGACACACAACCTGTTATGAGTTACTGTTTGCCAGCAATCCAATTCAAATGAATAATCCAACAGCAGTGTCACACTGCAGATCCAGACCAGCCTTTAAAGCAAACACTTCAAGATGTTAAGAGTGGCATGGATTCTCTGCCAAGATTTACAAGCAAATATAATTATGTGCTTCCCAAGAAATATAAAAACCTTTTTTTGACATGAGTTGACTACAAAATAAATGGTGGTAATTTTAGTGTGATTCTGAAATGCAAACTACATATACTTTGCACAAAAGCATGTGGATTTGAGTGGAGAGCTGCAGTTCACAGCAAACCTTCTCACCGATAAGCCTCTAGTGGACCTTGCTTTTAAAACAAAACCAGGTAACGTTTGCTGCCACCACCTTTGGTTATCCGGTACGGGGGTGGGGGGAGGAAGGAAACGATGACTGATGGAAATGAAAATGCAAAAATATATTATATTGTTAGATTATTTATAAAGGTATAGTCACAGGACAGTCCAGTGCATTAGTCTAGGCGCGCACACGCACGCACACACACACACACACACACACACACACACAGTGGGATTAGGCTTCAATAGGCTGCACTGCAAATACAATCTGGCATGCATGAGCCTACAACAAGTGAGGACAGCACTAATACAGTGGCGTGAATGCTGAAACACACACACATCACACACGTGAGAAGCCAGACCCTAAGTGACCAGGGAAATGCAGTGACCAGGCAAGGAGCCGACGGCATAATACATCCACTCTTATTTAAAATATATACATATATATTCTAGGAGGGAGAGAATGAGAAGTAAATAAGGAAGACACTGATACACCAGCACTGCTCACACGGGCTGACACCATGTAGAACGTCGGACTGAAAAATCAACGTTGACAACCAGTTGTCTCCCAGCTTTTCGGCTGCCTCTGAACATTCACAGGTGCTGTTCATTCCCCTTAATTAGGCTGCACTACGCACAACGTCATGAGCATTCATTACCGGCCTATACTGCTTATCAAAACTGACCACAAATTGCCATGCCCAAGATGGTCATTTGTTCATTCCAAACATATGCTTAATAAGCGTGGGCTGCTATGTCCTTGGGGAACTGTGGTAATGAACTTCCAAGAGGGGGTGTTCTGAATTTCTTTAACACGCGAGGGGAGGAGTTTTATTGATAGAACTATAGAATCAGTACTGCAAAAATGTGAATATTTTTAAGTGCACCTTATTGTCCTGTGGATGCATGTATTGAAATTGAAAATTCATCCACACACCATGGCTTGGATGAATATTCTGATTGATACATATATGCACATACAAATGCACACATTATACACTCACTGAGCACTTTTAGGAACATTTTCTCTTTTTTTACACGTGATAATCTTATCAGCCAATTGTGTGGCAGAAGTGCAATGCATACAATTATGTAGATACGGGTCAGGAGCTTCAGTTAATGTTCACGTCAACGATCAGCATGGGGGAAAACGTGACCAGAGACTGATTGCTGGTGGCAGATAGGGCGGTTTGAGTATCTCAGAAACTGCTGATCTCCTAGGTTTTTCCATGCACACTAGTTTGCAAAGAATGGTGCAAAAAATAAAAATAAAAAATTCCAGTGAGCAGTAGTTCTGCAGCCAGAAATGCCTTAATGAGATATATCAGAGGAGATGTCAACGCAACCTAGAGCTCCTTACTTCTAAAAGGTAGCTTTTAAACTAAGCAGAATGGACAGCATACAAAAACAAGTGAACAGAGAAAAGGGGGGCAATAAACTCAAACCCTAACTCTTGGCCTAAACAGAAGTAAAATTCAGACCGGGTTTCAATTCCTGAAGGAATTTACATTCACATTATTGTCATTTGGCTGACGCTTTTAATACAAAGCCACTTACGAGTGCATAGGTTCTTCCACAGATTAAAAGCATCCATAACTACCAAAACTGTCTTCCAATTGTCGCGGCTGCCATTTGTGCAAAAATAAAATGTGGAAGTGAAGGTGAGACAGACCGTCCTCATTACACTAAGATGGTGAGGGGTTGCTGCGTGTTCAGCTCCCATACCCTTCACCACAACAGGAAAATGAGTTTAGTCTGTCCACACTCCACATAGGTGCACAAACAAAAATGAAAGACTGAACCGTGCTATGAGAAATGGAGAAGTAACAAACAAGCCCTGGTCTCGGAAAGACTGGGCTTATGTAGATCAGATACACCTGTTCACGATTACCCACTCTTCATGCAATCAGTGGTTAACAACTACATGAGGGACACATGAATGACAGGAGTGCCCTCTAGTGGCCCCAAGAGGGAAATCGCCAACAAAGTCAGCCAATTCCTGACAACTACCTTGCTGAACAGTCATTCAATAACAACAGTGAGGCAGCTTGCTAGCTTTCAGGATACAATAACACTGCAAACAAACTCACTCACTCACTCACTTCTGATCCCCATACTGTTATATCTATCCCAACACATGGAGGTTATTAGCTTTCCAAGTTATATTTAGTGAACAGATCATATATATCACTATATCAGCACAACTGGCAAGTTGTAAAAGTTTTGATTCCACCCTGCTGATTTTGTACACTTTGAACAGTAGCCTAGCCGAGCAACAATTTTAGTTCTACAGGCTAATGCCACCATTTGTGTATTAAAGAGTCCACTGAATGATACGTCTTAGTCCTATTGACCATTTTATGTTGCTACTTGACTACAGCCTGGCAGGACATTGTTGGATGCTGGATCATGTAATTGATCACATAGCCAGGGGGTTTTTTGTTATTAAAAGTTGGGCATATGATACAGTGCACTGGTGAATGTCAGCAAACTGAAATCTTTGCATGGTTCAATGTGGACAGGAATAAATGTTCAAGAAGCACAATGCTCAGTAGTGTTTTTTTATGTTACAGCAGTAAAACAAAGACAAACATGGTAAATATTTAAAAGTAAGACTTGTCCTATGCAAATATAGTTCATCATTATCCGCATTTACCCACATGCAAATGATGATTGCATTTGGCTTTTAATTGTACCTTTTCGAAAATAATGGTTAATCTAAACAAAGCCAAATGCCGTTATTAAATATTAAACATGAGTTTATAATGAAAAAAACCCCACACAAAAAAACTACATCTTCTTAATGGGAATCACCAGTTTGCTTTCTCTCAAGTAAGATTTAACATGAATTAATGGCAGTATATCCATCCATCCATCCATTATCTGAACCCGCTTATCCTGATCAGGGTCGCAGGGGGGCTGGAGCCTATCCCAGCATACATTGGGCGAAAGGCAGGAATACACCCTGGACAGGTCGCCAGTCCATCGCAGGGCACACGCACCATTCACTCACACACTCACACCTACGGGCAATTTAGACTCTCCAATCAGCCTAACCTGCATGTCTTTGGACTGTGGGAGGAAACCGGAGTACCCGGAGGAAACCCACGCAGACACGGGGAGAACATGCAAACTCCGCACAGAGAGGCCCCGGCCGACGGAGATTCGAACCCAGGACCTCCTTGCTGTGAGGCGGCAGTGCTACCCACTGCACCATCCGTGCCGCCCTAATGGCAGTATATGATCAACACAATTGTAAGGTTTCCCACCTGGATCACTTTACAACCACACCAGTACCGAACAGCCACCTTACATTCAGTACAAAGTGCAGCTGCAGTTGAGTCACTCTTCTACTGTTTGTCTAAAATAGAGACAAATATCCTTGGGCCTGAATGGCTGGTAAGTAGAATCTAAGAAATGAAAAACAAAACAATGGGTTTATGTTTCAAAGAGTTTATTTTACTGAAGAAAACAACCTAGCCATTAAACATATGCATGTATACATTATGGTACAAGCATTACAAATTCAGGCTGAAGCCAAAAGATAATACCAAGTAAACATTAATTTGTCAAAATATATTACAAATGGAGAATGCATGCATTTACCAAAATTGACAAAATAAATCTAAACTATCATATTATTGTAATATTGATCAATTGCACTAGGCCAGTTGTGTTAAGGTCCAGGAAACTCAAGGAATTATAAATTAGACCAAATCTGATTGTTATATATAAACAGCTTTTTGTATAACCAATGTATAAGGATCATCATTTTCAGAGTTTATTTTATAACAATTACAGGAAAATGTTTTTCATTTTAAAATTGGGTGAAAATCGGATGGAAAATATGAAATCTTTTAAAAAACGGGTGAAAATTGGATTATATTAATGCACATTTCCAGGATAAATCTTTTATTTTAATTAGAACTATTGTCCTTCCTTTTCACCGTCCATTGTTAATGGAACATTGATGCACATTCCAGGAGATTGGTTTCGTTGCGCCTGCTATTTCAACTGCACATTAAATGACGTTCGCACAGTGACATATACAAGAAATAGGCCTAACATTGCCGTAATTATGACAAAGTCATTCTAATACAAAATAATAAGGAATCTTGGTTTAATCATAATATTTGTATGAACAATTGTACAATATCATTGTTTCAGCAACAACGTTTTTTTATTTTATAACATGTGCAGTGACAAATCAAACATGGGGGACCTCAACTTCTATGCATTTTAGAACTTCACAGACAGCATGAATCAGGCAGAAATTGGTATTCTTTTATGGTTGTTACTTTTTTCAAACTGTTGTTGGGAGACACAGGGGAGCCAAAACCATTATTCCTTTTCGATTCCAGGGCCGAAGCTGCTAATTATAGCTAGTTTGCTGTAACTGCATGATTCACTTGTCAGCAACCTCGGAGTAACACCCAACCTAACTTAACATTTCTGCCGTTTCAAAAAACGAGAAGCCCTGAGGCATTTGCTTCCTTTATTGCACTGAAGAAAATTACATCAAAAACCCCTTGTACAACCAATTTTTCTCCGCAACCATGCTCTCTTCAAAAGGCACACACAACAACCAAAAACTCCACTCACTCACTCATTCCCAGCAGCCTCACATACACACACGGACCAATCGGAAAACACTCAAAACAGAAACAATACAACAACCTGCATGATTCCCACTCTTAAAGTTGCACACCCTCATTTACCAACAATGGCAATGGTCCAGAGAACCAAATCTGTAATGCATTTTAATTCCAAAAACATTTCAAAGGCAAAGAAACATCAATTAGAAAATCTAAAATCCGAGTGAAAATCGGTTTAATCCAAATCTGAAATCGATTAAAACCAACAATGATGAGCCTGCCATTCAGTTGAAAGGATAATAATGGTTAATAATGGTTAGACAATGACTAATGACATTTTGTTAATATTTCTTCTTCCCATGGCGCACAGCATATGACATCAGGTGGCCAGCAGGCGAGCTGGTGGAAAAATGGAGGGAAGACACAGTGCATAGACAACATTGTCCTTTCATCTGTATTGCAAGACCCAGATACTCGAGACTGATCTAAATATAGTACGTATATTAGGTATTTGAAGGAAAGAGATGATCTTTGCATGGTTGATGGCCGTAGGCTTTCAGAGTGTGGGGGAAATCAGGAGTTTGTGACTCAGCTATTCCCTGGAATAACAATACTTTTGTCTCCTGGGTAGTGAGCCAATTGTGTCTCTCATTAGGATTCCCAGCAACTCGGGATCAAGAATGGTTTGAATAGTACGGCATGGAGAAGCAAGGAGCCATGCCATGCCATTTTTCATCCTACTTGTCAGATGCAGAATTCAACTTTTTATTTTTAATTGGACAGCAACCTGACATGAAAGAGACCTGTCACCTAAAATGATGCAGCTGATACAGAATGGCTTTGTCAGGAACCTTACTGACAGAAAAAAAAAAAGTATTTAAAGTTCAGGAGCATACCCCCATCACAATCTGTCTGGTTAAAATGGAAGCAGGTGGAAGACCATAATCGGAAATGTGATTTACTGTGCGCTGTAGTGCGCGGTGAGAAAACAAAAGTGATTATCCATGTTTCCTCCTACCCCATCTTCTAGTCGGATCCAATTTCCATCCAATGAGTCCATTAAGCAGCATTTGCCATGGTGCTGAATCCTGGACACCACAGCCTGTCTCGTCTCGGACTCAAAGGGCCGCGTGGATAGGTTAGGAACATTACAACTGCTCACTTCCTCTGACCAATACAGCAGAAATACTGCAGCTGCGCTGACACATTGTGAGATGAGCAAATGTGTTCAGTAATCACAACGGACATCTTATGTTTCAGAAATAAGTTATTTTATTAATGATATGATATTAATAATATAATAATAGTAGTAATATTAATATTTGTAGTAATAATACTAATAATACTACTAATAATAATTTGTATAGTAATACTAACTTTTAAATAACACTTTTTTTCTAGTTTTTCACAGAAAGTGTTGTGGAGAAATGGGGCCACATTGGCTCAGGTGGTAAGGTTGTCTGGCAGTTGGACGGTTGCCGGTTCAATCCAAGCAAGATACCTAACCCCCAAATGCTCCTTGCATGGAATGGATGAATGAGAAGCATCAATTGTACAGCGCTTTGTATAAAGGCGTTACATAAATGCCAACCATGTAAAAATGATATTGTAAAAAACAGTTCAAAGTTCCTATTGCTTAATTAAATTTATACTCACAGAAGTATGTCCTATATCATGGTAGTTACCTGCAAAAATGAATTAATGTAGTATGGACTTCGCACTTTCTTTCAACATGCAATTACTGTGGCCTTTGGAATTCCTAATCACTGGCCACACAACATAAATGTGTCACACCAGTCAGACATTACATTTGTGTGAATGTGTCACACAATTCAGTTAGACAACTGTGCTAATTTAGACATCTCTTATGGCAGACATGTTTTTTTCAGATCCAAAGCTGTGTACTTAACAGATGGGTATATATTAATCAATGAGAAATATTTGTATTCTCCACATGCGGTCAAAGATTTGTTTCTTGAGAGTGGAGTTTTTCAGTACATTTTAACTTCTTAGAAATGCAATCTTTTTTTTAGAGTGATGTATCATGATAGATTTATTTTGGACAGGCTGTCTTTTTCAGCTTAGCAAATGGAAATGGAAGACCACTTACACTGTTTTTACCTGCCTTCATCCCCAAAGTCCACATATCATGCCGGCTCTGGCTAAGTGACATTATTGTGAAGCCTGTCCAACCTTTGTGACCCAGCCATGCACAAAAACTGAAGGGTCTTAAACAGAACATTTTGAAATGCAAAAATACAAGAATATGCAATGATAATATCTGATGAGTTACCTTTTCACAGAAAGTTTTTCTTTTCCAATTCCAAGATTAGTTCTGATCACTCCATAATCTGCGCAATACGTTTGTGCGCTTTTTAATACCTGAAATTGTTGGTCTGTAGTCAGATTTGTTTCAAAATATCTCTGTATTTCATTTTTACCTTGTCAAATAACATATTTGGTTCTCTAGTTTTACAAACTGTTGTCTTTAATGAGCTTCCACGTAGGAATGAGGTTTTGTGATGTTTTTGTTCAAAGGTAATCATCCAAAATACAATTCATAGGCTATATGAAAAACATCTCCATTTTGCTTGATAAGAGCCGGTTTGATTTAATTTACATATAGAAAGGTAGCTGTCATATTTATAGTAGGTGGACTTATTTTCTGTGGGGGGTTGCTGAAAATGACACCCCCTCTCCCCCAACTGTATTTTCTTGAAGATGTGAGATGGAGTGTGATGGAGTCATTCATTCATTCATTCATTCATTCATTCATTCATTCATTATCCTAACCTGCTTACCCTGAACAGGGTCGCAGGGCCTATCCCAACATACATTGGGCGAAAGGCAGGAATACACCCTGGACAGGTCACCAGTCCATCACAGGGCACACACCGTTCATTCACACACTCATACCTATGGGCAATTTAGACTCTCCAATCAGACTAACCTGCATGTCTTTGGACTATGGGAGGAAACCGGAGTACCCGGAGGAAGCCCACGCAAACACGGGGAGAACATGCAAACTCCACACAGAGAGGCTGACGAGGATTCAAACCCAGGACATATCAGGACGTAACTTTAGTTGGACTAAACTGGGGGGGTAGGGTGGGTTCCAGGGGCAAAAACAATTTTGGCTGCAAAATGATCATTTCTGGTGAATTTTATGGATTAGCCTGCTGAACAAAAACACTGGGAGTTCGCTGAACTGGTAGAGGAGTAAGCAATGCTCTTGGAAATCCGGTTTCGGATACCGTTGGTATTCTCTGATCCCCGTATTTGGAACCGAGAATTCCGGCTTTTCCTAAATTTTCATTTAAACGATCGAGCCGGATAACTTGCTAATCCCCTGGACATGGTCACACTCGTTAAAATTTGTCCATTCCTAAAACAATGTATAGCTCTTCATTCAGTAGGCTACTGCTGTAACAGCCGCTGCTGATGGCATGTTTGTGTGTGTGTGTGTGTGTGTGTATTGGCAGAATGCCTGGTTTATGACTGCTGATACCAAGGCTTGTACAGGAGAAATTATAAAGATATTCTTGAATAATAGCGGAACATTTTACGTTCTGTTCAGTGGGGTTGACTCACCAAGGGCTCCCCCACTTCCGCAGTCCCTGGTCACATTTGAGATTTTGTGAAGGATTTCTGCCTGTCATCTTGCAGAAAATCCAAAAGATTTGCTGTATAGGACAATGCAGGGTAGTCAGACAGGTCAAAAGGCATCAGGCTTCAGACACCTCATACTAAGCAGCAACCTCAGGCACCTCAAGGATGAGTGGGTAAGAAAGCCAATACATCGCTGTGCCACAGATCATGGCCTGTCTTTTTGTCCGAGGATTTGTTTCATTTTTTTTTCTCACGGTGCTCTTGTAGATCCCTAATCTACACACCATACCTGTTTTGCTGAATTTCCACAGGTGTGCCTGAGAATCGATGATTCCAGATGTACCAGATTTCAGCCATTGTTCACTCCTGCTGTCATATTACAGTTAATCAGAAAAAAGTGGTCAAGGTTTGTTTAAAAATATGGATATGGTCTGAAATCACTTCTCTCACTTGATTCTGAAGTGTATTCTCATAATGATATCGGTTAGAGGTTTGTACAGCTTGTACAAATTTAAAAATTAATATATTATTTTATACTTTTACTATATTGTATTGTATATGTCATTAAATGGCAGGTTGCTAGCCTTGCTAATGGCCAATGAGGATCTGAAGGTGACAGGTTTGCTGTTCAACCACAAAGTGAAGTCCTTTCTGGAATATCCTGTGCAAAAATATCCAAGTTTAGAAAACACAGTACGAGGTGTAATCAGAAGAGAAACTGAAATTAAAATTATACATTTATTATAATATTTTAGTATTTCCGTGAAAGTCATTCAGTGACACCCTCTCGATTAATTAACAGCCTTGTGTGTCTTAAAACAGTTTTATTCATCATCGCCAGAGAAAATCCCTCTTAATGCTTTAGTATTTTGAAAGGAACGACTCTCAAAGATTATACCCATTCAACTAAGTGGTTTTGATCTCATTGCTTTTTCTTCACAATAAGGTAATCCTTCAAGTTTTGTGTAGAATTGTCAAGACGCAGTTTTCCCCGTGACTCATTTGGGGATATAGAATACAATGTCCTGATCATCTGAACCATTCCCAAGAAATTCACTTTCAATTTGCACCGGTCCTTTATAAATTTAGAAGGGTTATATACTTATAAGTGGCTTTAATGGAACAGCAGTCAATATCCTACTGGGCAGCGGGGAATCTCGCAGCAGGGATCTCAATAAAGGATAAACCGAAGGTGGGAGAACAGTCTTTGTGGTTTTTGTTTTTTTTGCTTTCCCTGAAAAAAAACTTGAGCCTGTTGTAGAAATTATATCACTCGCCTTCCATGACAAGTCACGGAGAAAAGGATAACAGAAGGATCTGAAATTGATTCTGCACAGATACTAAAATAAACAAGGTCATATTTTGTGAGGGGCACTCATAATGGTATGTTATAAGCTGTGAAATCCTCCGTTGCTCTTTGCCACGAGTGCAGCCAGGAAACATCAGGGCGTAAATAAAGATGATTGCACTTGTTATGGCTGAAATTGAAACCCGGAGCTGTCCTTAAATGGACGTAAAAGTGCTCAAGAGGTTCCAGTCAATTCTTTGCTTCTCTGGTACCATTTAATCCCCATTGTCACTTGCTGATAGGAGGGTTCTGCTGCTCTAACTTACATCGGAAAAAAAACAGATTGACTGTGAAAAAGCGATGTTTATTCAGATAAGTAAAATGCATAGGACAGTCAAACAAAATTGACATTTTTTAGTGCTTTATATACAAAGTCCTAATTCTCATGACAGGAAACAAGTTTAAGTTTCCTTAAACATTTCAGAAGACTTAAGTCTAAAAAATGAATCTAATAAATACCTAATTAAGTGCTCACTGAGTGTATATACACTGCTAAATACAAGGGGGGAAGTCCTCACAAAAAAATGAAGAAATGGAAAGATATTTAGAAAAATTCATACAATTCATTGCACAGCCATTGTGCACAGGTATGCCAGTGCAAGGTGATGAAAAGAGATAGTAAGCAGATGTTTCAGTTGTGGACCCTTCTTCAGTGCTTTCCAGATTGTGAAAAACACACCATTTAAAGAAGCCAATCAGGCAATTGAAAACAGTTGATTGCCATATTGAATAAGCAATCAGGACAATGCCAATACATACCTTTTAGCATTTACCTTAAGTATTACTTTTAAGTAACAATTAAGCACATCAAAATGAGATTGTTATGAAGCAGAAAACCTGAGTTTTGTAAAATGCATGTGCAAAACACATTGTAGCAGACAGACATCACGGTCACCTGATTACAGAAATTATATCAAACAAAACATGTTCTTAAATTAACACCATAGCACCATTTTAAAATAAAAGATCCAGTACATTCTATTTTTATCCAAACATATTTTTTGTTGAAAATTTCCCCGTGAATGAGATGTTACTGTAAGAATCTGTCAATACCCACAGAAAGCCAGCACAGATACAGGGTGCTACGTGTCGACTGTAGCAGCCAGAGATTCAACACTGCCTCTGCGGACCGCGTTCACTCCTGTGTTCAATGATACGAATCCGCAATTGACGATTCGATTCACATCTCCATTAGATTAGATTTACAACACACCGTAGTCCACAAGGGCACAAAAGAACATAAATGGTGCTAATAGATTTACAAGTGATGAATTGTTTTATGTTATGTTTCTCGTAGTAAAATTTGTGATTGCATCAACATTCTTAATATTTTGACATGCTATGAAATGGTAACAAGGAAGGAAACCAAGTGAGGCATCCAATCTGCCAAGTGAAGCAGCTTCAGGGACCTCCGTGCCTGCATGCTCCAGCATATCCTGCAGATGAACAAACATCTAAATACTTCCTTGTCTACATCATCTGTATGCAGTACATGCCAATGTGTTCCAGTGCCGTCTCAAATTGTATTTTTCCCAGGACTGCACTGCCTAAATGATATTGCACATAATAGGATTGTTTTAGGATTGCTCCAATTTTGACAGTAGTCTCTAGAGAGAATCAAGTCCAGTCAGCTTTCAGGGTATCCTCGAAAGGATTCTATAGGTTTGGCCTCAAATTCAAGTTAAGAGTAGATTTGTAATAAAACTGTAACACAATAAAAGTGGCTGTACAAAAGGTCCCATTTAAGGGGAACAGTATGGAAACTTGAAGCGTGTAAAAAAAAACATGCATGCTTGTATAGAGGCCAGTGATTATATATATTCAGGGATCGCAATGTATATATGAAGATGTCATTAGTTTAATGTAACAAAAACGAAAATCACTTTCACTGTTCCATTCCAATTATATAATATTATATAATTATTGTATTGGAGCCCATGATATACTCTCAAAAAGCTTGATCAAGTGAGCACTGAAAAGTATTTGAATCCAAAACAATTTTGTAATTGAATGAAATTATGTTTAAGATTAGAAATTATTATGCATTTATCACGTTGAACTGAAAATTTGGTGAAATGATTTGGAACCTAATTCTAGGTATATTCTAGATATATCAGAATGTAAGAAATACCATTTAAAGTGTTGCATAGCGTTGCATCAGAAGAACTGAGATAATATACAATTACAAATGTGATTTCCCTCACAGGGACACAGAGCAGAGAAAGCAGGGAATACAATCTAATCAGTTTTCAGTCCACAGAAGGGTAAAGCAATAATACAAAAAAATGCATGTTTTCTCCGTATTTTTCATTTTGCAACCTTACTTCGGAGGTAATCAGCCCTGATTGATTCCACTGGCATTTGTTTTGTTGGGATATGAAACAGTTTAAAATAACATCAGATAATATTTAATTGTTCTCAAAAGTAAATGCGGATTCACATATTTCTGCCAAAAGTGTTAACGAAAGTTTTCCCCCGCTGGGCTGGGATGCGTAAATGGGTCCTGTGGGCGTTGATTTGCCTGGGTAGCTGTTGGAGCGATCGTGGCAGTGTTTGCGGGGGCACTGATGGAAGGGGTGATGTAAAATTTACTGCGGCTCAACGGTGATCCCGATCAGCCACAGTGCCCGCAGGCCTTTATTTCAGTCAGAAATACACCTGACTCAAGTGATCATTGTCTTGACTAAACCAATTTGGCCTCCGTCTTCAGTTAGCGATTTACAGAGACACATAATGCATTGCTGGATTGTCTCCCTCCAGGATTTCAGTTCAGTTGGAAAGTTGAGATTTGGATGAAATGAGAGGTTTTCAGGGGAGCTAGCATGTCATGAATTTTGTTATTTCCCTTTTGGTAAAAATAAAATAAAAAATACAGACTATAAAGCCTTATTACTGGCTACCTCAAGTGAGCAGATGCTCATTATTCTCAGATCAGCTTATCTGACAGTTTCTGAAATGTATTTATTCATTTTATTTTTATTTATACAAATCCATAATTTCAATGATAGGCATACAGCAGATGTGTCAACAATGACCATCAAGAAAAGGACATATCACCTTAGAGAATCCACTACAAGATGAAAACCACTGGAAAATGACTAAAAAAGGTTAGAGTTCAGTAAATGTACATTTAAAAGAGAGTTAGAGTTCTGGAAGAAAGTTTCATTGCCAGATGAGATGTGTATTAACCTGTACCAAAGTGATGGAAAGAAGAACGTGTAGATCACAGAGTGATATTACCCGGTATGGATGTAAATACTCTGCAGCTGAACCTCAGCATTACATTCAAATTAAAGGAGCACAGAGCCAAATATTG
The DNA here is from genome assembly GCF_963514075.1 of Conger conger. Taxonomy (NCBI): domain Eukaryota; kingdom Metazoa; phylum Chordata; class Actinopteri; order Anguilliformes; family Congridae; genus Conger; species Conger conger. Next base: position 17,937,722 of record NC_083777.1, on the reverse strand, counting down.
GAAAATCATATTACATTTACATTTACATTTACATTTACATTTTAGTCATTTGGCAGACGCTTTTAATCCAAAGCGACTTACAAGTGCATAGGTTCTACCATACGTCAGAGCATCACATCCAGAAACTAGCAAAATACACAGGAAATGCTGTTCTAAACATAGTTGTCATCAGAATTTTTTTTTTTGGGGGGGGGGGTGTTAGACAAGGATAGGGATATCACAAAGGAGGGGCAGGGGAAATCAGGAGGGAGGACTAAGGTAGAGTTTGAAAAGGTGGGTTTTGAGTCTGCGTCGAAATACTTTAATGGTATTAAAGTATTGCAGGGGCTTTAAATATTTTGATGAATAAGGTCATTATCCAAGAAAATATACTCAGTGAGCACTTTATTAGGTATTTATTAGACTTATCTTTTAGATTTAAATCTCCTGCTGCTGTAGCCTATTCACTTAGAGGTTTGCCACATTGTGTGTTCAGAGATGCTCTTCTGCATACCAGTGTTGTAGTTATTTGCGGTGCTGCTCACTGGATGTTTTTTTGTGTTTCGTATTCTGACATTTGGTCTGAAACATAGCTGAACCTCTTTTAGTTGCAGCCACATGATTGGCTGATTCAATATTTGCATTAACAAGCTGGTGTCCAAGTCTACCTAATCAAGTGATCACTGAGTGTATATAATGTGATCTTATAATACACTGACTGTATATACTGTTCTCTTATAATGTACTTATAACTATGTGTACTTATAAGCGGTTTCTGAAAGAACAGATATGGTCGGACATATAGTGTAATTAACTGAAGGATCATTGAAATTTTTGCCTTCCATTGCAATCCTGCAGATTTCAGAACATCATTTTAATGTGCTTTTATTGGACAAGCATTAGCAGCAGGTCATTTCCCCATGGTTTTAGTAACAAGATTGCATTGTGTCATGAGATTTTTTTTTTTTTTATCCGCCTCTCCATCCTACCAAACAAGTCTGCTGCTTTAAACATTCCTCCTTTTTTTTTTTTGCTTGTCAATGAAATTGATTATACTTCAGCGTTTTCCCACCCCCGGGGATATAATAAAATACAGAGGTTGACTGGATATTGCAAGCCTCCAGGATCCTGTGGACACACTGTATTTTACTTCTCGTTTCATCCCCACTGATTTCAGATTCATAGCTGCTGTAGTTGATCAATTTCAATTTCAGCCCCTTCTCACAGTTAATCTGAGATCTTTTATTGCCTTCTCTATCTCTTTTACTCCACCTCTCTGTGCAATCTGCCACCTAAATCACTGGCATCTCTCGACATCACCTGGAGAGCGAGGGGCATTCCGCGTCTGTCGGACACAGGTGTGCCTCACACCATGCCAGCTTTGCTAGAGATTTCTGTCCGTCACCGTAGCCTAAAGAAGGGCTGATGGAATATCCAGGGGTAGTGTTAAATGTCTGCTGTCCATCCACTCTAAAGATGTGCTCCTGTGTTCATTTGTATTCTGTGATTACTAAATGCTTCTTTTTGTTTTTTCTAGTTTGTCGTTTTCAGGCGTTCAGCGACGAGCTAACCGCAAATTTAATTTGATCTACAAATATAGAGCGAAATTGGGTTTTCGTCCGTAGACACAATGTTATATTCCTTTGAAATCCCCCAAAAATCTCTGGGAGAAGACCACAGCCACGTTCAGCTTCCTTGTTGGGGAAGGGAATGACCCTAGATCAGGGTCTTACGTTTTAGATTTTGAAGTTCCGCTGCAGGTCCTGCACAATGATTTATTTATTTTTTTATAGAATTTACCCTGCAGGGAGAGCTGCTCATATATGAACCCATCTTGAAGAAGGTCTATTTTTCTCAAATGTGGGGACTTCAGATTTGGGTCTGGTGGAATGAATAACTGAGGCAGAAAGATATATTCCAGCTGCTCAAGTCTGCACTGAGACATGACCCCCATACAAATGGAGGGATGGGCACTGGTGCATTTGAACCTTCAGATTATTATTATTTTTTAACAATAACAATAACAATAATAATCATAATTATTATAATAATTATTATTAAGCCTATTGTTATAATCAATAAATAACTGCATGCCATGACACGATAAAATTAAATAAGCACAACAATCAATATTAAGTGTGGATTGAATGGAAGAACAGTAAAAAAAAAAGGAAATTAATGAATAGAATGCTTAAAATATTGCTTTTATCCTGTGAAATTGCAGATTTTTGAATAGCGGAAAATAGGTGTAAGTACAGTTAAAAGAAGCCAGATCCAAAAACAATATTTTCAAATGGAAACTTTGTAAATAGATTGCATATAGAAACCATCAACTAGATCCATTTCTATCCATTGTGATTTTCTTTCAAAATGATGACATACAAATGAAGTATTCATTTTATTAGCATTAAAAGCATTCACCAGTTGATTCCCGGGAGCGTATGTGGATGAGCACATACTCTCCTTGGTCACTCTTTATAATAAGGTACATTCATTTACATTACCTAATTAGGTAATGCATTACTTAATTAAGCATGAATTGTTTTTTCATTAATGTATTACTTATGTACAAATGTATTAATGACCTGAATATGTATAGATTAGCAGACCATAAGATAAGCTTATAATTAGTTAACCATCAACATATTAACATATGAACATATAACCATATACTTTTTCAGATATGAATTTGCATTAACTAATGTTGTCTTTAACCTAAATTAATGATCTAAAAATACAAGTAGCAGTAGTAGTTAATGACTACATCAATGAATGTCAATTAATGTAACCCCACTATACAGTGTCACCCTCTGCTCTGTCAACTGACACTTGAAGTGCAGCAGATGAGCTTTTGAAACTGAATTTGAATTGCATCTATTGCCTCTAGTTCCCAGCATGCACCACTCAATGTGTGGCTCTCATTGAATCAGATAAATAAGATGACTGACACACTTAGTAAATGAGGGCATATCACAGAGGAAGCCTGCTATGTTGCTATGTTTGAAAGTTGAACTGGAGAAGGCAACTTGGAACCCCATCATCTAGGAAATGGCAGTTAACGACTACACAATAATTTGCACTAATTTACTTTAATATAATACTCAGGAGTAGGTTCATTTGAATGAATTCTGACTGCATGTTACCTGATATTTTTTTATAATTTGTTAAACAATATGTCCAATTCACTAAACTGATTCTACCAGGCAGTTATTTATTCAAGGCAAGCACAATGCTAGCAATGATAGCAGCTGGAGAAGAGGGAACCCTGTAAAAAGTAAGTTTGGAATAAAACACTGTGTCCCACAATCCTGATTACCCAAATACAAGCCTGACAAGTTAGAGCCAGTGCATATTAGTCTTTATTAAACAGACACACCTAACCAGATCCGGGGAAGAGAATAGAGAGTGACATGCAATTGCAGAAGAAGAGCGATGCTTCAGGTCTAACTATGAGATCAACCCAAGACGCAGAAAAAGTGATGGTGTGATGTCTGAGGCATAAAAATAAAAAAAGATTAATCGGATCCCGTGCTAGCCTCCCAAACTAGCGGGGTCTGTCTGAGCGCAGACCACAGGAAGGAAACGGGAGGTGCCGCGTTCGCTGGAAGTGAGCTGCAGATGGGTGTGAATGGCACCGAAATGTCAGGACTTGTGATGTGTCATCATTTGTATTTCACTGGGCCGGAAAACTTGCTCATATATCCTCCTCGTCTCTTGATTTGTTGAGTGTCTCCCCTGTTTGAGCAGATGCTTTGGTCAAAGGCATGAATCCACGTTCCTCTGGATTTATGGGCCAGCAGCTCCACCATCTCTAATGAACTGGGAGCAGGCCTTTTTCAGTTCCGAGAGCTCTTCATTAATAGGACTGCATAATTGGCGGAGGCCTTTGTAATAGCCATTTTTCAGACATTTTATGGTGACAAATAAAGCATAAACCTTCACTGAATCTAGCCCTTTGTGATTTACTGCTAAAATTGTATTCAGGGATATTTTCCGTTCCGCTCTCTCTCTCTGGTTAGAAACCTCATTATGGCTCAGTGATGAATGATAGAAACGCTGAAACTACACTGTTATTCGTGTTCGTACTCCTCTTCAACTCTCGCTGTGATGATTTTTTTGTGCACTGGCGGTAAAAATATATGAAATAATATTTACCTATTTGTTTAATAAGAATTAAACCAAGGAGCGCTCAAGGAAATTAAATGGCAATGCGTGTTAGAAAAGGGTGCGAATGCAAAATGTAAAAAAGACAAGCGACTTTATAGAAACTAACGAAAAGTAATCGCGCTTCCACGCCAACACAAATCCAAGGCCCTCTGGATGATGCGCCTTGGACTCGTTTCGACGTGGAAGCAAAATTAGTTTTCGTTAGCTCCTGTAAAGTCGCTTGTCTTTTATTATATTATAAATAATATTACCAGGCACAACTAAGCTGAAGAGAGCACAGGCTTGTATAGCACGATAGCAAAGGGATACGTAAGGCTTATCAAACAACACAAAAGCAGGCAAATGGAATTAGTTCCTGACAACTTGAACAAAATTATAGGGCCAACAGTGTTTAATACTTTAACATACTTTGTATAGCATAAAATAAAACATTACATAATGTGCAAGATTGTCATGTGGAGCACAATTAAGTGCATTTATTGTATTCGTGCAACACTGATGTAGTGGCTTCATGGTACCAGCAGCTGAGACACTCTGGTCAAATGTCAAATGGTCATACAGCAACCTTAGATACAAAGTAGCTGTTAAAAAGGAAAACCTTGTGTTAAATGAACACTAAATACATATTTTTGCTGTATATTTTAGTTATAGTTATTTATCATATTATACCTAATACCCCACTGACTTCTTATGCAATTCTAACTCTTCTCGGTATATGCTTTCCAATAGTGTATGGCATGTCTATTGTGCTATTCTCTGATGCTGGAATTTCACATACTGTAATGTGAGCATTCACAAGTGGCTCAGTCATGTGTTATATTTGATGCACTGGCAAAACATTTCTGAGTGGAATTTTGTTTTATTTTCCATAATGCAGCCCCATGCAACAAATGTTTACACACTTTAGAAGCATGTATAAAAGGGAATTATTACATATTTTACTTTTTTAGTTTTTTTTTTTTATTGCAAACTAAAGTAGAATAACTTGTGTGGGACTTTATACCTACATTATGAAAAAGAAATGAGTACTGAAATTAGTATTGCAAATGTTAGTATTGTCTTACTTACTCACCTTCTAAACTCAGCAAGATAATGCTGATCCTGATAGAATTGTCAGCTGTCATCTCTTCTCAGGAGTAGCTACTGTATCTGCATTTTCTTCTTTGGAGAAATATTATCATCCTAACCCAGTTTATTTTGGCATGACAATGATGAATGCTTCATAATAATGTTACCACGTAACTGGGCAATACAAATTAAATGCACATACTGGACGATTAACATGATTCATGATTTATGTGGTTTACTGTCAAGGTGGCTTCTGGTACAATAAGTGTCATGACAAAGTGGCAAACTTGTTCCAAAGAAAATAGCAACTAATACTATAATGATGGCATGTTTAAGAGGAAGGGCATTTTTTCAGCAGCTATATGGAATTATACTCCCATTCAATTTGTATGTAAAAAACACAAGAAATAAGGGAATAAAGTACAAAGTAATACAATAACACATAATTATATAAAAAAATATATACATTCATCCATCAAACATCCTTAGCAGAGGCTTATGGACAGCCTTTTAACAAGGAGTCAGGGTGGAGAGGAAGAAATGGTCCAAAACGTGGCTTCATTTCACAAAGAAAGATGGCAATAGTGCTGCTAATGTCTGTAAAATCATAATTTCAAGTTAGGGTGGAAACACCAACAATATGTTGAAACATCTTTAGATGCAACATGGGCTAACAATAGGAATGTCATGCTTTCACTGTTGCATGCAACTGGAAGTGGTGTATGAATCGGAAAGAGAAAATATCCAAGAGCTTTCAGTGGTTCTGATTATTATGTATATTCAATATGTATGAGAATATATTGCACCAGCTGTTTGTCTGTCACAATGTTAAGAGGCAACTGGAGAAGTTTGATGCGGAACTGAGCTCATGCAGTGCGTGGGTGGTTTAATTCTGGGTTTATTGAAAGTCCAGTCAGATCTGCTGATTATCCTGTCAAATGTATTATATTATTTGTAGAGGGTAGTCAGAAAAAAGTAGATTAGTTTGGGCGGTAGGTTCATCTTAATGATTGATGTTTTTTAAGATACGGGGAAAATTGAGCCCATGGAGATTATGGGAATTTGGGGGTATTTGGACTCCTAAGTATCTGATAGAGGTGGAGGGCCATTTAAAAGGATAATCCGAGACTTAAGCTTCCCAGCGCTATTTCCTCCATCAGAAGCTCCGGCATGTCCCTGCTCGTAATGCATCTGGAGACGGGGCTGAAGAGGCCTTTAAGGTCCATGACAAGGGGAGCTGAAATTGAGGGGTTGAGGGTGTGAAGTCGTGTGATCTGCATATAAACTGCTTTCATGTCTGTCCTGTTGTGAGGCTGTGATTTGGACATCTCTTCTGACAGACAGCCTTTCATGGGGGAGAGGTCATTCTCACAATTCCTCTGAAATAGAAACAAGGAAAACCGTCAGTTTGGGGAGGGAGCTTCCAGAAATCTTCATACAATTCATACCACTTTGCCCCCATCTGAATTACTTACTTTTTTTGTTACTATTGATAAAAATATGAATTATATTAAGAATGGTAATGTATAATAAACGTATACATCACCATACAAAACAATACATTGATAATTTAATTAAGAAAATATAAATATAAACAACGTAAAACAGTTGTAAAAACAAAAGATGCTAAATTTAGTTTTAAAATGGAAAAAAAAAGGATCATTCTACCTTATGTTTTTTTGCCAGGTTAGTGTTCTTTTTTTCTGTATTATGTTGTAAAGGTGTTGTGTGCTGTCTGATCATAGTTGTGTTTATTGTTGTTTATGACTTTGGGGTAAGATATTGATTCATGAATTGAGCGGTGTGTGAGAAGAAAACATCTAGTATCACGATTAGGCATCATGAGTTGATCAATGGAGGTTCAAATGTACAGTATTTAAACATTTTCACCCAGTGGCTGTTTGATCCAGGAGGAACTTTGTTATTCGGCATGAAAATTTTTTCTAGAGGTAATTGGCTTGTACACTTATCATGAATCTAGAAAGTAGTCCATATCATTGTCGGTTTGTGTTGTATCCTTATTTTTGGTTTCAGATTGAAAGTTTAAGCATGTAGACTGAAATGGATGCTGTTGCTGACAAACAAAACATTTAATTTAATCTGGAAACATGACCTAACCATCTTCTTAACCATGCTTGATGGTTCTCACCATGCTAAATGTAAAATATTATATTTAAATAACATTTGTTGCAAACAAAAAATGAACACTCATTTGGCAGTTATCATTTGTATGGTATAAAATATGGAAAGATCTGGCTTATCCTTTCTCCTATTCTAATTTTCTTTGAACTTTGAATTATTAGTTTCATGGCTACGTTTGAATTTTTCTATGGAATAAATTATGCACAAAGGCATGTGTGTCTTTCAACATCATGATTTATATTTCTGACCATATTCTGTATCTCATCCAGAGTTGAATAACGAATAAAGATACTTACAAAATCAGAATACAAAGTAAAGGAGAGTGGGATATCATATCAGCCATAGAAGCCAATATCACTTATGAATCACTGTGCAATTGCTTCAAAAGACATCATTCATTGATTAAAGTGATGCAATGCTTCACTGCATTGAAAACTTGCAGACACTGAAGATTTATTTCATCAATTAAAATATCTTCACATTAGAACTCGGGTAGAAAATGAATTATCCTTAAATGTAAACATCCTGCAATTTTATTGGAATGAATTGCTTGACAGACTTACAAAATTAAGATTTTAAGAATTGTTCCAAAGACTTTAGTTGCTTGTCAGTGTTAGTTATGGATGTGTTTCAATTGTTCATGTATTAAACATAAAACACACAATCATAGTGCATGCTATTGCATGTGTGCTAGGTTTCGTGAATACACACAAGCAATTTAATTGCAGAAAGAGACAGTTCAGACAGTTCAAAATCATGCAGTCATTGAGCATGCATCTTCATATATTAGGAAAGAGCTTTTAAGGCAGTGCACATCTGTCTGTGTATGGAAAGAGGTAGGGAGTGTGTGAGATAGAGAGAGAGAGAGAGAGTTTCTGAAACCATGTTATCAAACTGAAAAGGAGGGTAGAGCCATTAAGACCCATCACCTGCCACTGGGCTTGGGAGGCCACAAAGCCTAAAGAAGACGAGTTAAGCATCTTTGCCAAAACCGATGAAACTCTGGAAAACGGGAAATGAAAACGCACCAAAGGCCTTCAGAACTACAGATCCACTTTCCCTCCAGAGCCGTCATAACCCTCAATGCCTCGTCTGGGTCAATGCGAATTTCTTACTGCTACACATATGACCGTTCCACGGGCTCATAAATAATCAGTTTGGACATCTAAATCCTCAACCAGGAGGCAAAATCGATAAACCTTTAACAAAGGAGGAATCGTTTAAATTCAGGACAGAGCAATCAGAGCTGAAAAAGTACCCTCTACAGCAGTGCACTGGGAGCGGGGTAGACCCCGTAAGGTGGTTACAGCAGACAGCAGGGCGGACACCAGCGTAATATTACATGACACATTAAATATTGTGTGGAGTGTATAAATGTGCTGTAATATGGGGTTACCATAGAGAAATGGAGGCTGGAATGGCAGAAATATGAGGTTATTAATATCTGTCATCAGTCATCATTCTCACTTTGTGCTGGTTACGGCTGTCATCAGGACTCCTACAATTGTCTACTCCAGTGGAAAACACAAGGCTGAGAGGGAAATATCTGCTGATATTGCTGTAACTGGCTTCTGAGAGGCGGCACGGATGGTGCAGTGGGTAGCACTGCTGCCTCACAGCAAGGAGGTCCTGGGTTCGAATCCCTGTCGGCCGGGGCCTCTCTGTGCGGAGTTTGCATGTTCTCCCTGTGTCTGTGTGGGTTTCCTCCGGGTACTCCGGTTTCCTCCCACAGTCCAAAGACATGCAGGTTAGGCCGATTGGAGAGTCTAATTGGCCATAGGCATGAGTGTGTGAGTGAATGGTGCGTGTGCCCTGCGATGGACTGGTGACCTGTCCAGGGTGTATTCCTGCCTTTTGCCCAATGTATGCTGGGATAGGCTCCAGCCCCCCTGCGACCCTGATCAGGATAAGCGGGTTCAGATAATGGATGGATGGATGGCTTCTGAGATTTAAAAATGGATAAACAAATTAAACATCTATACTGTATCCTTGAAGTGAGTTTAAGATGGTTGCTACTACTTTCAATACATTCACTCAGTTAATTTATTCTGCGGAATTACCAAACACACAGAACCTTTTAATGTTTTATTTGTTATTATGTTCAAGAATTGAAACTACGTTTGGACTACCAAAAAAAATACATTCTAATTTTCAAAATTATATCATGGCCCTGGCTGTTGTGGAAAATTCTAACTCATAATGCACAAATTACCATTTAATGTCAGTATCTTATTTTAGCTCAAATTGCTAGCATTACCACAACATCTCAAAAAATGTACATTTATGTTTGCTTTTCATGCATAACAATTTTATGAAGATATTTTAAATGACTTAATGGTTCATGTGCTGTTGAGTTGTAAATGATTTGCATTAGCATTTTAGTCAGTTAATAATACACCATGTATAATAACAAGTGTCTCCACTTCAATTATATACATTAAACCAATGAGATCATTTACATCTCACACAATTTTTAAAACCTTTAAATTCAGCTTATCTTCATTTGAAATAAATGCTGCCCAACATAGGTGTTGCAAAAAGAATGCAATTTTCTGGAAAATTTTAGTGCTCATGAGGAAACTATGTTAAAAAAAAAACAAAAAAAAAAAAAACAACTCAACATCTAAATTAGGGAGTGATGTGTTCAGAAGTGAAAGAACTTTCAGCCACCAAGCCCTGGTTATCCAAACACCTAGTCTTGGTGTGTACTCACACCAAGGTTGAGTCTGGGGCTACATTCTGATTCTTTGAAATGTTTGCTTTATTCCTTACCTTGCATCAGTTCCTTTTTTTCTTCTGAAGATGTCACACCACACAGGAGGGGAGATGAGGAAATGCACAGAGGAATGTTTCTGATATCCTCTACCACTGAGGTGACATTATTTATGATTGGTGTTCAATCTCCTTCACATGCACTCTATGTCTGTTATGCTTTGACCCTAACATAATTCCAAATAGTGGTTTGGAACAGTTACATTATAAAATAAGCAACACTATATAAGGTTTTATTAAATGATTGAATTAATATGAACCTTCTTTTTTCATTTACATGTTTGATCTTACCATCATTATTTGCTCAATCCATGTTATTTTTTCACGTTATTGCACATGTATGTAAAGCTTTTTGTGATCTGTAGCCAATGTGATCATTTAGCAGACACTTATATCCAGTTACAATACAAGAGAATGCAAGTGCATTCAAGAGTTTAAGCGCAACTGTGCCAAACCTGGGTAACAACATTCCAAGAGCACCAAGTGTCCATGCAGCATCACTGAAGAACCAATGAAGTTACAGTAAATACGCTGACCAAGACCCAAAACACAAACCCTGAATACATACAGATAACATCTACGACAGCCAAAAAGCCCTGAAGAACCATAAAATGATAAAAGTGTCATGATAACCTAAATTATATAAGATGAAGTGCTTGGTGGGGAGGGGTGCCCAGAACCAGTCTGGAGAGGATGGGTCAGAACATGACCAATTATTCTGCTGCTCCATCCACCATGGGAGGTTCACTCCACAATGGGGTGGGTTGGGGTGGGGGCAGTGCAGACAGGCATGATATATTCAGTGTAGTCATGTATAGCCCATACTGCTTCCAGAAATGATGCATCAATCCACAATGAGCACACAGTTTCCTTCCTTTGTTTTTTAAACTATTTGAATAGTTTAAAAAATAGAGTAAATGCTTATATTTCAGGAAAAGTGTTTGCATGGCGACTTACCATAGAAATGGTTTCCTTAAGACTGGCTAATATGCATGTTTATGCTTAGTATATGCCACAAAACTGGTGTAAAACAACAATAAAAGAAGGATTACAGTCAGGTATGATGCTCACCTGTATTATACCTATACCATCCCTATCTGTATATCTGTACCGTCACTACCTGTATCATATCTGTTCCTGTATGCACACCTGCCTCTGTAACTGAGCATACCATAAGCTATGACATTATACGCTCAACCCATCTGCAACTGTAATAGCAAGCTAGCCACAAATGCGGCTACCCACACTGCATGGTTATAACTTGTATCATCTAAGCAGACAGTGGGATTATGAAATTATTCTGGCTATTATGCAGATCTAGCTGAGCTGCATTTCTCAGTGAACACATTCTGAAGAAGGAAAGAGAATTTTTTCAATAATTTGCTCTGAGTGAGACAGGTAAGGCACATTAAAAAGAAAGATGCATATTGGCTTTTTCTATTTTTTAGTGCAGATTTGACTGATTGATTATTCAAGACTGGCCGTAATACTTTCAGAGTGACTTAGAGATTTGCATAAGCACTACATCACCTCATTAGTCTGACAGAGGATAGGGTGGAGGCGATTTAACATGAAGAATTTAATGCCTTATGGAAATAAAAAAGAAATTATAGAACAGTAAGGCCTTTCTTATCAAGAGAACAATGCCCTCCTGCAATAGTATGCTGAAGAAAGGGAAACTATTCGGTATCTTTAGGGTGCTTACTGTCAGCTGGACGACCTTCACATCGTTAATGTTCAAATACTTTGTATTGATATGATGATATCATTACCATGTCACGATTAATAACCTTTCAAATAATCATTTCAAATTTCAAATGGGTATTTTTGAGGCATTGCTTCTCTTTCCCTTGGGTACAAATGCCCCTAATGAATTCTCATTTGGTGTTTTTTTCCCCAGGTCCATAATTATACTCAAATAGAGAATCACACCTGGTGTGCAATAATGCAATAATGTGGATTAAAAAAAAGAAGATTAGTGTTTGTCCCAGAGAGCTAATCAATATTCATATGTGGTTAGTTGTGATTTGTGCCTATCGCACTTTTTGAAAACTATTTATTGATTTTAACTTCATTTAAAGGTTTAAATTCTGAGCAGTCATTTAATTCGTTGAAATCCTAATTTATACACTGCATTGATTTAGTCAGCTGTGTGCTAAATGGGCTTCATAATGAAAAGATTTACAGCTAAAGTGCATAGCATTTTAAGTCCAAGAAGGTCACAGTGACCTCAAATGTAACGACTTACTAAGAACACTCTGGAAAGAAGGTAAATACAAGCTTGGTGTTGTAATCAAAATCATCAGAAATGAGTCCAATTCAAGGCCGAGACCAAAAGTGTATTTGTCAGGGCAGGTTTGATTTGAAAGTGTTAGTTACAGTCTTAACTCTCCTGTTATGTTTGTGTTAATTTGAACCCATTCAGGGTTTGACATCTCTAAAAAACCAGTTAACCCTTTTTTATATTGATACTGTATGATTTTTCTAATTTGGTGGGATTCAAGAGTAAAAATTAAAATACAATAAACAAAATGCGATGCAAAGTCTTGTACCAACTTGTACCAAAATGTGTTTTTTTTTTTACCCTCTGTAACTGTATAAAATGTAATAAAATATACAACCTTTTTTTTCTTTTTTTTTCTCGCAGATTTATTTCCCATACAGGTGCCAAACTTTCACTTACTGTTCCTTAGGCTCTAAACTGAGATGTTTCTCACACATTTGTCATATTTATGGATAAAAGGCTAGTCATTTGGGAGACAATAAGAAGGCGATACACTGTGTGTCAAGATTTTTCTATTACAATATTATTGTTTGTTTATTTGTTTTTCAATTGTTGGGCTCAGTTTGACCCCAAATATAAAACCGGTCATAAAATTAACATAATAGGAGGGTTAAAAAGAACATATTTTGAGGACAGGATAGCAACAACAAAAATAACAATGGGTGGACTAATACAACAATAATACTAATACAATAATAAACAATAAGAACCTCTTATTTATTTATTTTTATTTTCATTTATAATTTTGAGCAGCCAACCTCACAAGCATAGGTTGGAGACTAGTTGGAGAAATTCAGAAACACTGCTGAAAAATAAAGGAAGCAAGCTGACATTTTTGCTGCATTACACTCTTACTTCATAAGTTCACATTTGTGTTCTAATGTCCCTGGTTATGGGTATGCACTTGCACATGTTGTACATTGCTCTGGATAAGAAATGCCATTCATGTAATGTAATATAATGTCATGTAATGTGAAGCAGGTAGGCATCAGCATATGTGGCCAAATATTGGTTCCTGACACAAGCCCAAACTTTTCATATTGTACGCATCTCAAGAACAAAGGCGTACATTTAAAATGTAAAATAATAAGGAGAGGAGTAGAGCACAGAAAGTATACCAATACTGTCTGGTCTACATTATTTCTCCTACACAGCTCCAGCCGAAAAACTTGAGAATTATTTGCGGTGTACATCCGTATCAGTTTAACAGATGTTTTATAATAAAGGAACGAATCTTTAGGCGGTCTTGATGCGTACCTTCAACCTGCTTGTTCCAATATCAAGGTTACGATCAAGGTTCTTCCGCCCCTTCGCTCCTCAGATTAAGATTTATCATTGATGTTGAGCGAGCAGATATCCCCATCAAAGCCGGGTTGCGATGCCTTGGGGAGATATTGCTTTGCTTGATACACCGTATCCTTCATTTAACATGCCTGTGGAGAGCGCTTCCAGATTAGCCTCTGTGAGATATGAGCATGAAAACGTAGGAGACCTGACAGCCGTCTCCCCGGCCCACGTCAGCGCCTCCCCCCCCAGCCCCGCACCCCCGCACCCCCGCTTCAGACGCCGTCGTAAAGGCGCACGTGTGCTGGACTGACGGGCCGAAGCCTGACGACACTCCATTATAACTCAGCCATGCGTGCGTCCCTGCCAGGGCCCGCCGGATGCCACGTTCCGCTTAAACCTGACAGTCATCCGGCGGATGAGATAAGTGAGGGGGGAAAGGAGGAGCGGGGATCCTATTAAAAGGGGGACGGGGGGTACGGAGGGAATCTGAATCCGGGCTCTTGCAGCGGAGGCCGGGCGTTGTAGGCGGAGGGGATGGTGAGGCAGGAGCTGTCGGAGGAGACAGGTGAAGCGACACATTGTAATGAGTGATAGAAAAGGAGAAGGGGGAGATGTGATTGTAGTTGAAAGGAGGAAGGCACAGGCAGACTTCAAACACAAGCCTTGCCTGGAAGGCAGACACACAGGGAAACCCTGTAGTGTCATAAGCTCATGACTAGGATGCACTGTGTGTAGGAAGGTACAATTTAATATACTATGTACCATGTAAACTATGTATCTACTGGCTTCCTTGCATGAAAAGAATGTCACATTTGATTCAAGCCCATCCCCATTAGGGACCAGTGCAAATGAATTATTATCCTTCACATAACACGACTGATAATGACATCTGGGGGAAAAGAACAGGGTACATTTTATGCAGACATCTAGGGGTGGGGGTCACAACTAATAAATATAATGCTGGGGTGTTGCAAAATGTGATAAATTACCAAAAACTAAAAAATACCACCTGGTTGAACATTACTTGAATATAAACTTTGCTCTGTCGTAAACAAGGATGATCCAATGAGTCCTTGCCATTATATAATTTCCTTGAGAAAATGAAGGCAGCAGGCTCTTGCGTCCCACCATCAATGTAGAACAAAAGTTACACCTCATCCTTAAAAAACAGTTGAAAACATCCAATAATGCTGACTGACACATTCACTCTTGGGGCAACAGTGCATTCAAACTACAGAGATTATATTTTTAAAAGTGATTACAGCAAGAACTAAGCACAAAGGCCTGAATTTAATCAACACGTATCCACAAAGCTGACACACTATTCGACTGTGCTATTCAATGTGCTGAAAAGAACCACTCGCATTCATTTGAGACAAAAAGTTAAGGACACAAATTGATTGAAGGCAGGCATTTTGTTTCGCGAGGTGCTGAGCGAATGTAGCGCTTTCATTAAACCTGTTACTGAACTCCCCCACAGTCCAGATTTGCTGCCTCCCTCTAGTCGTTCCCACAGCCGACTGAGTCCCAGTCAATGTCGCGCAACACCTCTGCCACCCAATCAACTGCCGTTTCCTCACAGACGCTCTGCTGATTTCGGTATATTTGTTCTCATCCCCACCTTGCCAACCCCGCCCGTCGGACTCCGAGGACCCCTGCATGGATAGCCCCAGGTCTCTTGGGGAAGGGTCATCTCCATTGGGTTCTGTGCGACTGCTCCGGCAGAGGCTTCACAGACCACAACTCCGGTGTGTCCCTTCGGGGGTTAAACCACAGGAGTGTAGTCTGACGGCTTCACACAGTCCCTTTCTGAGGACATGAGGCTGGCAGTAACAGATCACACTGAGACGATCTGCGAATTAACCTGGGAATGATTCCATTTGTGCAATTATGAATTCAACTACATGATGACTGAAGGGCTAATAATCACTCAACTCATTGGGGGTTTCATGTGATAGCACCTGGCTAAATTGCCTTGATCAAAAACAAGCCCCAGAATATACATACTATACATACTGTACAGGATTGGCACCGTTGTTAAATACTGCAAACAAAAAACTAAAAAATAATAGTTATTGACATGAACTTATTCATTACTTGTCATCATAAATGTGGTAGGCTTATCGGAAAAAACTATCAAGTTTGATGCAAAGAACAATTATCAAAATAAATTGCTAATAATTTTGCCTACTGCCAGCTCCAGCCACACTTCCGTATGACATATTTATTTCACAGAAATGGTGTTGACTGTGAATTGTTTTAAACTTATAACACATGTACATGTATATGTAAATGATGTCTGTATGACAACTGACATGACGTGAAAATCATAATGAGATACTTACGGCAGCTGGCATTATGTGAAAATATGTTTTTGTTTGTTTTTGCAGTTGACATGACATTCATCACGCCTCAATATATGTGTCATGTAACTAGTGAATGTGTGCATTATAACACTGACATGAATGAATGACAGTAAATTATTATTGGGATTGTACAATTGGCACCACCCTCATAGCAAAAAAAGATCCAACTGAAATGTACTCTCTTGTACTGCTGACAACAGGATGTGGATGTGGATGTGAAAGACCACGTTCTGTTCCCTTTGTCTGTGTGTTTCTATGTGTCCTTGCTTTCTCCCCATTTCATGTCTCCACCCTCCATGCCCTATACAGTAAGTATTTCCTTTCTGTCAATCATCTCACAGGTTTTTCATTGCCTTCTAATGAGTGTGGCTTATAAGCCTGTCTGTGTCATTGTTCTGGGCTAGTTCGTTTTTTCACCAGATTGCTTGTTCACTGTTCGTTCTAGCCTGTTTTCCCAATCCTCATTACCTGCCTGTTCTTGTACCCTGTTTGTTTTTCTATTTCCCATCCTGCCTGCCTGCTCTGTGTTCAACTCCCTTTGGGTTCCCGACTTTGTCATCTGTTACGTCTTGGATTGCCAGTTACTGAACTTTGCTTGGACTTTGGATTTCGACTCTTGGATTTTGTTCAGTACCTGTACAGTGCCTGTTTGGACTGCCTGCCTATCCTTGGACTTTGTTTGTTGTTCCGACAACGAACTTGTTTCACCCAGCTGTACAGGTTTGCTCTCAACCCCTGCCTGTTTTATCTGATTGTTCAGCATTAAAATACCCACCTTTTCACTTCATCATTTTGTGCGCTAGTGGTTCATCTGCCCTCGTGCCTGACATCAAGATGCAACTAAAAGATACACCAGATCTTATGCAATCATGTATGTCACATACTGCAATTATACATATTTTTATCATTGTGCTGTCAGAAAATTCAATTTTCTCTCTTCATAAAGCCTGTAATTACTTGTCGACAGCAAGATATAATTCACCATTATCTGGCACAGGATGAAGCCAGTTGTGAGTAAAGTATAGAGAAATCACAAAATGGCTCATTTTAATTCAAAAGGGATCTCTTAAAAAATGAGCAAAGTACCACAATCTTGTTATTTCAGTCTATTAGCACCGGAATCAAAAAGGAAAATTGAGTCCAGGCAAATTGAAAAATTGAGATTTCCATTAATTTTGGAGAAACTGCAGCTGGATTCCACAAAGAAGCGAAAATAGTAATTTGGGCATATGGCTTTGAAATAATTCTTTAGGTTTCCATACAAGAGTTTTGATAGAGCAAAGACAATCATCAGACATGGATGTGTCACAATGATGAGTGTGTGAATCTCTTTTGGTATCTTAAGGACAGTAACATGTGTCTAAGTGCATGGTGTATGGTGCGCCCTACTGCTTTGTAATGAGTAGAAACTGTGGCACAGTTGCAACCTTGGAGTAGCCAATAAAAATGTTTGAGATATTCCTTTTTTTTAATGGTTGCATCATTTCTCTCATGTCTGTTTCTCACTCATTTTATATGCAGCGCTGGTTTCTGCTGTGATCCTTATGAGCAATTGTCATGTTCGCCTTTCTATTTGCTCACACATTCGTGCAAAAATAGCGAGGCTTAATTATTAAATATGACATGGATGCTGATTTATAAATAGTTTACTTGTGTACATGTATTTGGTCGTGCTTTCCAAATTAACAATATTGTTTTTGTACTTACAGATACATGCAGTTATTTTAAACACCTAACCTTTAAGATATGTGGCATTTTGCATCATAATCCATTGTAATTGATAGAATTGAAAAAGGAAAAAGGGTCAATTGAATAGAGCAATAGAGCAATTTAATTTCTGTCACGTCTAAACTGACAGGAAATACAAATTACAAAGCATAATCCACAAGCTATTTCAGAAATCAGTACTTGAGGGAAAGCTCAATTCTTTTCAAAATGTGACAAAACTCTGATAACAGATTTATAAACTGGCTCTTGGATGTTGTCTGCTGCCCATATTTTTGCTCATTTTTGACAAGCACAACATATCCAGCAACATTTATTTTTCTGTAATCACCCCGCATAGACTCTTGCCTGCCCACAACAACAAATGACCAACCCAACCCCCTTTCCACCCAGGACAAGCACTAAAAACATATTGAAAATGCAATTGAAAACACCACCATAGGCACAATCATCCCTGCACCTCTTTGCAACACTCCAAAGTATCAATCTGCCCTTGGGATAGGTGCATTCGTGATAACGAGCAGCTCCATCAAAACAGAGCTTGAGTTCTCCTTTCGCAAACTGTCATCCCCAATCCCGTTTTGTCATCACTGCAGCGTTTTCCGTGAGCTGAGGAGGGTAAAGGCAGACACGCTGTCCTCTGAAGCGCTACACTCTGCATGTTGCCAGCCTTTTTCACACTTGAGTCTGCCAGCTAGGATTCATTCCCAGTTATTGCAGAGAGACTGCATGATAAAACAGAGCAATCACTCTTGAATTGTTAGACAGGGACACTTGTTGGGAAATGTTTACTTTTTTTAATGATTACATTACATTACATTATGGCGACATAATGACAGGACCGTTGCTTATACGGTGAGCTTGTACGATCAATTTTTACATTTTCAAACACTTCTTGCAAGCTAACAAGCCATTCAAATGCAGTAATAGTTTTGCATTGAGAAGAAACATCACTGGTCAACTAAGCAGGTAAGACAGTAAGCAAACTAAGGTGAGTGCTTTGTTGGACAAAAGGGAGATCTTGCTTATTTCTGGACTAAAACATTACATTACAGTACATTTATCCAAGCATGTCCTCCCTGTTCTCAGCCCATTAATACAGAAACACACAAACAGTACATCTCTGGTTTATTGTATTATTTACATATACAAAAGTCATTCATTTCATTTTTATATTGCTTTACAGTACCGTATCTCCTCTTGTGTATGGTCCTTTAATATTGAGAGAGTGCAATATTGATAGAATTGATTACCTAATTTAATCATTCATGGTAATGTATAGAATGTCACCCCACAAGAGACCACTGTAATTGTCTGCCATAATATAACCACAGAACTCCTTAAACGTGGTGTCTAGAGAATAACTTAATGGCATGAATTTGCCTGTTCATTTTCTTTACTTATTACTGGGTAATTTGGGTACTTGCACATTACACTAGTGTTCTAATTTATATGGAGCTTTAATCAATCTCATTTCTGCATTTATTTATACTTTTTCAATTGCTTTAACCATGCATTCACTGATTTAATCTACAGTAAATATCTATATTTATGTATATATATCAACAATACCATTTAGAATTTACTGTTATGCGGAAGAGACAATTTTATATTTCATATTTTCAGTTTTATATGTTTAGCAATAGACATGAATCTATACTTTGTATTTATCAATGTAGGAGAGACCGAGGAACAACCAAACACTTTTCAGTTTTTGCATAAAAAAAAAATATATATATATAAGATATAAGATATATAGATATAGATATATAGATATAGATATAGATATACATCTATAATATATATATGAAATATATCTATATATATATATGAAACTGAAATAAGATGCATGTCTTTTCTATGACTATAGACCACTGGTACAGTTCTGGGACATTCCTGGCAATTACAGTTCAGTGGAAAGTAGCAGGAGTGAAACTGTTCCAACATGTGCCGACTATGGGACAAGTTCCAACAGCTCCAGGGGCAAGCAGTGTCCGAAATGTCAGAAAACACGCCCTCACTGTGCTAGTTATACTCCTGCATGGTCTTTGCATGCTAGTGAAATGTGCCAAAACCATACTGCTTTATAGCCCACAAGACAGTGAATTAAATTATGTATATTTGGAGTCAGTGGGGCGGCACGGATGGTGCAGTGGGTAGCACTGCTGCCTCACAGCAAGGAGGTCCTGGGTTCGAATCCCCGTCGGCTGGGGCCTCTCTGTGCGGAGTTTGCATGTTCTCCCCGGGTCTGCGTGGGTTTCGTCCGGGTACTCCAGTTTCCTCCCACAGTCCAAAGACATGCAGGTTAGGCTGATTGGAAAGTCTAAATTGCCCGTCGGTATGAGTGTGTGGGTGAATGGTGTGTGTGCTCTGTGATGGACTGGCGACCTGTCCAGGGTGTATTCCTGCCTTTTGCCCAATGTGTGCTGGGTTGGGCTCCAGCCCCACTGCGGCCCTGTTCAGGATAAGCGGGTTAGGATAATGAATGAATGAATGAATGAATGGAGTCAGTGGTGTTCACACATCATGGTGAAAAAACATCACTTTCAGGGTGCTAAAACACAGATTTGTTTTCAAATCGCCCTGTCACTCACACATGAGCAGCAGGTTGCTATAGTACATAAGTGAAAACAAACCCGTCATTGTTGCGCAAATGCAACTTTGCTAAATCCTTATGTTTCAACATGCCCCGGTTTATGCCCTCCACGACGTGCGCCCTCCACAATATGATCATAAGGGTTTTGTCTATCTGAGAAACTGAAACTTTAAAAACGACTTTGTCTTACAAGTGACTTTTGTACTTTTGTACTCTTGTCCTCCTTTCACATATTGTAGCCATTCCCCTCATCCTTGAAAGTAAAATGGCACTCACCTTTTCTTTTTTACACTGTTGCATTCATTCATTCCGCCATTTTGGAAAGCCATCACTACAGTCTCACAATTGCAATGAGATGGGGTTTGTTTAAAGGTATTGTGGCCAGCATTTCATGTCTATTTTTAAGCAATGTCCTCATTTTCTCCGGAGAGCTGGCAGACTTCCAGGCCAATATACTTTCTTAGAGACAGAGTCTGTGATCGGCACTTTTAATCTGCCCTACACAAGTTTCTTGAATGGGCAAACAGAACCCCGACGTGTGGCTATCAAGCTGGCACAATGAACAGCAGCAGAAAATGACATCCTGTACAAATTCTCCTGAGTTACAGTAGAAAGACAGCACCTCACATTCAACCAATTAATTTCAGAAAAATACATGTCTGGAAGAGGCTACCATGACACTAAGCCCAAAGGCCTTCAGTCAATTTAAGCTGAATGCTGTGTGCATGAATATGTATTTTCTTTTACTTATGTATTTATTATTACCATTTGCTGATATATGCTTGCAAATTATTCTATCCTATGCATTGGGTGTAGGTGGGGAGAACCAGAGATGCATTTGCTTGAAAAATACATCAATGTTTTAACTAACACCTCCAGAAGAAAATATAATATGAACAACTGAGACCTCCTTAAAAAAATCAATAAAAGTTGGTTGGAAATGTATTAGAACAACATGGCCTTTGTAAGGCTGACTGAGCTGGGAACATAAATCATTTTGTGATTGTGTCATTTTATAACGCCATGTTAACCCTTTTATTTGTCACCCATTGAAACAGATTGAATGGATTTTTATAAAGAAGTGAAATTGCGGGGCAGATAGAGGGGCGAGGTTATTGTTATTCCCCTCTCCTGCTGACCCCATTCAGAGCCAAAATGGCTGCATTGTCTCCTACATTTAGCCTTTAGCCAGGTGACATTCTTGGTTATGTCACATTTGGTATAAAGCATTGCATAAGATAGTGTCATGTCTCCCTTTATGAACTTCATGTATGGTTCTTGTTCATGAAGGCTTTACCTATGCTTCATGAAGCATTTATGAGTAGTATTTTGTTTAAAGTGTGAACTTAATATTGAATATCACCTGAATAAAACATTTTGAGGAGGCGGGGGAATACCAACCTGTGCTGATTTGCAGGATCTTGGCTGGAATGCAATGGAACTAACAGCAGGAACAGGAACAAAGTAACTAACAAGTTTAACTACAGTGAAATTATGTTGTCACAGTTGATTAGGGGACACAAATGGTCCATTAGCAGGCATAACCTTACAGTACCTGCATTTTGTTTAGGCAAATTCAGATTATTTAAGAAATATATTACCTAAAATGAAAATATCCAAATAACCACATACTTTTCCATTGCTGTGACTGATGGAGACTAAACCTGTTAACGTATAATGATAAATAGTTTTTTCTTTTTACAAGTAAAAAAGCACAGTCATTTAATGAGATTAAAGCGTGTGGGGAATAGGAATCTCATCAGCAGGAGATTGCAGCAGTACACCTGTTAAATCTGGATATTCTTCACAAAAAATACATTCAGACAAATGACTGGCCAACATTGCCAGGGTGATTTAAAAATCCCAAGCCAATGTCATGTCCGTGGCCAAAACTATAGCAAAGACAGAATAACATCGACTATGTTGGTAAAAGCCCAAAAATAAGGTAGAGAAGATGGCTAACTAGCTACATACAATAAACAAGTCTCCAAGGAAGCTTGCAGTTAATTAAATTACAACAAATCACTGCTTTAACTGAATGCTTTAAAGAAGCAGCCTATCAGAGAAGAGGTGCATGTTCCAGTATCTGAATGCTGTAATTTAGTTCTTATTACCTGAATGACAGACGGAAACTAATGTAATTAAGATCAGGCAATTTGAGATGTGGCGTTTTCACACACATTTTTACTCAATGCTGCCATTTTCTTATAGTCCAAAATAACATCAGGCTGAATAACATTTCCAATGTAATCTTACAAAATAATAAATATGTTTGTGCAGGCTGAAGTACAATACAATAAAACAAACCTACAAATATGCATTGAACTAGACATAAGAGTAAAACAATAAGAAAGAACTTTAAAGTATTGGCTAGTCCAGGTCTGCACATCCGGTTGAAACATTTTCAAATGTATCTGGAAGGACAAATGCTCCGGTGATTTTCTTTTGTCTTAGTCCCTGAAAGCAACAGGGCTGGTATCCCACACCTCTCAACACATCTTCACCTGCATGATGCAGGACCCAGTGATTCCCCAAAACATCAGAGAGAGGTTTCTACATTTATATCACAAAGACGTGATCTGAAGTGACATGATATAAAGGTTAATATGAAGAGGTGATGCTAAGGACTTCCCATTACAATGAAAGCAGGGTGGGCTAATCTGCCTATCCTGTATATTACATTACATTACATTATTGACATTTGGCAGACGCTCTTATCCAGAGCGACATGCAGTTGATTAGACTAAGCAGGAGACAATCCTAAATGTAGGGTTAAGGGCCTTGCTCAAGGGCCCAACGGCTGAGTGGATCTTATTGTGGCTACACTGGGATTCAAACCACCAACCTTGCCTGTCCCAGTCATGCACCTTAACCACTACGCTACAGGCCACCCACATATTATTGTCAAGGTCACTTGTCATCTGGAGAATTCTTCATTTTTTCACATTGAGAATATGCAGAGTAAAATACTGGTTCAAACATGAAGCTTATAGATCTGCAAATCCAAAAATAAATGTGTGGAGGTGCTGTTTCTCAACACAGTTCTGACAGTGTCTCAGCTCTCACACACACCCCCCGCCACAGACTACTACACACACCCTGCACCTACATATGCACCCTCACACACCTACATGCCTACCTACACACGCACCCGCACACCTACACACGTACCCACGTACGCAAGAACCGAGCTACACACAAGCATACAGCTACACACACGTGCACACCCACCCACAGACATGCACGCACATATAATCTGTCCAAGATTTGTTATTCCTTACAAATGCATTTCCCTGTCTTTTGTATTACCATGAATTTTCTCCTATAAAAAACATTTTTCAGATATTCATGTCAAACCCTGAAACAGGTCTCTGGCTCCGCCTGTACACTTTATGCGGAATACTGTCTAATTCCAAAAATCACATTATGGCTTACATGTATTCATATCCTATGATGCAGACACAGGCAGGTAGACACCACCTGGGTTGACACCAAAATCTGTAAAATATAATACATACAAAGTCAAAGACCGTAGGATGACTCACAGACATTCTTCCGTTTCCATTTTTTTTTTTTGGTTTTTTTTTGTTTAGTTAATTATAACAGAAAATTTCCCTTGCCTTTTTTATGCTTAGAACTCCTTCCAGGAGCAACTGCAAGGTAGCCTATTACTGTGATAAATAGAGCTACGGGCACTTAAGGTTTTATTTACCGCTAACAATTTACTGTAACACCATTTCCTTTTTAAATTCTTTGCAAGAATACTACACTTACCCTTCCCATGTGATTTAAAAATCACCTGTCCTTGGGTAGCACACCTTTTTTGGTCATGTGATGTTTAGCTTAGGCATAAGTCTGCTTTTATTGAATCCAGCTTATATTCATATGACAATGCTAATGATCATAGAAATTAATCATAAAATTTATTATATAAGTATTTGCTGGTAGGCCTACGTACACTCAATGAGCACTTTATTTGGAATTCTGACTTTTTTTATTACTTAAGTCTTCTGCTGCTGTAGCCTATCCACTAAGAGGTTTGAAGCGTTGTGTGTTCAGAGATGCTCTTCTGCATACCACTGTTGTAATGTGTGGTTGCTTTTGTGTTACTGTGACCTTCGATCAGTTTGGCCCTTCTCCTCTGACATCTCTCATTATGCGTTTTTGCCCACGGAACTGCTTCTCACTGGATGTTTTTAGTTTTTTTGCATTCTCTGCAACCTCTAGTGATTGCTGTGTGTGAAAATCCCAGGAGATCAGTTTGAGATACTCAAACCACCCTGTCTGGCACCAACAATCATCCCACCGTCAAAGTCACTTACGTCTAGATCACATTTCTTGCCCATTCAAACATTTGGTCTGAAAAACAGCTGAACCTCTTGACCAAGTCTGCTTTTATGCATTTAGTTGACAGAATTGAGTGTGAATGTATGAGGTACATGCTTCATACCGTCTGCCAGCTGACCACAGCACACTGCCTCTCCCTTCAGAACCATGTTTTTCCTTCAATACTTTATCACCCTGAAATACATTTGTGGGCTGGAATTTTCAGGGCATTTAAAGGGGATCATTCACTTTGGCTTTTTATATTATTTCAGTTTTAGTGAGCGATTTTGACCGGCCCAGACAGTTTTTATGTGCAATAGCAGATATTTTAGATATTTACAGAAGTTTCTGACAACTTGGCAGCTTTAAAATGGGGGTTTGTGGTCTAAACCAAGGAAATACACTTCAAGTAACTCCAAAGCAGCTTATACGGCAATGCCTCCAGCAGTTGAACGTGTATATATTACCTGATTATTCTTCAAAAAATTGTTTCATTTTATTTTTGGCTTGGTATTATTTCCCATACTGCCCGCAACCAGAAGACAGAAGTACCATCACAATAGAAAATTATATTTTTATAATGCTGAATAAATTCTATAGAATTAATATTTTCATATGTACAGTTTATAACATGTATGTACTTGACACACCTTTACCTGGGAGTCAGGTGTAAAGACAGTCATGCTAATCACTAGCGCTAATTATTTAGCTAATTACCATTTAGCTAATGAAACCAGGGCCAGATTTTGATAACACCATTATAGAGCCACCTTCCTTTCATCAGAGACATCTGTAAAATGTGTAACATCCTTCAGTGCACACAAACATCTCTCCAGCCAAAATAAAAACACACATTAAAACTGAAATAATATCAAAAGACCCCAGAGAATGAACTATCCATTTAAGTATAGTGAAAATGTCTTTTGAAAACTATTTTTATGTAAAGTTGAAGCTCAGTAAACTGGCACTAAAATACCCATTTTACGCTAGTGATTCTCCTTGCATAGTCGTGTATGAAGTCAGCTTCTCACCTTGATACTTCTGCAGACTTTCTTCAGGTTTCAAATACATATATTGGACAAAAAAAGTTGCTAAAATAAAAATGCTAATATATTAAAACCTGTTTTTATATTGTTGGATCCAAATTATAGCCCAATTCAAAAACGTGTTATGCATAATGAGGGTTAAATACCTGAATAAAGGGTTATCATTTAATATACAGTAGTTGACTATTTGAGTTAAAAGTATTGCTTTAAGCAGACCAGGACTATTAATCATAACCGTTAATAACATTCCTTTTCTCACTCTCTTCTTTGTTCTAAGGGATTTGACTGTACAAGCTCAGTCCCAGTGGCATCTGGCCATATCGCTGGGAAAACGTCCATAATTTTGACGGACCAACAGCTGCACAGCCGTGTTCAGTTTGAACTAAAAGTAGCTTGTGTGCCTGTGGCCCATATGGGCTCCTTGAAAGCTGCAGCTCTCACACGCTCCCCTCCTTTCATCTGTGTTTCTCCCCTTCCTGCAATGGCAGTCTGTGTGGCCCTTAAGCCATACAGGGCATTGTCCAGAGAGCCTGTCAACTGTGCCGTGACAGACAACTGTCACATTTACAGGAGGAAGAGAGATGATAGCAATCCAAAAGCTACTAAAAATATGTAATCAGTGGGGCCTATTCCGTAATATTGAATTGCATGCCTATAAACTACACTGCTAACTTTAGTATGAATTAGGGTGACCATATTTTGAATTTCAATAAAGGAGGATGGAGCGGACAGGGGTTATGAACATAATGTTTGGCTATTTGTTTGTTTATATGGTCTATGAATTGAGCAAAACCTAACTGGACATTTCAGGAATTTAGACATCCCACCTGGATAGATATTGTCAGGCCAAAAAAGAATAAATGTAAAGAAAAAAGAGGCCGTCAGGTCAGCCTATATGCCTTATGTTATGTTATGTCTTATGGTTATAACCCTGGGTTCACCAACCACCATGACAGTTAATGTGGCGGTAAGCTAAGCACACCCTCACCGCCCTGTGTGATATGTTGCATGGCACTCTGGCGAACACACACAATCTGACTTCAGAGTATTCAGATCCCAAGCTTTACCAAGTGCCCACAGCTGCATCCTCCACCAGTCTCTCCCACACCAGAGATCATTACGCTGTATGACTGGACTTCAAGTACAACCAATAAGATTCTCCAGAGACCCTGTCCTAGCATCTAGCCTGAAGGCAGATAACTCTTCATTCTAGTCTGATCTTTGGTGATATATGTCCAAGTGTGTACTTGGATGCACAGTATATTAGTCATATTTAGCGGTTTTGCGGACTTGTTGAATCAATTTTTAAATACTAAGAACTTTTTAAATAGAAATATTATCACAGCCCTTTAGGTTAAACATTGAGCTGTGTGTAAGCAATTCAGTAAGTACATTTGGGAAATTTTCACTGAACTTGTTTCACAGAGAAGAACGTTTCAGCATTGTTACCATCATCAGTAAAATGGTATGCTGATGACAGTCATATACAACCAACTGGACTACATCTCCTCCACGTAGACACCAATTAGAGGGGAACAATCAATCAGAGGTTAAAAAATAACATAAGTCAAACAGGTCAGCTGCTATATTGGATTTGTGTCCAAAAGAGCTTCTTTCAAGAAATTCACTAACAGCTTTATTTGGTTGTCTGTTCTGCTATTCTCCTGGCTGCTGGCTTCTATGGTCTGTCTGTCAGTAATTATGTACTGGCTTAATGTTGTCCTTGCCTGCATTTCTCTGGTTTAATTCCTTTTCAGCTTTAAAATTTCCAATAAACCTGTTCTCATAGACCTACTCACATATTCCATCTGGCAATTGATTATTATACTTATTAATTGTTGTTGCTGCCATTAATTGGTTCTCAGTAGTAGATTATAATGCATATATTGTGTTCAAGCTCATTGATGTCCTTATTGTTTTTATTTACTGTTGCTGCCCCTCCAGCCTGGCCTTCCTGCTTCTGTCCCATGGGTGGAGTTCCATAGTGCCCTTGGGTGGAGACTCCATGGTGCCCTTCTATATGTCAGCTTCCTTGCATCTCTCTCACTCCGTCTGTTCTGGGAGGGTCACTGCAGATCAGATATAGCCCATTTGCTCTCACCTCATCCTATCCATCCATGTGGGTGGTACCTCAGCTTCCCGACTGAGTAATTCCAGGTCCTCTGCCATCGTCTTTGTTCGATGCAATGTTTAGTAGGGTTTTTGCAGAAGGATATTACATTTTTAATGACGTCATTTCACGATCACTGCTCTGACATCATATTTGCTTTAGCAAATACTACAATGTCAGTGAACACACAAATAGCACAAACAGTTATTGTGATCTATGATGTGATCTAAGCTTGTCATTCTAACCTTGATTACCAGCTGTCTGCTGTATGACAACACATTTGCTAACAGCCCTGCTGACAGTGGCATTTGGTACATTATTATCATTAAAGCAAAGGACGTGTGACTGAGTTGTTAACTGGCCTTATGAAGCAGCCCAAAACACTGGGCATGTCCTTTAATTTGCTGGCCTGCTTCGACCATCTGGCTACTAACATGCACATTTCAAACAAGATCATGTTCACACTATGGATCTTTTTAGATCAGTCATGTTCAGTTCAGTGAAATGACGTCAACAGCCTGCTCTTAAATGTTCAACAAGTAATACATATTACTAGCACTGTCCAATTGCAGTGAAATCAGCTTATAGAGATACAGAACCAGCAATGCTCTTTAAAGGCCTTTACTCTTAAGTGACTCCCTAGATGCAACCTCACCATTCCTGTGATTGGGATGCATTCTTAGGGGGCATTCTTTATTTATTTACAAAAAAGTGTAAGAAGAAAAACAAAGATTTCTAGAGGATGTAGTATGTTCCGTCCATGACTCTGAGCAAGTAGTCGCCTCTTGTGCATCTCGCTGCCCTGCGCTGGCATTAAAATAACATCTGAGTGGTGAAGACAGTGTCAATGCATTATCAATGCTATAGTTTGTTTGTGGCCAGTCAAAACTCTACACTTGAGAAAACATAAAACTAGCTAGCAGAGAGAAGAATTGTCATGGTCAGACACTTTCCCAGTGCACCTGCTCAACCAAACGGGATTTCAACCAGCAGAACATTCTGTCCAGATGGTTGCAGTTTCTGCTGTGTCTACTGTTAGAAGAAAAATATTTTATATTTTTTTATATAATATACAATGGCTGGGTGTCACTGATTGTGTAATTTCTGTCAGTTGTGTAATTCCCCATTATTCTTACCATTTCAATGATATACCTTGTTTTTCATGCTTTACTTGATTTTTTGGATGTTTTGAATGATAACTGGCAACCGCAATTAATATAACGTACAGTGTGATTTGTATAGGCCTAATCATTCTAACCATATTGCCAAATGTTTGGAGAAACAAACTGCAACAATGTACACAGAATGTTGAATGTGCTGGGATCAACATTCCCATCCCTGTCTGTTGTTGTTATCAGATGCTTGACAGCCCTTGTCAGCAGTGCTGATGCCAAGTACTCCTTCCCCTATTCTGGTAATGTCAGAGACAACAGGTGCTCCATCAAAGATTCACAACGTAGCCTACAATATAAAGATGTTCTAAACAATGCATAACAATGTGTAATGAGGCTTTATGTACCTAAACAATGAGCTATAACCCCAAAAAATGTTTACAGAAGAGCACTAACAATGCATAAGGTTGGTATTCATGCTAAGCTATGTCTGTTTTAGCTTTTGGCTCTAGCTTTTTGTTTAGGTACATTAAACCTTCATTAAGCAGTTTTCTGAATGTTCGTATGGACAACCTCTTGTCTGGAAAACGCCAGCATTCAGTAGCCACATCTAGTATACCCCCACCCTTCACTTGACTGTGCCAATGCACCATGTCAGGGTGATTCAGGAAAATGGGGCCCAATGTGTTTTATTATTTTAATTTCAATGCCATTTCAGCATGTTCTGCCTATTACAACAAAGGCAAAAACAATACTGAATCAATGTATTTTGGAATAATTATTTAACATAACTATTCCAAGAGGAAACTTCCCACTGATTTAACTTAAAAACACTTGCTACTGCAGCTACAGTTCAGTTGCACATGTTATTTTAATAGTTTCCCACTGCTGTTCATAACTATTAAGTCATTTAATAATTAAACTAATGTTTTTTTAAACACTGCCATATTTTTTTCAGTCTTCTGTGATTTTCAAGAACTCTGCGGTGACTGCTCAATGACTGTAGGAAATATTTTCTGTGACAAAAACCCAGCCTTAAAAATCATTCTTTATGAAAAATGCTTTTTTTAACTACTGTAGCATATTTTACTTCATATTTAGTGATTTTTCCATTCTACTAATAGAGCTGGTTCTGATGACTGAGAGAATTTTGATATTTTAAATTTCCATTCCATAACACCCTACCATTAAAGGTGGATCTCACTTGTACTGTCAGGAGGGGTTTATATCAAGCTCTATGAAGCGATTCGGTGACAGAGGCTTACTACGTCTGAGATTTGTGCGGATAATCTTAAGCAGAAAGTGTCCTTTGCTGGAGATTTCTCAGACATTTTGGTGCAGTATTAAGCACTCTCCAGAATGCTGTTCATAAAGAACAACAAGCAATCAGACACTTCCTCACTTTACCTTTTGGGTATGCTCACTATGAAATCAGAGAAGTGGAAAATATAGCTTTCTTACCTTGACAGGCAAGCTATAAAATATATTTTATTATAAACTATATTTTAGATATATTGCAACCTTGTATTCCTGCATGGAGTGAAAATAGGGTAAGTAGTAAGTAAGCATTTATAAAGAGCACCCTTTTGTTCATAATAGATAAGGTTAGGCTGCAGAGAGGGGCACACTAACCCTAGTTCAGCCATTCTACTCGATCCATTTCTTAGGATGGTCAGACTAGGGGTGGAAATAAGGGCCATTAAGCCTTTATAAGGGGGGGCGACATGGCTCAGGCAGTAAGAGCAGTCGTCTGGCAGTCGGAGGGTTGCCGGTTCGATCCCCCGCCCGGACTGTGTTGAAGTGTCCCTGAGCAAGACACCTAACCCCCAAATGCTCCTGACGAGCTGGTCGGCGCCTTGCATGGCAGCCAATCGCTGTTGGTGTGTGAATGGGTGAATGAGAAGCATCAATTGTACAGCGCTTTGGATAAAGGCGCTATATAAATGCCAACCATTTACCATTTCTCACAGCAAACAGACCATGGACTAATATAAGATTCACTTTAAATTGGCATCTAAACTGAAAGAATATTTTGGAATCTGTAAAGTCAATCAGTGTTTCATTAGCCATTAAACTAACTGGTGAAGGCTACCTACCTTGCAAGATTAAAAGTTTGTGAAGAGCATTGGCAGATATTATATTTATTCTGAGCTCTACGATCTTGAAGTCACTCTTTGGATTGTTTCAATTCATAAAGAGGCTGTCTGGCCTGCAGAGGGTACGAGTTTGTATTCAGCAGTTAAAAGGTTCGGGTTTTGTGCACTCACATCCCATTAACACGCTTGAATTATATTCTTATCTTTAGTACCTGATGGGAGGATCGCTTGCAGCATGGGGGACAGATCTATATTATGATCATGGCTGCTGGGATGTCCCTCAGTATCAAGAAAGGCACGTTGGCTTCGGAAGGGTCTCATTGTCTGTACTATCTGATGGGAGACGGCTGAATTCACCCCACAGTGAGGAAGGTTGAGATGATAAAAACACAGTCCCAGACCTTCGGCGAAACGGCAGGCAAAGTTCCTGAGGTTAGTGGGGTAGTTCAAATGATTTATTGCTCTATTGTTGTCCACTGTCCACACACAGGCATTATGAGACTGTTGAATTAAATCCTCGTAGCTACCTGGCCTTACCTAGGAAAAATACATGAAGGCTGGTTTTTGTTCTTAGTTTTGGTATTGGCATTGATAGCCAGGTTCAGTGTCATCTGCCTGTGGCCAAATTGAATGGCAATACAGACTTGCATCAGTAACAAAATGACAAATATTGTGTGACAAGCCAAATGGGAACCAGAACAAAAAACTTATATAATAAATAAATAAAGATAGAAAATATGATAGAAAAATGGCAACTTTGTAAAAATGTATGTGGTCTAGCATTTTTATAAATTGAAACAGCTCAGGAAAGCCTGAATTAACTGCACATTAATTCAGTGCACATAAAGCAAATTACTGCAGTAATTTGTAAGAAAACGATCCCACATCTTGGTTACATCTTAAATGTGATCGCTAAGTAGACATGCAGTACAGACTGCAAAACACAGGCTTCTTCAAGTGACACCAGACAAAAAGCAATTTGCAATACACCAGCCTTGGTGGTCATTATAGCTGTAGTACATTTTTAACACAAACTCTTTATGTAATGATCAGTGCACTTCACCATTCGCTAGAAACCATCAAGATAATCAGTGTTGCAATGATGATTCTGCACCATAATTGGAGAAGATTACACAGCTCTGGTGTCAGATGATGAAAAAATGAGTGTAATCTCTCTCTCTCTAACTCTCTCTCAAGCACACAAACCAATTATTTTATATGTTCATATATTTCATTTTTTTCCAGTATGAAATTATATAACATATTTACGTTTTAAATTTGGGGCTCTGTACCATGTTTTGGTGAAGGGGTCTGGGTTTACAAATGTTACATTTTTTAATAAAACATACAATTTTAACTTCAACCCAACCACCCCTAAATTGCAGGCATCAAATTAAACTACAGACTGGTAGATGTTCTGGAGTTCTACCAAATCCAAAATAGTAGGAGAATAGTGACCTTTATTAGAAAACACCTGTATAACTAGACTTTAAGGCCTTCAGCTGTTATAAGTAGCCCTAGTCTGCACAGAAATAAGTATTAGTCTTTGATAGTGTAGTAGGGATTCAATTACAATTCAAGACAAGCGAGGCACGTGTTTGTTTTACGTCCACAATGCAGTCAATCTTCTGAGAATTAATTGTAAAAAAAAAAAAAAAAAACATAATTTACATTTTGCCAGAATGAAAAATACCACCCAGCCAGCCAGCAGCATTTTTTTGCAGCAAATTGCAGCATTTTAAACAGTCGTATTTGTACAGTACTCTTGGTTGTTCACAAAAGATCCTGGTAGAATAGACAGGATAAATAAAGTGATGTAAATACACGAATAGACTGATTGATTTCCCTTATTCTCCTTTGTTGGCAGGTATTACTACACCTGTAAAACACCTTGATTTAATCAGCGCTATTGGCAAAACCTGAAAGAGGACCGTCAAACTGTCACAAGGAGACATCGGAGAAGCTTGACTGTTTGGGTGGGGAGGAACTCCACAGCAGAAGTGCTGATGCATTCATCTTAACACCATTTGTCCTGAAAAGAAATTTAGAGAACAATTTGTCCTTATATAGCTTTCTGTGATAGTATTCATCAAGGAATACAAAAATAAAATCACTTGTGTTCAAATTCAAATTTTATTCTGTTCTGTGAAAGACCCGTACAAATGATCCCCCTTCTGATTTGCATCCATAAGTGGTCCGCATATATTTCTTTTCTCAGTGTCTCATTTGGCACAGTGAAATAAATTGTGTATGTGCGGATTCCTCCAGAGGATTTTGGACTGGAAAAACAAGAGGATATACATATTTGTGTTCATGGCAGTCCTGAACTCATTTAAATGTGGAATGCTTTCAATTTTCGTACAGCATTTTGTCATCTATTATCACCCCCAAGAATTCCTCAGGAGATTTGCTTGTGATAAAACCAATTTGGTTATGGACATACAGTATGTCTTACTGATTTTATTATTATTTTTAAATGTGCTTTTTTAGAAAATAAGCACTGTGTGTGCATGTGCGAGTGTGTGTGTGTGCGTGCGTGCGTGCGTGCGTGCGTGCACTTTTATCTAGCTATGATAATCGGTACTTCATCAATTACTATTACATACAATATGGGATTGTGCAGTCTGTGGTACAATGTGGTCACAGATAACATCACAACATGCATCACAGATTTCTGAGCTTGTCACCAAATGACAGGTTGGCACAGGGTCCTCATTCGAGTGAGTTAACTCTGCAGAACGTCCTGCTCCATCTCCTTAGGGAGAACAGGCAGAACAATTTGAGACACCTCACAATGTCACAAGTCACTCATCCGACAGCAAAGGCGCTGCTAATGTGCCGAATAGCACTAATGATCAAGGGGGACACAAGCTGGACGGGGCCCAAAAATGTCTGGATTGATAGGAGGAAATATCATCAATGCCATCAATATTTCTTCTGAGAAGCCCAAAATCCCTGTCTATGAGCTACAGTAGGACATGGACCTCTTCATTGTCTCCCTAATATTGAGCAGTACCCTTGAAATGTATTACAGTGGCTTACTCCTCATGCTAAAAGAGAATAAGTGACAGAAGTATATGTATATACATATAGATATACATATAGGTACATATATACATATACATATACATATAGGTACATATATACATATAGGTACATATATGTACATATATATACATATACCTATACACATATATACATACATATATATACATATATGTATAGATATGTATATATATATGTATATATGTATCTATATATATGTATATATATGTATATATATGTATCTATATATATATATGTATATATCTATATATATATGTATATATATATCTATATATATATATGTATATATATATATCTATATATATATATGTATATATATATATCTATATATATATATGTATATATGTATATCTATATATATATATGTATATATATGTATATATATCTATATATATATATGTATATATATATATCTATATATATATGTATATATATCTATATATATGTATATATATGTATATATGTATATATATATATGTATATATATATATATATATATATATATATGTATATATGTATATATATGTACATATACATATACATATACATATACATATACATATCTCAAAAATAAAACTTCACAGTCAAATCTAAAAACTAGTTGTCTTGAAGAAAAAGGATAGAATCTTGAGAAATAAAACTATTTGCTGTTTATTCCAAAACATTTCTTAAACATGAGTATGGATATAATTCAATCTAACATCTGGTCAGGGCCTTTTCCAAAAAAAAATATTCCTTCAAGCGATACCAAAGCCTTTTTTAATCAACGGAAATCAAAATGAACACTGATTATTTCAAAGGTTTTGTAAGAAATGTTTTCCAAGTTCAATATCTAAAATGCGAGACACCTGAACCCATAATTTCATATGAAGCTTGAAGTCAACAATATTTTGAAACCTGAAAGCAAAAATGATTTCCCTCCAGAGTGGATAAAAGTACCACACTTAATATCATGAAAAATGTGATGGAAAAGTACTGAATAATTTCCACAACTCACTTTGTCACATATTCGCAGACTACATAAAAATAATCTTTATGGGAAATGATGATGCCAGCAGGTAGAATACTAATTGAAAGCTCTCAGTACTGTTCCGATCATATATAATGGAATGCAGACTTCAGAATGCTTAAAACGATCTCTATCAAATAAATACATTACTACGGCTTAAAATACAGTCAGGTTGCAAGTGGGCACAATTAAAGCTTTCAGATTGAAATGATGTTCAGTTTGAAATGGCCAGTTACTGACTGGTACATAAATATTTGCATTATTTTTAGTTCATTGCTTGTTTATTATTCTCTGTCTTAAAGGCAGCAGATAACTGAAACTGTATTACTGAAGTTATATAACTGAAGCCCCCAGTTCATTTCAGTATAGTTACATTGGCATAACACAAAGGAAATGTACATCTTTACATCTTGACCCACACAACAAAAATGGTTTAGTTTCAGTCCCCTGTTCCCAATTGTAATTGTACTGGCATGGTTCTGCCATTGAAGGTAACCTAGTTCAGTGATATTAAAGATGGATGTGGAGAGTGGAGAGATGGTGAGCACCGTTTGGTCCCCTTCAGTGCCCCATATCGCTTTAATTACTTATATTGCCACAGGCCTTTACTCTGCACTGCATTGGATCTCAAAGGCGCACTGTCGTTAAGCTCCATCTAATGTTGTATATGACTGGCCGTTTATCCTTGTATGTATAATTCATAATATATATCATATTTTATATATAGATATATAATATTTTTCTTTATATTCAGTCTGTATTCTGTCCATGCTATATGGTTCAGATCAATAAGAAGTCATGCTATATAGCAAAGCTACATTTTTCTGATCACCAACAAACTTCAATATAAGCAAAGTGCAAATAACTGAGAAGGATCTGGAATATTTTCCACATCTGATTTTATATTTATTGAACAACAACGGCAAACACACTGACCGGGTCTTAGAACATGCTAGCATTGATAGTGAATGAGTGAAATGTGTTAAAAAATGCCATGCATTGAGAATCTTTTTTATTTTACACAGTATTAATTCCAGATATAGTGTTCTTTTCTCTTCCATGCCTGGATAGGACAAGATGTGGGGTCAGGAAAAAGAGAGACAGGGTCAATTATAATTTAATAATATTTACTTGTGTAATATATTAGTCTGGCCTTTGACAACTTGAAGTTCCGGATGAAGAAATGTGATTATTGTGCTGCTAGAGATGAGGCATGGGGATATAAAGGCTGGAGTCAGCAGCAAATCAGAGCGGGTAGAAGTGATCACACCTGGCTCAAGGAGCATGTGCCAGTCCCCCAAGCCCAGCTGAATGGGGGACCGGCCAGCCTGGCTGTCAATCTGGTCAGGGGATGTCGGGGTAGCATGGGGGTCACGCTGGCCATAGGACAGGGGCATTTACCAGCACTTCAGAGTCCAACAGTGAAGGGCAGACAACAGCCAGTGAAG
Source organism: Conger conger (assembly GCF_963514075.1). Lineage (NCBI taxonomy): Eukaryota > Metazoa > Chordata > Actinopteri > Anguilliformes > Congridae > Conger > Conger conger. The sequence goes on along the minus strand of NC_083777.1, from coordinate 17,901,123 downwards.
GAGACAGAGTAGCATGGGATGCTGGGAGACGCTGAGCAGCTGGCTAGACAGAGTGGTAAAGTAGTAACCCAGGCATTTTACACAAGCTGAGAGACACTGAACCAGTGCATTATGTAACAGAGTGCAGATGTGCACAAAAACTCACTTTGCTGAGATTTTAGTGAAATATTAATGCACTTTGAATCGCAACCCAATGCTGTGCTAAAATGTACAAACTCTTGCATTAAACTTCAAATGAGACTTGTGCTTGTCCTCACTATTTATATCAGTGTTACTTTATGCACAGCATTGAAGCAGCTTTTGCCAATTATGTTGGTAAAAGCTAAATATTTTGGAATGTAGATTAAAAAGTCATTGGTCAAAAGTTATTCATTGCCAAAATCATTTGACTTTTGCAAGACATGTTTATCTGCTGAAATATATTCCCAATATTTAATTCTGCTTTGCACAACATTAAATATCCCTTTTAAGCATAAGTGTGAATTAATTGTGCATTTAAAAAGTTTGCTGTTGGTTAGGGAGAAATATTTCACCAGCATAACTGAAATGGTTTGCCAAGAGAATACTTCATGAGAAATAGTGATACAATCAAAACCAGTTTTATAGCCCTAAAGTCCTGAAAATAAATGCACATTCACAGCGAAGGACCAGGAGCCTTGCCAAAATGACTGGAACATGCAACTACATAATGGAAAAACTCACATTCCTGCGATCAGGACATTTTGGACTTTTGTATCTTTGGAACTGAAATATATATGATAATTTAATACAGCCATCCCTCCAGACAGCTTTATTACTTATTTCCTTGCTGTCTGCTTTCACCAGCTGTACAATGCTGCAGCATGAGGGACACTGGAGCTGAAGCGCGCGTTCTCTCATCCCCTCCCGTGTGAGCCAGCGCCTGCTTTCTGTGCTGCGAGCCACACAGCACAATACACTACACGAGCGCTGCTGCCTGTTGGAGAAAGTCATTCATCGCACTGGCGAAAGGAAACCGGTGGGTTCTCGGGGCCTCATTTCTAAACGGTACATACGCCATTTCTCAATGGACTTTGGATTTGTCACCTATCTGCATGCACATTTTGGAGGCTATGGGAATTTGATGGCTACTTTGATGGTAAAGTGGTGTAATGCAGATACATGTCCGACAGAGCCTTCTTATCATATCCCTTGTTGGAAGAACATCCATGCCTAGTCATTTCTGTCTTTTTTTGGTTAGTTTGAAACTTGATATTTAAGCATCCAGACTGTGTAAAGATACCGTAACATCGCCGGTGACACCTATGTATTAGGTTCAGAGTTTCATCTTATACAACCAGGAAGGTGGTATACAGTGCCACAGTACAGACGTATGAGATTGAAGTGCTCTTTTATCCCAGAATTCATTTCAATACTGAACGTGTCTAATTTAGATTTTCTAGTGAGGGAATCGGGGAGTTATTGAGGTGGATGTAATATCTGCATGTTTTGTGTGGATGTATCAGTCTTTCATGTTTGTAACTATGTTAAACTTTTATAGTAGTGCGCAGAAATTTAGGCATATTTTTGCACCCCACTGTAGCTTGCTTTAACATGCAATCTAAATGGATGCATAATGAGACAATGACCTATTATATTGCATTACATATTGAATAATGTCTTACCATGGGCTCAAAGTGTCCCGACTCAATTAATAGCAACAATTATTATTAATGTGAGGCTATGGTCGTGCAACCTTACAAGTACCCCCCAATGACGGCGGTAGCAGACACAGCTCGCGGCTTTAATATCCGACCACTTTTTAATTTCTAAAATGGATAGGCTGCTGGGACAGAACACATCAGGAGAACGTCTCACCCCTTTCTTTAAAACATTCAGCCCCCGAGTGATCAGAATGTGTGCATTCAAGAAAAAAGTCATTTTACATCAGAATAAACAGACAAGTCTATATCACATTGAGTCAGTTCAGAAGAAAGCTGCAGGGGGTCTGTGTGGAGAATCTTTGAAAAATGTCTCTATTAATCTTCCGTTTACTTCTGAAAACTGCATTACCCAGGCCGGTCAGCCTGACAACAGGCACTTAAACGGAATCAGCATTTCAATGCAAACCCCTACCCCTTTGTCCATGTTGACCAAACCTATTATTTATGAGTTCAAAAGCAATTCATCATGAATAGAAAGTGATACTCCATTCGAAGCATTTACATTTCTAGAGGGTGATCCAGTTTACAAAGTTCCACAAAATTTTCCCAAACCAGAATGATGCATTGCTGTATTCATATATATGCAATAATCAAATAATGGCTCTAATGAAATATTTTGCATTAAAAACAACAAATCTCCTATGCAGTCAATCTCATTCTATTGATCCTACCCACTCCTGAAATAAATTACAAATCCAATTTCCCTCCAGATTACAACAAAAATATTTGTTGAGATTCAATTTCACTTCTCAATCAATGAGAAGAGGATGCCATCTGTGTCTCATAACATAGGGGTAAAAATTAGACACATTTCAATACAATGTCAGGGGAAAATGTTTTGCCATCTTTGTGGGAACTGGACAATAATAAGCCTAATTTAATTGAATTAGTTTTGTTACAGAGTGGGTCATTACATGCACGTGTCCCATGGAGACTGCTGAGGAATCACTAATTGCTCTTTACCTGCTTGTAGGTGTGTAATGCAGGCAACATGCTTTGTCAAGGACAATGTGCTGTCCTGATGGGAGGGTTGGTCTTCATGAAGGCTGAAAGACAGAGAGCAGGCATTAAACCAAGTATACTTAGAGCGGTTTCCATCCACAAAACTACCAGAAACTCTTAGTTGTTCCAACTCTTAGAGCTCATTTTGAATTTGAATTTTAGTTCTCTTATAAATGACCAGTCACATTCTGGATAGCAGGCGGGAACATATTGGAATGATCTTAAACGTGGCACAAGGCCAGATTTGAGGACTTCTAAGTGTAGGTAAGACTTTGGTTATTCATTAGGCTGCTGCTGCTATGCAAAATCAATTTAATTAACAATATTCCGTGTCTAGAGACTTGTCTATAACGTGAGGTGGATGTTGGTACCTGCCAGTCGCATACTTGAGTTTGGGATGCATTTGACCTGACTGTAAACTTCCGTACTTCATATACACACTAGCCTTGAGACAAGGCCAATTTAATCTTCCTCAATAACAAGACACAACTGTGTCCTGACTGACACCCACAGTGGCAATCACTCCCCCTTTCTGCTCTCTACTGGCTAAGAACTGCACATTGATCATAATTTAGAGCCTCTTTTATACAAGTAACTGGATAAGGTGAGTTGTACGTAACTAACTGGCTCTCCAGGACCAGGGCTGTAGGCCTGGCCTAAGTGACAATAGCGAATGCAGATGGCCTACCAGTCTAATTCTGGGCATGAAAACTATGTGTTAGGTTTCAAGCCTTGTGTTCTTTTGTAAATGTTTTTTTTCTCCCAGAAAACCAAAATGGCTGGTTTGTATATGTTTATCTTCCAAACAGACTCTCAGTCAGTTTTCCCTTCTTTCTCCACTGTTTGCCAAGTGAGCATCCTCAGATGTCTGTATAATCCACCATTCCTCCTGTCTATGGACCTGCAACACGGCACTTTCTCTGAAGGAATGAAAGGATAAAACTTAAGAGCAGATAAAACAGGCTTTGTTGTGGTCAGCCACCTCCATGGGGACGGTTTCACACCCAGTAGACCGAGACTGAGAATGTATATTCCTCTCACATGTAGCCAGATGAAGAGTTTTGCCTCAGCTCTGAGCTAGGTGGTGTAGGTGAAAAAATAAACTATTTTGTCTCCCTGTCCCTACTGTAAACCTGCGACATCTAAACTTAAAACATGAGGACCCTGCCTTTTTATTTGGATGATGAAAAAGTTTTGTATATCAGGACAAACTAAGGGTTTCACATCCATCAGACTTGCACTGTAAATACTGACATATAGTACACCCTCCTCTATATATATCAGGCAAGAGAGGAAAAATCCAGTTTGTCTTGCCGTCTTACACAGCCATGGAAACTTCAACTTGGATTAAAACTCAGAAGGAAAATGGAAGGGGTTGGTGTCTATCAGCAATAATTGTCTTCTCAAATATGCTATAACTGGGCTAGGTTTGTATTTGTATTAAATACAATACAATACCATACAATGCAATACAATATATTAACTCACATTAGTAACACTGAATTGATTAACATGATTACCATTTTAAATTATGCTTTCATTTGCAAAAAATAAATAAAACACAATTAAATGGAAAAGTATTAAAAACCATAATGGTTGAATCAACAAAGCAGCAATAACAGTAATCATCTACATTTTTAAAAAATAGTGATTTTCTGGTGCAAGAAATTATATGCATTTTATTCTGGTAAACTATATAGTTTGGCCTATTAGCCTATTACAGTATTTTTAGGATGATCGAGGATGATCTCATGACACATGGCATGGAGCATCATCAATGTAATCTATATCTATAATACTCGGCCTTCAATATACGTGCATCTCCTACATTATCTCAAGTGAAATGCGATAACATACATACTAGGATTATTCCCATTAAACTTCATTTCAAAGTGGAAATGTGTCATTTTATTATCGGTCAGCACTTTAAAGCAAATTTGATTTTCCACAGTGACAGAATTTTACCAACTTTTTGTCACAATGTCACTGGCTCCTCTTGGACATGACAATTTTGACAGTTATGATTACTGTTAATGTCACTTACGGGGAGATACCACCCTGTGACTGTCGACTGACTCCCTACAGCTATTTGCCCATTTATCCTTGCCACAGACAACTGCAGACAAGATATGAATACCTGAAATGTTGTTGTTCACACTTTGCGTACAGGAAATAAAAGAACAAGATTCTTAAATAATTAAATTATGAAAGTGATTTTAACACTTTGCACAGAGCAAGTTTGTCAGGAATCTCTTGCTGCAGCAGCCAACCCTTGGCTACCAACCTTCCAGGTCCCAGTCATGCATCTTAGGCCAGGGACACTCAGTCTTACACGGAAAGGGCCAGTGTGGGTGCAGGGTTTTTTTTCTTCCAGCCAAGCAGTTACACACCTGATTCTACTAATCAAGGGGCTCATTCCAATCTCTTTATTTTTCTCCTTGCTCCTGACCCGGAATCGAGGTCCGCCATCATTAAGGATATTCCAGCCCGTTAATGTGTCTTCTTGCAACAGACCTAGCTTTTACTTTTGTTTTTGAGTTGGAAGTTCGGTATTCACAGTGCTGCATATTAAACAAGGGTACTGATGATTAAAATTGTGGGATTCAGAGAATAAACATATGTTTCTTAATCCTCGCTTCCCCAACAATATATATCTAATCTAAACAGAAGGCCGACTATAGCCTAGTGGTTAACTTGCTAGTCTAACCTGCATCGGATGCATTTATTTTGAAGGTCAGAAAAGTCATGACATTATTGTACAAGCAAGGGCATGTCTAGACATTGTAAAGACCCAGGGCCCAGCCCAGCAGATAATATCAATTTTCTAAATCACTTAATTCACATCCACTTTAAATGTAATTATGTTAATTGCATAACAATTATTTATTATGCCATAAGCACATGCAAAAACATTTATGTAGAGCAAAAATTAACCTTCCTTTCACTCACTTGAATCATTGTTTTGGCATTGATGGTAGTATAAACTGTGTAGATGCAAAGAAATATGTCTTCTTGCCCCTGCTCCCATCAAATATAAACCATTATACTCTCGTACATAAAAACATTGTTATCACCTTGAATTTTGCCTTGCAAATGCATTGTCTACTCACTCATGAAGGGCATCAGCTCTAAAACGCTCCCAGGATGATGGCAGTTCAGTTAATGCTGTATTGATACATCTCTAAAGTTACTGACAGCAGTAGCCTGCTGTAGTTAGCCCACACGGTTTCTTTTTTAATCCTTTTAAAGACTTTGAGAACTTGGCTACCTTTCTGCTGGCCCGTTTTCTCTAGAGATCCACTTTTGTGTTTTATGCCATTTTAATTTGCTTCACTCTAGTTCACTCATTGCTATTTCTTTGTAACTACTAGCCTGTCGCTGACATTCAAACTTCACTGCTGAAACTAGCTACAGTTAGCTTCATCATTCTGCATCATCAGAAGAAATAGACCTACAACTTCACCTCCATTCCTCCATTTCTTTCTGGAGCTAGGAGCACAAAAAGGAGCAAGGAAAAGAAGGCGGTGAAAAATAAGTGATTAGAATAATCCCCAGTAGACCCTGTGTCTCTGCTGGACCAGGGTTGACAGTCACTGACCTAGATAGTCAGCCACTGAAAACATATTTCTACAGTCCGTCTGTTTTAGTTTCTTAGCCACAATTTGCTGCACATGCGGCACAGAGCTTGGCTAAAACCGACTGGCTTTGGAGTGGGTAGCACCAAACTGCACCCAGTCAAGCTGTGTCAAGCTCCTAAATGAGTCACTGGGACAGCTGAAATCCATCTGGTGAGAAGAGGAGCTTTGTGTAGGTTACTGAACACTTGTGTTGCTTACCAAACACTAAATCAAGAGGAAAACCTGGGGGAGAAAACACTCCCTGTGGGAGGAAATCTCTGGAGAAACCTGGCTATACAGGGGGAGGCGATCCTACACTAGCTTGGTTTCAGTAGTTAAAGTTAGGTTGTAATCTATCAGAGCCACAGTGGTTGCACAGATAGCTTGAGGTATTAAAGTGGTTGCTAAAATAAACAGTGCAAGCAAAGAACTGGATATTGATATGCAGTTCGGAAGATCAAGGCAATGCATCTAAGCCTCCAGGTTGCAACATGGGCTTGGATATGGACTCAGGATTTTAATAAAGTAAAACGTTAATCAAAAAGTTAATCTGTCATCATAAATGCAAATAACAACATAAACTGTACAACTACTTATTCTTGTGATTATCGATTGGCCAATCGTGTGGCAGCAGTGCAATGCATAAAACCATGCAGATACAGGCCAGGAGCTTCAGTTAATGTTCACATCAACCATCAGAATGGGGGAAAAAATGTGATTAGTAATTTCGACCGTGGCATGATTGTAGGTGCCAGACGGGATGGTTTGGGTATTTCTGTAACTGCTGATCTTGTCAGGCAGCAAAGCAGAAGAACCAGGAAGTGTGCTGCATAGAGGTTTTTATTCAGTCCAGTAAAGTTTAAACAGAAAAAAGGGTCAATCACCAGCAAACAGATGCAATAAGGGTAATCCAAGGCAGTATCAATGTCACAAGCAAAAGTGTTTACCAGCAGGCTGTCCAGCCAGGCAGCCATACAAAATGGAATCCAGAGTTCAGACCAAAGTCGAAAACAGCAAATCCAAACAGATATTGAATATTGATATTGAATATTCAATATCAATAACAGCATGGACATATAGCTGACATATCTCCTGGGATTGTCACCCACAACACTCAGTAGAGTTTGCAGAGAATGGTGCAAAAAAACATCCAGTGAGCCTTGTTAATGAGAGAGGTCACAGGAGAAGGACCAGACTGGTCGAAGCCTACAGGAAGGTGACATTAATGCAAATAACCATGCATTACCACAGTTGTATGCAGAAGACCATCTCTGAACACACAACACATCATAACTCTAAGTGGATAGGCTACAGCAGAAGTCTAAAAAATAAGTCTAATAAATACCTAATAAAGTGCTCACTGAGTACAGCACCTTGTTCATTTAGAAACATTTGTGATATAGCTTTACGTATGAATGACTTAAAGGAGAATTCATGAATCATTAAAATAAAATACATCTTCCTCATTTTTAGTATTAGATGGGTAGATTAAAAATAATATAGATAGTAGATCTTGTTTATATCAAATCCCTTATTTTACAAATGCAAGTTTAATTTGCATTGTGTGCTTTGTTTTTCTGCATATATTCTGTTTGGGAGAACGGATGAACTAAGAAAATAATTTCTCATGCTTTGCTGCTTCATGGAGGAAACAATCAGTGTTTTGTACTGGCAACCTTTGTCTTTTTTTGAGATTAATAAAGTGTGAAATGTGCAACAATGCCTTCGCAACACATGCATATTCATAGTATGCTTAGTATAATCACACATTCACAGTAATAGAATAAAAAGAAAGCACACAGTTTCATTCATCTTCACTCATGTTTATGTATACACTCACATACACTGGGATACTAAAAGATAAAGCATATATCCATATTTAAATTTGTTTACAAAAAGATATGCAAAATAAGATGGCGGAAACAACTAAAATATGAATGAAATACTGCTGGATTAAAAAAAACATAGGAATAAAAACCCAAATGTTTGTGAAGCGGGTGGTTTGTCTTAACACTTGCCCTGACGGTAAAGGCACAACAGCACAGGTGGGGGATGAATCTGGTGGGAGAGCTCTGTGTATACATCTTCTGAACAGCAGAAATATCCTTCCTCATAGATGTATTGCCATGCACATATGGCCCGGCGAAACACAAAATATGACCTGTCCCTTTTTGCCACCTCTGCTCACGCACTCTGCAAGGGCAGCCCGATTACAAGTCGAGCCATTTTTTAATGAAAAGAATGTAAATAAGGGTCCTCCTCTGAGACCATAATGTGGATTGAACCCTTCCAGGATCAGCTGGACTCCTTTTGAAAGCCATTCGTCTGTTACAGATAAAACGGGGAGGGCACTGTCAGCTAATTCCAATCACTGTACCAGTGTAGTCACACCTAATTCATGTGGGTGTTGTACCTAATCAGTGGTCCTGCTGCAGGAATATTAAATATTTTCCTTTTCCTTTTTTTGATGAAAGTCCTTCACGCCTACTGTTAGCTCTCTGCTAACCAACTTGATCTTGTTCCCTATGACAGGGTAATTACTCCCAGAAAAAATATATTGCTATTTAGCTGCTAATTTCATTTTAAAAATCAGATTAGATCAAGTTGCAAATTGCTTTTAGCGACTCAAAGTTCCACTGATTAATGATCTCAATGGGCCGTACTCCTTCATTCATGCATTCAGATCTCTCATTGTTTTTACAGAAGGGTGTGTGCATAGACCCCCCATATAATTTGTTTTTTATAAACTTTTTCTGCACAGAGAAAAAAGGTTTTTTAAGGATTAATCATATCATGTCATGTCATGCTGATACACCAATATTAATCCACATAATTATCCAGATGATAAATATATCAATTTTATTACTGAATATTTATTAATTCCATGATGAATATGTCATATCAAAGTTTAATTCAGTTTCTTCTCTGCAGCTTCAAACTACAAATAATTTAATTAAAGAAATCATTTCTGCAATCCGTCCACTCCATTTTAATTACTGTATGCGTATATTAAACATGTTTACCTTGTTTTCATGTTCAAGTCAACTTTTCACACCAATTACCCAAAGGAGGCATGGCAGTGGGCATGGCATTTCACAAAAAAACACTAACTTCTGAAGCCACAACTTCCTTTCAAGATGTTTTCTACCAACTACTGCCAGGCAAAAATCAGGTACTGCAATCTCAGGAAGCCTGAAAAATGAAATATACAGCCAAGGAGAAATAGAAAAGAGCACACGGGCCATTTCCTGACCTGCCGGCAGACTTCCACCTGTCAGAGCGATTGCAGAGGCCTCTGTCAGCAGCCCAGCCATTTCTTTAATTGCTCCACCCTGGCCTGCTCCACTGACCGATCCGAGCTGCACACTCCGTGCCCTCGAGCAACTGATTCTGTTGTCTGTCAGTCTCTTTATCAAGACTTTAAAGAGCTAGTGTTTTCTTTTTTCTTTCATTGCGGGCCAACACAATGTCACTGAGCATAGTTTTTTTTCAGATTTTCCATGAATGATTTTGCATGTAAAACGGGTCATTCCCAGTGCAAAGCAATGCGTCTCCATCACAGTCTCCATCCAATCATGGTTTATTTGTGCATTTGTTAGGCATATTTATGTTATATTAAGTGTCATACAGATGCTATTTATAATGTAACATACAGCCATGCTGAAAGCAGCTTCAAAGTGGAGTTCACAGAAAGCAGCACACATGAACCCCAATCCACTACCAGTGACTCATTCAACAGACCTGCTCCAAATGCAGTTAATCAAGAACCTGTCAGGTGCCACAATACATTTTCCCCAGAGATAAAGCACAATGTAATTACACCTTTCCAAGTATAGTGGATATCGACATATTTGAATCACACCATATGAAATATTGAACATTCCAAATTCATGGCACTATGTTGCATGAGTAGCTAAGACCACATACAACATAAATGCTAATTTTATCAGTTGATCAGATGCTATACTGGGAACAAAATAAAATGGAGGTCAATAAATATGTGTCATATGTTGATATGTGGGTTGGGCAGATGGGTTAAAGGATGGATGAATATCGATCGATTGCAGCCACCAAAACTACCAGGGATGGCTCTAGTCAAGAAGGTAATTCCGACAGGGGAGGTGAGCAAACATTTTCAACAAAATTATTTTCCTGAGTATTAGCCTATAGACTCTTTATTCAACCATGTCAGTAAACTGCATCATCTGAATAAAAGAAATGCACTCCCAAGGGTTGCTTGCATGTTGAGAAAAAAAAACAAGAAGAAACGGCACAAATGCACACAAGGTTTTTCCTTCCCTCTGCTCTCATGAGCTCATTTCCATACAGACCTGCACAGAAACGTGAGAACAGCTTGACATTCCTGCCTTTTTCACAGGTGAAAGGTGTTTCACCTCAAACAGAAGCCCTTTATTTTTATCTTTACATGACACAGAAATGGTTGTGTCATGAAATAAAAAAAAGTTTGAGAAAGTTGAAGCAAGATGCTCAAAGGTTTTTCTTCTTTTTTTGGGAGACAGCCAAAGCCCCCAGCTATATTCTTGGAGGACGGGGGATCGTGATCAAATAAACAGTAAACTGTGCCTTTATAGACAGACTTGACTAAGGGGCAATGAGAAACATCTGAGACCATTACCAATCAATCTCAGCTGTGATTGGGAGGCTGCCACTGTCCATCGTCCTGTAGGTCTCCCTGGAGATAAGCAAGAAGCTCGAACAGCAAGAAAAACAGAGGGGAAACGGATACTTTTCTGTAAACCATTTTCTGTTAGCTGTGTTCTTTATTCACAGGATAAACCAGTTTTGAGTCATTTAACGGTGCCTAGCTGTGTTCTTTATTTACAAGATAAACCAGTTTTGAGTCATTTAACTGTGCCTAGCTGTGTTCTTTATTTACAGGATAAAGCAGGAGTCTATTCAATTTTGAAGGTTTTTTTTCTTTAATCACAGTTACATCATTGACATGACCTGTGAGTTGCTATATTTCTTTAAAATTCTTTCACATTTTTTCTATTGATTTCAGGGACTACATAGTAGGGAACTTTCAGGTGCTAGGCAAAGGTAATGCAAAGTGTCTTACAGGTGCGTTGAACTCAAGATTGAAGATTGTTTCAAGTTTACAGAAAGCTTCTCAAGAGTTACGCACCGGTACAAGAAAGCAAGCAGCGCTCTTGCAGGAGGCATGCATACAGTTCAGAACAAAGTCTGACTGCTGTGCTGGAGGCTCTGTTAGCCTCACTAAGCATCAATGTGTTGACCATCCGGATATTTACAAACAGCATGTTACAAAGTTACCCAAGTTAAAGTTTGCTTCCTGTGTGCTCAACTTTTATTTCTCTACAGGGGCAATGAATTGGGTGTCAAGTCAAGTCAAGTCAACTTTATTTGTATAGCACATTTACATGCATTACATTACATGTGGTAACACAGTACATGGTACTGCATTCATATGTCATACAGCGTAATGAGTAATGATTATTTAAAATTACTGCCACTATAAGTCAGCAGTGCACTCAGATAACCTTGTAAGAAACATACCGTTTTCTATGCAAGAGTGAGGATTTGTGTTCAGACATGACAAATACCTTTGCTTGAGCAAATTGTAAGCTACTCAGTACTTTTCAGATAATTTACCTTTATTTTAGGCAGCTGGTATTTCATATTTCAGCTACGTCGGCTTACACATCCAGTTAAGGCACTCTTCTATCGCATGGATGGACCCCACAGTCTAGTATCTTGTGATTCATGCTTTCATATCCATAGTTTATGACCCTTTATTATTTTTTCACCTTACTGGTGAAGGATTGCAGAAAATTAAACTTGACATTTGAATGTGGAAGAACCTATGCACTTGTAAGTCGCTTTGGATTAAAAGTGTCTGCCAAATGACAAACATGTAAATGTAAATGTAAATGAATATACAACATGAACAAAGAAGTTATGACTATATGTCCGTTGTTGCTCTCCGGAATCATCCGTAGCATCGCTTCCTCGAATGCAGTTCTACAGTTAAACAACCAACTGGTTAACTGGACAGTTAAATAACCATGGACAACTTGGATGAACATAATGCAACTGAGAAATCATTAAGACAGCCTTTCACCAAAGTAGAAATAAATAAATAAAACATTTCACCTTAACCTCAGATACTAAAATTCCGACCAAAATAACCATTGCAGTTCAAATTGGCAGGGGTGTTTTAGTGATGCACGTCAAAGAGAACAGACTGTGGTGTCAATCAGGGGGTGAAACCTGCCATTATCCTCGGGAAGGAAAGCTTGCTGCCCGCCATCCGTCTCTCCACTACACCTTCGAAAAAATAGCTATCCTGTGACATGCCACTGGATTAATCTTGGGAGGCTTGTTTTTGTTTTTTTTCTTATTGAATTGCATTTTCCTGGAGATGGCATGAGTCTTTTGATTGAATGCAGGGGTTATTTGTGTGCTGGATACCAGTGAACATAGAGCCATAGGATTACCGCTGGGAAAGATGAGAATGACCGCTATAGCTCACATTAACCCCCTGTTGATATGTTTGTACAGCTAGAGCAGTAAAGTTCCTTGCAGGATTCTGGATGAGGAGGATTTTTTTGTTTGTTAACAGTGTCTCTTCTTTAGATTGAAAAAAGACCATCAGAAATTATATACATTACGTCAAAACCAATTATTTTATGATGTGGAACATGAAAAATGTATGGATTGAGAAATCCTACAAAATGCATAATTCTTACCGGTGCAAGCATACTATGGCGACCTGAAGGAACATTGGCAGAGGCGACATTCATAGAGTTGTATAAAGGCTATGGAGATGGGCTTTTCTTCTTGGGCTGGAGCTGTACGTGCCCTGTGAGAGTGCCAATGCCCAGGTCCTGAAGGGCTTTCAGAGGGTGAACACAAGCAGGAAGCTCTAACCATGGCCATACTCTTCCAACACCACTACATCACATACCCCAGCTGGGTCGATGATATGGTATAACATGTGTAATGATGCCAGTTGGACACACACACACACACACACACACACACACACACACACACACACACACACACACACACACACACACACACACACACACACACACACACACACACACACACACACACACACACACACACACACACACACACACACACACACACACTAAAACTGAACAATATTTAAGCTGTATCTATACCGTTGGGCACAGGTTGCCTCCCATCATGACTCAGTCACTTCTTAGTGCTACAGTATACTGTACCAGAGGTCATACGTTTTGCCATTCACTGATCTTTTTCAAGTTTGTAATCATGATATTTTTTGGCATGAAGATTAAATAAGGGAGTTTTACAGTGTTTCCACTGATGCAAAAGAGGGATTTATCGCTTTGCTTGTCAACACTGGATGTTCTAGAATGTTTTATACATTTCTATAAACTTCAGTCCTTGACAGCTGTAACATTTGCCAATGATTTATTAATATAACAAAGTTCCTTCAAGGGAAACCTTTTTTCTCCCTTTTCCTGACTGAAAATAATAATTTAAAAAAATTAAATTGGAAAGTGCACTGGAGAGCTCTGAACATGTAAACAAATGTAACTTTCTCAGAGACTAAATTACAGGACACTGTGCAGTGATTGGAGCTGACAACAGTGAGTCTATTTCAGTCACTCAGTCACTGATTCCACTCACTCAGTCCATCCACTCACTCGTTGATTCCATCCAAGCAGTCACTGATGCATGCAACACCTAAGAAGTTAAATCAAAGGAGTTAATCATCAGTCATCTTTCCACTGAAAACTGTTTTGCAGTCACCGTTAAGTGGTGAACACATGCAGGCACACACAGCAGGTTTCTTATGATTCGGTTTAAAAAGGAATTGCAGCGCTGCGGGAAATTGTCCCTCCCTCTCTCCGAGATGAGCGAGGTGATACGCGGCAGGCTCCAGGCACCCGAACGTACGCAAAGGCAGTTTTCAGGTCTCGGAGGCAGTGAGGGATTCAAGTAGATGCTGATCGTAGATACGCCTCAAATGGGGTGGTGGTATGTGGAACCCCTGGCTGGTTTCAGTAAAGAAAATACAGAGAATGTGCTTGATATGATGTGTATTTCAATTGCCTATTGGCAGCTGGTCATCAGTAGTACTCAACCTTGTCCAGCTCAAGAGCCATGTTGATACAAGAAAATATTTTCTCAAGAACCACATTTCTAAACCATACTTTTTTTTGCAATGAGCCTAGTATTACGTTAAGGAATGAAAAGTGCATTAACTATAATTCATTATTACCTGATAGAAAACTAAAATTTCTGAATAACTATTTGGATGGATAAATAGTACTCTGGGTCAGTGGAAAGATACTTTCATTTTATTTTTGGGTGAAAAATAAATAAGATACTCCACTCCATTTAAAGTGGAATATCTGCGTCTGGAATAGGACTAAACGTTGTGTCGAGATACATTCATATAAAATCATATGTTAAAATGGGATGCTACATTAAAAATACTTTCTTGTGTTTTCTTGTGTGACAGTACTGGTCTATTTAGGTTCCAATATTGGCAGATTTTTAAATCCTAAACGTATTACTTTTTCATAAATCCATTGAGCCAGTTTCTGGTGCTACAGTAGAGGAGTCCATGATATATGGAGATTTATTTTTATTTTTATGTACAGCCAGTCTTTTTCAGTTCTTTTGGAAATCACCTCTAATATTTATGGAGTCTACTGCTGTTTGAACTAGGCTTATTAAAAAATAAAAGACTGCCATTCAATAAAACACCTAATCTTCTTTGAATACCAAGTCAGTCTCCAGTAAATATGTTTTTTGGAAAAACCAGATGAGGAACTGGAAGGGGGGACATTTAATGGCTGCCGAAAACAAAAGCATGAACCAAGCAGCAATATAAAATTATAATGGGTTGAGGGATTATGGGATTATGTGATGCAGACAAAAAACCAAAAAAAAAAAAAAACCTGATTGAATGTATGATAGATACCTGAGCATGTGGCTTGTTCTTTATTTGTACCATCTCAATCCTTAAATATTGCAGCTGTGTTTGTTGTTTACATTTGGGTTTACATTTTGGCATCATAAAAAATAATTTATGGACAGAATGCAAACCTGCCGTTTTGTTTTTAATAAATATCTTTCGGAAAGATTCCGCAAAGTCTCATTTGAATTCAGACTTCTTTTCGCCCTCAAATTAATGCTGGGAATTGATTTATATTCCAAAGCATCCAGCTATTTATCAGGCTCAGATAGAAAGTAGCTGGGGATTTTCATTGACATGAACACAGGAGCCAAAGACCTATCCCCTGGATTTTTCTGATTTACTCAGTAAACATTTAGTGACTGTTCATTCTCAAGAGAAGATTCTTGATTGCTCATTTGTCATTGGCAGACAGCACATCCTTAACTGTCACTTTGTATACTCGGAGCATTTGCACAGTCTCTGGTCATTTGCTGTGAGATTTTAATAGACATTCACAAACGGTGTGATTTCAGGGCTCTTTCCTCAATTATGAGCGTGGTGATAAATGTTCAGGCTGGGGGGGCAGATGGGGTAGTCTTTTTTCTACTCCAAAAATATGTCCCATATAATAAATATATTAAAAAAAAAGGGTATTTCTCACAAAACATTTCCACATTATGCATTGCATCAATTTCCCAACATGCTGCAATATTTCATGTTTTTATTGTCTACATTGGACTTGCTTATAATTAGCTGGTGTAGCCATATCAGATTTACTCTCCTTTGAATTAATATGCATTAGTGGGTTCAAGGGGCTCATCATCTAACTGAATACAAACATCAGTTCCAAATGGATAACTATATAATGCAGTAACTATATAATAGAAGGATCTACATGAATACTTCCATATTAGGTATTGAGGTTATATTGAGATATTATGTGGTGTTGGTTGTTTTTTCTCTCTGTGCCACAAAAATGACTTCAACTATACCTTCAAAGTCTCTAGCCATGTTCCTGAAGCCACATTAATATTAGAATATGACTGCTGTCGAGCAAAGGAATGACATTCACTCCTATTTCACGGAGCCCCCTTCTTGTATTTTTCTGGCTAAAGCCACATCCAGCTGGCTGTATGGAAGTTGCATGATGATATTGTGGGCCTTAAAATGGATTTGAATGTTGATAACACAAAGTTCATGTTATTTTCTCCAAATGCTGGCTCTACTTACTTGCATATTTGAACCTTAAATGGAGCACAAAGAGTGCCTCATTATAAGTATCTGGCAATCTGGATTGATGGTGAGCTCTCTTAAGATGCATATAGATAGCCTAATTAAAAAAACTGGGGGCTATGCTTGGCTTCTTGTTTGGGAATAGGTCCTGCTTCACTCTTGACAATAGGAAGAAGATTGTCCAGGCGACTTTTATACAAGATCTGGATTGCAGGTACACAATCTATATGCATGTGGCTGCCTCGGTTGTGTGTCCATTAGATTGCATGTCCATTAGATTGCATGTGTATCAGTGCATTGAGCCCTTTGCTTCATTTCTGATGATACATTTTAGACCCATCATTGTCTTCTATACGAGTTACTAGGTTAGCCATCTTTGACCACCAGCAGAGCCCAGCACTGGCTTTTGTTTGTTTATAAAGCACTTCTTCTGTATCTTCCTGTTTATACATTATTGTACTTCTTGATTGGAATGTCACCTGGAGTAGTATTAGCCCTGAGAGTAATCTACCATGGGAGTGTGTCTAAGTTCACCATGTCTACTCTGAATTGGGCAAATCCACATTTGACTGGTGTGCTTCTCTTTCACGGAATTACCTCCAGGAAAATTAGAACCTGGACCTTCTGGTTCCCGACAGGGCATTTTGTGACCTTAGTAAAGAGCCTGTTCACTGAATAGTTCAACATGATACATTGTATGTAGTTTTGCATTACAAGTATATTTTGTATTTTAACTATATAACTTTAACTTTTAACTTTAAGCCCCCTTTATTTAACCCACTGGGTGTTCCAGGGGTTAAATAAAGCCACCAAAAGATATGCCAATCCTGCACAAAGGTGGTGATAAGTGGTCTTCCTTTTTTCCTGTGCCAAGTCAAACCCATCCGAATGTACTGTATTTTTTAGCTGTATCTGACAGCTCATCTTTGTGACTGGCCTCTTCCTATCTAGCTTGTATGTGAAATAGCAGAATTTTTTCCACCCATGCTTTCCACAAGATTACCCCAGGTTTTTGAGTCCACACTCACAGGTGCAGAAATGGTTACTGCAATCACAATCACAGCCACATTTCCATATGTGAAAACCCTGTCTACCATAAATGGAGTTACGAGTATGGATGTGACCGAGATGAGCAGATTTGGCAGAATGAATAAAAAAATCTAAATGAATAAATCATCCAGATAGTGACATTCATTCAACTTTGACTTCACATCCATTTTAGCAGATTGGCAGCACTGATTACCAAGTTAAGGGCAGAATTAAATAAGATGGAGTACACTACAATTATGAAATATAATCATTCAGGTATGGCTTAAATATTTCAGGAAAGTCATGAGACCATGCTTTTAAGGCTTGTTGCGGGGAATTATGAACCTTTAATTATGTATTAAAGAGGACTGGCATGAGAAAAAAAAAAGAAAAAAAAGCCGAAACAAGGTAAATGAGGTCTTCCAATGTTAAACCATCCACTTTGTAATATTGCATTTTCTTACTCTTTCACATTTCTTCCATTGTGAAATTGTTCCCAGTTTAGTATAGTTACACCAGAAAAGTGTTAACACACCAACAGCCCAATCCTGGCCTGAAATACGCACTCAGATCTAACTCCAGTAACCCAGGTGTTGCACCCATTACCACTGCTCGCATCCTGGCTCTGAGTGACGTATCTTCACGCTTCAGGTGTAGCCTCACTATAAAGGTGTGTGCCACTACAATCCAGGTAATGCAAATCATAGTGTGAGATCTGGGTGCTTTTATCAAGTCTTTTCCTTGCATAGCCTGCGCCTCCGTGAAAAGGTTGTATAAATAGGGCAAACATATTGGCTAGCATATTGAATTACAGTTCAATGGATCTGTTCAAGTGGAAAGGTTTTTTTTTTTATACAAGACAGATGAAACTAATTCAACCACTGCAATTAGTTATGTTTAAATGAATAATATGAAAACAAGTTTAAATGGCATACAAATACACATGCATAGTTTAGGAGCAATACAGCATGTAAATATTGTATATCCCTCAAAATAAAATAAAATAAAATAAGTCCATGCATTCGCAGCAGACCTGGGGCAATTACAAATTTGTTTTGGATTAAAATACTTTTCTATGCTTTACTGAGCTTGTCTTGTGTAACTATTGGAACCTATGAAATACTCTCAAAGTGCAAACCTTGCCTTCTGGTCCTCCTGGCAGGATCAATTGCATCAGTAGAGCACAGAAAAGTATTTGAATCCAAAGCAGAAATTTAATTGACCCAGGTCTGGTTCCCAGGGTTCACTATTAATGCTTATGCAAGTCAGCCACAAAAGAGCAAACACAATTACTGTCTACGCTAACACTTTTCACATTTGGCCTCATCCCCCTCTGTGTCACCATGAATTAGTAGTAGTAGTCCCGGGGTTTATTTCTTCATGATAAACAATAAGCACAATAGACATTTATAAATAGGTATGATATCAGTGAATGTAACAGCTAAGATGGAAAGTCTCTAAATATTTAGATTTCTTTCACTTGTTTAACATGTGACAACTTTTGGAATTATTAGTGACCGTTTTCAGGTACTTTTGTTGAACAGTATACTGTAATACCGTCAATCCTCTGCTAGATTAGATGTTGAAATGCTTATTGGGTGTATACTCTGAAATATGCTACATGAAGGAAGCAGAATTCTTCAGAAACAGAAGAGTTATTTTTCTCTTTCCATTATGCTTTGCTTAGACCAACTGCCAAAGGCAAATGTCAGAACTGCTTTCAGTCACAATCTCACTTGCACACTAGAAAACAGGAAGCTGTCTCTCAGCTTTGCATTGCTATAATAAAGATAATCACACATTACATAAAGGCTATTCTTTACCCTGTCATGTACAGCTGCATCAGAGTTTTGAGACCACTTACAGAAAATAAAGAAAAAAGATACAAAATACATTTTAAAAGTTTGGATGTGGCCAAGAAAGTAAATCCAGGTAAAATGGATATTTAGCATAGCAGTGTGTGTGTGTGTGTGTGTGTGTACATGTCAGCCTATAAGCTGTGGTCAAGATGAAAGTGATGTACAAGCAGATCAGTGCACAGACTGAAGCAGATCAGTACACAGACGGAAGCAGATGAAGCAGATCAGTACACAGACGGAAGCAGATGAAGCAGATCAGTACACAGACTGAAGCAGATGAAGCAGATCAGTACACAGACTGAAGCAAATCAGTACACAGACTGAAGCAAATCAGTACACAGACTGAAGCAAATCAGTACACAGACTGAAGCAAATCAGTACGCAGACTGAAGCAGATGACCTCTGAGACGTGTGGAAGTGAGTGAGAAGACCGGGTGGCGGGCAGCTCTGTGGAGAGGCCCCCCATCGACTATAATCAGCTTCACTGGACCCACTGTAAGCTTAGCTGTTAAGCTTCAGCAACGCATTTAACATAATCTGGTACAGGGCATGATAGTAATCTCCCTATTAAACATTGATTCATATCAGATATTCGATAGCTCATTTGCAAAGGCATTGTCTGGTTTTATTTGTTTTCTTCATGCACTTTGCCTCCTTTTGAGCCTTTGTTTATGGGGAATTCATCCTCATAGTTGCACCAAGCTGCAGGAAAATATGAAGTTCTCTCTTTTCAGCACCCACACAAAATTCACAGCAGCTATTGATCTTCACAGTTCAATGTGGGTTATTTTACAGACTACTTTTTTACCTTATGAGGGAAGCAGAAGTAGCTTAAAATCTCTATCAGAACTAACCTGTAAATTTCAAAATGAGTGCAACTTATTAGTTTACCTGAAATACAATATCATAAGGGTACATACTATTCTGACATTTCTATAAATGATGACACTATAAATTGTAATTTATTTACAAGGGAACCAATTTCAGAAACATATTTCTGTTAGAAACTTTCAAACAATGTAAGGCTTATATTGTGTTAGGGTCAAATCTGACCCGTTTTCAAGTTAAGATGTATAATAAACACCATATAGTTTTTTTGTATTGGAACAATGCTTCATGATGTCCTCAAAAACAGCCACAAACACAACAAAAGCAATGGTCACCATTTTATTCAATTCTGAAGGTGTCTAAAATTACAGGTCAAATTTGACCTGCCAGAGAATATAGACTGTTAGTATGGCAGGCAGAATTGAAACATTGTGCATAGTTCTGTAGATCAAATTTGACTCAAACAAGACTAATCTTTGGGTTTCATTTGAACTTGGAGGGCATTTGCAATCAGCAGCCAAGTGTTGATGGGCCACATTTTGATAAAAAAAAAGGAAGGGGTGGGAATGTCACATCAGTAACCTACTGTATAATTATCTATGCATAATATACTGAATCTCCTTTCATGTCGTTATAGGCAACATATTTAACTCAAGCTTTACTTTTAGCCTCTGCAACACCTGTTCCAGCTTCTGTCATGACACCTGGCAATTTTCCTCCCTCACTAGCTTTGTGATGTCTGGTGAGACGTCCACTGCAGAGGCAACTTGCAGACAGATGCTAATCTGTGAGCCTTGATCCGTATTTTTTTCACATGCGTTGTGGAAAAGAGGGAAAAAAGTAGTAGGAATATGTTGGAATATATGTTGGAATATGTTTTTTTCTACAAATAAATAATCTTCATCTGAAGATCGACAGGGACTGTCATGGCATACTGTGAAAGGCTTGACAAATAACTTTAATAGCTCCTTGTGTTACTGTCTGTCTAAAAATTGGCATTCAAATTCACCATGTCCAGCCAGGCTGACCATTTTACAATGTGGTGCTTGCAAAAAAAGGTCCTCTTGAAATGCAACTTTATACACATCCAAAACATTACATTACATGAATGGCATTTGGCAGATGCTCTTATCCAGAGCGACTTACAGTTGATTAGACTAAGCAGGAGACAATCCTCCCCGGGAGCAATGCAGGGTTAAGGGCCCAACGGCTGTGTGGATCTTATTGTGGCTACACCGGGGATCGAACCACCGACCATGCAGGTCCCAGTCATGTACCTTAACCACTACGCCACAGGCCGCCCAAAACCTCTTGGCAAGAGGAGAAGTCCTTGCATCAGTCTCTTCCACGCCCTTAGCCTTATGACTTCAAGGGACTTCCACCTTCATTTGTTTAAGATTTAATTCAAAATTCCCATTTCCTCAGTGAGATCGACAAGAAACGGAAGATCCAACCATCAGCTAATGAGGATCATCAAGCTCTGTCATTTGCCTTTCTCACTCATGAAATAACTCAACATTAGCTAACAGAGGCTGAAACTGATGGTGTTGGCCGCAAATGAAACTCACACACTTAACTGTGTTCATCACATTGCCCAACTCTGCTACCTTCTGCAATGATTCTTGATTGATGATGCAATGTAAAAAATATTGGTTTGCCTGAGAGTGCCTTGCACCTCTCCCTCAGTTTAGTTGCTATCTGCTAGTTTTTTTTTTTTCTCAGGGAAACGCCGAATTCTGAAGTGCCTCGTTCAGTTTGTGGAAAGTATCATTTCCAGTGATCGTGTCTTCTGTTAAGCAAAGGTTCCTCGGAAACATAAAAGTCCCGCATAACCCATCAAAATGGCAAATGGCAAGCAGGGCTGTAGGCTATAAATCAACAATATCCGTGCCCTCTTCCAGAGCAAGTGACTAGGCACGGAATCCACTTCCTTTTTCACTTAGTTTTGATTTTATGTCTTTTGCAATTTCAGTTACGTGTTCCGCAACCATATTTCCACTGATACCCTTTCTTTCCTTTTGGGGCACACAGCGTCAGTGGCCTCAGCACACACTTCTGAAGAAACTCGTCCTCTGAAAATGGCTTGGCTGGGCATGCAATCTCCTCGGAAATCAGGCGACTAGCCTCCATAGCGCCAGCGTCACACTCACTTTACCGAACACTGTTGTGCTTCAATCGCCTCCATCATGTTCTGTACCACCTCTGCATTCCTGTTAGTGCGGAGTGCAAACACTGTTAACTGTGAGTACTTAGCTTGGTGTTTTGTCTTGTAATGGCGGCGAACATGCATTTATAGTCTAAATGAAATGGCAGCATTACAGATGAGACTGTACCATCGAAATTGCCTACTTTTCTGTCCATCAATTTAGAAAAGTCATGCCACCGTCCCCATCATTAGTCTTTCTTTTTGCCATTTTGAACAGATAATGTAGCTAACTAGCTGACCATTAGATGTTATATAAAAAACCGAGAAATAAAAAAGTGTATATTAACCTGTTATGTGCCATTTAATTGGATGGTGCAATTTGCACTTCTCTAGCTGGAGCCCTCTATTACTATAATAGTATTAATATATAATATACATATTAATATAATATAATACAGTGAATGAAAGGCTTTCACAGGCCTTATACAGTGTGCCTACAGGCCAACGATGGCATGTTGGCTTGGATTTGACACACCTGCCTTCAGTGCATCATGTTCTGGCTAAGTACTGAGGATGCAGGAGTCTAAACTGTGTATAAATCCACTCATTCAACAGGCTGTACAACACTAGGATTTGTCATATGCATTAGCATATGGGAAGACTTCATAAATAAATTAGACAGCAGTCCTCCAAAATGCATTAGTCAGTCAAAGCACCACTTCATTAATAAAACACATTAAATAAGATTCCAGGCACCATACCATGGCTGGGTAGAATTACCAGCTCAATAAGTACAAACCAAATAAAAGGTTAATAACACACAAACTCAGGCAATGAATATTCTATCAGGCACATTCATGATCAGTCTCAAAAATACAAGTCAGCAGAAGCTGAATATCCACCCAGATATACAGTCAAGCCAAAGCACAAACTACCTCATATCTATTACAAAACACACACCGATATGATGTGCACATGTTCCAAAGCATAAACTGCCCCATATCTACAGTATTACAGAGACGGGATGAAGCAGTCAACGTTCCATGTAAATATGTTCTTGGGATCTACAGTAACATTCGGTATTCAGTATTTAGCAGAGTAACACCTATCACCGTCTGTTACCCTGGAGAGCTGCAGAACCTGATGCAGGACAAGCAATCCTCTGCACTAATAAACGGTGTGAGGAGGACACGGTACCACGGATTACTGCTCCTGTGTTTGTCTGCTTCCACAGTGTGACAGACAGAGCTGAAATGCTCGAGCTTAGCCATGTTTTCCAGTGTTAGAATGTTTTTCTTTTCATCTTTTGTCAAACAAAGCAAAAAAAAAAACAACCTGAAGACGAGCATGGAAAACATGCGTGTGTTTTTGTGTTTGAGCCCAGGCTTTGTGGATAAAATGTGCTTGTGTAAGCCTTTGGATATTCTGTGGTATCAATCTGCTTGTGGAGGAGAGAGCAGAGAGAAATGTAATACTGATGCTGCGCCCACCCTCTCTGCTATGTGCCCTGTCAGCCCAGGAAGGAGAGGAGGTGATGCAGGAGCGCGGTGCGAAAGGAGGGCCGAGGAGTCAACCCTCAGTGAAAACACAGAGCTTCTGCGTGATTTGTGACTCTCAGCGATATTTCCTGCTGGCTGACAGGCCACCCCAACTGTAAGCATTGAACACTTCTGAGGATTTCCGAGTGACTGATATGGTTCACCACCTATTTTCAGCCCATTGGCCAGCTGTGAAACAGTGAGATTGCTCTGGTTCAGTGGCACAGCAGAAATTCATTTTGCAACGGGGGCAGGGGTTTGGAGGGGGAGGTGGTTGACTTTTCCTGTTTCTTTTCTAGTTTTTCCAGCGGGTTCCTTGTGAGGACTGCATATCCTATGTGCATGTCCCACATTTCAGATGGTTTTAACTGCCCCCACCTCCCTGCCCCTTCTCTGTTTTGGAGATAAAGCACAATTTGCTGTGGAATAGCCACATTTCTTTCCATCATAGAGATAAGGGAGATGTTGTTAGAACACGTCTTAATGTATAGGCTGCCTGTGTCTCCAATAGTTTAATCACCGGCTACCAAAAAAGTACAGACATTTCAGTACTTGCGCAATAGAAATATGGCTTGTGTCCAGAAGGTTGTTTGCTTGTGAATTAATTGTATGTATGCAGGTGGTAAATACATAATATCCCCCACAGTATATGCTTTAGATGAATGGTTGTTTTTGTTCATCAAAAGGGTAAAAAAAAAAAAAAAATCATCAGTGATGTATTCAAATATATTTTATTGCTGAAAGCAGTGTACAACGAAATGCAGGCTATGTAGAGAAATCTATCTTGCGGCGAGATGATGATAAAGTTACATTAAATTTTGTTTACAAAGTAGATAACGGTGATCTACAAACATGGAGTAAAATTTAAAGATGTGCGAACATTCCATTTAGCCGTGGGTATATTGTGGATATTGGCAGGGCTGGAATGCACAGACCAATAGAACTGGACCTATCCTTTATATGATTGCGTTTAGCTACATTTCGGCAGCATTTAGTTATATTTCGTAAGTTGCTGAATAATGTAGATTGATTTACTCAATTCTACTGTATATACTAGCACATATTTTGGTAGATGTATTGTTTGATAATTTGAAAGATGGCCTATTCTGATGCAAATAAATCTGCACAAACACATTGGTGCAGTGTTCCACAAATAAAAGAACCCCAAAAAGGAAAGCAAGTCTCCTGTGTGCTGTCCAATTCCATAGGCTACATGCATTATTAACACAGGGAGGTCATAACACGCATTTATTTATGTTCATTCAAAATGACAATTCTTTTAAAACAATTGAATTGTATCGTTATGAATATGAACATAAACAACCTGCCAGCTATACTGCCAGGCTGAACATAAGTGAACAGCAACATGGTGCTTGGTCGTGATTAGATAAGCACACGAGTAGCCTAAAGGCCTCTTTATTGTAGAGACGGGCAGAGAGAAACACAGGCATCAAAACAGTTCTGAATCATTCAGAGCGGCTTTTGGTGCACTGGTTCAGGGCCTTGAATGTGAATGAGCCACGCATGTAAAGCCATCATGTGGCATTTCCATTACTGCACTCAAATCTTGCCAAACAGGGAATGTGGAAAATGCAACCATCTACTCCGAATTACATCATCAATGTGCCCATGTTAAAGCAGTCACAGTTCAATACAAGTTTTGAAAATACTTCCTCAGGTGGAATATTGTCAATTTAATACTTCAGTAAACTTTAACTACACACCATGAATCTACTGTATATAGTGCAATTTTATTAAAATAGTAATTCTAGAAAGCATTATCAGCAGAAATAGATTTCCTAAACTGGCAAGAAAAATACATTTTTTCAAAAATCAACCTCAAACTCAAATTTGATGAGCACAGAGGCAGTTCACAGACTCTGGCAGTGTTTCACTGGATTCATCATAATGGTTTAAGATTCAGACCGAGCTTCAATGATTCTTAATGGTTTTTGAATAAATTGCTTCAAAAGACTGATTTCTCCCATCACAATTTCATTCTGTGTTTTTTGAAGGGACCAGCACCACAAACTATTAAACCAAATAATTCCAAACCCACTTGCCATTCAAGACTGTGCCTTTATACTGGGCCTGACAAAGATAACGAGACACACCTGATGTGATTACTAATCAACTTCAGCTGTAGCTGCCTGTCCACAGCCTTGAAGTTGTGTATCCAGGTTGCATTAAGATACTCTAGCACATTCTAGACTGTGTTAGACTAAATTGTGTGAAACTGGTCATTGATGTTTGTTTTAAAGTGATGCAAAGTACAATAGCAAATGTAATCACTGTTTTATAAGTATAATGAATTTTGAAATTGTTGCTGGACACACTATGAACTGCTTAATAGGTAAAGGTGCACTTAATCAATTGTGCAATCACATGTTTATAACCAGGAGTCCACAACGAGGCCACGATGTTAGCTCACGTCAGCAACAGAAGGGTGGGTTTCAGGCAGCTAGGGTTCCTTGATGGTAGTGCATTTTAGTTTCTCCCAGTGACAAGCAGGCGTCTCGCAGACTGCCAGCCGTCATCAATGAGATGAAAGATGGTTAACTGAACACAAAGTACCAATTAACAATGACCACCTTGGTCTCCAGACCCGAATCCCATCGACAAGTGGACAAGCACAGACCAAAGGATGTTGAAAGATTAAATACAGTATGGAGGAATGGTTAAAAACCACCCCCAAGGAACACACATACAGAGACACCGCACACTCCGCCGCAATCAATTTAATTAATCCAGTTATCCTTGAAGGCGGCTGCACCCATCTTTCAGCCAATGTTAATACACAGGACAGTGACAGCCCGTGCCAGGAGGAAACAGGTCCAGGATTTTCATTAATGAGCATTTTGCATATTAATGTGTCAATCCTGAAATACTGATCTGGGATCAGTAGAAAATAAGACCCTGTGTACAAGGTGTTGAAACATTAATTGAGACATTACTTTACTCCCCTGCTCCAGCATTGATATAATTAATCATAATATGGCAGTATATGTTAACATGACATAATATGACAGATAGATGCAATTACAGTATTTCAAATATTTTACTGAATAAAATGGATGTAATTAAATTTGCACAGATAATATGGTTGGCGGTAGTTTTAGATATGATATCACTTCCCATTTTTGGCTATGGACTTACCTGAACAAGTGACAACCAATGAATCATTATGTAAAGCGATTTTATTTTGCACATTGTATGTTGTAACTTTATAGATGCTTGTTGTCTATTAAAAAAAACCAAAAACAATGCCTCCTAAATTAAATATGGTTTTTGAGAGTGACTTGTGAATTGTCATCTGAATCTACACATTTCTGAAGGTGTCCCACTGAAGCCACCCTCTATGAGACTGTGAATAAGGACTCTATAAGGATGGTATGGTAATGTGATCCTTTTATACTCTGAATGAACAGCTGTTGGGAACAGAGAAGCACTGCCTTGCAGAAAACAACCAATTAACCAAAGTGTACAGACTGACCGAATACAGTACATGTGCCTAGGAGCCACTTACTGAACTATATTTTTACTTTCCATAAGAAGGGAATTATTTAACTGCTTTCACTTCCCTTTATATGCTAAGGAACGGAGAGACAGAGGCCCCCACCTTGGTTCCTACTTGTCTCATCTGGCATTTTTTTTCCCCCCCAGAACTCTAGTTTTATTTTATTGAACATTTTTAGCAAACTCTAATAGGCCCGTTCTGTTCTTGAGGCTTACCAATGATTTGCACCTTGTGGTGAACCCTCTGAGGTTCAGTGGTGTACTCTTCTCTTCATCATAGTCTTTGATGACACATCTATGCTTACATCCTGGAGAGTGTTTTTGATCTGTTTGATAGTTGAAAAGGGCTGTTCTTCACAATTGTTTTTCGGTCTGCCATTACAGTGGTCTTCCTTGGTATAACAAATCAAATGCTATTGTTGAGCTCAATTGTGCGTTCTTACTTCTTAACATGTGCCAAACAATGGACTTATCACTCAATGATTTGGCTAAGTGTCTGATTGATTTATTCTGATTTTTCAGCCTCATGATGGCCTGCTTTACTGGTACTTATACTTTTTTTTAATCATCGTGATGAGAGAATACAACAACAAATTCCAACTCTAGACTCTTTGCTAGCTTTCTTGTTCATAAACTAATGACACAACTACACAACTGGCCAAGATACAGCTGAGCAGATAATTGTTCGATTACTTGCGGACCCATAAAATGGTGTGTACAAAACTATGCATAAAAAGGGCCGTAAGGGCCTGTACAGCTCACCTGATATGGAGTTAAATGCCCTCCAATTAAATCAGTTTACCCTAATACAATTTTTTTTATTTTCAATCCATTGTAGGCCCGGGCCGTCGATATGAATAGTGCTTTTGAGCTGCTATCATGTTTTTTTGTTAGTAGGCTAATGCTGGTGAATCTTTCCTGTCAGACTTATAAAATATAAACATAAATTGCTGACTCGACATTACTGTTTATCATTCAAGCTATTCATATGACCACATGTCCTCCAGTTCCTTCATATAAGCAAAAGCTAGAAATCCAAATACGGCGTTCCAGTCTGTTCTGAAACGTATCATTCTTTTGAGCCAAGTGGACATTGAAGAGAGAATGCCTACATTGCAGCTTCCAATATTTACAGAAATACTATTGGAACAAGATTGTAGTTTGACAAGTTGTTTCACAAGATAATCTACATACTTACAAGCAATTTGTATCACATCATGTGGATCTGCTCATAACAAGTCCGTAAATGCATCAGGAAGCATCAGCTGTCATCAAAATCTCTTAGAATACTGAAGCGTAAAACTAAGTCTAATTGTGGTAAATAGCTACAATGTATGTTCCTAATGCACCAGTGGCGGTAGGCAATAAGTGATGGTACACTTATGGTCATAAAGGCATAAAGGCAGGAGGATGCTTTGTGCAGGAATTCATCTGGTTAGCTTCCTTAACAAGCAGCCGACTTGTGTTTGGCATAATGCTATAAATAGCCTAATGTTATTTAGCTACATCCCAAAGATTTTAATTTGTCTTTCCTCCATACCACAAGTTCAGGCGATAGACAGTTCAATGTTCAATATCAATACTGCTACCAAAATAGGATTCCTTGTCATTCTGTCTGTTCAGTTGCATACTTGCTTTCAGTATTTTAAAAAGCACACCATATTGCATCCAGATACAAGCAAGAAGGTCGGCTGGGATAGAGGGGTACGGTACGGAGCCAGTAAAAAAAAAGAAAAAGAGTGCTGACGTGAAACCTTTCACGTTTGCAATGTCCCTTTACCGGCTCCGTAGTAATGTGACAAAGGAGGATTTGCAAAAAATTAAATTAAAAAAAATTATAAAACCTTTCTGTTCATCTCCAACACATCATCCCCGAGAAGTCGGGACGCCGTTAGTCTCGAGCTCTGCAATGATCCTGAGATCTGAACACTATATAGAGTAGTAATGCATTATATTTATTCCATTACATTTACTTAAGTACGATTTTTATAAATTGTACTTAGAAGACTTAAGTACTTAAGAGTTCTTAGAAGTAGTAGGGTATTTTTTTACTCTTACTCGAGTATACTTCTAAAGGAAAAAAAATTACGTAACATTACAGGAAAGTTCTGCCATGCTTCACAAATAGAGAGGCGCAAACACAGGCACAATAAGTAATCACTTGTACGTATGAAGTCATTCCTGCTCTCATCATCTCAATGTCTATTGCGCATCTCGATTTGAGTTTGGAGTCTGAACGTTCCCAGACCCATTTGACCCAGTGTTAGCCGGGACCAATTGTTACTAATGTTGTCACAAAAAATCTTCTTATTGTGAAAAGTCCCGACCTGTTTACATTCTGTGCCTGCAAGCGAATTGCTACCTTCTGTTTGTCATAGCACTTTCAAAAATGTTTTCAAAAATTTCTTCTTGCCCTGCCCTTCAGTGCCCGACCTGCAAATGTAGATTTTTACAGTTATAACGTGTTAAAAATAATGCTAGCTATATTCTGTCACTGCATTTATCAAATCTACTATGCATTAAAAAATAAAAACAAACACTTAGAGCTGCAGGAACTTCATACTAGTTCACTAGGTATTTCTTACAAAAGCTTTTTCATTCAGTGTGTTTGTAGATCTAAAGTGAAAGGTCTTTGATACTACAAAGTTACCTGTTGAAGAACAAGTGGGTATCTCCAATAGTGTTTCTTGTGGCATATGTTGGATAAAGATTTAATTTATTGTTCTGTTGTATTGTTTTATTATAATGCTATTTGATTTAGTGCCAGTTTTAATTTTCACATGGCTATTTCATATTTTATTACGATACAACAGTTACCACATTTGATGTGTGAACATTCCATTTAGCTACAGATGAATGGTTGTTTTTCTTCATCAAAAGGGTTTGTCAGTGATGTATTAAATGTATTTTATTGCTGAAAGGCTGAAAAACGAAATACAAGCTATATAATGGAGAAATCCATCCAGCGAGATAATGATGATGAAGTTACGTTAATTTTGGTTACAAAGTAGATCTACAAATACGGAGTAATATTAAAAGATGTGTGACCATTCCATTTAGACTGGAACGCAAACTGACCAATAGAGACAATGGTTCGGACCTATCCGTTGTATAATGAATATTAAATCAGGTCCTATAGCCTAAAGCACAGGTGTCAAACTCCAGTCCTGGAGGTCTGCGGTGTCTGCTGGTTTTCGGGTTGTTCCCGGCACCTGTGGTTCATTTAAGTCTTTGATTGGCTAAAGAATCCACACACCTTGTTCTCAAGGCCTTAAGTGACAGCTGATTGAAAGGTAACCACAAAAATCCGCAGACACTGCGGCCCCCTGGGAATTCAGTTTGACACACTTAGAACTTGAGTACTTTTTTCAGGAGATACTTTCACTCATATAGCTTTTTGAATGACTACTTTTACTACTTACTTGAGTAATTATTATTTTAAAGTAACAGTACTCTTACCTGAGTACAGTTTTTGCCTACTGTACCCACCTTTGTATAGATCCATCCAAATATATATTAACATTTATTACATTTTACATGGTTACTTTGGTCTTGAGGTTTTGAGTAGTGTCCCACCTTCAGTTATCATTTATAAACATATTAATACTGCATGTATTCTGTTAAAAATTTAGGTATTTTTCAATTTAATTAAAATATTAACTGCTGTTGTCATGTGTTTAATTAGCATAATGGGTATTTTTAATTAACATTCTAGCCCTGTGTAACTGCACAATCTAATTACTTTCTGACTGTGCACTGTTGGGATTTTGCATAGCACTCTGCATCCAAATGCAGAATTGCTGCTCAACAATCTTATCAGTTTTATTACTGCCGTGCATTATGATATACAAGCAGTAAAACTGTGCCTTTGTTTGGTTTTTACATTTGAACATCTTTTATCCCCTTATTTTCTGTTTCTATTCTATTCTCCAATTATCTATGCCCAGTCATATCTGCAGACCAGTCCATCCCTACAGCTCCTTCCATTAATCCAGGATTCTGCACACACACATTTGTGTGTCGGAAAAAACAGTGACAAGCCACTTGTATTTTTTAGGGAGTCACTCTGGAGTAATTGAGGAGACGCTTTAACTAAAACCTACCCTTCTGGTGTATGGGACCATGGCAAATTATCCACCATTCTGAAAGTTACAGTTGGCGATGGGCGGGCCAGGATTTCATGTATGTATGCATGTATGTATGTAATCCTGATCTAACCATGTGTGTTCCCAGAGGAAATAGTGTGATTTTACATTCAAACCTCTACACATTTTGTTCAAGTCCAATAACAATGATTCTCAGTGATTCACCTAAAGCTGGTCAAAATGCAAAACACAAGTCCAGAAAGTGAGCCATGATTTTTATAGGTTTAAGGAGATTGTAAAAAAATATGAACTGTTGCATGATACGGAAAAGGCTGCAAAATAGGCTTTAGAAAGGGTATTGCACCGTCTACTTCACAGCAGGTATACTGATGTGTTTTTCATAATGCATACAACCTGTAGATATAGAGGCATATCTGAAACACTCATTTTCAGAGGCATAGCAGCCTTTGTCCTGTATTTTGCAGCAAATGGGAATACTCTGTACAATAGTGTTTTGGTCACATAATGATACAGGGAGGCTCCCATTCTATTATAATTTATAGCGGAATGTAAGCATCTAATTAGTGAAATCATTTAAAGCCGAACTTACGCGGACAAAGCACAGTCTTGATTTATTGTAATGGAAAAAAAGGAAAAATGGCAGGCACAAATACATGAATAATTTTGGCTATGCCCTCTTTATTATGCTACAAAGCACTATGAATCTATGACATCAGGCACTTGCATTATCTGTCATTTTGACCCGGCCCCTGATTAGTTTTACGTTTCAGTGGTAGCAATGAGCCCATGAAATCCCATCATTGCATTTAATCGGTCTTAAAGTTTGCTCTTCCTGCACATCAGAGCCCCCTTCACATTTTGTTTGATTCCCTCATCCTCATTTTGAAATGGCATCCGTTTTGTACATTGGCTTGTCGGTGAGTGTGCGGTGAAGAAAAAGCCAGCTCAATTGTCTTTGTGGCAATGTAAGATTATTGGATTCCTCCACACCTTCACATCTGGCTGGAGATCAGGGCAGGAGAGAACAAACCTCAGAGACTCTCTGTCCATCTCATTGACAAAAGTGTCGATGCAGGTGTCTGCACCCAGGAGAGTTCCCATCGACCGCTCTGTCCACAGATGCAAAACAGCAGCTGGCCACTGGTGCACCTCCGGAGACAGGCCGGAGCAAACACACCATTACGTGTGCTTAATTCCTCAGCAGAGGGGCACAGGCGATGAGCAAGAGCGGCAGATATCAGATAAAATGTCCTGCGGACAACACGAGGCCAAAAAGCATGAAGCGTGGCACAGTGCAGGGAGGAAAACTGGCTGAAGGCAAAGATCGTAACAAGCAAAGGTCTCAAAACGGGGCTGGAATGGAGGCAGCACATCGCAGGGCTCAGACTTGGCATCTTCCGCTTCCTAACCAAGCTGAGGCTTGCTGACCAAGCAGCCCCTTCCCTAAAAATAACTTAGCTTTCACTACCACTCATAGATACTTTATTCAGATACTCCTTTGTTCCTGTTTCCATGTTCTTTCATCGTTGTTATTTGAGTGCCTTGTGTGGTATTTAAGGAAATCCTTCACTTTGCTTGCTTATTTCATTATAAATAGACATGCCTGAAAGGATATATCAACTGTAAATGTGGAAATTTATGGCAGAATAGAACAAATTTCTGTGGAAAACATTCTCTCAAAATGATCAACAGGCATTATTTATTTAGCACTGTATTCAACTTCCATATCATCATCAGTAAAGCGCTGTTAAAGTGCATTAGTTAAAGTAGGAAATAATTATAAAGCACAGCTTGGTAGTCTAAGTGGTACCAAAGACTGTATAATGACTGTTCAAAATAATAATTATAATCCATTGATTATTACACATTACATGTATATACAAATGATTAGTATTGGGTACAATTTTTTTAGACAGGCATGTTTACAGTAGCAATAATAATTTGAAACATTGTGGTAATGGATAATGCATGTCATGCCCAATCGCATATGTTCAGTATCCTTTAAACTACAGGAAAAGACTGTAATGGAAGAAAATAGCCATCATAAAATTGCCATGCTGGATGAAAATTTCTTGGCTGAGATTCACATTTGGAAAGGACGCCAATGGCAATAAGATGTTCAAAGCCTTCTATTTTTGAAATTTACACATCTTCAGTTTAAATATCAGTCCGTATGCACTCGTCTGCTTCTGAAAAACAACATTTCTCATTGTCTCAGACAATGAAGATCCCAGCTTATTCAAAGGTGTCTGCTTAGGTGAGGTTATAAAAAGAAAGTGAAAATTAAAGTTGGAATATGGAAAGAAAAACATTAAGCCTAAGCAGGATATTTACAAATGAATAATAAAAAATAAAAAATACACAATCAAATCTGCTGAAGTGCATAAGCAGCTGCCAGTTATACTGTAAGATTACTGCAGTCACACGGTCCTTAAACATGCAAATTACTTGAGTTTTTTTTGTTGCAGTGTTTGAACTGATTTTTGACAATGGAAAAAGTAACACATGCACACACACACACACACACACACACACACACACACACACACACTGCTAGGGCTCTGATGGGTTTTGTTTTTTGTGGGGTGCTCTCCATCTTGTTAAATAGGACGAAGTGCGGGCGTGCTTGGCTGGAGAAGGATACGCACAGAAACGCGAGTCTAGGGAGGCTCTGAGGTGTGAGTCATCAACTTCTGCACTCCCACCGGCAAGGCGCGAGAAACAAAACAAATGTTGATGTGCCTTAATGTTTAAGAGACTCCCTGATGGTGCCAAGGTCAATGAAGTCACGCCTGCCTCTGTCCTAACAGCTCTGGGTCCAGTGACCGCGTATACCATAAGGCAGTTGGGTCATAAACACCGCCGTAGGGGGTTCCTGCTTCACCCTCAGTCCTCAGGGCGAGGGCTGGAGGGAGCTGAGTGAAGCCGTTAAAATGTAAATGAGCTGGCAGATATAAACGTGAATCCTCAGTCCAGGGGGATGAAAACACATTGGTAATTTGGGTAGGTGTTGAGATATTAGCGCTGCCAACATTTCTACCGGCACTGTGGCTGTTTATCTCGCTAGATATTTTCATAACATCCTCACAAAAGAGTAGGAGTAATATTGACATTAACCCTCTCTTCAGAATGTAGTGTAAATGAAGCTTCAGCAAAAAAAAAGAAAAACATTGAAGGGAGATTATAATTTTGCAGATTGTAAGTCTTCTGGGATACTTAGACAGAGGAGGAGGTAGAAATATTATGGCATCTACTTTCTAATAAGGGACAAATCTTTACCCCCATTAGACAGGAACTCAGCTGAAGTGGGGCATCTTATCAAAAAACAGCAATGCCTTCCAGGGCATTAAACGTGTGAATACAAGCGTAACATTTCAAAAAAGTCTCATACCCTTTTCAAACTTCTCCAACTTATAAATACCATTACCATTATTAACAGTACAAAGAACAAAAAACATTTGTAATAGCATATGCAATGGGGAAGTAGAAACATCCTAGACAGTTCATTTGCTGTCATATACAATTGCTAAACTGCCTATCAGTGGAAGTGTTATCTACAGAAACTGTACTAAACAAGAGACATCCATTACGTTACGGTTTTGATTTTATT
The DNA here is from genome assembly GCF_963514075.1 of Conger conger. Taxonomy (NCBI): domain Eukaryota; kingdom Metazoa; phylum Chordata; class Actinopteri; order Anguilliformes; family Congridae; genus Conger; species Conger conger. The sequence continues at coordinate 17,866,010 of NC_083777.1, read as the reverse complement.
ACAAATACACCCATTCACTGGTGTTGCAAAATAAATAAACAAAACAATCCTAACATTTTACAAACTAATTTGAATTACTTCAATGATGTATCATGGCAGTTAAATATTTCGCTTGATACACATGATCAATGTAATAACTATACATGGAAATAAGCTTCACATTATAAATATTTTTTTTACTGAGAAGAATGCAAAGACAACAAAAGCTCTGCCTTTCTGCAGAGGAGCAGACTGTTCTCGAGGTGCAGTGTTAACAGTCATGTGTTAATTTTCATTTTTTATTGGGCATGGGACACACACACTAAGTAGATGCACACCAAAGTAAATTTGACTGAACTGAGGAATGGTATTTGAATACTTCACAATAAAATGTTCTGTTTGGTGGTCCCTTCTATGATCAGTTGAAGCAAAGCCTGTGATGACCTTTGAATGACTCAAAGCTCATACCAGTAAAAAAATGTGTGAGAAGAAAAAGTGTGAAGTTGAAATCACAGATCCAGAAAGTCCCTCAGAATAAAGAAGACAAACAAGGAGGTTAATACTTCAGCTTTCAGTAATTTCCCATCAGTCTGGACCTCGCTTATTGCATGTGAATCTGCATAATTTCAGAGACAACAATCTCTGAATTTCATGAAGGGGTTCACTGGGGCTTTATCCTCCGAGATGAGTTTAATGGGAGCACAGTTCGAGGGATCAGGCTGGAAGCCCAATATATGTATTTTCAGGACTATAAAAATGAATAGGAAAATTTGGGAGAGGGATGAAGGGCAGGCAGAATGGTGTCCAAGTGGAAGGGACAGGGCATGGCCACTTCAACTCCCAACATGGACATATTTTCTTTGGCCGGACACGGATTCAGTTTCAGATTTTTCCATGGTTTGCGTATTATGCGTATTTCACTCACACTCTTCATGAAATATCTGTGACAGATCTCTGAGTGAACAGTCATCAGAATGGCTGGCAGTACAGGTGTAACCTTTAACACTTCCTCCAACCTCATCAGGTGTACTTTCACACAGCAGATTTGAAATGCGTCTGCCCTTTAATGGAGTGCAGCAGCCAGCTTGAAAGCTATTACACTATGCATTCTGCACAATACATTATGGATATAATGTATAAGCCTTTCTATTTCTCTAAGGCGGTATTAAGTCTATGTGCACTCAGTGGCCACATACCAATAGCCTGCTCCTCCAAACAGTGAATCAGATGGCTAAAACTCTTGATGCAAATATGAAGCCTGCAGACATGGTGAAGAGGTTTTGTTGTTTGATCAAACATTAGAGTGAGCGAGCCATGTAATCCAAGCGACTTTGACCATGGCATGATTGTTGGTGCCAGACCGAGCGGTTCCAGCCTCTCAAAAGCAGCTGCTCTCTCTCACTGCAGTCTAGTATTTACCGAAAATAATGCCATTGACAAAAACACCCTGTGAGAGGCGGTTCTGCTAATGAGAAAGGTAAGAGGAGAATGGTGAGACTTGTTCAACACATTCAGTTCCACTCCACTCAGCTATGAAAAGAAAGATGAAGCTACAGTGGGCATCCAGACCGGATGACAAAACCGGATGACTGAAGATTGGGAAAACATTCGGATGGTTTCAGACTTCTGGTGTGACATGCAGATAAGGTTAGAATTTGGCGTAAACAGCATGAGTGCAGGCTGCTGGTGGTGGTGTAATGGTGTGAGTAATATTTTCTTGGCACACATTAAGCCCCTTTACACTATTTCAGCATAATTTGAGTGCCACCAAATTCATAAACATCGTTGCTGACCATGTGCAGCCCTTTATTTTTCCTCAGAACACCTTCCATATGATTTGCAATAAAAATAGCTCAGAGCTGTTAGTGGCATCAGTAAGCATGATTTCACCTCCATACGTTGATAACCAGGGATCAAGCTGACAGAAAGTAAGTGTGTTAAAGATGGAATTTCCTGGTCAAACCCATCCCACCAGCACGTAAGGGAAGACACCACTCTGTCTCTGAGCAGAAATGTGCTCTTGAAATCAATGTGCAGTGCTAACCTCTCTCATCCTTAAGCTCTGGGAAGGTGCTTCTCATCAAACGGCACAGACCTGTGTATCATTGCAGGCTAAGACAGAGATAAGCAGCCTTATCTGCCAGCAAATTGCTGCAGTTCTCCCACACAGTGAGTCCAGGATAGGAGTCCTAGTGCTTCTCCATCCTGCTCTCGCCTTGCATGCTGGGACCTAAGATGGCCATTAGTGAAAATTATGTAGGTAGAGGTAATGTTGCAGCCACAACTTGTGGGGAGACCATCTGCCTCATGACCTTCACAACAAATCAGATTCAGGCCCACCCAGTCAGGGCCAGGAGGAACTGCTAACAGCCTCACTATCTCACCACACCCTCAGCCCCACAGCGTGCTGCACTTCTCTGGGGGAGGGCATTAACATGTTAAGAATATGTACAACCTATTCTGATCCAAGGCATTTCAAGTGTGTTTTATTTTTTTTGCAAATGTATCTGCTCTTAACTTTCGACCACTGCTGACCTGTTCTCTCAATAAATTGGTCAATCCAGTCACGCCAAGCTTCACTATATTTTTACCAGATCAAAATACAAGACAATCCATGATTCTTTTTCTCAAAAAGGTTGTGTTATAGCCTGCAGGGAAAAATAGAGAAGATAATTGGCTACAACAATGGTGAGCTGGGTTTGCAAGAGATTATCCTTGGTAGCAAACCATTAATCAAGTGGCTGGCAAGCTTTCATTAACATTATTTCGCTGCTGTGTTATAAGCTAACTAAATTCAGTTTTGTACTTCAGCTGGCTGATAGCTCCCAAGCAGGCTTACCTTCTATAAAACTGTATGTATTCCCATTACCAGTATTGGAGTTATTCTAATAGTGATGTACAGATGGGCCTCCCTGAGGTATATATACTGTTTTCTGCATACGAGAGATCTCCTCACATAACCTTTGCAAGCCTACTGTGTTCAGAACAAACAAAATCACGCCCGCCTCCCACTGAAGATGACATGCAAATCTGTCATAGATCATGCGCAGCAGGATGTAATTGTGAAAGCTCATAGAACAGTTCAGGCTCCTCGACGGGCAGGCCCGGAGTGGGCATGATAAATAACGTAGCGCAAGTGATGCAGAAATCACCCGGCCACACCGCACTGTTTGCATAATCTATTAGATAAGCATGAGCACTCAAGAGAGCTGACCTGCCAGTGGAACCAATTGTGTTTCCACAAAACCAAATCTTATCTGTAAATGTGTCAGCGCGGATGAAAATACCGCATTACTGGAGGATATGTCAGATTCGGAAACCTTGTAGCTGTAAAGTGTCATTACTCTTCCATGGAGGAAGAGACTGCTTACAGTGGCACCCGGCTTGTCTCTGTCAACCGACCAGGCATTCTGACAGCCTCCTACAAGAATGTCAACAGCTAGTCTGCAAAAGGAATTGGGCAGTGACCTAGCCATGAACTCCAGAGGTCATGTGCCAGACGTAGCCTTTTACTTACATTTTTTACACTGGCACACAATAATAAACTACAATCCTGTACATAACTCCTTCTAGATCAGGGCCAAATTAATCTTCAAATTAAACATATAATTAAAGTGTTAGCGATTTTAGCAAGCTCAATTACCTCAGAAAAAGAAACATCTTTAGATTGAAAACGGTTACACTTGCATTCATCTGAAAATTGAAATGTAGGACAAATTATTTTAAAATGCAGACTTGATTCATTTTGCATTTACTTTGTCTTTGTTTCCCACAAGCTGTTCATTTAGTTTCATGAAATATGTGCCCACTTCTACAGTGTACAATATTATTTATTAAATGATCAAACAAATAGCTCCTTCAAAGGGAATTTCTGGCGTCTTTCACAGCATTTCTTGGAACTAATCTCATTTAAAAAATCCTTGAAAAAGCCTCATAATTAGGATGGTGGGTGTGCCATCCATCATGTTATGGTTTGTGGGGTATATCCTAAATCTAAGCCGGGCAAAGTAATTTGGAAATCCATTATCAGCTTTTCTACAGTACTCGTAATTGTATGTCTCCCTATTAAAATCGCCTATCTATATAATTAGCCAACTAGCCAAGGAGAGAGGTGGGACACAACTTTGTTTCTTTATTGATGTGCTGATATGAAATGAAAGCTTTACACAAACACATTTCCTTTAACTGAGCCCTAAATTGATGGCTAGTATGAAAAGAGCCTGAGATCCACTCAGCAACCAGACAGTGTTTTCTTAAGCTTTTTTTCATCCGGTCTCTTCCACTGAAAACATCTCACCTATTCCCTGTGAGAATGCAACAGTTGACTGTAAATCTCCCCGGTAAACAACGGCGAGTGCTTGCCATTTGGATTAGAGTCACCTGTGGCACAGCGGAAGGGCTTGCTTATTTACACATCTGCCTCCGCAGCTCTGCCGCTCAGCGCTGGACTTAAAGTAAACGTCTCCTAAACATATCTGTCAACATGGTAGTGGAACCAATGGTACGCGTCACCAGAGCTAGCATTGTGTGATGAGACATGTGTCCCCAGTCCGGTGATAGATTCATTAGGTGTGTTTTTTCCCCTGGTGTGAAACAGGGATTGTGGTGTGTGGCAGGGATCGTTCTGGAGCTTTACCTGACATAGGGGCGTGCATGGCTCCGCCTTTTCCCTGCTTTTCATCCACTTGGCTATCGATCCCTTTTCTGGTCGTCACTGGATTTACTGCCGTTGATTCACCGTGCGTTCTGTAGGAATGTCCCCCAAGCCAGGGCACAATTTCTCACTGTCTCTCCAAGAACAGATAACCGCAGATTGATGTCTGCAAATAGGAGGCTGCCATTTTAATCCCCCCACCTCACCTCTCCTTCTTTCTTTATTCTCACAGGTTACCTTTGAAAGAAAGCCGAAAAAACCTCTGTACCTTTTCAACAGCCATCATGAATGGATAAACCATTTTCAAGCTTTCCCAAGCCAAAAAATGTGAATAGTTGGACTTGAGCAAATTATGGACAGTACTATACTTGTACCAGCTATTTAAACAGATGATGTCATATACTGTATGTAAATTGCGAGCGACCACATCATTTTTTTTTAAGTAAATCCCATTTCTCGTTTTTTGAGTGTATGAATCAAGTTTTATTTCAATTTGGTTTCAGATTCAAACAAAAAACTTTTGTATGTTCACTCCTTTGATTATAATCCAATTTTCAAAGGTTTCTCAGATTATAAAATCACATGCCAACATTTTTTTATTTCATGCTTGAAAACAGAGCCACGGTGACTCATGGAAGATGGTGCCCATGCAGATTGACTGTGCCAGCACTCATATGGTCTTTTCATATGCAAACTGTAGATGCAGGTTTGTTCACATACAAGTGTGGCATGTGGGAAACAGCAGGAGTACAGTGCTGCCTGCTCTGGTGCCAGTCCTCAGAACCGTGCCTGGAGCACGTTCCAATGAGGCGTTTGGACCGAGCCCATAAATTACGCAACCTCACCCAAGTAGTCAGATGGACAATGAAAAACACATTTTCAGCCAGAGCCTTTCACAGGCAAGCTAATGTGCTGAAAATGCTTTGGGGGATTTAGTGAACAGGTGGGCGCTGTTTGGACAAGCCTATCGTACTTGAGCCTGCAAACTCACACAGGCGACGCGTGCCATAGACAATTACCTCAACACACAGAAATCGGCTCGGCAACCATACCCACCCTGTCCAGGTCCAAAAGGCTATGGAAATGCACAGGTCAAAAACAGGTCTTGGCAAGAGGAGCCCAAGAGCCTTGTTCTGTAAGTGGTAAAGCAGGAATGCACCACTTACCTTTTAGTCAACAGAGCAGTCAGCTGTCTAACAGCTGCTTCTATTTGCATATATTTAGCCAAATAATTACATTTAATTACCAGCATATAATTACAGGCTGGTACAGGTGACATACAGGTGACCTCTATTAAATAAAGACCTTAAACGTTTGATAAACATTGGTTTGCGCTCTGTGCTGCCCCTGGTGGCGATGGTCTGACAGCACTCTTTTGTAATCAGCTGTGAAGATTTTGAAAAATAGCTTTTCACCAATCCATATCCAAATGATGCAAATGTATTCTTCTCTAGATCGGCTGACTGTTCTGATTCATCTGCTCATTCTGTATGCCAGAGATGCTCAACCCAGGGCCCTGCAGGCTGCAATGTCTGCAGGTATCTGCTCTACCAACAGGGTCATTATTTTACCTCCTTGGTCCAGGAAGTAAGTTCATAAGGGAAATCAGGAATCCAATGCATGTTTGGAGCAAATACCTGCGGACATTGCATCTCGCAGGACCTGGAGTTGAGCAGTGCTGTTGTATGCTATGCTTGGTGTATGCTTAGAAGACAGGAAGGTGATGTATGTGATTATCATTATTGAAATGGTAATGATTTTTCTTGCTTGTGGTTGTTATGATGTGTATATACATGATGAATACAAAACAAATAACCTTCTCAGGACCCCTGTGATTGTAACAACAATTCTTTAAAAAAGTTACAATACATTGGCACACTCAGACTTGCATCTCATCGTGATTCACAATGGAAAATGGTTTGATTTGCCGGAACTTAGTTTTCTACGCAGGTACAGCACTGAAACTCCATATTAACGATCCGACCCCCATGATCTCCGAGCAAATACGATACAAATAATTATAAACGTAATTTGGCTCTTTTTCTGCTGTGTTGCGGTGGAGTGTGGTTACCCTCCATCGCTGTTTGACTGTGGGTTTGAAAGAGGAAGTGAAGGGGAGGTGTTGGGGATCAGGACTGGGAAGGCGAAGGGCGCTCCTGGCAGGAGGCTGTCAGTACCACTGCTTTCATCTACACCACCCGGCAAAAACAAAAATATCAACGCAATCATTTTCATATGTATGTAAGCCGCTTTTTGGCCAGGAAAAATGATCAAAATCCAGGAAGTTTAAAGCCTTCCAGACATTCTGGCCATCAAAAAAATGAATACATGAAAATAAATACATATTTAGAGGCTAGAGGCTAAATACTGGCTTTTATGATTTCCATATGATGTTCTTACTCTGTCAAAAAATAATTAACTTGAATAGGCCAAAAGAGGAGCTTCATATGATTCTCAAATTGATGTTTTATTGTCTTATTCTTAAATGTATTATTCTGCACTGCAGGATAACGCTAATTAATGCATCCATACAGGCCTATTCGCCATGGTGAATAGCGGAAATTAGCCTTAGAGATTTTTTCCCCCATCTTTATTCTGAGATGATTTCTCTATTATCCAGGGAAAAAAAAAAACATTAAATAACTAATGATGCAACATCATGACAGCTTGCCTGTTTTTCAGTGAAATTCATCCTTTTATGCAAAGCTTCTGTATGTTCACTTCATCTTCTTAATCATTGTTGTTTTCTAATACTTTTCAGTGTACAGAAATGCAAGATCATAATGCTGAACACATGAATAGATATGGCTGAAATTTGAATCTTTTTTTAACACAATTGTAGACAAAAAAGAGAAAGCGTACACGAATGTATGAAATATTTTACCATTCTGGAAAATTGTAGTTTTCAGTGATTCTATCATATAGCAAATTATACAGTCGACTACAGATATGCTTCCATTCAGAGAGAATTATAAAGCCAATATCTTACAGTGGGCTTAATAGTACGCCCGACAACTGTTGGAATAACTGTTGGAATGAGGCGATCCGTGCAAAACGTTTCTTATTTTCAGGGTAACATAAATTTGCAAGTTAAATTGAACCTAGGGCAATCTTGCTACATATCTCAGTGAATTAGAAAAGCTTTAAATGCGCTTGCTTCTTTTAAAGCTAAGGTTAACCAAAAAACATGAATTTGCAATGATCCACAACCGATGCAATAGCCCTAACCAACCGAGGCAGTTTCAAACAGCCCGACATCCGTACATCATTAGAAAAGGTGCCGATAAAACACGGACCTCAAGTATTACATGAAAATTATTTTTAAGATCTGGTTTCATTTAGCTTGAAGCTATAATATTTTTGTTAGCAGGAAATCCGTAAGTGGCCATCAAATGATTTTCACAATAAATTATTTAGAAAATCAGGAATTAATAAATCCCACAGCAGGAATTCTGTGTACTGTGTTAAATACATAAATGACAGTTGAACATAAAGTGTAAAATCTGGTTCACTGTCATCCTGACAAAGTATTATTCAGCATTATTCAACATTATATTAAGATGGAGACACACTAAATGAGAATGCTTCAAACTGGAGACAATATTAAATGCTGAATATGTTATGAATATATTTTTTGGATCTTTTAAATGTCCAAACTGCTCATTTAACATGTGCAGGCCTGCAGATGGAACACATCTTCATGTCTGAATACAAATGGCAGGAGCGGTTTAAAGGCAACACAATAACAAAGCCCCAAGACTCTTACATTACATTAATGGAGCATATGCTTTTATCCAGAGGAACTTACAGCACAGTATAAAAGAAAGACAAGTGCTTTCACTTGATTTACACAGGCAGTAGTGCCATAACTGGCTAACAACATTCCCAGACCAGAGTAAAGACGCTTTACTACAATATCCCACAAATGAGAAGAGCATTTTATCTTATCCTTGTCCTTCATCCTACAGGAGCTACATACAGTACTTGGATGTCAATATATAAAAAATGAAACTGCATTCAATACTTGCGTTTTGATATATTTCCTTTATATACATTCTATCATTGTGTTAGGAATTGACATGTAAGGTTTCAGTGGGAATCTTCTATGGAGTAGGAAGTAGACAGTTGAAAATGGAAGCTTGGTTTTCTACGTATCAGCGGACTGCAGCCACAGTGTTAGAAATTAACTCCCACTGAAGACACACAATATTAAGTAGCGATACAACATTCTTCACTCATCTCTACTCATGAACACAAAACAGTTTATCCAAAATGCTTTCCAAAGTGAAATATGTTCTGATTTTATTATTATTGTTTTGCCACCTATAAGGGTGTACGTTACCCTCTAGTGACTTCGAAAACCATCCTCCAGCCATTTCTGAAATTCAGAATAAATGAGCTATTACAGCCTGATTATAATTGTAAACTTTAGTGCCAAGAAGACTCATCAGCGCTAATCTTTGCTGGTGATATCGTTCCGTTGTGTGCTCCTATATATTGGTCTTTTAGGAGACTTAACGGCAGATGTATTCTGTGCTCACCCAGAACTAAAATAGCTATTTCAAATGATGAATGGTGTGAAGGTGCTCGTCTCAGCTCACAGGGCATGCTCTGTTTGTGCATAATAATATTTAAATTAGTGTTTAGAGCTAAGTTTAATGGGGTCCAGAGGTGAGCCTATAGACAATGTCATGGTTGAGACGCACCAGCGAAATTCCACTGGGGTTCCATACGGCAATTTTGAACTGAGCAAAATAAAGGCAATGTGTCCCTTACATCATGGATTTGCCCATTAACTTGCATGAGAGTCGATCCCATATAAACCTCATGCATTGCTCAATGGTTCAACATGGTGCAATTGAGGACTTTGAGGCATTATCAGACCAGGCAGGGTTTTTTCCATTTTTTCATGTAGACCAATTATCTTCATTTTCCAGTTTCTTCTAACTTCTTCATTTTTCCTTTTTCCAAACTGGTGACTACTTCACCGTACCTGTCAAAATGGCCGATTTGCAGTCCCACCATTTATCATCGTACAGCGTGCCACGCCTTCGATGAAAAAGTGAAGTGATGCACAGAAAAATTCAGGGTACAAATCTAGGATATCCAAATGAATAATGTTGGTTGTCTGCATTCATTTTGCGTGTGAAATATATTAAGCACGGTATCAGTCCATACCCATTATGCACTGTATGTTGTTCTACACATTGTCAGCCCTGGGATGATGTACACTGTATGGGGCCGGTGTCATTACTAAAATTGAAGTGCAAACCTTGTTCGTTCTAATAGCCATGCTACTTGCATTACAAGTGATACATTTTTGTCTTGATGTGACAAGAAGTGTTAGCATTACAGAAGCTTTGAAAGCCTTAAGCAGGCCAGGTATATCCATTTGCAAAAAAATCCCATTTGGAAGGTAAAAGAATCGCTCTAACATAATCAACTGTTCCCGCCCTCAGGGACAGGATGACAGAGCAAGAGCGTCTTCACAGGATCTGACGAGTCATCTCCTGGCAGTTTTATTCCTCCGAGAGAGGAAAGGAGAACAGAGGTTTTCATTTGTGTTTCTCCAGCAGTAGAGCCTGACCATGAGCTTACTGCTGTTTAAAGTGTCCAGTGCCCAGAGGTGATAAAAATAACCAAAATTCAAAAATCCCCCAAAGGGGACACTTTTAGAATAAAAGAAAATCATACCCTTTGGGGAAACCTTGAGTGTGAGATGGCAGATTTTATCTTCTTTAGTTTTCCAATTGCATTTGATTGGTCAGTAAAAAGCTGGAAAATATGTAATCTGAATTTTACAATGCAATTTAATTCTGCAGTGACCAGTGCCATTTTATTGCCCTATAGTTTTTTATACTCAACCATGAGTTTTTAAAGAGCTGGCTAACTGATGTTTTGATCCAACTGCTTTCATTCTGTGCTAATTCTATGCATAATGCAGTGGATGTGATACATACTCAGTGAGCACTTTATTAGGTATTCATTAGACATTTGTTTAGACTTATTGCTCTTCTGCTACTGTAGCCTATCCACTTACAGTTATGTTGCGTTGTGTGTTCAGAGATGCTCTTCTGCATACCACTGTTGCAATGCGTGGTTATTTGCGTTACTGTCAATTTACTGTGAATACTTCCTGGCCATTCTCCTCTGACCTCTCTCATTAACAATGCGTTTCTGTCTGCCAAACTCTGCAAAATCTAGAGACTGTTGTGCCTGACAATCTCAGGAGATCGGCAGTTTCTGAGATACTCAAACCACTCTGTTTGGCACCAACAATTATTCCATGTTCAAAGTCACTGGTCTGAAAAACAACTGAACCTCTTGACCACGTCTGCATGCTTTTATGCATTTCATTGCTGCCACATGATTGGCTGATTAAATATTTGCGTTAACAAGCTGGTGTACAGGTCTACCTAATCAAGTGATCACTGAGTGTATAATGGATAAAATAAAATGTTCCCTCCTTCTGTGGAGTTGGCAAAACATCCGCTGCAGAACGTTCCCTTAGCTGGGGGCTCTATTCTTTAGCTTAGTAGGCTTCTCTTGATGTGCGGAACGGCCACAGATATAGGTCTGTTACAGTGGTGCTATGACATGAGAGTAATCGGACTGATGTCTCACTTGGCTGAGACTGGAGTTTAGAGAGAAAATGTGAGTTTGTACCACTGGGGAACCAATAAGAGTGTAAGGTGTTTAGCGCATAAAGAAAAAGCTTGTTCTTTAAAGTGACGCTCCTGCCCTGGTACAGGCAGTGACAAACCACAGTCCTGCACAGTAATCTCTCTGATCTTTATATGTCCTGCACAATGACCACTTTCTGATCTCCATGTCCTTGTCACAACCTGGCTCAATGGCCATTAAGACACAGACAAAAAGGAAGACACACACCGCGCAAGTAGTGTTAGTGGGTGGACGTGTGAAAAGTATGGTGATGCAATGTTGTATGATGCAAACCCAAAAAGAACCAATAAAAGGGAATACGTATTTGTGTGGAGAAAGAACTCCATCAGACTGAAGACAGGCACATTTTGACATCTCTGGGAGCACTGGCTACAGGTGATCCCAATTGGGCCAGGCACCTGTGAAGTAACACCGAAACAAGCAGGATCGGCCTGCATAGTGATCTCTGTACGCTGTGCTGAGCTGCTGTGGCAAGAACATAAATCTGATTTGTGTTGTGTTTGGCCCAGCTCATATACAGTACGTGTGTGTTATGTGTAAGGGAATGCATAAAACATGTCCCCACTACAAGGGCTGGGATCAAACTGCCAGAAGGTGAGAAGTTGAAAAAGAAAAAAGTCCACTGAGCTGAAAAGTACAAAGTTTAAATAAATCCTATTGTATTGTAAGTAATTGCTCTTTGGTGGCTAAGGGCTCCTTATTTTGTTGTTATTGTATACACAAGTTTTTATATTGTGTTTCGGAATAACACATTTCTGGAAAGCTCAGACCGCGTGAAGCGACGTGCTAAGCACGGCGATCATGCTGGATAGTTCTCGGTAGTGCACTAAAACTGCTACTGTAGCTCTGACAGGAAAACAAATTTGACCACCAGCCTCATTGTTATGAAAATAAACAGCCAATGGGAAAGTTTTTACTGCTCAAAGACATCTATTTGCAGTACTTGTATGGTAACAGGTCAAACATGACTGGAATAATAAAGACTGAATTCAACTCAGACACAAATGCGGAAATTGGGCCAGAACTGTTGCACATTGCTTCTTTTAACTCACCCCGGTTGATTTACAAAATCCATGTGAACTTGTGGTCACATGACCATTAGCAACACACCTTACATCTGTTCTGTTTTGAGAGGCCGACTTGTTAAGAATGTTGTTTACGAGTATAACTATAGACTATACTTGTCCCAGAATGTAGAAATCAGAACCACAAACAGTAATGCCATGAATTACAAAAATGCTGAATGAGCACACTATGAAATATTCACTGATAATTTAGCTATCCCAAATAACAGACCCAGACCAAGAGAGATCACATGTTCTCCATCAGAGTTGAACTACTAGAGTTGATTACTGAAGTAATGTGTATTGAATATATGCAGATTGTGAGAAATGTCCACCAGAGGAATATTTCAAGCGCTCATACTTTTTGTATCAGCCTGGCTCTGAAGGAAATTATCACTGCTCTTTAGAAAAACACGTTATAAGAAGGTTGCAGTTGGATTTATATAGCTAGCTAATATCATCTCTGGGAAAATAACCCGAGTGAACAATAAAAAAAAAACTATAACAAAATGTATGGAGTTCACAGGTCAGAACCAAATTTGGAAGTACAGCTCTAATGAACATCCATGATGAACACCACTAAGTAGTTTTAATGAGCAGGGCAGGACTGAACATCTACAGTATACAGTACACACACACATTTATGAAATCCAGAGTGGCAGAAGCATTGCCCAGGGATGAAGGCTTTCATCAGCAGAGCTGTCCACATCTGACTGCCTTATATTGCTGACTCCTGCCAGTCTGGATGGCTCTGCCAGCACACTGTCCTCCTGTGATGTAAGAGCTGTGGAGCTCAGCTGGAAAGCTGAGGAGCGGACAGAAGTTGAATCTGGCAGCAAACGCTTGGGTAGACACTCTGTCAGACCAAAATCAGGGTTAAAGTATCCGGGCTTGATGAGAAGCTCTTGGGCTGGTTCATGGCAGCTGTATGAAAGGCCAAATTTAGGTGTCTAAATATATTGATGGAAATTCTGGAAACAACCCCGTCGACAATTTGTTCTGCCTGCAGTCAGGGAGTAAGCTTGCACTCATCAACACAATGAGTCCTAAATGCATATAATTATTCCCCCACACAAACACTGATTATTCACCGCCCTGCGGTGTACATACAGCACTTGTGCGTCACTTGCTTTAGCCATCAGAACCCTTTTCTACCTGTTAATCAATCTTTGTGTCATTTGGACAAGAGCCTGTACAATTGGGGGAATAGGTGTTTAAACAGTCAGTACCAGCGTGCTATATTAATGAATATGCTAATGCTGGGATCATCAAACCTGGCCCTCGATCCAGCTTTGGTTTTCCTTTCTCCTGGGTAATTACAGAACAATTGTAATTATTGAGCCTGGTCTCACACTAATTCGACATCAGGTGACCGAATGTTCTGACCGCTGAAATCGGCCTATGTGTTCCAAAATCCAATATCCACTCCTAACGTGTTTATATAAAATGTGTTGTGTCTCTATGCTAAATTTATATTGTTAATGTCATATCTTAACCCTAACTCTAACCATAAATATTTTTTGCCGTATGCCCATGGATTATGTGTAAATACATCAATATTATTTTTTGGTATATTTATCTTTGCAATTGCAGAATGTCGTTGTGGGGTGGCACTAATCCAGATTTCGGTATATGTGAACCGATGTCCAGGGCATGAAAAATCGTTGCGTGATTGTTATGCCACGGTCTAGGGTCAGGCTGTGACAGGGTAAATGATAGAGAGAAGGAGTGTAGAATGGGGAGTGAGAACACTACAAACCGGTGAGTAACTCCGGTCTTGTCTGCCTAAACAAATCTAAATAAACCTCAGCTAGACTTTGAAAGCTTACTGGGCTCAAAGTGGCGTGTAGCCAACCCCCCAACAGAGATCAAGTCCCCTCCCAGGATCGCCTTCAAAAATAACAAAGAAAAATAATAAACAGTGGCCCTTTGTAAGGATGCAATCCAGCTGGAGACACTCTAACTTTACCGAAGCCACTATATGGTGAGCAGAAGGGCAAATCAAAGGCACAGTACAAAGGCGAACACAGTCGAACACGAGTCAGGCACTGGGGCGAACAGATCAAAAAGGGCAGGGCAGGAATCAGTTGCAAGGGAGGTAAGGGTAAAAAACCAATCAGCAAACAAATCAAGACGGCCTAGGCAAGAGTCAAATTCGAAAACAAACGAGGCAATGATCATACACGGAATCCAAACATCAAACAAAGCAAAAAGGCTAGGCGAGAGTCGTAAGTCGAATACAAAAACGATCATACAGAAATCACAAATCCGCAGTCAAACGCGAAGGGCTCGCAGAGCTAGTCTACTCCGATCGGTAGGATTGGCGGCCTTTTTCAAATTAACAAACTGGTAGCGGAATTCGCCAATCTGTGGCAAACTGAAAGTAAAACGAAGATCGTTGCGCATCCAGCACAAATGCAGAAACGCAAATACATAAGCTTATGACAGAGGTCGTAACAATGTTAATTATTATGTGATTGATTGGACAGACTGTTCACACCTGACTCTCATGTAAAGGTAGGGTGGAGAATCAGAGGTATTTGATGATCCCTGTACTACAGTGTTCAGTGTAGTATTGTATTTCACTGCATTTTGCCTCTATTTTTTGCATGTATTTTGTATCAATGCAGCACATTTTGTATCAATGCAACGCTATACTCTGGTGTACAATTGCAGTGAGAGTGTTCAGTGCAGTGTTTCATTGCAGTGCCTGTGTTTAATATCACGGCAGCACCGAGCTTTACTGTGCTCTCCTATCGCAGTGCCAGAGTTCAGTGAAGTGTTTTATTGCAGTTTCTATGTTTAGTGTGTTGTATTACTTTCAGACATCAATCAGATCTGTCAGGGAAGATGTGTGTCTGCCTGCTGCTATCCTATATGTTTGGGTCCAAAATCCAAATGAATGTGTGAGGTAAGATTTGGGATGGATGGCATGGCCAATTTGCAACGGGAGACTCCTATATTTAAAAGCTCCATTGGAGCAAGAATTCTGCAGATATAGGCTGGCAGAAAACCGATTAAACTTTTCCCAGGCTTTGGGGAGGACAACAATGTCTAACAGCAGAACTCTGAAAGAGTCAGGGTAAATTTATCATGGCCACTCCCTTATAAACCCGTTTATTCAATAGTTGGAGAAATAAACTCTATCCCAGTTTGATGCCCACCTATGAGCTTAAAATTAAGTGCTATTTATTTCCCGCCTATATACCCGCCAAAGGGTAGTATTGTGCTTTAATTGTGAAATTGTTAAAAGATTTACTTGATTTCCAGTCTCTATCATCACAGTTGCCCTAACTAACCTCTATTGACAAGAAAATATAAGCAGTTTTTGGTTACAACTACAACTTATTATCTAACTTATTACCTCATATTTGAGGATAAATTTACTCGGGTGACAGATTTTGAGGAGAGATGAGCATCCCGAAACAGCAGAAAAGCAACTATATTAAACTAATAAATGCATATGAATTAAGGAATTAAAAACTGATTTACATATAAGCGCGTAAACACAGGCAAGATTGTCATCATTAAACGGAGAAGGCAGAATTTCAGCGAGTAGAAGTTGATGTCTTACACAGGTGTTGCAGATGGTGGCGAGAGAAAATAACCTGGCATTATATGCATTTTCATGATTCCTTTGATCAGCTTCATTTGAATTGCTGAGATTCGGTCATGATCAAAACCCGCTGAGTGGATGCAATTTGACTCAGATCCAAAGGTCCATCACAGGGAGGCCAGTGTTGATGTCTGTGCACAACAGACTACAACAATGTAGCACTGTTCTCTGATCAGGCATCAGGCCATCATTTATTCAGCAAACAAGATTCATTACACACAATTATTCCACCTCAGTTTTTTAAGCAGAGCTGTTGCCAACCTTTATTATGATTCATTTTTTAGGAATTATGAAAATGTGCATTTTTAGAAAATAAGTTATTTCGCTGAAAATATATTTTCCCAAAACTAGATCATTAATTCCAATGGATCACCTAATTAGTTTTGACAGCGTTTTCTTTTTAATCTTAAAAGTTATTCTCTGTAATGATTAAATCAATTTTACTCAACTGTATCCTGTAACACAACAAAAAAGGAAGCTACAAAGTGAGAATCTTTGATTAACAAGGATGGCAAGTACCTGAATTAATTATTTGAAGTAATCCCAAAGGTTCCACTTCGCACTGAACTGTTATTGGTGTGTAGTCCTCTGGCTGTACAGAAGGTATTAGTGGTGATGGCTGGCAGCATTAATTTTGCAGAACCTGCATGCTAGTTTGTGCTGTCCTGAGTTGAGTGTGTACAAATGGCGGTGAACATTTTGGTGAGGAAATAAAATCATTAAAAGATTTATGTTTAAAGCAGATATAGCTTCACCAAGCTACGAAAGTGCCATTTGATTGTCACTCAATACATTTTGTTTAACATAATGCTCTTCAAAGAGCACTCCAGAGTGCAGTCATTGTAGATAATATTTAACAAGAAGAGTTGTCATTTTCTACCAACAGTAAATCATCGAACATAAAAGCAAAGAAATGTGATGAAATGATGACCAAAGGCAAAGGAAGATGTCCTGATGGAACATCTTAAACACAAATCTGATCTTCTGAAAGGCAACCAAAAACTATTTTCAACACCATAGATCACGCTTGTGCTGAGTTGAAAAGAAACAAAAACACACTGACTTGACTGTTTTGTACATTTAAAAAACTTGCTGAAGTTGAAGACTTGTGTCTCTGTGCTTATAATAGGTCAAGATGCCCTGCTTGGGTTAGAAAGGCATGAAAGTGTATGAGAGTTTGTAAGAACAGCTGGTCACAGGGGACTTACAGCTAAAGGCATCTATTGTAAAGGCTGCCCCATAGTGCAGTACCAGAATCAGTCTTTAAAGATAATGTTGTGTGAGGAACAGTCTCACTGAATACCTTTTGAGAAAGGGCATAAGTGAACGTTACTAGCAAGTCTATATTGATCGTTTGCTAAACAATATTACACCGGTGGAACACATAATTAATAAAACAACATCTCTCAACCATAAAATAATAACTGAATGAATGAACAGTACATTAATAATCATTTATATAATGCTTTTTGCTATGATTCAGGGCAGCTGGCTACTGTCGCCCAACACAATGTCACACAGCATGCTGCGAAGTTAGCCAACTAATTACTGGTGGATGCACTACAGGAAGACACCAACCACGGGGGTGTTTGCCTGTACTCTGCCCGATAATAACCAAACTTCCTAGAGATATTTTTTAAGCCTATTTGTTATTAATAAATATAATGGTTCATTTAGTTATAATGTTTGACATACCTTTAAATCAGCTGAGAGACTGACCCACACTGCTGGTCCTCACCAAAGCTGAGCATTCTGGAAGCAGACAGATACATTGGTTCCCAAAATAATTGTCCCATCCACAATGAAGAATTCCTACTGTGAGTTTAGAAGAAACTTGCGGGACTGAAATGACTGACTGAAGTCCGTTCAGGAGACCTGAGTAGTTTCCCTCCCCATTAAGGGCAGTAGGGACATGTTCTTATGACGGTAAGCAGGATCCAAGACAATATCGTTGTATGTTCGTTGGACAGTGCGATTCTGCACAGAGACGAGAAAAACATGAACCAAAACAGCACATTGCTGTTGACACTCCTGCACTTGTTTCTAGGCATGTGAAAAATTGATGAAATTTCAACAAGGTCATGTGGCACAGTCTGAATCAGCATCTTGGCTTCATGGCTTCTCAAAAGCGGGGTACATGACTCAGATAAAAAATGGCAAGCCAACATGATGTAGCATTTTAAATAAATGCTTTGAAAGTATGTATATTTCTGTCTGGGTTGACCTTTAATCCACCTTTCGCTAATGCTTCTATTATGTATTCATATGTCAAAATAGCCCTCATCCAGAAAACTTGTACCAAGAAACAAGTTGCTGCCTATTGACTAATCTGCATCCACAGGGCCTGTCATGTTGGATTTCAAATGTAATGGCTACATTACTTGTAGACCTATGTATGTCAATCAGAGTTCATACAGTTTGTTTGGAATGATGAGAGACTGTGCATTTTGCTTACCCTGTCTGAGTCAGGCAAAGTCCACACATATATTCAACAGTGTGTGTGAAAATAATCCACCCAAAGTTTCCTTACTAGTACACTAATTGCCACAGGAAAGCGATACCTTTGCATGCATCGAATGTGCTGTTAGTGAGATGAAAGCATTCGTCGGTCCTCTGATGTTAAGACCATTGCACAAAGAAAAGTGTCTGTCATTCATCATCAGTCATCCTGTCAGGCTTAATGCCATGTTCCTGGCCAAGACAAAAAAAAACAACCTGAATGTCCTTTTGAACAGACTATGCTGTGATGATCTTCAAATGATTGAATATGTTTTAGTTTTTTTTCCCACAATCTAATAAGCTAGCAATATCAGCTCTGGTTGACAAAACAGCTTCAAGGACGTCTGATGCATCAACAGAATCTTGCAGAGAACTGGTCTGTATGAGCAAGTGGCAACAACAAGCCATACCAAATATGAAACACACATTCATACTAAGCACGTGAATGATTGGGCAAACACGTGACGAATGTATATTCTTTGGTTTGACAAGACAAAAATGCAACATTTGGTTTACATTCAACATGTCACTTTTGATGCAAGTGCAGCACAGTACATCACCTAGGCAACGCCAGCCACCTCATCAGTCATATGGGTGGCAGAATCATGTTACAGAGCTATTTGTTGCCAGTCGGGAATGGATAACGCATCTTCGAGGAAGCCCTGCTTGAACTGGCCAAAATTGAAAAGCCTGTCTCAAATTCTCAATTTACAGGTGACACAAAACAAAGCTTGCCTGGATTTTTTTTTTGTTTTTTTGTAAGTGATTGTCCTTCAGTGGGTCAGCCAAAGCCCCGACTGGAATCCAAGACAGAATGCCTGGAAACACACAAAGATGACAGCTCCAAGGAACATGTCCGAATAGAAGATATGTGACGCAATGCCATAAATGGCGTATCTTTGTGCAAATCTCATTTTACTTTTTTAAAAATTATTATTATTTCTTTTTTAGGAAGATCAGAGCTACAAAATGAGGTATCACATGTCGGGATTGGCCAATCCGTTTTGGAGATATGGCTTATTAAAGTGTGTGTGTCTGGTTTGATCTTGGATATATTTGTATCATAATAGCTGCCTTTATTGTGTCTATGTACTGCAGTATCAACAGTGAATGTATTAATTGTTACCAAAAGCACTTATATTACATGAGTAACTAAATATGTCTGAAACAAGCCTTTCCTTCATAAGATACAAACTAGAGTTCCCCATTCCAAATTCTGCAATGTGCACGTTGATTACTCTTGTCACAATGCACTGTCAATAGATATTTGTGTTTGATGGGCAGAATGACTGACTTTAATGAATAATTCACCCTTTGTGTCTGACCACTGCACATCTGAGTCAATCAAAAAGTTTACGTAATCCTGAAATAGCACATTTCTTATTTATATGGTTCCATCATTGGTGTATAAAAGGTGTTACAAGATTAATAAGAACAAACATTCAGCACAGACAAAAAAATCTATATCAAATATTTAATCTGTCTCAAATATATATTTTTTTCTTCAAAAGGTGGTGTGAACAAACTATATAACAATTTATAGGTGATTCTTTGATGGACACATGGCATTTTTATACAGCTTTGTCTGGTCTGTACTGACAGAAGTGTGCACAATCTACCAATTGAAATGAGATACTGTATCAGTATGTTCGTGATATATGTATATTACATGAATGATAAATGTACATTTCGTATAGTAAAAACATTTATTTTAACAATTTTATACCTACATTATTCAAAAAAGTACAGCATATTTAATCATTTTACAAATTTGTCATAAAAAATATATTTCTGTACAAAAAACATTTTCTTCTGCTCCTACTTCAAGTCAAAAGCGCATGGTAAAATGGCGATGCAGTTGATGGCGAGGCAGATTTACAGCTCTGACGGCGAAGGTATTTTACAGAGGAGGAACGGGCGACGTTATTGCAGTGAGCCTGGAGGCAGGAGATGTAGGGGAAAGCAGCAGCAGGTAAAAACATCACAAGAAGCAAATGGAGGAAGGCGGGAGACCGACTCCATCCCAGATTCTGCACCTCAGCTTTCCAGATTTGACGCACCATTTTTACCATAGGTACTGATTTCAGCAATATTAAATGAAAAATATAAAATTTCTTAGAAAAATTAAGGTTAAGCGAATGCTTCTTATTTTACATACTTTTTAAAGATGTACACTTGATGATGCACGCTCGCGCGCACATACACACGCACACACGCACGACGCACGCACTGCAAACTTCCCCTCTGCGCTGAAATGACTTGGACAAAATCTGATATCGGTAAACATTTCACAAGGTTATAGTTCATATTTTCTATGCCACTGATGAATGGATCTGAATGCAGATGCAACAGATGTCTGATTTGAACACAGCGATTAGCAGGGAATTCACACATACATAAAGAAGGCTGTAACTGAATAGATGAGCGCACACACTATGTCACCAATCTGATCAGCTTGCTCAACCATGACTTTTGGAATCACAGTGTATATGCTCCTGGGGAGCCCAGCGCTTCGACACACACATTGGTGGCACAATGAAATACATCATTAGTGTAGCAAACGTATTGGCCATGTCACATTTCCAATTCAATAAGGCAGTGTTCCATGGGTTGTAATTTTGAAGCATGTCATCAAATTATCTTCTTTGAGATATGTCGAATTACAATGGGAGGGGATATGTAATAAAAATTAATCTTGCCAACGCGTTTTTCGAGACGACGTAGAACTCTCTGCGCTAATTCCATGGCTGCCCGGGAAGGAACGTTGTCCTGATCTGAACCTTCTCGGGCATTCACCAGTACACAGAAAACACACTATAAACACACATGCACTCACAGCTGTGATAGAAAGTAAATGCAGCATTTTCGAAAAATAAACACTTCATTTTCTACAGCATTATAGAGAAATAAAACCCCTCTCTGCAGATGGTATTCACATGAGAAGATTTGTAGAACCCCCCTTTGTTAGATATTTTGTTGCTATTTTCTGATGCTGCTGTACATGTTTTCACATAGCTTCATCTCGTGTAACAAACAGCTGACCCAAAATACGCATAATGGAGCACTGCTGCAATTTTGTAGAAATACCAAGAGCATAACAAATGAAAGAAAAAAATGTAACAAACCAAAAACATTCAGTGGATTCAGTGAGAGAGCCAGCAACTGACCCCCATAGGTACTCACGTATAGGCCATCTACTGCATTACAGTAAACTCCCATCTACTAATTTCTTGAAGATGGTTAATGTGCTGCATCACACCAGAAGAGGAATACAAATAACTATTAATAACTAAATCACATAAAAACAAAAAATAAAAAGGAAAGTAAAACCCAACCAAGAAAAAAAAAACCTCACTCATACTATTTAACTGACACTCTACAAGTCCTGGGCCTCCATTAAAAAATAATAAAAATAAAATAATGTGGACACTGGTGTAAGATACCAACAGTAAGCATTAAAAATGTTAAATGATTGAAGAAAAACAACATTCCCAGTTGGGCCCAAGGGGTTGAACTGCAGTTCAAATGTGAAGACTCGTAATAATTTTTATTTTCTTTCCATTTCTTTGTTTTTTGCAAAATCAGTAGAAAATAAAATCAACCTGTCAAAACTTAGAATGACAACATGCTTCCTGCATCCATGGAAACACAAGTTTATATACACATGATCAGCGTATAGAAACGGCGTATAGAAACCCTGTATGTATTTCTGTTTGCTAGTATTCTTTTCTCTTTTGAACCAGTTTGAAATCCATTCATAACACACTAGTGCAAAAATTGTGCAGTAATGTTTTTGCAACACAACAGCTGAGAGAAATCCCTCTGCTATCGAGAGAATTGATAGCAAAATTCATCTGCGGGACTCTTGCAGCTGTAGCTTATTCTCGCTCGTATTAGTGGAGTCTAGCCAGGTACAAGCAACCACGTTGGTTCAAAGACTTTCCTTTATGGTTCATCTTCAATGAAGGAATTCCTTTTGTCAACAATTATGTGGCTTTTCAAGACACTTCAACATTGTCCCAAGATAATTATTTTGGAAAAATAGAAATAAAAAAAAAAATAAAAAAAAACTTTCTTTATGTAAGGGTCATGAAAGGTAAAAACTTTTAAATTCAAGAAAGTATCTTTAATTCCATTGTAATCTCGGCCACAATCTTGGTCTTGCTGCATGGAAAGTCTGTTTTTTGTAATATGTCCATAAAAGAGTCTTCTTATAATTGATCGTTTGATCATATCCACAGGGAAGTTTGTATAAAGTGAATACACGGTCTTACTGTAGCAAAGCGAAGTCGCAAGGGAGAATTGGCATATGGCATCAAAGAAGTCACTGCGTACCCAAGAGGTATGGCTGCGGACCAGTCAAACGCAGACCATGAAGGTTATACCACTGTGCAGACCGTGTTTAGAGTTGTGTCGAACCTGACCGCTTTGGCCTCGGTAGGCTTCATGTTTGTGTCGTACATGGGGTTCTCAAACGAAGCCTGTCCGTTCGTGTTCTCGTGCCCTGCGTAGCCGTTGAACTGTACTTTTGGTCTTGTTCTGAAAAACGAAAGAGGTGAGAACGTCGTCGCGTTCATGATTCTCTGTTTTCAGAATACAAGGCTTATGAAAATATAATCACAAGTTATCATACATTTTTCAGGAGCACAGCTGCTTTGCTGGTTTTTAAATTTTAAATAGAAAGTGTTCCCAATCACATTAATCTGATTTACACTTGAACTGTCAGGGAGTCCTTTCATAATGACGGATAGAAAGGCAAGGAAAAACAACAACTTTTTTCCAGATACTGCATTATTTTCCCCTATGATGTTGGTGTAACAACCTCTCTGAATTATGCTAAGGAAAATCTTCAATTCAGTGGAACTGTTCTGAGTCATGTATTAATGTTATTCTTATTTTTCACAATAATACAAAAGCAGAGAATGAAAATTAGAGGGCAGAATATAGATTTCAGTAAGTGGGTTCTTTTACTTAGCAATGACTCACAGCAATGAACTGCAGCAAATAAGAGCATTTCCCTTTTTCTTGTTTTACATCTACCAAACTCAACTCGAGTTCACACTGCTCATTTTTCCAACAATGCAATTTGCATGCCATGATTTGACATCGCCTTCATTTCTTTCCCAATTTCACTTAGAAAACAGACCAAGGACAGAATGTTAAGGAAAGCCCTGGGGCTCACTGTCTGGAAAGCCCTGCTGTTCAATAATAAAATGTCCAAAAACCAAAGGATAGACAGCATAGGGCATTATTAAAACATATCTGTAACTGGTAAAGCAACAACAAATAAAGGAAATTAAAAAAAGAAAAATCTGTGTATCATCATATAAACAAGCACACTTTCAAACAGACTTCTGCCTGTATGACAGAATGAATGAGGTGCGGAAGGTGATTATGAGGCTTAGTTCAAAAACACAGTATAATGTGGTCTGCTGTAACATATTAGATAATAACAAAGGAGGGGGATATTAATCGTATTTATGTCTGGCCTTCAGCATAAAATACTGTGAAAAAAACAAAAAAGCCGCAACTGTAAACATGTCATGGAAATTACCCAAAAGATAATCACTGAATACCTAAACAGCCAGTGCTTGGTGTGGAGTTAATGCATATTCACTCACAGCGGTCAGCTTCAGACAAAAGTCCAGCAAACCTGCCTAGAACCTCAGTGAAATGGCTTTCATTTCTTCTCTGACCCCCCAATTTTCCTACCATGACAGGTCCTCTAAATAGTTTTCCACAACTGTATTTTACTTCAGAGGATGCATTCGGGAAAGCATAAACTCCAAAAGATTTAGTTGACTGAAAAATGTTGACAGATGAAAATTTATTATGGGACCAAACAACACAACGCTGCATCCTCTCTTGTCCAACTGTTTTTTTCTTTTCTTTCTCTTGAGTAGGGTATGGAAAAAGAAAAAAGGACAATGGCAATATGGAAGTAGAGAAATTATTGCCTAATGATTTAGTTTCTTGTGTCTTACCTGCAGCCGGCCCTGATTACATCTTTGGGTCTCTCACTGTCATCTGCGTCTTGTGAAAGTACCCTGCCAATTTTTTTTATTTATTTTAATATAGGGGACTTTTCATCCTTTTGGACAGTAATGTCACAAAAATGTTTTGTTTTGGTAGCTTTGGAAAACTCCCATGCTCTTTTTCCAATAAGATTTATGCACGCAAATGGATTCTTGTTTAATAAAGCATGCAGTAGTGTGCCAACTTGGTTGATATTTGTGGGAGCAGTCCCTACAGGGCAAGTGTCACAGGAGTTTCCCATAACTGTTATAAAATAATTCTTCTTTAAATTCAGTCAATATGGATTTACATTTCCAATGCATGACTGGAGGGGACAAGTGAGAACTCCTTACCTGTGTTTATAGAGGTAAAAGGCAAACCCTGATAGAATTAGAGCAAAGAACGGCACTAAAATAGCAGCTGCCACTGAGCTACTGTTTGTGCCATAATATGGATTCGAAGGGTCCATATCTGTTGTTATAAGACCTAAAGAACAAAACAGAAAACAGTTTGGTTAAGATTTACTGCACTGTAAAAAAGGGGAAAAACACTGTAACAAAATAGCCCCGGATAATCTTACTAGTTGTTTCTAGTAGCTCTAAAGCCCAGTCTCCACCAAACAGCAGAGTTGAGATGAGATGAGACAAGACTAGAGAAATCTCGGAACGTCCGTGTTTAAATCTCAAAACGTCTGCGAATATGGATTTGGCAGTCCAAACCAAAAAGCAGAGTAAACAAATAAACGACTGTTTCCATGACGACCCGCGTTAACTGTAACGTTAAATCACTAATTGGATGCTCAGTTTTCGAAATGCCAGCCGCCGAGAGCCGACGTTCTAAAACCGGACAGTTCACGCTGATAAAACTTTCTTTTAAAGACGTTCTCAAACAGTATCGCCTCGTTTCGGCTGTTGGGTGGAGACTGGGTTTTAACCTCCGGAGTGATTCAGAGGGTTTAAAAGAAGCTGCAGGTGAATTGTGGTCAATCGTTTCACAAAACCAGAACATACCTTGTCTTGTGAACTGAAATTTTCCAAAATCCTTTCCATGTATAAAACCTTGATACACAAATGTATTCTTGTCCGATTCTGCTGTCACCTGGACCACCACAAAGGAAAGAAAAATGGTGTGCTCCACAGATTCATGTGAGTCAAATTACATTTTTGGAGAGTCACTGTTGGTTTTAACATTTTGGTTTTCATGTTCAGACTACTGTATTAACTTTGTTTTTCCTGTTAGTCTAGGGACCACTGATATGTGCCCTTCTCTTAAGATTACCAAGATAAATACACTCTTAATGTAAAAAAGCATATGTCTGCTATCCAGCACAGGGTGAATTCAAATAATTTATCTCCGCCAAACATATTTTTCTTTAATTATTTTCCCAGAGTCATCAACTTTATTTCTCAATGTGTTTTGAGTGTGCAAACAGATTACAATATTGTACTGCGCAAAATACACAAAACCTAATTGTACATGATTAGATGTCTCCAGTTCTGCTTGCATGAAATTCATTTTCTGAAACAAGTTCTGCTACATGTTACAGTCAGAAGACATGTATAACAGGTGCTATTGGTTTCAAATGTAATAATAAATCATTTAGTAGTTTGTTGAGATGATATTACAGGGATATCAGGGATTAAAAAACACTTACATATCCATCCATTGCCCAGTTGTCATTCTTAAATTTGCTGAAAGAAAGTGCTGCAGGACCTCTGACTTGGTAAACCTTTAGCAGCAAATGGTTTTCCTCTTTCTTATATGTCCCTGAGAAAAATGGAAATAAGTATTGTCAATGTTAAAATACAGGATGCATAAAATGTATTAATATGCACATGTCACATATTTTGCCAGTAAGCATTATATACAGAAATATTGACCATGTTTTTATAAAAACAATTATGTTTCGCTGATTCCCAGTGGTGTTACTAAAGGGATTATTCTATATTGCGGTGGAACCATTACAGTATAAGTGCCCCCCCCCCCCCCCCCCCCCAATAAATAAATGAATAAATGAATAAATACATAAAACTGACAGACCAGACTATATAGCTTACCTGACAGTTTAATTTGGACTGTATTGTGTTCCAAAAGTGTGACATTGACTTTACTGGTTGTCACATTGAATCCACTGACAGTTATGGTGGCAACCTGTCTTTTCCCCAAGTACTCATAAAACCCAGTCCAGCCAGAGTTCAAAGAAAACACATCAGCAGGAACTGAAGGAAAAAGATGTAAAAAGACACTTCATTACATAGCCAATCTCTAAAGTACTTTCCCCCATTTTTCTGTGAAGAACTTATCCATACTGTAATGTGCCTTACTTCCAGCATTTAGAAGTCATATAAAGATTTTTAGAATGAGGACCATCTGGTTAATACTTTCAGTACTTCTATTCACAGAAGTATCTATCATGTGGAAGGACTGGGCTGTGAATAAAATCATCATTTAAGTGGCACATTCTTTGAGAGTATCTGAAATGACACTGCGGAGGGTACATACCATGGATCTTGTTTTTCTGCACACCAGAATCTGCTCCTTTTGTTTTGGTGTTTATTTTGGGCCCAACTGCAAGACAGCAGGAGTAAAGCATGAGTAAGTGATTACATTACATTTACGGCTGGGACACACCCACGCACTTATTTTCCAAAAGAAAATTATAATGCAATATATGTAATTATGGGATTTGTTAATAGTAGGAAATAACACCCAGGAAATGAGGAAATGACAGCATTTAGCACACTCCTCTTGTTAAAGAATCACCCTGAATATAAAATGATAAATTATGTGCTGTGCAAGGGATAAATTAGATCTTTGTCACTGAGCCTGTTTATGTAAAATAATAATCAACATGAAACGATTTACTGGTCCTCTATTTTGGTATACCTTTACAGATGGGCGGCTTTCCAGACCATTTCCCGTCTGATTTGCATGTTCTGTGTTCAGATCCCCCAGCCAGAAAAAAGCCGGGCTGACACGTGTACATTAGCGTGTATCCCAGAGTGGGAAGATCTATAGCCTTCACGTCGATGTGGGATGGCGTCTCGGGCTGCCTGCAGGAATGAGCTGGAAGCACAAACAAAGTACGGAGCGATCACACCCCCCTGCACGGCACCCTGAGTGGAATAAAGAGCCCCGCGCTCTCTGCGCTGCCTTCGCCAAGCGGCGATAAAACCACGCCACAGGGACAGAGATTATGAAACATGCCCAGAGTACGATCTTACATAATAAATGAGCTTCGCGCCGCTCTCTCCGGCCTCTGTCAGAGGAGCAGGGAGCAGCCTGAAGGATTTCGCCGGGTTCTGCTGTCCAACTCACCCGCAGATTTAATGCCGGTGAACGAACAGCTTAAACTTGGCTAACTTTCATTTTTTTGCTGACGCGGGCGTTCCGCGCTCTTGTTCTCTTAAGAATCACTCTTTCAAATGCACACCCGCCCCCCCCCTTCCCCTGGCTCCCTCTCCGGCTCTCCATGGCCCTACGCAGCCGTTTGTCTTTGAATCTGAATATATACAGCAGCTCAGGAAGCTGTAATCGTGAGGACTGTTATTAGGGGGAGAAATGTGGCGCACGCGGTGGCTTCACGGAGCGAGCGCGTGAGGCTAGGGAACCGCCAAAATTCACTAAATCAAAAAGTTGTGTTTGCTAAAACAATATTTTATTCAGTTAAGCTGTCACAGCCGCCCTCTCTCCAGAGCCATTAAGGAGTCGGTGACGGGCGGAATGGTGATGGGTGCAATGGCTTCTGCGTTACCCTCTGGATTCACAGAAAAAAGCTTTCACTCCCTTTCATACCGCATAACGCTGTTATGTAGAAAATAAATAAATGAGAACCATGTAGTGCTTACATATGCATTCCGGTTGTACTCCGCTCCATGTTAAGTTTTCAAGGCATGTTCTCGTCGTAGACCCCAATATGTGGTAGTTTTTCCGACACTTAAAGAAGATTTTGCTTCCAACCTACAATAACAAAAGATAAGAGTGAATATGTGATGGTCCTGAGAACAATGCTATTCTGCATTATTGTGTTCAGTAAAAGTTTATAGGTGATGTAAAATAAAGTGTGACATTGAAATGCTGATGAAATAAACATTCCATTCACACGTTGGGGAATGGGAATACCTCATATCCTTGTGCCTGCACTGGAATCCCGTACGCTGGACTTCCAGGATCTCTACACGTATTGTATGCAGGATCTTAAGAGAAAAAAAGGAAAAAAATATTAATATACTAGGAATATAGCATTGGCCATTAAACAGTAGCAGTTTCGGACAAAGATAAAATGTGATAAAATATGTTCAAATGTGTTAAATCACTGTTACCAGCAGAATTTAATGGAAGTATAGTAACAAGAGGGTTACACACAGCAGCAATCATATATTTTACTATTTTATTTTAGTATTACAGCTGTTGGCATACTAACTGTAAAAGATGCAAGACGCAAAATATCAGGGTGCAAAAGACAAAACATGTCTGTTTTTTTGTTATATTTTAATAGCAGAACTGGCTATATCAGCAGAAGGATGCACAGAAACATTTTTAGGCCAACAATTTTACTCATTAAAAACATTTAAGTGACATATAAACTAATCACTACACAGGCTCTTTTTCAGAGGCACTGTTTTTGAATAAAAAAAATTAAATAAAGAAATTTGAGCAACAAGATTCCCGAGCACAGGTGTTGGCAAGCTTGTCTGTCTGTTACTGCATTATCACTAATCTGACCATACAGACCCTACCATGAATATATCCAGCATGTCCATTAATATTAGCCATTATGGAATATCTGTGGGAGTTAAAGGGGTCTGATATCCTGATGGATTTCAGCTATGAGAAAATATCAAAGTATTATCTGCCTACCAAGAAAATGCCCGATAGTTTTATACTCATGAGACAGCAGACAAAGCAAGCTACACAAATACTCACAGTGGGGTGAGAAACCCCTGCAGCACAATGTTCATTATCACAGCCAGGGGCTAAGGCAAGTGCAATTACATAATTCATATTCAAAATATTTATATAAAATAACACACACACGTGAACACGGGCGCACATACAGCCACGCACGTGCGCACATACACGCGCGCACCCACACACGCACACACACTGAGCTGAGGGGACTATTCAGCGGGTTCTGTGAAGCTGAATACAGTGGCTCACAAAGATGCAGCACACACCTATAGCAAAGAGCATATGCCGGTAGCAAACAGAATATGCCCATAGCAAAGAGCATACAGGATAACCTAGTGAAGAGGCTAGCTGATGAGGCAGGCTCAGCCCTGGGGCGAAATGAAATACTGAAACCGCGTCCATGGGTCTAGCCCACATATAAGGTAATGCCTCAATCCAGGTAAAACCTTGCGCTGTGCAGCCATAAACCAAAGAAGCCATTAACAGTAATTTAGCAATACATAGACAGCCACGTAGAAAAAAATAGTTCTGTCATGAGCAAACTGACCAAGTAGACAGATCCACTCACTCCACCTCATCTGACTTTTAAAATTTTATGAAATGCTTTGATAAAAGTGGAGCTGTCTGGATATGGCTCTTTTATGTCCTCTCTATCGCAGGGAGTCCAACAGCTGTGATGGATATTCACCTATACAGGAAGGCTGAATGCCACTCCAGGTCCCATCTGCCTGACACGCTCTCCTGGACGACCCCACCAGCAGGAAAGAGGGCTGGCACTGGAAGGTGACCTCTGACCTGTAGGTGAAGAGCTTTCCCTCCATGTGGCCCTCTGCTGGGATGCCAGGCTCTCCACACAGAATGGCTGTATGGGACAGACCCAACAACAAAAACCAAAACATGTTTAACATCAGAACATAACAACATAATGGCGAGAACAGGTCATTCAGCCCAGCAATGTTTGCCTGTAATATAACTGGTACTGCGTAATATAAGTAATATAAGTAATATAACTGGTACTGCGAATGTAACTAATGGACATTTTACTGGTCTCAATGGAAAGTGTGGAGTTAAATGTATTCCTCTGTACATTTAGTAGAAAAATAAATGCAGATACTTTGTTTCAAAATAGGTTGTTTAATATAGTAGAGGAACTAGTGGGTCTGTTCCCCAAGTAAAGATCAACAAGAACCAACAGTTTGACTGAGGGAGGGGGTAGAGGATATAATACAGATTTGACTACATTAGGGGCTAGGCAGACAGCTAGATGGGCCCACCACAAGGTGAGATACACTACAAGGCTAATTGAACTAGACTTGTCTCCCATGCTTTCCAGCAGTAAGTATTTTGTAAATGGTCAGTTTTTTTTTCTTCTCATGCATCTTGCCACCCTCCTCAATCACCTCACCGTTCGCCTCTGTAAACAAAGGCAGGGCTGGTAATTATCCACCGCACTCTAATTAACACAGGTGATTATTGTACCTGCATCGCAATCTCAAATTAATGAAACGTCCCCAATCACCCGCGTTAATCAGCGTACAAGCCAGGTAAAGCAAGGCAGGCAGACACGCGTCTCTCAAAACTTTGTTTATCCGCCATGACTATTCATAACGGCTTGTGACAAATTGCAGTACGAACGCTCTCCGCTACCTCTCTTTTAATAAGAGCGTAATTTGCACTTGCGGACTGTTTGCACAGTGATGTCGCTGCGGGCGAGCGTAATGCGCTGCTGAACGGCAGAACCGCGCGGCTCCCCGCAGTCCAATCAGCGGGGGCGGGGAGTAATGGGGTGAAATACATGAGCTGTGCTGTGTCAACTTTTTGACATACGCTCCAAAAGCCACCGTCGATTTTCCTTCCCCCCGGCAGCTTTCAGGACAGACAGCAGCTGAAAGAGGAGCGCTCTGCCTCAGCTACCTGTGGGCTGCCAATTTCAGCACAGCCAGTTCTCTCCATGCTCCGGAACGGATTCTGACGTCTGCCGGCTTTTCCCCGTCACGGTTTCAGACACTTACAATCAAGCTCCGCCGGGACTAATGTCTGACTACAGTCATGTTGGATTGTTCCACGCTGATACATGAAGGATTAAATTGCCAGGTACTGATAGGTATTTTGCAGGCAGCAAAACTAGTCTGCAAACCTGACCATCCTGCACACGAGCGCAGTCTACGCTGCACTCACACATATTCATATCACAGTGCTACAGTGTCTGAGTCATGGACTACACTGGGACAGTGTAGTTTAGTCTCTGCGGTTGTAGACGACACTGGGACCACTGGTCTGGCTTGCAGTGATCATGGAATCAAAGACAGAATCAATGTTTTTGCCCTACCTGCAAGTACAAAACAAGTCAGAGCTCAAAAGGGAATGCATGGGCACTCAGATGGAAATGTATGCTTTTGATCTAAAAAAGACCTAGCAAAATTTGAATTTACTCTCATCATCTCAGGCCGTATTTCTTTGCAGCCAAATCTGCATTTTGTCCCTTAATGCATCCGAAGCACGCCTCTGCCCTGGTGGTACAAGGTGTGCTGTAAAACCAGCATCTGAAAGGTTTATTTCTCCCCAACTCTGCAATTCATATCAGGAAAAAAAAATAACTATCACACATGCACATGATTAATTCCCAGCCCGGTGGAGTGTGTGGATTATGAGTACATGTTATTTGTGGGTGTTCTCTTTTCCCCTTGAGAGGATGATGAAAGGGGTTTTGGAAGAGTGCGGTGTTTGGACTCACGTAGGCACTGTGGGACGTCACCGCGCCAGGTGCCGTTCCCCTCACACGTGACGATGCCAGGCAGGGACAGCTGGTACCCCTCCAGACAGCTGTAGGAAATGCTGGAGGCCCACTGGAAGTCTGAGCCCTCCACTTTCCCATTACTGATGACCGGGGGCTGGCTGCACACGATCACTGCCAGGGGTGAGGGGGGAGAAACCAGGGGGGCTGGCTTTAGGGGTGCAGCTATGTACAGAGGCTACAACCCTTAATCCAGGTGATCCTCTTGATCCTGTTCAGATGCTGGACCCAAACGCATTTACCCATAATCCCTTTCTCTGCCTGCATGGTTGGTCTGATGGCAATTAAGAGATAGCAGACAATGAACTAATTTCTTTATAATTAAAGGTATGAGTGATTTATCGATGCCCTTCTGACCGTTATTATATTAGATTCCGCTCACTCCGAGTAATGAATGCATTCCTGCCATCATTATACATTTCATACCATAGTTGGGGGGAATTACATTACTGTTAATTGAAGAAGATGAATATATGTATATATACAGTGAGCTCCATAAACCTTGGGACAAAGATATGTGGCTCCAGAATTAGATTTGTTTCAGCTTTTATTAAATAGTATTAATATACACTTTGGTTTCACTCCATCGAAATGACAGCACTTTCATATAGATTTCAGGGGACCATGTCAGGGGACTGTGAAAATGACTGGGAAAATGGCTTCACACATGGTTAGTCAGATGTGCAGTATTCCATCACTTCCATAGTGCAGATATAAGAAAGCTTTTAGTATCTAGTCTTGATTGTAGGATTTTGATTGCCATACATTAGTCAACATTAGTACCGGAGTTGTGCCAGTGAAGTGTCAAGGCTGAGTAATAGTACAAAAATGTCAGACAGTCCAAATTATAGGTATACTTAAACTGTCTGGAACATCATTAAGGAAAAAGAGTGCAGTGATGTATGTTTGGAACCAT
Source organism: Conger conger (assembly GCF_963514075.1). Taxonomy (NCBI): domain Eukaryota; kingdom Metazoa; phylum Chordata; class Actinopteri; order Anguilliformes; family Congridae; genus Conger; species Conger conger. The sequence goes on along the minus strand of NC_083777.1, from coordinate 17,832,878 downwards.
TGTCTTGCTGTGGGATGAAGCACTGTCCAATACGTCAGAAGGCATTTGGTTGAATTTGAGAAGATACAATGCTAAAGTGAGCCAGCACCTGTGGCAGCAACACATTGCAAACTATAACGCCCCTCACCATCATGTTTCACAGAGGGGGATGTTTCAGTCATCTTATCATTATGGTGAGAATGTTTCAGTAATCTTATTATCGAGGCCTTCCTTGACCTACCAGTCTCCTTGCGATTGCTGCCCTCACCAGTGCTATTTTTTCTGTTCCAAACACTTGATTTTGCTAAGCCTATTGTTATGCCTCTGACTGTTTTTTTCCCCCCTTATTTCTCATTCTCATAATGGCTTACTTGAATTTCATTGGCAAACCTCTAGTCCTCATGTTGACAAATGCTGATAAGACTCCAAAGGCAATCACAAGGCTAAAATCAAGACGAGGAAGCGAGTGAACAAAATTGACTAATGATAAATACCAGTGATTTGTCCCATTATGGCAATGGGGGGACTACGTATACAAAGTGCTGTAATTTCTACATGATGAAACCAAAATGTCAATTTCTCTAATAAAAGCTGTACTTTAGCCACATGTGAACTGTTTGATCTAAAATTGTGGATTACTGAGCTAAATCAAGAAAGAAAATATGTCTTCTTTCCACAGCCTATGGAACACACTGTACTATATGTATATACCTGGCTCAAATAGCAAAAATCCATTGCATAAGCTATAATCATAGGATTTACATGGAGAATTCAATTCCATAGCAGGTTTTGCAACTCAACATTGCAGTTGCACTGTAACAACCTCTGGAAAAGCACTACCCCTGTGAAATTATATATGAAGTACAGTTATTTTATTCTAAACCTGTCATTCTGTTCCCTGGGACAGACCATGCTGCATGTATCCTGACACTAACTTGGTGAATCTTTTGCTGGTGCATTTAAAGCCTGGTGTCTGGAAAGAGAGATGTTACATTTTGCATGGATAACATCCTTTCAGTCATCGCTTTGCCTGCGGTACATGAGGGAAGGAACTTCAACCGTTTCACAAAACTGAGCACTGGAAATTCAAGACCACAGAGAATGTTTTTACATTGGTAATTACTATGACTACACTGCGCCAATTAAACCGTTTATGGAAAAACAAGGCACAGTAAATGCGGGCACACTTTTTAAAGGCCTGCCGGGTCACTAACTTCCGTAAGTTTGAGAGGAAGTAAGCACCAGCCCATGGTTTTGCCTTGGTGGCACATTCTGTAGTGCTGTGAATGAAAGTCAGCAAGTCACCACCATCTCGCCTTTACTACACACAGCAGGGAACCCGATTTAGATAAGACGTGAAAATGTAAAAAGGTGGTCATTTCATACCTGCCTCCTGTATTTTATAGCCTACTTTACAGGCTCCTCCCTTTCTCTGATGTTGTTCCCTTATTTCTTTCCAGGTTAAACAATGAATATGGATGTTTCTAGAAGGCCGCCGGGCCAGCGGTGATGTGATTTACTGGCCCATATGTAAATAAATCAGGCTACGCCACCAGGCAGGTGGGCTAACTGTCCGGGCCTGAAATATACCTTATTAGTGCTGCTATAATATATGTTGAAACACCCCTGTACATTTTCACAAATTCCCTCCGGAAACTCTAAATCTAAATTTCAAATTCTTTCACTACATTTGCCTTAAATATACTGGTTTCCCCCCCTCATGAATTAGTATGAGTTTGTGTACTTACCCCTGCAGTTGGGTTTGGTCTGATTCCACGTCCCGTCTTTGGTGCAGAGTAAAGTGGAAGATCCTACAGGCTCCATAATGTATCCTGGGTTGCAGTGATATTTTACCGTCTTATTAAAAGTGAATTCATTTCCAATATAAATCCCATTTGCCACTGAACCCGGATCTCCACAGCTGATCACTATAAATGAGGGAAAATTATGTTTTAAGAGCTGTTGATTAATGTGCAGGTGATTAATGCATAAAACACAATATATTGACAAGGCAGTAGGGTGATATTAGTAGTGCTATATTTTACAGGAGGCCTCCATTTCAGCTTAAACCCTTGGAGAACGCAGGGTCTGGAGATTCTCCTGTACATAACCACAAGATCAATCTGTCTGATTCCTTAGATCAATAAAGCTCTTCCCAGTTGTAAGAGTTGCATACAGTTGCCAGTTGAAGCCAGTATGGTTCAAATATCATGCACAGCTTGAAAAATCAAGTCTAAACCTACAAACTGCAGATAGATGGTTACACATGACAGGTGATACCTTAGTGAAATGGATAAGGCTGATGTTTACTGTAATAATGTGTGTGTTAAGTGTGAGTGAATGAGTGGTCTGTGACAGAGAAAAGGCCCTGACCCGTGCAGTCCAGGGCGGACCCGGTCCAGGTGCCGTTGGTGGTGCAGTGCCGGGTGGTGAGGCCGGACGTCTTGTACCCATCCCAGCAGGCATACGTCACCGAGTTGGAGAAGAGAATGCCGTCGCTGAATACAATCTTCCCGAAGGCAGGTGTGCCAGGGTTCCCGCAGGACACCGCTAGACAAATGAAAAACCACTGCAGTCTGTAAACCACCGGTCAAATCTCGCTTTTCTCCGACTGCGATGACCTGTTTCTGTTTCATCGTTTCCTCTTTTATATAATTTATATCTGGTTTCATGAGCTCAGTTAATGCACTGGTGGATATGACTCAACAAATGAACAAGAGTTTGCTGAAACTGCAGTGTGAACTGTGTCCTGATGGAGTCAATGCTTAATACAGCTAACAGCAAAGTGGTGCAAAAGTAGATTAGCTTAATTGTAATCTGACAGAAACAGGGCTTTAAATTCAAACACCTATTGATCTCCTGTAATTAGTTATAGCTCTTAATGCTTTTCCGATGCTACTTGCACATCTTTGTCAGTATTTAAGTCTGCCATTTTATTTTTTAAAAGCAATAAATTGAATGAGATCCCATGATAAAAATCATTCAAATACACAAATGAAAACCATCAATTGTCTCACTGAATTGCAATTAGGTGACCATGCACTGTAGCATAATTATATATTCATCATTAAATGGAACATACCATAGATTATTATGCTCAAGAATTTGACCATATGATTTACTATATTTGTATACATTTATATGTTGCTCAAAAAGTCATGTTTCCTTGTTTCCACATTTACATTTACATTAAATTCTCCTTAAAAGCAACTCATTAGTGACTTAATATTCAACAATACCTTCAAAATAGGTCCTGGGTTTAAAAAGGCTCAGTTCATTTTGGCATATATAAACTAATGGAATAAAAGCAATCATTATGCCTTTTTAAAAATCACAGCTTGTGACACAAGGGCATATATTTGAATAATTTAAATCTTATATTTTATTCATTCTATTTTTATGAGGGCTATGTGCTATGACTACATAGAATAGTTATGAACACACACAATGAAGTTCCCAGTCTCCTAGTTTGATAACTTAAAAAACTTATTTTCTATGAGTTTAGTAACACATTTACGTAAGACACTATTAAGAGATCATCTGTCAAGTGAATCTCTTTGACTTTTTCTTAAAAATAAGTGCAATGCCGCATTCATGCTTTGTATTTCTTCCGTTTTTCTTTCACCTTTTTCAATTTGTCATCATAAACTTCTTTTAGTTTAAATGTCCTGTTATATTTCGAGTCCAATCTCATCAGTGCTTCCACTGTATTACATTGCACCAACCACTGCAGCCACTGCATTCATTCTGTCTGAGTACATTTCATCAGCTGTGCTCCATAAAAAAACACCAAAAACCAACACTAGAACTGCCTCTCAAAGGCACCCCAAATGTCCAGCCTGGATTTTGCCCCTTCTGAACAGAAGCCTAATGTATTACTTGACTGAACAAATCCTTTATTTTCATGAGCCATGGGGTGTTAATAATATCTCAGAAAAAAAAGCACAGCACAGCATCATCCATAAGTATACTTCCCCATATTCAATTCAGCATTAGTACAGCAATGGAAAGATTCATCGTGAGGATATACTAATGAGCACTGAACTTGGGAATCTGTTTATTATTATCATTATTCCCAATAATCTTCAGTCTCTTGTGTGGCTGTAAAGACATAGTCATTATAACTTGCAGTGACTAATGCAGAGAAACAGGTCCAGTAAAGAGTTAATTAAATGTTCAGGGAAGGCCTATGTGGCCATCAGGCATATTGCCACACAGGAACTCATTATTTCAAAGCGTCAGCGTTCTGGTAGCCCCCCCTGCAGTGCTCTGTCCATTTACTACCTGTGTGGCTTTATTTGTAGCACTGAAACTCTGCCCTGACGTATCCTTTGAATTTCCCCAATAGTGATCCATCTAAAGTCTCTTACAGCAACTGCTAAACCCCTTATTCAATTATGAATGCCTTCTAAATAATACATTTTTATGGATTTCCTGTAAGCAATCTGGGTGCTTTGACTTTTTTTTTTTTTCTTTTAGCAAATAAAAAAATAAAAATAAACCCCACATTATAAAACTATTTCCAATGTCTTCCGCAATTGCTGAACATGGTAAAGCATAAAATAAGACTACGGATATGTTAAAGTGAGTTCATGTAAAGTTAAAGCTTATTAATGGCAGACCACAGGCATAAGTTAATATTCACAAATATGTGAGTTTACTTTCTGGGAGTTTTGATGTTATTCTATATTTATATTGATGTTATAATTGTTATTTATACATTTCAGCTGTAGTGTATGTTTTCAGTTGGCCCGGACAGTTTTATGTTCAATGAAGGATATTTCAGTTATTTGCACAAGTTCCTTAAAACTTGCCAGCTGGCATCATTCAGGGTACTTTGGGTTTGCGGCCTAAAGCAAGAAATTATGTTTTAATAACTCAAACAGATTGTATATTACCAATGTTATTGTTCCAAAGCTTGTACATATGAACATTCATTTGATAGCATTTATTCACAATTAAAAACATGAATATCAGTTATATGATGCCGGTAGTTCTTTCCTTCTCAGGTCACCTACACCATAGGAAATAATTCCAACTGAAAATAAGGTTGAATGTTATTTTTGAAGAATAATCGGGTAATACACACACGTACAACCTCTGGAGGCAAAACATTGCTGCACAAAGCTGCTTTGGAGTCATTTGAAGCGTATTTTCAAACTCCAAACACCGAATGTCCCAAAAGCAGCCATTGCCAAGCTGACAGGCAGTCAGTAACTGCTGTAGATATCTAAAGTAAGCATCTTCATTGCACACACAAAAAACACTAGGGCCAATGGAATACATGCACTGAAACTGAAATAATATATACAGTGGGAGCAATAATTATTCGATCCTTGCTGATTTTGTAGGTTTGCCCACTTACAAAGAATGGAACTGTGTATAATTTCAATCATAGGTACATTTTAACATTGAGAGACAGAATATCACAAAATAATCCACAATAACAACATCATATAAATTTTATAAATTTAATATCATATTTTCACATGAAATAAGTATTTGATCCATAGAACAATAGGACTTAATACTTGGTGGAGAAACCTTTGTTGGCAAGCACAGAGGTCAGACGTTTTTCACCAGGTTTGCACAGATCTTGGGAGGGATTTTGGTCCACTCCTCTTTGCAGATCCTCTCCAAATCCTTAAGTTTCCGAGGCTGTCGCTTGGCAACTCAAAGCTTCAGCTCCCTCCACGGATTTTCGATGGGATTTAGGTCTGGAGACTGGCTAGGCCACTCCAGGACCTTAATATGCTTCTTTTTGAGCCACTCCTTTGTTGCCTTGGCCGTATGTTTTGGGTCATTATCATGTTGGAAGACTCATCCACGACCCATTTTCAGTGCTCTCACTGAGGGAAGGAGGTTATCGCCCAAAATTTCCTGGTACATGGCCCCATTCATCCTTGCCTCGAAGTCGTCCTGTCCCCTTAGCTGAGAAACACCCCCAAAGCATAAGGTTTCCACCTCCATGCTTCACAGTGGGGATGGTGTTCTTGGGGTTGTACTCAGCATTTCTCTTCCTCCAAACACGGCGAGTTGAGTTGATGCCAAATAGCTCTATTTTGGTCTCATCTGACCACATCACCTTCTCCCAAGCCTCCTCTGGATCATCCAGGTATTCTTTGGCAAACTTCAGACAGGCCTGTACATGTGCCTTCTTCAGCAGAGGAACCTTGCGCGCGCAGCAGGATTTTAATCCTTCACGGTGTAGTGTGTTACTGATGGTTCTCTTCGTGACTGTGGTCCCTGACCTTTCTCATGATCATTGATATCCCACAAGGCGAGATCTTGCGTGGAGCCCCAGACCGAGGGAGATTGCCAGTGACTTTGTGTTTCTTCCATTTTCTAATAATTGCTCCAACAGTGTTTAACTTCTCACCAAGCTGCTTGCTTATTTTCTTGTAGCCCATCCCAGCCTTGTGCAAGTCTACAATTTTGTCCCTGATGTCCTAAGACAGCGCCTTTGTCTTGCCCATGGTGGAAACGTTGGAATCTGATTGATTGTGTGGACAGGTGTCTTTTATACACATTATTGTGGATTATTTTGTGATATTCTGTCTCTCAATGTTAAAATGTACCTATGTACCTATGATTTCTACACAGTTCCATTCTTTGTAAGTGGGCAAACCTACACAATCAGCAAGGGATCAAATAATTATTGCTCCCACTGTATATTTTTTAAACTGAAAGTGAATGTGAAGTAGATTTTTATTTTTACCACGTTTGCACATAGAAAGTATTTTGATTTAGCCATTCCCTGTTTATTACCAGTTACACAGTTACTCTCTTTAAATCTCTATGGCATATATAACCAATGACCAAAGCCAGAATCTGCCAGACCTCTAGAGAAAAACAATATTTGTCAAAAGGGTGATGACATCTTGGTTCAGATTTACAGTTGGATACGATATCATGTCTTTTAACACAGCCTAGATTAGGAATGGATTGTCCTGGTGTGCTTATCATGATTAAGAACAGTTAGACTCTGCATAAGGGGTGATCAAGCTCAAGTTAACTGCTGACAAGACTGTCATATGCTTTACAGCCGTACATATGGTGATTTATGTAGCAGCACCCTCCTGGGTTTTCACTCTCATCTGCATAGTCCATGAATTGCTCTCGAAGGCCAGCTTGAGAGAAACATAAACACGCTGAAATTAATAACAATGGGAGAAGACTGCTGCACTAAAAATCTGTTGATGTACTTTTTGCTTTTTCAACAGGACATTCTCATAACAATGAGAATGCACATTCCAAATGTAAATGTAAAAACTTTCAAATTTAATGGCTTTTCTTAATTTCCCCAGAGAGAAAGTTGGAATCTATCAGAGCATGAGAATGTACTTCATGTGACCCTGGGAATGCCTCCCCTACATAATTTTACTGGATAGTCCAGAGTATTAAGGTAATTGGTATGCATAACAGGAACAGGTAATAACATCAACATTTTTTTTAAACTCAAAACACCCATTAATTATATTCATGATCAATATTTGATTCAGCCAAAGATGTTGTGGCAAACAAGCAACACTTATCTGTGCATAGCATAGCCACGGCATATGTCTAAATCATAAAGGCTAAAATTGATGTCCTCTACTCATTGGGTGTTGAAGGTTATGACGACGAATAATGGGATGTCTAAAGCTTCAACTTTTCCAGTTGCATGACAGAGTAAAAAGAAAGGGGAACTGTTTTCATTGAAGGATTCTGTGCAGTCATGTTAGGTGCTTTAGTGTGGCATATCCGGTTATTAGATTCAGCCTTGCAGTTAAATTATTAGTTTTTTCAGTTTGACTGTATTGATTTTCTTTGGCCCTTGTGAAAAATAATAGCAGGACTGTGTGTTACTTTATTGGCGAATTTTACGGTTGAACGATCTCCAGTCAGGCAGGGGAATGGGTTAAAATAAACTTGCTCGATTTTGTAAAACACAGCAGCATAATTATGTTTGCTTGTTGTATATAATGACTAATGAACCATGTATTTGTATTCTAGAATAGGTAAACTTGCCTTCCATGAGGGTAATAAGGGACACGTCAACACATTTAAAGTAAAAGTTCACTAAACAAATGTAAAACGTATAATTACATTATCTGCAGATAATAGTACAAATACCAAGAGCATGATACATGTAATATCCTGCTTGCAAGGATAGCACTCTGTAAAATTGTGAAAAAATGCTTCTGTATAATAAAATAAATATCTGTGCATTCAGCTTCTTGTATCGGCAATTCTGAAATGATAAAGTTGGTGAAATGCTTCATGAAAACAAATGGGAATTTGCCAAGCACAATGGCATTTTAAAAAGGCACATTTTAATACTTTGTGACACCATGCAGTGAAAAGCTCTGCATTTATATACTGCAGGTAATAAGGTAGAGACCTGTGTGACTGTACTATACATCTTGACCCAATGGATACAGAGAGTGTACCACTCAATTTGAGTGATAACTGCAGACTCCAGGGCGGTAGAGAAAAATGACATATTTCTACTTGCAGATAACATTTCATACGGGAAATGTGAAAAATTAATGGAACTGATCAAAATGTAGAGAATACAAAATAGCAACATGATTCACGTGCTGAACGGATTGACAAGGGAGTGTAATCAATTCTGGAGTATGCTTCACGACTGTCAGAAGAGACTGCAACGTACTACCATTTGTACGTGGCACGTATCATGCGAATTGCCCTCTAGAATGGCTTGAAATTAAATTATTCTAGAGGGCAACTTACATGATATGTACTGCTTACAAATGGCAGCTTACACAATGGATTTGAAATTATTTGTAAAACAATGGGGTATCAGTGCCCTGTGTGGGGTATCTGTGCCCTGTGTGGGGTATCTGTACCCTGTGTGGGGTGTCAGTGCCCTGTGTGGGGTCTCAGTGTCCTGTGTGGGGTATCTGTGCCCTGTGTGGGGTATCTGTACCCTGTGTGGGGTCTCAGTGCCCTGTTTGGGGTCCTAGTGTCCTGTGTGGGGTATATGTGCCCTGTGTGCGGTATCTGTACCCTGTGTGGGGTCTCAGTGCCCTGTGTGGGGTATCCATACCCTGTGTGGGGTATCTCTACCCTGTTTGGGGTATCTGTGCCCCGTATGGGGTCTCTGTGCTGACTCTTACCTTCGCACACAGGCTGTGTCCCACTCCAGGAGCCGTTGAGAAGGCAGGTGCGCTCTGCAGACCCGATCAGGGAGTAGCCCGTCTCACAGGTGAACCTCAGGAGGCTCTTCAGTTTAAACTCCTCTCCCAGCCTGGAGCCGCGAGGCGGGACGCCGGGGTCCCCACAGAAACCCGCGCTTCCCCCTGGACCCAGGAGAGAACACACCTTCTCAAACCAAAAACTCACTCCACTTTAATGTACATCACTCTATACAGCCCTTACAACCCCAACTTCATCAGCTTGGCCTGTAAACTCCAATAACCTCCAGGGACCATCTGGTACGGTGCCCTGAAATGGTGAGCTGAAGCCGTGGTAAGAAGCTAAGCTCTGGGTACCTGACTGTAGGTTTAGGACTCATTCAGGTGTACCTGAGCAGTAGGGGGGTGCTCCACTCCAGCGCCCCTCCTCCAGACAGACCCGGCTGGCATTTCCCACCAGCGTTCTTCCCTGGCTGCAGGTGTAATGCACCACAGCACTGTTGCTGAACTTCCTCCCTGACATGACGGCGTTGGGCGGCGTGCCAGGATCGCCACAGGAAATGGCTGCAGGGAGAGAAAGAGGAATACTAAACTGGACACAAAGAGAATCCGACTATGAAGAATAATGTCCATTAGTGAAACTCAGAGGTCATGCAAAGGCACTAGCATCTCCATACAAACGGGAAGTTAAAAGTGATTGGTCCAATTTACTCAGTGATTTTCCTAACCTAATATGAGTCCTATGTGAAATTGTTTCCTACGTATGTAATCCAAAGATTGTCACGAAAATAGATGAATGAAAATGTGACCTCAATATGATGGCAACTTCCTAAAATCGACTTTAAATCAGAATAGCACTGATCTGGCACATACCAACTCTACAATCTGCCTAGCTTCATGGTAACTTAGTGCTAGCTTAGTGCTAGCTTCAAACTAGCGTTGTGCTAATGGGTTTGTGTGTGCTTATCCTACATTATCATTGTCTATCTTGTGTCTATCTAACCAGGAACACTTTTGGTTGACAAAAATAATTTATCCATTAGCAGCACTGTCACTTTTATCTTTTGCTATCTACAGTGGCGCTTGAAATGTCATATCCACTGCAAGTAGTGCTTTTTCTGAGACAATAACAGCACATTACTCACAAAGGCACTTAGGAAGGGATCGGTCCCAGAAAGCGTTTGACTGGCAGGTGAGGACTGATGAACCCAGCAGATAGAAGCCCCTCTTGCAGTGATACATCACACTAGCCTGGTAGCTGAAGCTCTCTGGGTAGTTGTGCTGGGAGTGACGAATGGCGTTCTCCACAAAGCCAGGATCTGAGCAGTTTACCACTGCAAGGCAAGGAAAGCAACAGGGGATGTTCAGAACAAATAACCGGAAAACCCAGGGAATACAGGAAGGATAGCCAAACTGCAGGAACCCTGCTGAAGCCCATCACGTTTGCTTCTGAGATCTGTTTTAAAATGCATTCTCTCAGCGGACCGTTTTCAACAGCTGTTTTCTGCATGATGTCACTCTGCTTTTCATCCTTGCTGTGTAATGGTAATGGCATGACTTTGACTGAAATTACTCAATTAAATCTTGTTTGGTCAGTCGCCAAGAGATTGCTGTGGATATCATTTATAAAGCACACATACTATTAATTTTACACAGCATGGATGTGCACTTCTTTTTATTTCTCACTGTGTAAGACAGGGGTAAAAAAACAGTCAGAGGGAACTGGCTGCTCTTGCCTGACATTATTGGCTTACTCTCATTACCCTTTACTAGAGACAAAAGTTGAAATCAAAAAACAGATTGGTTTCCCTCAGTGACAGCTGCCAAAGTTCAGCAGTCAATTAAACCTGGGGGGCCAGGGGCAAACCGTGCTAATTGGCACTTACTATTGGAATTACATGATTTCGCTTTAAGACACCATTATCCAGGTAGCAGGCTAAAGAAGGGATGCATTTTAGGTGAGATATTACAGCGCACTGAATGTCAACCAGTGCAGAACTTCTAATGTCACAGAGTGCTTCATTGTTCTGAGGGAGAGTGCAAAGGTGTGATCGCGTGGCATGGATAGGAAGGACCGCAGCTGATTACCCTTGTTATGGACTGAGTTGCAAAAAAGACACAGTGACACTGAAGTGACTGGCTGATGTTCAAGACTCTACAGCCTATACATGTACAATACAGTACAAAAGTCTTATACATAGGAAACAAAATCAGTGGGGGTGCTTTCAAAAATAATTACATGAAAAATAAGGAAATATCAGATTAAGAGCTATTACTATTAAGAGCAGTACACAGTTAAAAACTAAAGCAAATCAATATTTATTGTGACCACCCTTCACCTTTAAAACTGAATTATCTTAGTGTCTGTCAGTTTACCATGTTTGGAAATCTTAAATTTGCTCTTTTCTACTAATACACTAATGCAGAAAGCAAAGGATGCCTTTTGCACAGTACTGTATCCGAGACTTCCAGCAACTACGCATATGATCAATCTGGCTAATTCCAATTTTGTAATTCAGTTACTTCAGTTTCAGCTAATCGAATAAATTACATGAATATCTACCCTGAGTATAGGTATGCCAAAGAAAATGCAAAAAGGAAATTATTGATTAACTAGGTACATATAGTTTATGCTCATCTAAGCTACACTGTATACTGAATTAACACTATGCTGAGGGTCCCCCAGAGAATTCTGAGACTGACTCATGTAAGCAAACATCTGAGAAGTGCAGGGACCTCAGCAAATCACAGCAGGATATCCTCCAAGCCAGCATACATATATCAAACACACATATGACATTCCCACCACATATCTCATTCCTTTAAATCATATTCGCATTAATGAATTATTCAGTTGAAAATATCCACTCAGACTCGCTTCATGTCAGAGAATTCTGAAGCAATGGCAGACATGCTTTGGTGTATCCGTTTGAATTTGAAAATCTAAAACCCAGATATGAGACCTGGAGTTTCTCGCATAATAGTATGACTCATGGTGTATGTCACTGAAGGGTGGGGACGGACAATCAGAGAAGTGTTTTTCTCTCCAGACAATGCCTTTTTCCTGTAAGGTCTGGTGGGATAAGTGAGAGTGAAAGGCCCTGTATAAACAGGTAAGACAGCGCTTAAGGCCTCCTACCCCTGCAGACTGGGAGAGAGTTGCTCCACTGGCCGTTCGCCCTGCACTGAGCACGTGCAGCACCATGCAGCAGGTATCCGGTATAGCAGGTGAAGTTGACAATGTCGTTCAGATTGAACTCGCTCCCGTTGGTGCGCCCCTGCGCAGGGTTGCCAGGGTGACCGCATGTAATGGCTAAGAACAGGAGAGTTACATTACTGAAGAAAAGGAAACCAGTTTATTATTATAAAACAGTTCATTTTGGTAAGCCTAAGGTGTGGCCGAGGTCATCATGGCTTCCTTGACTTGCTGGTCCTCATACAGACAAACACCAAAAATAGACTCTAAAGGCAAAAAAAAGCTTTGAGTCAAAACTATATACTGAAAGCTCTATTATACCTGGATTAAGGAAGCAATTGACAAATTGACAAATCAGTGAAGTCATTTGTCCCAAACAGTATGTCCTGAGCTACAGTAAGTATAAAAAGTGCTGTAATTTTGATATGGTAAACCAAAATGTATAAAAATACTCTTCAGTAGAAGCCAATAATATACACTTTAAGCAAATGTGAATTGTTTGATTACAAATCAAGTACAGTACAGAGCCTAATAAATAAAAAAAATATGTCTCTGTCCTGGGCATCGGAAAGAGCTGGATGACGTGACAGTGTTTCTCATTTTTGCAGATTAGCATGGAACACAGAAATGTACAGAAAGATGAGTATAGGAATGCAAGGCTTGAAAAGCTGTATCAGACTAATGTATGTGTTCCCCTGAGGGCTCTAAACATTCCCAAAACTACACTAACCTCAATCATGTCCTATGAATAAATAAATTGTAGATATACACACATTGTAAAAATGTTGGCATTTTCAGCCAATATTATTATTTGCACCATTCTCGCTGGTTAGTGTTTGTGATGTGAACATTGAACATACAGATAGCTTCCTCCAGCTACCTTCGTTATTCACACCTTTCGGCAGTGATTGGGTTGAAAGGCTTAAATACGGAAGCTAAGGTTCAATATCCGCTGAACAAATGGCACTGGAATATGAATGAAGCCGTCCTCCATCTTAAAAAAAGAGTATAACTTACGGACACAGACAGGTGCATGTCCTGACCATTTGTGATCCTGCTGGCAAATCCGAACGGAGGTGCCAATTAGGCGAAACCCCAGGTTGCACTGGTAGACAACCGTGTCCCGGTAGCTGAACCCGTCTCCACTAATGTGACCATTTGTGATTGGGTCAGGGGAACCACAGTGGCCCGCTACGAGACAGAAATAAATCATGATACATTACACCGTGTTAATATTACCCTCTGGCTCTTCTGAAAAAGGATGGCATAACTCAACACAATTCCATGATTTATTCAGAGGAAGACTCATGCTGATATTTGCAATCATTTATTTGCTTTATTCTTGTTTTAAAATAGCAAACAAATACGCATGTCCACAAAGTATCCCATTATATAAACTTTACTTCTGAAGCGCTTTTCATAACAATAACATTTTATATCATAAAATGATGTAAAATTACTTTAGGAACAATTATGACACCTTTTTTTCTTGTGGTTTAATGATTTTAATTTAAAATGATTGTCAAAAATGTTTTAATGTTGACAATTGCTAAGATTCACTGATTATGCAATAAATGCTCTGATCATTACTACAAAACTTTGTGTTTTATTGCGCCCAGAAGAAGTGGACTTATAGAGTTTCATAACAAAAATGGGTGTGTATGTCCAGGTGACTCTACACATCGACAGACATTAAGTGCAACCCGACTGGGTTTCTGCCTGTCTTTGAACTGCCTGCTAAATGATGTGCATCAAAGGCAAACCAGTAAAGAGTGGTAAGAGTGAAAGCCTATTATGCAGTGTGAACGCTAAGCTACTGTAAATGAATGCTAAGTTGATATTGATGCCATTACCCAGACATTTTGTTTCGACTCCATTCCACAGTCCGTTTGCTCCGCACTCCCGCACGTGTGAGCCTGACAGCGTGTAACCCGTGTTACACGTGAATATCGCCGTGGCGCCAAACGTGGACAAGGTGCCGATCTTGTTGCCATTTGGTGGAGAGGGAAGGTCCCCACAGGAAATGACTGAAACGAAAACAAATAAAACATATCATTCAAGAACAAAGCTAATGAGAAACGTTACATAAATATGCAGCAGAGGCACACACATTTCAATTTTATTTAGTAATGTTCTAATCTTAGTACTCTATGGTCCTCATCCCCAATAATATGAGAGTTTCAAGCTTCTGTCAAGCAAATACGTTTTCACTAAGGGCTGACACAATGCCCCATGTGGATATGTGGATGTAAACAATACTCAAACAGTCTATTATAGAAATATAAGTGATTCTATGGAGGACACACACTCATCCACACACGCACACACACGCATACACACACATGCACACACTCTCTCTCTCACACACACGACCAAAGGAATTCTAAAATGTTCTTTGCAATATATTTCTAAAACTTTGAAGTATGATTGAGTATTGTTCTTTGACTCATTGACTCATATAACTCATTGACTCATATCTCTGAGGATGGATAAACTAATTGCAACTTTCTTAATTAACTAATAGAACAAGTTCAACAAGGTAAATGTTAGCATGCTATTGTGCTTACTAGAGAAGGACTACTAGAATAGGAAATTAAATTGAGTGAAATAGTCAAAACTTGAGTATGTATATTCAGATATTGGTGAATTTCAGTTGGCATGATTGTTCAAGCGTGAAAATAACTTTCTAGAATATAGTTGTTCCTATTCCTTGATCATCAGTCACAAGCAGTTCACAAATATCCATCCATCCATCCATCCATTATCTTAACCCGCTTATCCTAAACAGGGTCGCAGGGGGGCTGGAGCCTATCCCAGCATACATTGGGCGAAAGGCAGGAATACACCCTGGACAGGTCGCCAGTCCATCGCAGGGCACACACACCATTCACTCACACACTCATACCTATGGGCAATTTAGACTCTCCAATCAGCCTAACCTGCATGTCTTTGGACTGTGGGAGGAAACCGGAGTACCCGGAGGAAACCCACGCAGACACGGGGAGAACATGCAAACTCCCCACAGAGAGGCCCGGCCGACGGGGATTCGAACCCAGGACCTCCTTGCTGTGAGGCGGCAGTGCTACCCACTGCACCATCCGTGCCGCCTCAGTTCACAAACATCATATGTTAATACGTAATAAATTCAGGATATATTCTCCATTATTGACTATTACCATACAATTATGATTAGATGAGTAATTGTTCAGTAGATGTCATAATATGTTCTATATTGTCCGTAAACATACATACATATGTCATGAAATATTTATTTGTAATTCAAATCCGATAAGATGTCCTACTGCAGTTCTGGAAAGAAAGACGAAGGCAACTGAAGCACATTGGCATCCTAACTATGACATGTAAACACATGAAATATTCATTCTTCCCTGATTCCAGTATGTACATACACTCTCTCTCCACTCATTAGCTTTAGTGTGTTTCTCTGTATCAGTCACCATTACAGTACTGCTTACTGATATTTGCACAGATGAAACAGGGTGAGAAACAAGTGCCATTTTCTTCCTTCTTGTGAATTCACACCTAATCCAAGGGATTATGCACAGATCAGGGCAAAAATACACAGAGACTTAATAAAGGGCACTGCAGGATTTGGCTTCAGTCTTGATGTATTAAGTGCCAGTCTGAGGCCTCTTTGCTTTGCAATCTCACATACTTTGCTCTTCTCAATTTACAGTAGTAGTTCTGAGATCTGTTTCTTCAGTATAAATCAATACTGTCAGTTTACACATTGTCTGTGAGCAGAAGACAGAGAGCACTTTGAATACACTACGGACAGTTCATAACATGTTTCAGAAGGACGGAAGTTTCACATAACAGGGAGCAAAACGTAAAAACAGCAATGGATTAGAACTTGGTCCCTAAATATGGCGCTGTTCCTCTCTGCTTGTCGTGAACTAAGTGCTTTATTGTCATGTGTGCTGGCATGAAGGCAGCCCTTACTCTTGCAGGTGGACTTCTCCTCAATGCCATTCCAGGTTCCATTAGCCAAGCACTTGATGATTCTTCTGCCTCCAAGGTAGAAGCCGGGGGTACAGGTCAGCATAATCTGCGCCCCAAATTCATTCAGCGAGCCAGAAATGAGACGCCACACCATGTTTTCTGAGAGCAGCGTGTCGATGCTGGGGCACTGTATCGCTGCAGGAAGGAGACAGTAGAGCTTTAATGTAATCCATTTCTACAGGTACTTCAGCTAATGAATGGAAAGACAGGAAGATACCGCGTGGACTCTTTTAACGGAAAAAAATATCATGTTTAAGACCATGCGTCATCTGATTTGAGTACTGCATAAAACTACCTTACAAATGCAAATTCAAACAAACAGCACAGGTACTATGCTTCATAGAAAATTTTGTCACAGTTTTGCACCATGTAAACTTTAGCAGCTTTAGTTGTTTGGATTCAAATTGAATTGTTGTCTTCGCATTTCATTAAACTAGGTGTCAAAACATCACTCTGCAAAAAAGTGCTGTAATTAGTGTGGACATTTCATGAATGAAACTGATTATCATGAACTATTTCCTCGAATGCACATCAGTGGAATCCATTTCCTGGTGTTATGCTTCAAGACAAACTTTCTGTACATAGACAGGCACGATCAGCCTGAGGATCGGATCACGTATGGCACTAAAATAGTGCACAATGGCAATCTGCATGGACTCAGAGCTATAATCTCTTCCATGTAGCACTGCTAGTTTTTATCCCCTTCTGGTGACCAGGATAAAGTCTCGAATAGAAGCATTTTGACACCGTAAGCTATTCAAGCAGCACAATGTTTGGAGCACTATCATTAAGCATCTTACGCAGACAGCGTGGTGGGTGTGCCGTGTCACTCCATGACCCATCCCCCTGACAGACGGCACTCATAGACCGGCTGCTCTCCATCCTGTACCCTTCATTACACTGATAATGGACTTTACTCCCCACAGTGTACTGGAAACCATGGAAGGAACCATTACCAGGGGGGTCGGGAATTCCACAGGATATAGCTGCAAATAAAAACACCAACAAGAGAAGTTATTCCATAGCATTTACCCCTGAACATAACTCAGAACATGTCTGAACAATAATACTTACCATTTTCCAAAACCTAACCATAATTTGTGCCTTAAGCCTAATTGTACAGTAGGCAGGTGAGTCATAAAATAGATTAAAAACAACATAAATATTATAAATTCAACAACAGCAAAAAGTAAATTGCAAAGTAGGTAGAATAGATAAATGCTTTGTTAAATGACAGGTAGATCAGGCAGGCCATGGTTGAATGAAGTCCAAACACTGGAAGGTAGTCCAAATGGGCAAAGGTACCGAACATAATCCAATAATCAAAATCCAAAAGGCCAAGCAAAGTTTGGTACACAGAACAGAAGGCAAATCCAAACAAAAAATGCAATGACAGGGAAGCATGAAGTGTGGCAAATTAAAACTGCAAGCCTAATTACATGGCAAAAGTGCTATTATTGAACTGAATCACAACCTAGCTGCTGAAGCCAATGAAAACAGAGACTGAACCTCAATGACCCGAGATCCTGCAACATACAATACTATCACCAGACACAGAAAGGATTAGACTTCATTAGCAGACATTCTAGCAGCCCTCTGTCAGACATACAGAATGACTATTCTGTTCTCGCATTAAAACATAACCAAGGTAAGACAATTAAGGCAAAAGCTTTCTCTTGAAAACAAAGATCTGTTTACTTTCTTTTAAAGGGATGTACTGTAATTATTCCAAATAGAGCTGCTGCCTTTTCTACAGCAGCAGTTGACTTTGTAATGAAATGGTCCCTGAACATAACTGTTTACTATAACTCTCCAATGACCTGCTCACTGTTGTCATTGGATTGTCATTGGGATAATATATTAGTAAGCCCCACGCCAGGCATGCAACAGCATTATGGACCTAAGACAGGAACCTTCAACCTTTAAATCACAAAGTGTGTGCAGAATCCATTGGTAGGAGTATTCACTGCGTTGTCTGAGACAGGGCATACCAAAAACACAGAGCTATACTAGGGATGGGAGAAAATCTATGTGGCCTTCTACACTATCCTCAGAAACAAAGTTGGGCTCTGGTACTTATTGGAATGCATTTACGGTTATATATTGTCGTCCAATATATAGTCTTATAAACTCATTTTTTAACATAATAATACCTTTTTCTCCCTTTAATTAGAAAACATATCACAGAAAGAATAGTTTCCCCACTGTGACAGCTCATTATGCAAAGAAAATGTTTTTAAACTTTCCTTTTGGAAAACATAAATCATCAACCTCATATAAAACGTGCATTGTGTTCTCCTTTTCTGTTACTGTAGTGTCAGTTACAGCCCCTTACTTTGGCAGGTTTTTACTGTAGTATCCTGCACTGCTCAGGGTGAACAGGCAGCAGTTACAGGACCACGCAGATGCCGCAATGCACTTCTGCACAGCCTTCAAGAGAGGCAAGAAGCTTTTTTATTTTCTAACTGAAACACAATCTACAAACCCTCCATTACTTCCGTCCTTCTCATGCTCATATTTAATGTGTGTGGTCGGAATTTTCAAGATATTACTTGCATCTGCCCATTTCACACGAGTCATCGTCCTTAGTATAAAGAAATAAGTGTGCACCGTCTGAGAAATGATGCTGAAATGTAAACTCTGCATAAAGCTTCCACATATAAGATACCACATAATGTATAAGAACAGTGCCAAATAAGGGATTAAAAAAAAACTCCCCCGCAGGAAGCAATTCAAACTGACAAAGTACACTGCAACCTATTAAACATGTTCCTGTAAAGACTCTGATAATGCAAATTTGATCACTATTGGACTCTCATAAACTCAGTTTGAGTTGGATTAACACTGTGCGTTTTACTGCGCAGAAATGCATAAACACTGTTAGAGTTGGATTAACACCAAGCATTTTAATGCGCAGAAATACTTGATTGCAGTGTTACACTTTGGTGTCCCTAATGAGATAATGGTCTCCGCTCAACAAAAAACACTGAAACGCATACCCACTTAAGGGGCTCGTGCAATGAATCCTACGATATAAAGCATTACTGCCTGAGGAAGTGAACTCAAAATAAAATGTATTGTGTACAGCTTTATGCAAATGCATGCCCTCTCATTAAACCTACTGGCTGACTAACAAGTGTGTAACTTATGTAATTCTTCATATTTCCCTCTTATTTTGCAGTTGTTTTACAAACAGTAAATAGTGCAATATGTTCTTTCTCAAATTATATTAACCTTGATTTATGAACAATGTTTTTGGCTACTAAATAATATGAAAAATAGGGGTTAGGAGTCAAGGTCGAAGGACAATAAACACGTGCAAGTGTTGTTTTTCCCCTAAAGAACTCATGTTTGGCAATCACTAAAATTAACAGTTTTAGGAGGGAAATGATTAATGCACTTGCATTTATTTAGCATTTGTTTATTGTCCTCTGACGCCAACTCTTATTTTTCATACGTCAAAGTCAATGACAAATGTTTACTGAAGCCAGGCCAGTGGCTCAGCCCAGCCAGTGGTACTCGGGTTGGTGGTGAGGCCGGAACACAAAGCAAATGACCTTCACAGCTACATGGTACGCTGTGATAACAATATTTAGCCCCTGATACCAATACTCCTGGCAAAAGAGACTTTGATGCACAGTACTGCCTCCGGGGATAATGGGCCCATGCAGAAAGAACTCCATCCCATTAGCAGAGTTACCAGAGCAGATTAAATCAACCCACGGCTTTATAAATATACTCTCTCCTTTACGTTACCTTGACAGAGAGGAGCAGGGGCGTCCCACTGATACAGTCCGTTCGGGTGCAAACTGCAGGTGCCGTTGCTCTGGCCCACAAGCCTGTACCCCCTGTTGCAGAAGTAGCGTAACCTGCTACCTGGCTGCTCCCCAGTTCTGTTGAAGACTCCCCCGTTTCGAGGCAGGTTGTTTATGCTACAGTACGCAGCTGAACGAGGAAGATAAAAGTATCTTATCCACAGAAGAAGAAAGCAATGTTTCATTATGCAGCTTGCCTTTGAAAATGTTTGATAACAAATACATTGTTACAATACAGATCATGGGAGGATAGCCACCACTGTGATTACCTACTGTCTACACCACGGGTGCCATAGTTCATTTAGAAAGGACCATTGTATAGGCATGCGGGCAATAACAGCCAAGGACAAAGTGAGCTGCAAATGATGTTTCCCCTCTCTTTCAGCGCTCTTCCCGAGAGTAAACCCATTTCTATAAAGTTTGACTTTTCCTCCCCGTCTAATCTGAGCACTGACAGATACCATTATGTATATCTACCAGATTTATGAGGCTAAAAGGTTCAGTCGCAGTTCTGGCTGATTAGACCACAAGTTAAAACCTGGGGCAGTACATCACCCTAATTTACTTTGATGAAAGCCCAATGGACTATTTAAGAAGAAGAAAAAGCTTATGACTGGACACACTTCCCAAAGCAAGACTCGAAAGATCAAGAAGCGGTGCGTTACGCTCCTGTACATGCCTGTACATTATTTATAAGTCATTTAGGAGTCTGCCGGAATGAAAGCAAGCCCATACCACCACGGAATGCACTGCGAGCACACTATCTGAAACACGCTTTTTATGCAGTTAGCACTAATTACCCATTGTCATCCTTTAATTGTACAAAATAATCTATTCCATAAAATATAGTTTTCCCACACGGAGTCCATTATTTAAATTTTAAACAACACGTTGCAGAGTACAGAGAAAGCACATTTTTACGGTATCATTTAATGTGATTTATAATACTGAGCATGCACCAGATTAATAATTGCCATGGTAACAGTGCTACACTTAGTGGACGCTGGGGAAGAACTGGAAAGTTTAAGAATGTAAGAAGAGTGGAGCCAATTATTTGGCAGTTTGCTTCCAGAGAGCTGCCTAAAGCTGAAAGCTAAGCCATTACACATATAGTATTATTGCACTGATGTTGCGTGGATTCAAATCAATTGAACACATTATTTGCTGTATGTAACAATTCCACAATTGCTTTGACTAAAGAATGGACTCATTTGACCAGTTTTTTTTGCTGTTATTTGATTTCCTTCTGATATATCCAGATATCTATGATAATACCAACCATAATATGGTACAAAGAAGTGGAGGTCATTTAATAGATACATACCAGCATGAACATACAGTAAATTTAATCCAGATAGATTTTAAAAACCATCAAGTGGCTGGGAAGCGTACATTCAAACAGAGGAGGGAGAGTGGGAGCGTAATCACTGTGACGGTAGTTTGCTGTCCACATCGCATTCAGTCGGTGCCGGAGAGCGCTCTTTCAGGCACCGGACGTGACAGTTATTCAGCAAAATTCATTACAGGATCTTTGACCTCTATTACAGAGGAGTTGCAAAAGAATCCCTTGAGGTATACATGTCTGGGCTCACCCTAATGAGGGCTAACTTGGAAAAAACTGGCTTCCTTTAACTCTCTGACCTAAATTGGATCTAAAGGAACTGCCTCCGAGGACAGAGAACTCAAGTTTTAATCATTTGCGACACAAGGCCTGGGAAAAAAAAGCATCCTCTGCATATACAGTCTGTTTTACTTCACAATCAGCTGAGATGTATGTATTTACATTGTGTGTCTTATGCACTATCACAGGCAATACTTTCAGCTTTAGCTAAGCCAGGCACGAGACATTAAGTGAAAATAGTGAGGTAGTGACAGACCTGTGTAGCGTATTTTGAATCCCCGCTTGCTGGTTGCATGATCTGTGGACCACCTGAGGTACAGCTGGTTTGTCTTGCTTGTGAAGTTCAGCTGGGTGGAGTGGTTCCCACTTAGGGCCACTAACAAGGGGCTCTGGCCTGAGGCTCCTAGCAAGCAAGCAAAAAAAAGACAATCAATTTCCAGTGAATCAAAATGTGTAACAAGCAAAATGATACTTCACTCGGCAGTTAAAAAAAAAGCAGGAACTGCACATTACCATCAAAGATTTCCAGTTCATCAAACTGCTTCTCGCTTTGAAACATCTCCACATAAATGGAGATGGTGTAGCTGGGCTTGACTTTAATAGCCCAGGAGCAGGTCTGGGAGTTGGGGTAGTTTCTTGGGTAGCCTGGACTGAGGATCACCCCAGATGAAGCAGTCCTTTCTTCATTCGCAGGGCACTGGGCTGTGAACAGGATATAAAACAGGAATCTCTTACACTCCTATGACGGCCATTCAATTATGACAAGACACTGTAATAAAACATATTTAATAAATGTGCTTCTTAAAAAGTTCTTCTTGAGGCATTATTCAGTGTAGTTTGCAGCTTTAACATCTCTCAAGTTGTCCTCCTGTTTCCTACCCCAGAGTTCCTTAGTTTTTTTTAGTTTTTTTAAATACAATGGTCAAGATGTGTTTTATGATCAAGAACAGAGCAGACACCGGCTGAATGGATCCTTTAATGTGTACTGGTTGCTTAGTATTCGTGAAAAAGTGGCACATTAGGGCGTCCTCAGCCTCTCAATGTGTCTGTCTCTGGGAAACTAGCATCTGAACACTTTGTTTTCAACATTAAAGACACTTTAATGCCATCTTCCGTCCATGAAAACATCCCCTCTGTAATTAGAAATGAGATTTGCAAATGAAGTATGGTGCCTTAAAGCCGTAGTCAATGCTCTAATTACAGGAATAACAGGCCTAAATTTAAATTGCACCAATTAGATATCTTCCTATGAATGCCTCAGCAAATTCTCTATTCAAACATGTTTCTGCTAAATTTGCATTTATTCACAAATTGTCCTGGAAATGATATAAACTAAAGACACATTGGCATGATACACATAAATGTTCACCTTAAGGTTACTAAGATGAAACAAAACGAAAGCCACTTTCTCAAGACACCGTACTGACCAGTAATGACCATATGAATGTTCTGCTGATAACCATTTCCTCTCCAGCAAATCAACATCAGAAACAGGGACACGGTAAACCTTCACACTTACCCTCACAGGAAGGGGCGGGGCCTTCAAACTGCAAATGTGAGTTCAGCTTACAGGTGAGTTCCTCATTGCCAACCAATGAAAACCCTGGGAGGCACCGGAACTGCACAATGTCTCCTAGGGCAAATAGTAGCAATCAGACATGTGACAAATCCTTACACCCAGTCCACATTCTTCATTTGTAGAAATCACACACCTTATATCTCCTACAGTATGTATGTATGTATGCATGCATGTATACGTATAAGTGTATGTATGTGTGTGTGTGTGTGTGTGTGTATGTATGGACTGCATGTATGCATTTATATATAGACGCATGCTCTCTCTCACACACACAAACACACACACACACACACACAAGGGGGTAACAGCAGGATCCATGTGTGTGCGTGAATGGTGTACATATGTAAGGAATAAACCACACCAAGCCCTGCAGTTATTATGATATATACACATGCCTGGGGTGGTAAGGCAGCACGTGGCACATCTGCCAAGATTCATAGTTCCTCCAAGATGCAGTAGGACAGCATAACTTTATGATTCTTGTGCAGTAGATAGTAAATGGCAGACCACTATTATTCAAGGGATCAAATTTAAGGAAAGATATCTGAAAACAGACTTTCATTCTGATTTAAAATGAGAGAATTACTTATGTTATGTTAGACTAAGTCCAGGTTTGCAAAACGTGGAACAGGATTTAAAAACTAGCATACTTAGGGACTTGCATTAGTAGCACTAGCAAGTCAGCCAAATGTTTTGTTTAACTGCTAGCCAAATAAGTAGGCAAGTGATGCGTAACAGCAAACTATCTAGAGTCTGATATCACATAACATGCTTGACTGGCTAATGAGATAATAACAAAACTCACAGGGTCAGGCGGTTGAACAACCATATCCTATTGCACCTAAAAGTCTGTTACAGAAAACATACCTATTTCATAATCCCGATCCTCAGAAATGAGCTCTGCCTCTTCAATAGCAGGAGGTGCAGCACATTTCTTCAGACGATAAGCTAAAGGATGAACAAGGAACACACAGAAAGAACGAAGAATCTTCTAATAAAACAACAGCAATTAAATTGATGAGAAAAAATGAATAAAGTCCTACTTTATGTCTCCAAATTCTGCAGTTACAAACAAATGGTCTTAGAAAAAGTAGATTGGTGGGTACTGGATGAAATGATTCATTTACAGAGAGATGTTTGCGCTCATTTATTCAGCCAATGGTTAAATAACAGGAAGACAGTGGGAGGTAGCTGAGCTCCATTTGAATTGTAAAACTTAACAAGAACTGATTCCAGTGTCATTAAGGGCTCTAATTTGCAGTCATAAAAGCAGCCAGTAAACACTAGGGCAAATAAGAAATAGTGCCGATAAAAGAGTGTCCAAAACTGTCCAATTTCAGTTCATATAACTGGAAACACTGAGCAATGCAATTCCTGTTACTGGTACATTGACAGCGAAGGGACAATGACAGGCAAGAAGAATATCCCCCCCGCCAAAGTTACTGAAATACCGACTTGAGACTTCAGCAAAAGTCTGTGCCCTCTGCTCTCACAACTAATGCTTGCTTTTAATTTAATTTCAATTCAAAGAAACAGATTAGGGTTTTTAAAGCGGCCCTTTAAAGATGCACTGGTGTTGATGTGTCGGAGAAACTGACCGTGGAAATTGAGGACAAAGAATCCACTGGTGGAGAAATCGCTGTGGAACCGGATGAGGACCTGATTGAAGGAGCTGTAGGCTGATTCCAGCGCAGTGTTCCCACTAAACACACCGAGCTGGGGGTAGTGCTGGTCTGGGCCATCCCTGAGAGAACAGAGCAAAAATACCCTCAGATTCACACACATGCACACATGCACACGCAAACACGCACACATATACACACACGCAGTTATACATACATATACGCACACACAGTGACACAAATGCACGCACCCACATACACACACACCCACACACACACAAAAACACACGCACAGAGTTATACACACAAACATGCACACACATATACGCACACATATACACACACACACATAGTTATACACGCAAACACGCACACGCATACACACACGCAGTTATACATACATATACGCACACACAGTGACACAAATGCACGCACCCACATACACTCACATACACACAAACACAAACACACATACTACCACACATGCACACACACACACACACACACAAATATACTCAGATTTACAAATATTGTGTTTGCATTCATGCGCATACATGTACACACACACGCACAGACACACACATGCATGCGTGTACACAAGACAGCACAATACAGTAATTACATTTCTGGACAATTTTGAGAAATTGATTTACTTTCAGACCTATCCCATGATTTGTGCTGACTTTTCACATAAAAGCATCGCATTAGAGAGCATGTAGATTGAGAACTGCAAAAATGATGACTTTACAGATTATTATCCTCTTTTAATAGCTTTTGAAGATTAATAAACAATATTACTTGGAGAAGATATGCATTGTTGGGAGAGGAGGTGCATTCCTGCAGCATTTCCACAAAGCTTTTTAATCCACCTGAGAATCCTGCTGGCACAACAGTGAGCTTGGTGGCTAATTGCGTTACTTTCATGTGCGTTTCCACCAGCACAGTGAGAAAAGGCTTACCTGAAATTCAGCTTCCTAACGGATTATTTTCCAGTCAAATACATTCTTGTATCTTTTCACTGCGCTGCCTATGAATGTATGTGGAATCCTCTCTTGTGGAATTACTTAGAAACTACTTTTTTAATGAATACGGCAAATATATTTTATTTAACGGTTGAACTAAATTACTATTTTAATTTAATCTCCCATCAACAAGCATCGGTGATTAGTTTGTATTCCCCATGTTCTTCTCCCCCCCTCCAGTCAATCACAGCGAGCAGCTGTGCATTTCCCTGGGACTGTGATTGCGATTATCACGATGATTCTCTGTGATCACGGACTGTGAAACGCGCTCATCGCTCTGCGCGTTCCTGAGACGGCGGCCGCCCGCAGCCACCCTGACCCCCCCAGAGACCGCCTCCCTCCTTTTGTTCCTGTAGAAATCTTCCGCCGTGACGAGGCGTGGTAATTCATCGGTAACGGCATGAGGGCGCGGCGTGCTCTCCTACCACACGGCGATGTAGTCTGTGACGGGCTCCGTCTGCAGCAGGGTGAAGTTGATGTAGATGCCGTGACCGTGTGGCACCGTGATGAGCCAGGCGCAGTCTTGAGAGTTGGGGTACTCGTTAGGGTACTCTGGGGAGTATATCGTTCCATTCTGCGCTGTAACGTTGTATCCACAAGGAGCTGGGAATAGAGGAGGGGAGGGAGTATGTACTGTATCTATCAAGATGACAAGACGAGTTGTTTTTTTTTTACAATTGCTTACAAACATTTTTTTATACAGATTTGACTTTTTCAGAACTGTACATGCTGCCCAAAAGCACTCGACGTATGTGGACCAAACTGAAAATTATTTTTTCATTGAATTCAATGGACACAATTTTCAAAACTCTTGTATTTCTCAGTCTCAGGCTCAACCACCAAAATAACTGCACATTTCGACAGCCCGATTTCAAAGCTGATACACGCAAGTTGAAAACCCCCAAAACAAACAAAATTAAAGTGAATAACAATTTGCAAAGCCACACATACTATACTGAAATGCATTCAAAACCCGAAAAAAGTGCTGATTGAAGTTGATGTAGATTGTGTCTGATTGTGAATTGTTTATTGAATAGAACAATCACACCTGATTCAGTTGAATACCTGCCCAGGTGTTGAGGGAATTTGAATTTCATCTTTGGAATGATTTTGTGCAAGACGAACCCAGAAATAATGATAAAAGTTGGTGAAAAGGGAAGAAAAATGGCTGGATGATGGAGGGGGAGGGGGAGGGGGAGAGGAGTGCATATTTGTGGTGCCATTCAACACAGAGGATGGAGGCCAGATGCCTGGATATATCAGCTGATGATTGGAAAGGATGGACCAGACATATTTCCTCAGCATATAGCAAGAGATGACAAACAGGGTGGTGTGATGCTAACAAGAACATGTGGACAAATGAAGTGGACTGGGTCGAAGAAAAGCAGCATTACTGTACATGTGACTTCCAGTGTGTTTTTTTCACTGTAAACTATATCCATTTTACTGCATTAGCGTATTGTAATTTTGGTTACTCATTTTCATTTGTAATGGCTGTATGCCAATAAAACTTTTATTGCAGTGTTTAAAATGACTTGGATAAAGGTTACCACACAAAAGGTTATGCTACACTTTGAATCAAAATACTTTAAGTAATACTTTAACTAATTACAAAAAACAAAAGAAAAACTAGAGAGTACAATATTCCTACTTCAAATACTGACAGGAAATAGTGTATCAACTGTAATGCTACTGGTTGTTAGTGTTTTATCGATCATTGCTATGAGCTACCGTCGCACAGATATACCAAAATATACTACAACTAACTAATGCTGGTGTTTTGATAGTTTTGTGCATTTTTGGGCACAAAATGAACTGTAAGTGTAAAAAAGTATAAAAAAGTATTGAGACAGTGACATGGCGGTACTAATTATCAGTATTACTCTGGAATACTGATAATTTCTATACAGTATATTAAGAGCAGTGCATTCAGCCTCCAGGGTTACATAACCAAGCAGATTGAAAATATTAAAAAATGTCTGCATAATTGAGTGGTGAGTTGATTTCTCATTAATATTTCAGCTGAAAGAGTTATAGTACATTTAGAAAAGGGAGCATGAGTGCATATTTACTCAAAGTTTATCAGCATACAGGAAACTTATCCCTCCTTTCTCACTTAATGGGTGGAGGGAAGACTCTGTATCTCTCATATTTTCTACTTAAAATCACTTCCATGGAATGTACAAAGATGCATTAAATAAAAATGAGCGTATATAAATATAAAACCTTCGAATGGTATTAGTTCCAGTTATGTAATTGCACAAAACTATGCCACCAACAGAACTGGAAAAACCAAACAAAACGAGTGTTGAATACATTAATGAATAACTTCCCCTATGAATTCTATGAAATCAATAAAAAATTTCCAGCCCAGCCGTAAATTGTACTTTTTTTTACTTCACAGTTGTCTGAGTTTAATTACAACAAATAGTAGTACCAAAGGAACAATAAAAAGTCCTTAATCAATCTCGGTATTAATATTACTCAAACTGACGGCTGTTTTTCTCATCTGAATTATGTAAAAGGTGCAAACAGCAGTTATTGTGCCTAAATGTTTCGTAAAATCAGAGTGCAAACATGTGCCACATCCCTGCAGCTGTGACTTGTAGGCGTTGCTGGTAGGTGTCGATTGATGATGTGAGTTGGTTTCAATTCTGAACAATCACTTTGTTTTCACCCAATTTACTCATTCTGCTTAATGATATAGAGATGGGGAGATAGGCAGGTGCTTTGATCCTTTATTTATATGTTTGCTTATTTATTTTTAAGCTTTAATGTAGCCTTTGAAATAGGGATTTTGTTTTCTGCACTTTTCCCCTCTACCGTGTTCATTTCTGCAGCTTTAAGCTTTGCATCTTCCTGCGGCAATGCCCTTTTATCTTTTTCTGTATTTTGTTGGAACGGGGTGCACCCCGATGTTATTTCCTCTCTGAAATGACTCCATCATGGCTTCCCTGCTGCAAGCCACAGAGGTGTAATGGTATCGATCCTCAAGCTGCTACTGTGACTCACAGTGTCGCTTATGCAACAGGCTAGCATACCTTCAGTCCACAGCTGGGAGAACCTGGCTGAGAGTGGACCGCTACACCATTCCATGGAGAGCAAATGATTTGAAGCACTCATAATTAATATAATATTAATGTGTGAGGTATATACACTGTCTTACACTTTACTGAAGTGAAATTAAGGGCTTTCTGTTTATTTTTTTAATGAAAGGGTACTATTTCTTGCTATGGTTTTCTAATAAGCAGGGAGACCTCATTGTGCATGTTTTCTGAAGACAACTACTGAAGTCTGTTGGTGTTGTTGAGATATAGTTACACTCAGTGAAGGAGTTGGTTTTTATTTCTGAGTGGTTCCTGAACTCAACTAATGGTGACATGCCCTTCTGGTAAAAAAAATAGAATGTGGTAAACATCTTATGTGGATTTCTCAAGAACTGAAAGAAGTTATTATCTCAAGCAATTATCTCAAAAAAGAGAAGAAGCACATCCAATAAAAAAAGATCAGACATATCACAATTTCACCATATATTTTATGCCAACCCTTATCAAAACACGAACGCGTTTCGGCTGAAACTAGCATTCATCAGAGCATATGGAACTCCACTGGTTGTTTTCTCAATCTTTTTTACTTATTTTGCAATGTTCAACAATGTCTTTTGTCCAAAATAGTCAATGAAATGCTAATTAGGCCAGCATATTCAATTGCTAAAATACTTGAATGAATGAAAGGTTTTACCTTCACACCGAGGAAAAGGATGGTCCCATTTCCTGTTGATGCCATGCTGACACGTGAGCACAGGGTGTCCAATCAGAATGTAGCCAGGGAAGCACTCGAAGGTTATGGATTGGCCAGCATTATACTGACTGTTAATAATGTATCCATTGTGGAAGGGGGAGGGATCTTGACAGTTCTTTAGTTCATATGCTGAGAAGCAAGGAAGAGAATGATGCAGAACAGTGTTAAGGCTAAAAGGGAAATATGCATCTCAGAAAACACTTAATATGGGGCCCAAAGGATAAGATTGTTCATGGAAATTAAGAGAATTGTTTAATCTGTTGACAAAGACAGTGTAAATTGCTTGCCCAGACAAGTCTTGCTTTGCTGCTTCCATTGCTATCTCATCCTCCCCATACAGCAGTACGAAACAAAGCCATTACCTTTCTGGGTTAATGGATGATGTGACTTGTTTTATTTACTGACCTTTTCGACATCAGATGTGCGATTATAACATGTGTTATGTATGCTTTAACTTTTACTAAAAGTACTCCGTACCTACACAAATACAATATTGTGAATCTCACTGTCAGTGAGATAAAATGCTACTTAAATTACACTCACCACCACAATTCAATTTACACCACACCACACGATAGACCAGAATACAAATCTCAGCTACAGGTAGCTTATGTATCGAAAGGTTATCTCATCTTGAGTAAATGCTTCACTGTTGTTATCAAAATAAAATATTGTGTATTATACTCAGAATATGAGAGAGGCTTGATACTTTATTCAGTATTTTACTTACAGGTCAATAGCAAAATAAATAAACTTGATGCTGAAAACATCATTAAGAGTAAAGTAAGATAGGCCTGAACCCAAAAAAATGAACACATTTCAATACTGTCAATATAAAGAGACTTCAATATTTCACTGAGATAACAAAAAAATTCTGCTTCGGAGTCAAGTTTCTGTTCTCTGTATGAGGAATATTCAGAAGCAGTAAAATAAAACATGCCTATTGCAGCACCAAGCTGTCTTTCACACATTGGCGGTCTAGACTACACACCTACAGATTTATGTGCAAAAATGCTGTTATTCATCAACAGAACAAGACTTTCTAAAAATACAAGATATTGTCAACTCGTGTTGATAAAAACGAGCTTGCCCAAAGCAATTTTGGTATTTCAATGGCCCCTGCTAATCTTACCAGGTTGGTGTGGAATGGAATGTAATGGATTAACAATAACATGCAATTGTATGACAAGCATATTGTTATAATTTATTTTTATTATGCCATTTATATAATATTATTACTCCAGAGATGCAAAAACTACGCTCCAAAAATATGCAATATAATATTTTCTTTCTTCTATTCATCACTTAAAGTGTTCATGTATTAGTGGCATACAGTGCATCTACATTAAAAACACATTGGTGCTGCTATTTCTGCCCATAAAAATGCTCCTGCAGCCAGTGTAAGAGCTGATCCACACTCCCCCTGACCATCCAGATCCAGTCTCTCCCACACACACGCACACCAACAGAAAAGCAACCAGTGCCCAAAGACCACTGTATAGTTTGTTACACTGTTCCTGCCTGCTGATAGTCTTCTAAAGAGTGGTAATGCAAATCTTATTTAATGATCAGAACAGTGCACTGTATAACACTGTCAACATTACAGATCTTGGTTGTGCCAGATGCTTGATCTAGATTATGTGATTAAGGGTGAAAGCACAGAAACACCCAAACTCCTGCTCTATGTGCATGTATTGATGTTCTGATTCAGAATTGTATACAGCACCATTCAGAATTATTCTCATTCTTGATAAATGTCAGTAAAGAAGGCCGAATGCAATTTATCAAGGAAAAAAGATTTGAAAAATTGATCTTTTTAATTGATCATTTTTTAATCCATACCCCTGTTTTCAGTACTTTGCACACCTTCCCTTCACTTGTCTCCTTGAGGACCCCGACACCAATCAACACTGATGGGCAACAGTATTCCTGGATTCCTTAACATCATTAACACATCCAACAAAACAAACAAACAAACAAACAAACAAACAAACAAACAAACAGAAAAATCTCACCTTGGTAGGTCAGTTTAAACCCCTGTCTATTTTCAGAGTGGTCGCTGTAAAAATGAATCACCGTTTCGTGTGTTGTACTTAGCAGTGAGGGTGGGAGTTGGCTTCCACTGAATTGACCAATCAAGGAGCTAGTGTGGTGTGGTCCATTGCGCACCTCTAAAAAATCATGGTTGTCCTCCGTGGAAAAGTTTAAAAACTGGATATGAGAGCCTACAAAACAGGGAGACACAAAATGCACAAAAACATTTTTCAAAGTCATAACATTTCTCATCAAGACAAGTCGTTGGAGAATGAGCATGTATAAATGGGAAAAAGTTTGTGAGTTCAGTCTAATTCAGAACAGAAGAAGGGAAAAACTACCAAAATGCATTCAATAAATAAATAAAGTTCCACTGTATAATGTAAGAAAAGTGCATTATGGGAAAGGCAATTCTGTTATATCAGGTTCAATTACACGTTTTCTTTCTCCTTTTAATAACCTGACAAGCGGCACATGGGTCCTGGAATGATTAGCACACAGCCGATGGACCATGATTCAAGCAATGGGAGGTCGACCCGCAGTATTTCAGTCACATTGACTTTGCGGAAAAGTCAACTGATCTGTTTTCTTGGAGACTGGCACCCCGTGAACCGCGATTCAGTGCATCAGTTGGGGAAAGCAAAACAGTGGAAAACATGCCACCTTTGCTTTAATTAATTCCCACTCAAAGGAAATGACTGTTTTCGCCTTGCTCTTTTATGCTTGCAAAGAAAGCCTGTAAAGAAAATATGAAACCAAATAAAAAGCAATCTTTTACGGTGGCCCAGGATCCCATGCATGTATTCTGTCATAATTGAAGTAGATATGAAACACAGTTTTCTTGCATAATTTCCTTGCGAATAGGTCTTTAGTGTCTGCTCTGCCATTCTTTTCTTTCTGCGTATTGTGTCACTAACCGAAATAAATTGGTTTCGGCCTAATAAAAACTGCATTATTATGGTAATGGTACAAATGTAAATAATTGATTTGGTCATGGTAATCAGATATTATCTTTCTCTACTCAACAAGTACTGGGATACTCATTATTTTATATTACATTACAGGCATTACATAATGAAGTGGATCACTATGTGACTATACTTTACACACACGCAGAAACAAAAGCTGATCTGGTATTTTTTTAGTTATTCGTCATGAAATTTGCACTGTTTAGAACATGGTGAGCTAACTTTTTAACTAATGTTTTGCTAGTTTGATAGCTAATGTTACTATGTGAGGTTCCGAAATGGTTGTTTATAAATGGACAACTCTCAATTGTCTATAATCTTTTCCTTTAGTGGCTCGCTATCCGCAGAATTCTAGAGCTCACATTTCATCCTCAAACATGGTCATGATTATTCAGATGCTCCCTGTCCATACTGATGTCAATAGGATGCTTTGCCGTGATAAGACTGTTGAATGCTAGTTATTCCACCCATATATTTTAGTACTGCACTGCCCAATTTGTCAGGTATTAATTAACATCCCTACAAGTGGTAATGCATATAAATAGGCTACGTTTTGGTGGTGTCTGAAATGTCCAAGTCCAAAGACCTCACGTGAACAGAGGCAAACAAAAATAATAATTCACCATAATTACAAATTTAACTAGAAATATTCAACATTCACCTGCGTTGCCCAACATGTCGAAGGGGGACCGGGTCCTATGGACAGATTATTTGTGCACTACCAATAGGCATTCATTATACAACCAGGCTGAAAGGACTCTATGCCAATTACAGAGTCTGTCTTTACAGACGACACTGAAACACGATATTTAAGGGCTGCCTTAAAATTTTAATTGTTAATTGATCACTTTAAGGCAGCCCAGACACTTACTTTTTAGAGTTGAAACAAGGCTTTTTTTACAGTGTAGACAAAATTATACAAAACAGTAATGCAGCCTTCCCTGCCTGATGCAGTGATTATCACTGTGCAACCAAACTTTCTTTGTTTGTATTTGTCTTCAGTCATCTAATATCCATAAAATGATCAATAGTTGACTTTTATGAAGCGATGTCTTTGAGTAAGTGAAGGAAGGCATGTGCTAAACGATGAGGCTTAGGACATCGATTTTTTGTCAGTGTTTCATGTTTTTCCAGCACTTGATTCAGCCCACTCTGTTGGCCCTAAAAGCTGTAATCAGCAGTTGCTAGGCCATCTGTTGTTCTTATTCAAAATATTGTTCCCTGTTAACAACGCGTGCTAATGCATTTTGATACAGAGCACAAACAAGATTGCTTTATTCATACTTTTGCAGTGTCAGATTGATAAGGCAGAAAATTGCTTTTGGGTATCTGTGAGGTGAAGGAAACTGAGTTTGGGGAAAGTCGGTCTTTGTGCTCTTAGACAAGTGCTTGAATAGTCTTTTAAATCACATACAATTACCTTGTTTAGTACGGGAATGGTGGCTTTGTCCCAAGCTCATTTGAACTATGAAACACACTGAAACACCACAAGTAACTTTAGCAAAATTCAATTTACTGATTTTGGATCTGAGAAAGTTGAAAAAGTGAGGAACGTATAAACAACACAAATGACTAAAGTATACACGAGGAAATACACGGACTGAATGGTAATGATTGCTGTTGAGATTCTGATGGGTATAGGAGTAATCTATGGGAGTGAATTAAATGCCATCAAAACCACACACCGTAATCTTAAAATGATTAACAGCAAACATTACTCAGAGGTGTTCAAACTGGCCTCTTATGTACATATGGCGTTATCTAGAGAATTCCAAAGTTTCTCACAGAGAAGGCAAACAGACCCAGACGTAACAGAGTGCTTTGCTTTGTTTTTCCTCTTTCCCCTGCTAATCTTCCCAAACAAGCCACATTTGGAATATTGCAATCGCAAGAGGAATTACTGCACAATTCAAATATGCAGGACTTAACAGCTGCAAATAGCAATTGGCAAGGAAACTCACAGAGGGCTGAGTGGATAGAGCCATTTAACTCATTTTCAGTAGTGGGCCCATGAGGTAAATGATATGTGATCTGTGCAAAGCCAATAGTTGAGTATGCTCAAAACTAATGAATATTCATGCAGGGAATGGCTGCTATATTGTTATCTGATGCCTTCCATGGTGACAAATTCTCTGAGACATGGCAACTTCTAGAAAAGTTACTGGCAGAAGCTTAAGGGCAAATAGATGACATTCACTATGCTGCATATATATGCAAACCCATAAAGCCGGGCGTACGGAGGTCATTATCTTGGTGAAGAATGCCTTACCGTATCCGACAGGTAGCAGAATCCTCCAGGTGCAGTCCAGATTACCGGGGTAGTTTCCAGGAAATCCAGGGCTTAAGATGACATTGCTGAGGTCGTAGAGGGTTCCACCGCAGCGGGCTGAAATATGCACATCCGTGATGGTGAAAACAGTCTGCATTGTACTGAATGCATATCCCACCCATAAGGTAAGCAAATGAGTGTCAGGGTCAGGAGGCCGGAGGGAGGTTCGTACCTATGCAGAGAGGAGGGGGATAGTTCCAACGGCGTACTGTCCCAGGCATACACGAGATATGGGAGTGCCCCTGAAAAGGCCAAATAAATCACCACAAACTTTTTAACTCAGCAGTACAGACAATTGATGCTTCTCATTCACTCGTTCATACAAACACTAATGCCGATTGGCTGCCATTGGGTTTGGTGTCTTACTCAGGGACACTTTGACACACCCAGGGCAGGATTGAACCGGCAAGCCTCTGACTGCCAGACGACTGCTCTTACCTTCTGAGCTAATGAGCTAATTCAATTCATTAAAGTAGCTCATAATGGAAAATGGGGAGTTTGTAAGGGATAGCAAACATGGGTTCTGTCTGACTTTTCCAACAGCATCATGTTTTGTATGCTCTTTTGGAATTGATTGTGTAAAACTTAAAAAGAAGGAAGGCCCAGTAAACCATGACAAGCAGTCATGCTTTGCATGTAGCAAGCAGTCACACAATTACTGCAGTGTTTGTGTTATTCGACCTATTTCGACTAACTGTAGTACTTGGCATCGAAAAGCAAAGGCTGGTTGGTGAGTGTCAGTGATTGACAGTGCTGGGCAGCTCCACCCATAAATAAAGTCCTGCCATCTGTAGACGAAAGATTTGGTAAGTACAGCTGCTCACCTGCAGAATATATCCGGCCTCGCAGCTGAACGACACCACCTCGTTCACCATGTATCGATCGCCCGTCTTTATTCCATTGCTAGGCACCAGTGGCTCCGGGCAAGTGGTGAGGCCAACCGCTGCATTAATCAGAAACAAAAGAGAGCCTCTGTTGTAATTTCCAAAGTCTCTTTTTTTAACACGGATTTCAGGTTGTGAAATGTAACACTATGGCAGACGCAGGGAGGGAACGTTGCCATGACAACTGTTTAGTCAAGTGAGCACGAAGAAGCGTTTGTGTCTTCTCAGATTTAAACTGCTGGGCTGTGTCCCTCGGCTACATCAAACCCACAGCCCATGTCATGTTTTCTGTGTTTTGCATTGCTAAATAATTTAAGAATACCAAATAATGCAGTTTTGTACAGATCTCACACACTCAAAAACCCACTGCTCCAAACAGACAACCTGTACAGTTCTTAATCATAGAAGGTACTGCGTTTTCATGAAGCATATATAACACCTGCATTAACATGGTATGAAATATTTTTATGATGCAAATTAAGTTTTTTTTTTTCTTTTTCTTACAATGGATGGAATAATGACGCAATACTGACCAATGTGAGGAAGAAGATAAAGTCACATGACTTAAAGTCAGACCATCCCTCAGGCCAAAGTTGTAGCAGAACTGATTCCTAATTATTTATGAAGATGCTGTGCTGTCAGGCTTCAGAGTGGCACATCCAGTAAACACCCTCATACATGATGCAATGATGTGCCTGTGGCTCTGACCAGTGTTTTTATTCATAATGTTTTGTTTTAAATGTATAACTGAATTTAAAAGAAGAATCTCTTCTTCACCTGCACACTCAACTACCCACTTTCAATATGATTTCTACAAAACTGTTGATATCAAGAATGATAATCACATATTTCACACTTTCACCACTATTTCAGCATCCAAACACTATGCAGCCTCTCTTATCTCCTTTTAATGAACAGAGTATAGAGTTTATGATTAGACATATGTACGGTATGTAAGTTTCATAATTAGTCATATGTACAGCATGTAGTTATAATTTTAAAGACCTGTACAGTTTCAGTAATTTATATTAACATGCACACATCTTTACCTTTCAAGATCCGTTGAATACCCCCTCATGAGCAATAATAACAGAGGGACCATAACATTCAAAACGGTAATATATATAGATATTATTTATTTTTGACAAGGATCAAATGTACCCTGAAAGTACAGTACATTTAGGTACAAATGTGTTTTCCAAGCAAAAATGTGTATTTTATATACAAATTAATAATATATTTCTGGCTATAGGTACAATTTTACGAACCGAAAGGGCATTTTTCCTACCTTTATTTCTGAGTGCAGTCCTTGCCAGAACTAATGGCACATGCTATCAAATGCTCTGACATGTTAAGAGGCCTGTTGAACTTTTCTTTCTCTCAGCCAAGCAACTGTCACTTATTTTGATCAATATCCATTGTGAATTGAGCTTTTCTATGAGAATTAATCAATAAAATGTCACAAGAATAAATGTTTACATTGGGGGAGGGAGAGGAGGATGTCTCTTTCCTTTCCATGTGTCCATGTCTGTTCCGAGCAGAAGAACAGAAGTAGCAATTGTTTTTTTATGTATAAAACCGGGTTGCCACTCTTAAAGGACATGTCAGAGAAAAGAATCTCAGTACATGCTTAATGGTTTTGCCTAGAGTCACCACTTGTTTTTAATGATGGGGGGGAGGGATAAAAACCCTTAAAATCTCCCAGTAGCAAGGCAGTTATCCTTGTCCTTGAAGGCCTTTGGCATTTCATGACTGGCATGCAGGAGACACATGGCAGTCTGGGTAATTAGAATGCTGTCACTGCTCTAGCAGCTGAAAAATCTGGATCGGCTTGGCATAAAGGAGGCAGTCGTTTTATAGCAAACTTTACAAGATTCACGGATTCCCTGCAGATTCTCCTGCTGTCAGCCGGTCGCAGATTTATAACCGTGGCTCCTCTTTTCTGGCGCTCATGAATGCAGCACATGCCTTGAGAATGGTTGTAAACATACACTGTGATGTGCAGCAGTCTCTGCAAGCGCATTATACCATGGTTGTTTTGGATTATTCATGACTTCTCACGGCTTTCCGCAAAAAATAAAGACACAAAAAGCAGAAGTGCTTCTGGCAGCGCGGGACTGAACCACCTTAAAACGAGTTCACAGTCCCAGGCGAAGCTTTTGGTGGAACAGATACAGAACTAAATAAAAGGTCTGCTACCAAGGGTCTCATTGGTGAGTGAACATTATGATAAAATAAAAATAAATATAGCTACAATCTCAATTAAATAAATGTTTATGCATGATCTCACACAGCTGCATATGGATGGACACTCATGCACACGAAAAGTTGTTTTCAACATTTTATTTGTATGTCTGAAATGTGACCAGAAGAAACACTATCTGTCGGCTTACGAACAAGGGATTTATCAAGCTCCATCCTTTGATCTTACCCCAGAAGAAATAAAAAATGACTGACTTGATTGATGCTGATCCTGTTAATCTGCGCAAAGAAATTTAGCGTGTAAATAACGTAGTCAACTCAAAATTACACTGATATCATGGTACCAGGAAAACTGAGATCGTGGCACGGATAATGTGACCTTTTTGAATAGGGACCCATGGTCATCAGAGTGACTCCTGCAGAACTAAAGCTAATACTATGCAGTACCATCTGTTACCCTGTGTTATCATAAGGTCCCCTACAGGCCACACCCTGTGAGTCAACCCCGCACAATGCACTATTAAGAAACATAGTGCTCTGCAGCTACAATCTCCCATAAATCTGAATATGTTATCGTGTTATCACATTTACATATCAGTTGCAGTGCACTCCCCCACCTGCAGACCAGAGAGGGCCAGATGTCAGATTTGAATGGTAATATCAAGCAGGAATCCTGTTCTTTAATGGCATGCAAATCAGCGATCATCAATGGCAAATGTGACAATGGACTGATGAACTCCATAGACATGCTTTTATGCATCATGACATCAAGACTATCTGAATGCGAGTCATATTTAGCAACACAATAAATGTGTACCGCATACATGGTTATGTCTAAAGGTCTAAACTAAATGGTAAATTGTTGCCATTTATATAGCCTTATCCAAAGTGCAATTAATGTTTCTCATCATACACACTCGGCTGCCATGCAAGTCACCAACCAGCTCATCAGGAGCAATGGGGGGTTAGGTGTCTTGCTCAGGGACACTTCGACACACTCAGAGTGGGATCAAACCGCACCCTTCTGGTAACCCTGCCAGGCGACTGAGCCAATGTCGCCCCCGTATGAGGAACACCGAGAAACTAGAAACTAAATAATTTGGAGGGCATGCATAAAAATGGTGAACTACAGTATATCGAGAACTAAAAATATGATACTAAAATATTAAACCATCTACGGGGACATCAGAGCAGGGAGTGTTTTAGGATTTGCATATTAGACACATTATCATCTTAAAGGCTTAAAGAGACCTTTCATCTGTTAATGGATCAGCACGTATTTGTTTTCATGATTTAATCAATGATTATTGTATAGCCACATTTCCATTAGGGTTAATTAATTAGAGCCAGTGTTGTGCTATACTGTATGTTTAATGGAAGCAAGCCATGTGAGCATAAAGATTAAATTAGCCAACTATAAAAATGCTAGACCTTAGTGTTTACTAATGCATCAGTTTGGGAAAATGCTAATTAAACAGTCTAAATGTGCAGACTATGTAAACTAGAGAGCCATACAAAACTTCATAGATTAAAAAATCTATCATTCCCACATGCAAATGACTCAAATACGGGCATAAATAATTCATACATATTATTTCTTAACCATAATGAAGTACTCTATATTGTTTACTCTCACAAAAGCTTTCAAACAAATTCTTTCAAAGCAACGGTGGTATATTTAGTTTTATTTATTTATTTGTTTTCCTGTCATCCTGACTTGTGAAGGTACACAACCTTTTGTCTTGTTCTTTGCCTTTCCCAGGGTGATGGATGACACATGAAGTTTAAGATGACATGTGCATTTTAGTTTGAGATTAAC
The DNA here is from genome assembly GCF_963514075.1 of Conger conger. Taxonomy (NCBI): domain Eukaryota; kingdom Metazoa; phylum Chordata; class Actinopteri; order Anguilliformes; family Congridae; genus Conger; species Conger conger. The sequence goes on along the minus strand of NC_083777.1, from coordinate 17,792,844 downwards.
TTAAAAAATAGCCTGTTAATGCAGATGTATTTATGTTGGATTAAAAAAAAATGCATTAGGGGTGCAAATTAACATACAGACATACTGAACATATAACTCAGTACGTTAACACAGTTTGCTTTGCATATCTTTATCAAGGGTTTGAATAATTTGGGGCATGTCTGTGTGTGTGTTCGTGATAAAGGTCCTCACATTAACATTTTTGGTCACTTTCAGTAAAATGCCTACTTTACTCTGGATCCACAGAAGGCAACTCAGCCCGTCATACTGTCATACTCTGTCCTAGATCCTGATTCTCCTCTCTGTGGATCTCTAATGGTTTTATCTTTTTCTAGGATATCTCAACTCTTCAACCAACCAAAAAAACAAAAAAAACATATGAGGCTTATCCTCTGAAGTCCATCTTTGGTTGCCTTTGGAAACCGAGAGGAAATGTCTCACTTTTTCTCCCTCAGTATTGTGATTCTTCAATAGATTTTCAGCCTGACTAATGATTTACACAACACCTCGGTGCATGCTGGTGTAAGGTACTCCTTCAGGAGCCCTCTCTGTCCACGGACTAGCATAGCTTAATCACAGTTTATTGTTTAAATGTACTACCCCCCAAGGCCACTACCTCTCTGTTGGCAAAGCATCATTGCTTTTCCCTTCCTATTATATACACAATAAATTGCATTGTTTCTTTGAAATATGCTATGAAGTGCCTGGTGACAACACCTTCGCTAAGAGCATGATGTCATATATAATGCGATTCATTGATTGACCTGCATGGTAGAAGGTCTGTTTGCCGGTTGTTTTTGCCTCATGTTCAAACAGATTTGTCAGTGTGAGAGTGAATCAAGAGTGGCAATTGATTGGGTAACCCTTGCCAGCTGGAAAACTACAACTTGTGCTGAGTGATGGCAGGTAAAGACAGGCTGACAACCTTTTTTAAGGGTAACAAATTGTCTGTACACTATCGTTTCCCCAAAGTAAAGTGCATGCCTTCCTGTAGAATGCACAGTGATCGACCCAGCCTGACCCCTAGGGAAGGTGCAGGATCCAAGAAATGTAGCAGGCCCAGTGGAGGCTGGAGACATTATATGGCATTATGGATGAGTATGTGGGGATTTTGTCGATCTCTAGTGCTGCATGGTAAATGGTCTCAGTTCATGAGGGGAAAAAATACATTTCAAATAATAACATGTAGCAGTAGCTGTTACAGTGAAACATTTTATTTAATTTTACCAGCTACTATGGAATAAACCCTATACAAACACACACTTACAAGCATTCACACACACACACACACACACACACACACACACACACACACAGACCGTGGATGTGCATTTTGCTGTTTTATCAGCATATCAGCATTAAGACTTTTAAACTCATATAAGTGAAAATAATACACATATAATACTTAAATGGGCTTGCCCCTCCATATCTTAAGGACCTCCTTCACCCTTACAGTACATTCCTCCACAGACTCTTCATTCCCAAAGTGCAGGACTTCTCGTCATTCTGAGAGTGGGTAGATGCACTGTGGGCGGTAGAGCCTTTTCCAATCAAGCCCCCTCTTATGGAACAATTTACCCACTGAAATTTGCAGAGCAGACTCTCTATCTCTACGTTTAAGTCCAGGCTCAAATCTTACCTGCATCGAGAATTATTTAGTTGAGGGACACGGCTTGGTGTTGGCATGGATCATAGTGGTCTTTGTTGTTGCTCTATCATGGCATAGAACCTCTGTGTTGAGTGGATCTGGCCATGGTCTGGTGTTTATCGCCCTCATGTCTGTGCCAGTCCCTTGCCTCTTTTCCCTTAGTTATGCTGCCATAGTGTTATTCTGCCTGGATTTTCTTTATTGCATACAGGCATATTGCATACTTTCCCCCATTTTTCTGCTGTTCTGCTTATCCTTTCTAATCTTACCACTTACCATCCACTAATCATTGTTTTGTTTATGCTGTCCTTCTGGCCTGGAGCTGTTGCTCAAGCACCACAACCTGACCAGGGGTATCAGCTAACCTGCCTCATCTGCCCTCCTTGTGCCAAGAGCCGGACCTTCCTGGATAATCATCTATTTGTCATCTGCATAACTATTATTTGCAAAATGAACCCCCTAACGCTACTGTCAAACTCACTGCTTGCCCAGTGCCAGCCAGAAGCAGATGGGCTCCCCCTCTGAGCTAGGTTCTGATCAAGGTTTCTTCCTATTAGTCAGGGAGTTTTTCCTGGGCACTAGTTAGCTCTGAGGGGGTCTAAGACCTGTGTTCTTTGTAAAGCTGCTTTGTGACAATCTTGTATTGTAAAAAGCGCTATACAAATACAATGTAATTGAACTTCAATGAAAAGAACTGATGACTTTGCCAAATATAATGGTTTTACAAGACAACACAATATCTGAAGGTAATGAAGATATAACTAGATGTGATATACTCACTTTTATATTCTAAGTGGAACCCAGCGGCGACCACGCTGATATCGGTATGGAAATGTAGGTAAAGCTGATTTGAGGTGCTGTTGAGCAAAGCCGGGGCCGTGGTTCCTGCAAAACAGAACATTCCGGGTAATATTCCACCATACTGACAAAGCTGGAGAGTGTGCAAATAAATTTGCACCCAGGAATCAACTCCATCCAAAGTCAGTCATCCCTAAAATGACCAAGTACTGAAAGAACAAAGCAGCTGATTGTGTATGTGCAAATGGAGAGAAAGAGAGAGAGAGAGAGAGGGAGGGGGAGAGAGAGAGAGAGAGACCTTTCACATCCACTGCTGCAAAACACGTACGCGCACACACACACACACACACACACACACACACACACACACAGAAATGAACAGTTCAGAGCAGCTGATGATGGCTGTAAGGCCAAAGGGAACAGGGAAATCACACCCGCAGGACTGGACAGAGCCCCCATTTCACAATACCCTCTCTGGTGATATGCAGAAGGACCTACGATTTAGACAGAGACATCTACATCACAGCTCACATTCACAGTGTAGTCTGCCCTAAAAACATATTACATTAAAGCCCCCATCATAATACGTTTATTCACAGACTGCTCCTGATTCAGGTAAGGTAACAGATGGAAACACTACATTCCAATACTGCAGTGCGAAATTATATATAATTCTGAAAAATCCTCTTTTAAGGTTGGCTGACTTGATTAATAATTTTTTGAATTTAGTTTGACATCTCTGTGGAGCTCATCCGCTAACCAGCCATTCAGAGGATCTCCGTTGCTATTAGCGAGACAGGCGTCGCTGCTATTTCTTTCGCATGTCAGATACTCTGCAGCTATGCACAAAATGCACTACGCCGGATCGGATCTGGAAATGTACAACATGCTTCATTTCACGGTTTGCTAATGATGCGTAACTAAGATTGTGAGAGTCATTTAGTCCTGTTTTTCAGAGTCATGGTGAAAGTAGATAATACATTTAAACAAAGCAGAAAGTAGGCTCTCCGAAAATAGAGGCCTAGCTTATGAATGCAAACAAAAGAAAAATAACCGTTGGAAAAACAAGCAACGTCAGTGCGTTCACAGAGAAGAGGGAGGGATTAACAGTGTTGTGGTTTGAGGGTGTTTGTTGCTGCAATTCCACCCTTGACCATTAGAATTCAGAAATTACCTATTTTACATATTAAAATACCCATTTGTGCTTTCAATTCTTTCAAACTGTTTCATTAGCTTAATGTGTAAATTAAAAAAGGTTTGTCACGGTTAACAATTAAAACTTTTTTTTTCATTTGAAATGTACATTTGTACTTGAGACATTAAAATAAAACAACATGTTGAACGTTTAAGTAAAAAGAGAAAAATCTTTGATTTCCCAATTGTAACTGAATTGGTATTTGATTAAGTGTGATTAATCTTCCATGAGTTATGATGCAAAGCAGGAAAGGATGGGAGAACACAAAGCCTTTCTGACAGTTTAATTAAAGGAATTATACTAATGGATTTGAAAGTAAAAGTAGAAAGAAAAGACTGATTGTAATGGGTGAGGGGTGTCTAGGATGTAAAATAGGACCACACAGTGGAGGCCAACCATGCATCTTAATGCACTGCCAAATTACATAAGATTAACACCATGCACAATGTCACTGATTACCAGATACATATGTCTGACAATCCTAAACCCCGCGCAGGCTTTTAGTTTGCTGGCTAGCAAACTAATCTCAGTTTCTGCAGTCAAGTGAGAACCACAGGTGCATCGGGTGGAGAATGTCAACAACCAGCAATTAACCTACCTTTTGTTAAAGTGCCCACAACTGACTTCCATTCTGTTGCAATCAATGCCATTTTCACATAGATGTTTACAGTTTACCACAGAGCATGAAAGCATTATGCCTTTATTATATGTCTTCATATGCCAATGGATACACCTAGTAAATATCCAGTTGCCATTTCCAGGCTCTATAAGAATTCCACTTATGTACGGCATAGAACTGGCACAAATAAGAGTCTGTGCTTCAATCCAGCCAGAGAGGTGGCATTAAAAAAAAAAAATTAATTTTTTTGCTCAAAATCAATGTGTGATTGCGAGAAACACACTATTGTTATCCAAAAGTTTTCTTTATTATTACGTCGTTTTTTTGTCCGCTTACTCCTCCGACAGTTTTTAAGCTATCGACATCAAACCAACTGGAAAATGTCCGACTTGGTCCGGAATATTGTGCTTGTTCATAGCTTTTCCTATTATTCCCATTCATTTCCGAGATTCCAAGGTCTTCCAGGTAAAAAAGTCCCATATAAATACTTCAGTATATTCTAGAGTATTTAGTTTCTAGAGTTGTGACAATTGGATTTTTTAAACTGCCATTACCTGCTCTTTTGGTACTACATACATATATACTACATCAAAATGTTTAGTGTTTCATACTGTTTGTCACAATATTGTAGTACTTCTACTTATTGAATTATTTTCACTCTAATCTCTCTGCAGTTCAGCCAATCCACATCAAATGCAAATTAGCTGCGTGCTATGGTGGAAGGAAGCCTGTGATGTCACAACAGCCTCTGCCTTCTAGCAGAGTTTATATATATATATATATATATATATATATATATTCAGTGACCACCTTATTAGATACACCTGTACACCAGCTTGTGAATGTAAATATTTAAACACATTACATTATTGGCCTTTGGCAGACGCTCTTATCCAGAGCGACGTACAGTTGATTAGACTAAGCAGGAGACAGTCCCCCCTGGAGTAATGCAGGGTTAAGGGCCCTGCTCAACGGCCCAACAGCTGTGCCGATCTTATAGTGGCTACACTGGGATTCGAACCCCCGACCTTGCCTGTCCCAGTCATTTACCTTAACCACTATGCTACAGGCCGCCCTATGGCCATAGTATTAGCAGTAGTAGCAATACTCCACCGATTTGCCGCAGTCACACTCCGCATTTTCTTTAAAAACAATGCATCTCTAGTTTGTATGTGTTCTTCTTTTTGTTTAAATGTCAAATAAAATCATGTTTGCAAGCATTTATTGTTGAATACACCCATAAATGCTTTTATTCAGCTCAAGCTGTGACACAGATGTCTTGCCTTAAAACACATGTGGCTCTCCACTGATCTGATCTTTCATCTGCATGGTGCCACACCACTGTCGCTGAGATAGGAGCCAAGATCTTTACAGACACTTTGCAAGGATCACTTTGAGCTGGGCCACAAATCCCTCAACTAGGAGATATTTTAAATCAGTCCCCTCTCCCACAAGAAGCCTGCTTTTCCAGCTCATGCTGAGGAATGCCCTACTGGCTATGGAAATCAGCACTTCTTAGTAAAACTGTTAGATACACCACAGCTCACACCAGGACCTGCCACACTTGGACTCAAAGAGGACCCCACGACCTCCCCAAACCACTTGAAAGCTCACCATTTCATCTCGTGTTCCTTCAAACCCAGCCATGCATGCATCCTATTGGCCTGTTAAGCAACTTATTCGTAGCTGAACAAGGGAATCAATTCCATTTCAGCACATAAATCCATGAACTAATTTGATTTGTTCAGTCAAGTTTTCTGGAGATTAGATTAGAACCAAAAACCAATCACCCCTCCTAGCCTTTAAAGTTCCCTCAATCAGCCAGGTCAGTATCTTACTTACCCGATAATGAGACAATTGGCTTTGTCTGCATGAGAACTATGAGGGTGAATTAAACATGCTTTTTTTTTTACTAACTACCCAGGGCAATATAGAGGGAATGTCTTTTTAATCTTTAGAATGATTGAGTAATATTACTGAGAAGATAGATGACTCAGTGAAACTATATTTGGACAGGTAATTTCTTTTAAACCAAAATGGCTAAGGGGATGACTGAAGGTGGTTATATTAGATTTTATTTTTTTGCCATGGTGATAAAAATGCATTGAGAGAAACTATATCTGAAAAACTTTGCTGCAAAAATATCCAGTGGGGCATTGTCAATGGAAACCCAAGGGGTCTCTTTGCTGCTGCAAAATTAAAAATTCATATTTTACAAAAAAACATTCTGGATCTGGTTTCTTACTATAATAGTACACAGCTGTTAATTTTCAGGGAGTGGGGTATCTTTGATCTCTGAAAATCCGATGGAGAAAAACAGTCACCGCCAATTGGATCCCTTACGCCCACATTGTGACTTATCCCACAGAAAATAAGGACATTCTGCTGCTGTTTAAAGAATGACAGAGAATTAGGCTTGAATTCATGCCAATATCTGTTATCCTACAGTTATGAAACAAAGTCAATACGGTATAGATGGTTTTCTTTCTTTTCTGTTTTTTATTGTTGTTTTTTTTACTTTTACCTTTTGGCCAATTCCACAGTGACTGACATTACAACTGCTGGATATTTGGGTGGTAAAGCCCAATACAGATCCATAAGAGACTGACATATGCTTTTATAACCCTCAGGTGTCAATAACTCCTATCAGTCTCTATTATGTAGCTGTATTTACCACCAAAATATCCAACAGTTGTAACTGAGGAATTGCCCTTTTACAGTTTGTACAAGCATGTTCCTGCCATGTATAAGTTGCATTAATATCAACTGTTCAAACATGCACTGATCAGACATGAAGCTCGCACCTGAAAAGCTCCCCAGTTTTGGTGTGGTCATGTCTCCGCCATCGTAGATTTCCAGGGAATCCCAGTTGTGCTCTGTAGCAAAGCTCATCACTTGGATCTGAAGACAACATTCAACATTAAACAACATTACACTGACACTCTAATGACACATGCAATGCATTTGAATTAAGTTACACCATCCTTGATTACTGAAATCCCAGATGATAATGTTATGCCAATTCATATGGGGAGATCGTATAAAGTACTATCTGTCAAATCATACAAACAAGACCATTGTTGTAACAACATCACAATATACTACCTCATTAACTTTAATCTATAAGCTATTACGGAAAAAACTTTCCCCACTCTGATAATACTGTAAAATGTGTAAAGTAATTCAAGTCATCTAAAGAAAAGGATTTCTCTGGTTCTTCCTGAACAGTGCAAACTGTCCCCATCTGTTTTGTGAATATTTTACATATCTATTTTTAAGCTCCTGTCATTTTAATTTTTCAGTGGGATGACTCCTGGTTTAATTGGGTTACAGCTCCTTTCGGCGAAAGTGGGAAAAAAAAAAGATGAAATGTTTTTTGAACTTTATTCCAAAGCAGTTTATCTCTCCTGATAAGCATAACACAGGCTTGTCTTGTTCTTGCCTGGATCCCAGCCCCTTCTGTGACAGTGATTCTCCACACGCAGTTCAGGCTGTTTCCGTAAGGCTCAGGGAACCCAGGGGACAGGATGGTACCCCTCCTTTCCGTCAGATTCCCACTGCACGGAACTGCAGGGAGACACGTGTGGGGAAGAGTTATATCTCCAAACAAATGTTTTCTGGCTCAGATATCCTTGCAATTATAACCATAATCATTTTAGTACTTACAACATATTAGTACTTACTAAATGACTAAATATCTTGTGCACATCCATGATACAATGACATGTCAGCTTGTGTAAACTGACAAGCCATTATATAATGTATATTGTAGGCATTGGATTTATTGTACATGTATATATTATCAGTGATAGAAGTATAAATACTCACTACAGTACTCAGGTGCATTACACCTGCATTGGTACTTGTGTTTTATGTTCCTTTATTTCCTTAATTACCTTTACTTTTAGCACTAAGTACATTAAAAAACAGATTCATTTTTACTGAAGTACTGTTTAAATATGGCCATTTTGAATTTTACTGGAGTCATTTTAAATAAAGTGTCTGCACTTCCAGTTTAGCTCCAGTTTAGCTTCCAGTTTTCCATCCTTATACTTGTGTAAATAACCACAGTCATGTAGCTTGTTGTGGGTTTTGGATAAAAAGTATTAAACATTTTTATGGAGAGATGAGAGTTTATATGTGTGCATTATAAAAACTCACATGCTGTTGTGTCTCATATCTCAAGTTCATATAGTTTTTTTATGATCACATTTCATAGGTTAATATAGTAATACAGTAACAAGAAACTCATGTGGCTTGGATAAAATAATAATAAAAAACTAATATAAAAATCACTTAATATTAACCACGTTCCTGGTTAATATTCCTTTAGTTTGGAATGAATTGCCCTTCTCCATGAGATATCAGGGTGTTTTCACTGAATCAAGGGGTGAGTTGTATTGTAATGCTGGTGGGTTCATCAGTGGGGTGTAGCTCACCGCCCCCACCCTCCCCAAAAGAGCAGGGCCCTGTTTGGTAATCTACGGAGCTCCATAGTCTCCTCCGGCAGTGGCATAACTCATTGTGTTTTATTCCATAGCTAGCATACTTATGAATTCCTCATATTCCTGCTTCTCTTAAATATGCAAAAACATGTCAGTTTGATCTATAAGCCCTAGTTCAAAGCTTTTGGCATCCCTCAGAGTCTGTCTTTATTTTTGCTCCATTTTCCTACAATCCTGAGATCACCTAGCAACAGAAAATGGGAGTTTTTTCCACTGCACTCATTGTCAGCCAGGAAGCACCACGTACAGACCAGCATTGACTTGTGGAGGATGTTGGTAAGCAAATCACTGACTGATGCAATTAGCTAGGATAAGTCTGTTTTGACAGCTTAATGGATTTCAGAGAAACCTTTTGTGGGAGATAGCTGGCCAAGGTTCAATAAAAGGCACTCAGAAAAAACTGCCTCATATGGGGTGAACCAAGGGGCAAACGCAAGTCTAATCAAGTGCACTACCAAATAATTACCAAATATCAGCAGTTGGGAGTTGCAACCCGTTTAACAGCAGGAGCTGTGTCTTAACAGCGAGAGCTCATCTGTCTGGTAAACTTAAAAAGAACAACAATTCTGATTTCATTAACAGTTTAATTGCCATGGCTTTGCACGGAAGCTGTTCTAGTCTTAACAATATAAAAGATTCATGGTTATGTTCACATTCAGCTCAAGGAGTTTCAATAAAACAATTATGTTGTAAATTCATAAAGAGTTGACTCACCAGGACATTAAAAAAGGCTATACACCATGTACATTCAAGACACAATTGTTGTGCTTTTTCATTGGCATATGAAAGATGAGACCAGTGACAAGATGTGACCTGTACAGTGAAAAGATGACTCATTCCATTGTTGAGAGGAGTGATTCACCTTATAGTGATAAAGTGACTTGTTCCATTGTTAAAGGAGAGACTCACCTGTACAGATAGGTATGGTGTCATTCCACTGTGCCAGAGCATTGGGAACAGCGTGGCACTTGATTGCTTTGGATCCCTGCAGCAGGTATCCAGGACTGCATTCGAAGCGTACGATGGACCCAGCAGAGAAGTCGGACCCGATCCGCCGGCCGTACCTGGGCTCTGGAACAGAGCTGCACTGGGTGTCACTGGTGCGGGGAACCGCTGTGCAGACAGACACAACACATGCTCAATTTCATCCACACTACCACACCATATTAAATTATATATTTAATTTTATATCAGATGTTCTCTGATATAATTCATATAAAACACTATTTTGTTTGCTTCTCCTTACTATTCAGTCTGAATCACTTTAGTAGAATCAAAAAATAATGCCTAATTACTGTAAATCTAGCAATTTTTACCCATGTGATGATGATGATGATAATGATTATTATTATTATTATTGGTATTTATTATTATTATTAGTAGTAGTATTCCAACTATATATACCAGAGCCTACTCAAAACCCGCTAATACATCCAAATTCTTATCGCCTCTTTTTACAAATTACAACCCAGGGCCCCTGAGTTGCATTTACAAAGGCTCTTTATGGAAAGTAATTATGCAAATGAAGGCCACTAAACACAATCCATTAAAAATTGCAACAATAGCGGCCCTTAACAGCTAATACTGAGGTGGGTTCATGCCCTGAACAGGTGCCAGGAGGTGTAAGGGGTCGGCACATTCACCTTTAACAAAATTAACAACAGAGGCGAGGATGGCGCTTATGACATTCACAGTGGAGGCAGCAGAAGGACATCAGTTTAGTTATGATCGGATGACTAAATAAGTTATGATCTGATTGTAATGACTTCTCACCACTTTAACTTGAGCACTCAAGCAGCCAGCATAGCCCCCCTAGCTAGTCTTCATAACAGCTGTTCCTGCAGATTAACTATGTTTGGATCCAAAGTTGGAACCTATTTTTCCCAAAGTCCAGAGTGCCACTGTAGACATTCAATGGCTTACAGGGATGAATGGTTCATCCTTTATCATCCACACACTGGAGACCCACTGACCTGTAATGCTGATATGTGTAGGGATAAATCCCCAAAATAAGCCTGGGGCTAAAATCTCAAATAGTGCCCTGCAATCACAGCGTCCTGGGTAAAGCACTGTAGTGTATAATGGACACAGGCAGTCAATGTAACACAATGTTATTGTGTGAGGCTTTTATGCATATACTGTAGGACACTTACCTTGGTAAACAAAATGGAAACCCCTGGCAGTCGGGCCACTCTTTGCACCGAACCTCAGCATAATTTGGTTTGAGGTCGCCAAAGGCAAGGTCTCACCTGCAAACACAAAACATATCTCAATGAGGGATAGAGAGATACATTACATTTACATTATTGGCATTTGGCAGACGCTCTTATCCAGAGCGACGTACAACAAAGTGCATACCCATAACCAGGGATAAGTGCGCTGAAAGACCCTAGAGGGAAGTACAATTTCAACTGCGATAGAGAGAGAGAGAGAGAGAGAGAGAGAGAGAGACAGAGAGAGAGAGAGACTTATACATACTGCATAGATAGATTAATAGATAGATAGATAGATAGACAGATACACACTATCCATTGCCAGATATCATTTTAATAGAAGGAACAGGAGAGTAATATATAGGCCCCGTATAAATTGCTGACTTCTTTTGTAGCCAGTAGCTCCCTCCCCCAGCACTGTGAGGTCTCCATAGTCTCCTCTGAAGCCTCTTATTAAACAATCATCCCATAGCGGAACACTAATCTTCTCAATTAATCACCTAATTACCACAAGTGAAAATTGGTAGTGTGCAGAGTGTCTTCGGAGTAAATGTATGCCAACGCTTTATCACTCTCTGTTCTACAAAACGGTAGGGACATGCAATTCACCACAAAATCAGAAATCTTCACTGCTGTGGGAAAACCCGGCCGATCAGGTGTATAAGGAATACCGTTTTTTCTCAGGCAAAGTTTTACAACTACTTACCTCAAAGTTTTTCTGAACCAAATTTGTTGAATTAAATTAAAAGTTAATTCAAACAGAATACACAGTGGGCTCCAGAATTATTGAATACACAGTGGGCTCCAGAATTATTGGCAGCCTTAATAAAAATTCAGAAAAAAGGGTGCATATATGAAACAGCATGGATAATGATCTATATTTTACATTCATATGTACAGGAAAACTATATACTTTTATTTTAATACATTTACTCTCATGTGTCAATGCTTTTTATTAAGAAATCTCCCTTTGTCTGAAAACCACAGGTGCCAAAATTATTGCCACCTCTAAAAATGATTGTGAATAAAATCAAACAAAGTGAAATTGGCAAAACAATTTCACTTTAATTTAGTTAATCTCAGTCTAAATGAACTACATTGTGTCATTCCATCACTTTCTGTTCCAGGAAGAGGATGCAAGTGCATATTCTCCCCACGGCCAGTAAGGAAGATGGTGAGGAATGACATAAGTAACCCAAGGATCGCAGTTTAAGAATTGCAAAGATTTGTTGTTTCTTGGGTCACCAAGTCCAAAGAAAAGATAAAAAATGGCACCTCCATAACAGAAAACCTTGAAGGGTGGCATAAAGACAGCCCTGACTGAGCGCAATTAACAAAACCAAGCATCTTAGGTTTGCCAGACCTCATTGGAATTATGACTGTAAGAGAGTGTATGGTCAGATAGCCAAACATACCATCGACATGTTTGGCAGCAAAATTGAATGCATACAAAGAGAAGCACCTCATACCAACTGTGGCAGGGGGTCATTGATGTTTTGGGGTATTTTTTTTGCTGCCAGTGGTCCTGGGGCCAGGGTTCAACAAAGTACCATGAAATATTGGCAGAAAATCTGCTTGCCTCTGCCTACTGTCAACTTGAGGGATGTGTTCGACAGCTACAGGTAAGCTGAACATTGTTAAACTAATGCGTATTGTGTTTACATAATGGTAATTAGTGCACTGAACTTATGGTCACTGGGACCTTGGGATAGGCTCTCCTATTTTAGGCTAAATCATTTTTATGATTTTTTCTAGTTGTGAAGAATATAAAATATTTGAACAGGGGGAAAATGACTGGGCATCACTGTGCAAATTTGTTTAGCAAATACAGACAACAAACACCATGATTAATTAAGAGGACGATGAGAATTTTTAAAAATGTGATGTTTTATTCATTATGCAACTGTGCCCAGGGAATATTTTAGTTAATAAATGCCTCTGTTAAATAGTAAATACATTGTAAATAATAAGTCACTAAGCTGTCATTTCCCTTTGTTCCTTTCCTTTGTTGGGTTTCCTAAAACTGTTGATTTTTTTATTTTTGTTTTACTCAAAGGGCCGGTTTCTCAGGGAATTTTACAGTCTCTGGTGATTGTCAATGCACACATGCATGCACAAATGCATACAGTACTTGGAGACATATTATATCACCTGCACACCTACACAGAGTCGCCATTTTGAGAGATGGCATGACAGCAACCGTATAATTACAGTTATTGATTGTTGATTTTATATAACATGTGAAATTAAGTTCCAGATTCAGTGAAAAATTTTCCACATTTGATGCGTTTCCACACGTGCTACACGGTTTTGTTTGACTTGAAAGGAAAACACAACTCTGGTGAGGTGTTACTTACCAGAATGAGAGCCAGCCAGAGAGCTCAGCAGCCTGGCATTCTGGGTAGCCCCATCAAACAGCTCAACCGAGTCGTTCATCGCTGTCTGAAAATAGGCAAACTGCCCAAACACCACTGTGGACATAGAGCGAAACAAGGAAAACACAATTACTTCCAGTGTATCACCTCTAAGAGAAAGACAACAAAGCAATTAAGCACCTGCCATTCCAATATGGTCATAGGGCTTTTCCTAAATAGTGACATTTGGGAACTTAGGTATAATTCAGGTATTATCATAGTGCTTCCATCCTGCATCTGAATTTACTAAAGAATACCCATGTTTATCAGAAATGCTAATGATCAAGACATGACATTCCAAGTGTATTGCAATTTATGGAATTTATTCTTTGTCTAATGATTGTTCATATGCAAAAATATTATTTCTGTATTTTTCCAAAAACCAAGGTGCATTTACATCACATCCTGTTAGTCACGCAACAGCCATTACATTGTGGTTATGTCCCAAAAGTAAAACAAAATCACTAAATAATAATAATAAAGGAAATCATGTTTTATATGTAACCCCTGGGCAGGAGAACATTATCTATGCTAAAGTTACATCGCCTCAACCAGGCCCGCATGAAGGGGTTTGGAGGCCCTGGGCTGACACACACCGATTCTGAGCATGAGTTTGACAGTCACATTGTGATTAGGCAGTCAGGCTGCTAGCAATCATTAGCCTCCTTCAAAGCCAAAGTACGCCTATTGAATGCTGCCTTATAAGCTACTATACCACTTATCACAGTCAGCACACAATTATTATTCATGTACATTACTATATTAAAAAATGTGGCAATATATTAACATAAACAGCATGTAGAAGTTGGCGCTTCTCTGTACTTATCACATGAGCACAATATATTTTGTTTTATAACTGCACATTTCTCAATAATGTCCGTAAAGTCCAGCAGCTTGTTGCACCAGTATCAAATGTAAGTTCAAACGTAGGCTAAACCAGTTGCAGCAACTGATTTAGTTCCATGTAACATGTCATTTGCACCTACTATGTGTAAAGTAATTTTTGTTCAATGCAAAATTCAGCGCAATATAAGCTGGCAGAGCATTCTCCGCGATAGACGATCTATGTGAATGAGACACGGTGGGGTGGAGGATGAATACATTTTACATAAAGTTATGTGTATTTTATTAAACATAATCTTGTATATGTATTATATAGTACATGAACATGTATTTGTCATACTGTAATTAACATTAGACGCATGCCAGTGATTGATGAAAAAACGATCAAGGACATTCTGGGGCCTGGAGCCCATGTTGCCCATCGGTTTAAGGCCTCAACGTATACGTATTTTCAAGATACTGATGTGTAGTCTCTTTCTACCAGCCCACAGTTTGAACAAACTAAAAACAATGTCATGGTTAAATGACCAGAAAGCCTGGATATCAGCTCACGGCTAAGAGAGCTGACATAGATATAGTATCTTATTAGTGGCCTAATGCATAAAGGTCAAGAACCCAAAAGCCTGCAGGAAAAACAGTGTCAAACTGAAGACAAAGCTACAGCTGCGTACAGAAGTCAAGCGCAACAAATAGCATTGTATATCAGAAGTGTTCCAGCTCACAAATTGTTCTTTAGCTGTCAGTTATTTTTATGCAGTATGAACTAAATAAATAAAAAAGCATTCTGAAATTGGCTTTACGCATATATACATTTAAAATGAATAGTCACATAAAATTATAAATGGGCAGGTTCTATGTTCAAACAAGTGTTCTGTAACTGTTTAGAAAATTAATGAGCAGTTTAAAAAACGAAAATAGATTTTGTTATGGGTTAGAGTTCAGTTCTCCCGCTGGTTATACAAAATCATTTTCCAGGAGTGTTTGCTTTAAATTGATGGATTACTGAGGGGAAGCCATTTTGGATCCAACTGTCCCCATAAACACTGGTGATAGGATTTTTCTGAAGACATCCTACTTTCGTTCATGAATGAAAGCAGCTTGACGTGATATATGCTGTTGTCAGATGTTTGTACGTTAATCATGTTCTGAAAAAGACAAATTCTATTGATCTAGTCAAAAGGCAAAGTCCAAAACATTATTCAGAATATCACACAGTTCTTCTGACCTGAGGACAGGAATAGTATCCTATCATTTCAGTCAATCGCCCTATTTTACAAGACAAAGAAGTTAGAGTACAACTGCACTTACAGATGGAAAACACTGAATCTTCCTGTTTTCCTAAAATAAAATGTACTGAATAGCACTTAGTGAATGTCAATGATTTATTTTTGTAATGTTCATAGTAATCACTGACATTTCACCTATGATAATTATTATTAAAATGATAAAATCTCAGCCACTAGTTGCCACAGTATTCTCACTTATCTGGGGGAATAAAATATGTAATATATGGTGCTGATATGACCTGAGATGATCTGTGTGAATCTGTATCATTGCCAATTTCACCCACTGAGGAGGTTTTTGCCCAACAAACTTTCTCGCCCTTAATTGGATATTTGATCTGATACAGTGTTCAGTATCTCCCTAAACTACAGTAGTACAGTAATCACCTGGTGGCCATTGTCTATCTGCCCAAGGTTCTTCTCCATGCAGGGGTGTCCATGTGCACAAGAAAATCACAGAACAACTTCACACTTTAAATCATGTGGTGTGTCAGGCCCTGTGTTGTTTCCTGACTGTCACGCATATCAATCAGTTCTAAAATTCTCCCCTGACCATCTTACAACCAAAGAGTACTGCAATGTGCGAACCCAATTTATTTAAAGAGGTACTATGTCACACTAGTCCTCTAGGCTTGGCTGGTTTTCAATATTATTTACTTAATTTCTTCCAAATCATATGCTTAATTTCATTTTTTAGCATAGTCCCATGTTTTAAACATTCATTTGCATGACTGCACTAGCAGGTGGTGCAGATTGACAATAAACAGCAAAAAAGGCCAGCAGTAACGTCTTAAGACATCAGTGAAGCTTGAAGTCGATAAGAAACAACATATCTTTCTTGAATGAATGCTTAAATAATGTCCTTGTCATTACTTCTCCTACAGCAAATTGATCTGTTAATGGCTAACAACATAAATCACAAGCCAAGCTTTCAAAAGTGTGAAGTACAAGCCACTGAATCTTGTAGCTTTGAGTAGTTCATAAATTTCCCATTACCCTTGTCTAAAATTAAATTCTACACACATACCCACACCCACACAGGTGTAGGTCCAAATATGAATGTTTATCTTGACTTACAGAAATTGCCTTTATCCACATTTTTGGCACAGATGGATTTCTCACAGCAAATCATACCAGTCTCTCACTTCTGGAATTAATCACAGCATCTGTCCCAGAAAAAGCAGTGAACTTCTTGGTGTGCCAAATTTCTATATAAATGTTTCTACACCGTCATTTTTTTAAAAGCTAATTTTAATTTTGATCATCTGTGTTTTTTCTCCCTGTTTGGAATGTCCTGTCATACTTAGTCAGTTGCACTGTCATGGTCATGATGCTAGAGCAGACCAGGTACACAGACACTTAAACCCAGTTCTAGCAGGATGAGCAATACACAATTACATAAAAAAGTGATCTGGATACCAGATACATTTTCATGTAATTGCATTTTGCTCCAAGTTGTCTCCTGTGCCCCATAATCTGGTCTTGCATCATGACTATCTAATTAATACATAATTGCAGTATACCTACATATTGGTACATATTGCAGGGTGCCTACATACTGGCCAAACAGACCACATTGGTCTCTGTGCAACTGACTATTTATACATGTTTTCCCATGTGTTCTTCTCTCCTTTTCATGTTTAAAATTAAAATCCAACACTGCTGTGTTGGATTGGTGTAGCGTAGTGTAGTTCACAGAGCAGTCAACTCTCAAACTACAAGTCTCTGGACGTTTTATGCCCTCCATGGCACCTTCTCACCCCCTTATCTATCTGTTACCCTCTCTCCTATACCCCTGTCTGAATAAAGCAAAGAAAAAAAGAAAAATAAAGGTTGGTGGCCCTGTCCACTCTCCTTTAAGAAAATGACAGCAGTGGCAGTGGAAGAGACATAATTACAATTGATGAGAACACAGAAAAGCTATTTATGCAATTAAAGGCACAATTATGGACTGTCTACACACATCTAGCCATCTTCTTCTCAGACAAAAAACTAAAACAATAAAAGGACAGAAAAGGGTCAGGAAGGTGCAGTGTTATCTCGCTTCTGTAATTACATCTGGGATTCATTTGGCCCCTTAAACTAGGCCTGAGATGTTCCTCCATTGCGCGACTCATATTATTTGTGTGGCAGAAAATGAGACAGGTTTCTCTCCAGAAGCATGAACACAATCCTATAGTTCCAACCAAAACAAGGTGCACCTCATTCAACTAGCAGATTCAGGTGTGCCAAATTAGGGTTGAAATTATATGGATGGTAGATCCTCAGGAAGAGGTTTGGGAACCACTGCCTTAAGACTCATCATGTAGTTACATCTTAAACATTTCCACAATGCCTGTTTGAGGATTTTATCACAAAGAATTTAACCCATTTTGTTATATACCTTTAGGGCCATATCTTCCAACCAGCATCTGGCATCTTACAAGCTGGAGTGCTTTTGATTTTGTATTTTTCGGATGATCCAGATGCTTTTCAGGACTTGTGGCGTGCGGAAGTAGGCAGAGATCTGCTGCTTGGGGTGTGCCAGTCACGAGTGAGCAGCTTATTGCCATTTTGGTATAGTCTATTGCAATTTTCCGGTCAGACAGGGCTGCATTTCAAACTTTTGCTCATCCAACCTGCTCAATCAAGGTCTAGAAGGCACAGGTTTCAGCCCAGTCTGTGGTATATTGCAATGCAATGCGTGCATCAGCATCCTCAAAAGCCAATGAACAGTTTCTGTGAATTGTATGCTGTTCAGTTTGTATTTGTTGTTCACTAGGATGGTACTTTTGCTACTTTCATTTGGCTCTGTAGGCCTTGTATTGTTCTCACATAAGTGTAAATAATCCTAAAAACTGTTTTAGATATAATCCATTGTCAGATTAATCAAATAGGCCCAACTCATTTCCAATCAAGTTTCATGTAGAAACTGTATATATATTTAATTGAAAAGAAATCATGAAGCTGAGAGCTCACCAAATTCTCCAGAAACGGTGATGTAGTATGAGCAGGTTTGGGAAGCCGTGTAGTTGGATGGGTAATTTGGAGACAACACCACCCCCTCAGATCCAGTATAGTGTCCTCCACAAGGTGCTATGGAAGAAAATAAAATGTGTTATATCATCCATGAAAAACATTATCCTGAGATCACCTACTTACATAGTCTGTGACCAAAAAACACAACAACAAAGAAATATTTGTACAAACATGTAAATATTCAAGTTCAGTCATTCAAGAATACATGCCATGCATTTATACACATAAATGGACAAACATGAATTAGTAGGCACTAACTAGTATGAGAGAGAACTATACAGTGCAGTCTGTTAGTATTTGAGAGTGGTGCAATTTATGTTCTTTTTGGCTCTGTACTCCAGCGTATTGGATTTAAAAATAATATGAGATTGAAGTGTAGAGAGTCACCTTTAATCTGTGGGCATTTACATCCATATCAGGTAATCTATGTAGGAATCACATTCTTTTTTATAAATTTTTTATACCCATTTCTGGGGATGAAAGGTAATTGAACAGTTGGCTTCTCAGCTGTTTCTGATTTGTCAAGTGTATTCAATTGCTTCCTTAGTGTAGGAACAGTAAAAGAAAGCTTTTAGTATCTCAACTTGATTGTAGGCTTTTGATTGCCTTGGCATATTTTATTGCCGTTTGTCAACATGAGGAGTTGTGCCAATGGAAGTCAAGGAAGCCATTATGAGGCTGATACAAAACAGTCAGAAACATAGGCCAAACAATAGTACTTTACCAAAACTATGTATACAAAGGGATATCATTTCTAAATGGATCACCTGATCTGGATGTAAATACGCTAAAATTAAAGGCAGCACTTTAACATCATATTTGTTGTTTCATTTCAAATCCAATGTACTGGAGTTCAAAGCCAAAAGAACACAAATTGTACCACTGTCCAAATAAGTATAGACTGCACTGTATATATTATTGAATTACTGTCCATTTTCTGTTTAACATTAAATTAAATATCTGCTGAATTACCTTTTTTTGCAATCAATTTAAAAATAAGCCCGCAACTGTACAAAACATATTCAGTCATCAATGACCTCATGTATTGTATAGGATTTCAGGACCCTATGTGAAGGAATGAAATAAGACCAGCTTCATCAATCATTTTGTGATATACGGGTACCCTCAAGCACATCTAAATAGTTAATATGTTCTCTAATGGGAAAGGGGAAAAATATATTGATGTCAAAAGAACTGGTCACATTACGCAATCTTTCTGTCTTCCTGGGTATCTGAGGGATCTCACATCGCTTGTTGTGGATGTACATGGATGCGTGACAAAGTGGAGTTCATTTGAAATGGCATCCATAAAACTATAATCCCATATACTTATATATAAAGTAGGTATAAAACAGAGGTAGCCCACAGGAGAGGAGAAGAAATCATGTCGAGAAGAATGGTTTGTATACAGCCGCATAAGTATTTGTGATTATCCTTGAGTAAGGTAGCATAATGGTGAGGGAACTGGACTTGCAACTGCAAGATTGTAAAATGCTAAGGTGGGACACTGTCCTTGCATTTTTAGCAGGAAACGGAACCTGAATTGCTTCAGTAAATATCCAGCTCTATAAACGGGGTGTACGTAAAGAATGTAAGACGTGTAATTCACTCTGCTTAAATGCCAAATCCAGTCTACCGGCATACATTCCACACAGTGTACACTGGGAGTGCGCTCAAAGAGAAAGTTTCAAAGCCACAGATGAATCAGAGAAATCACCTACGACTACACAGCCCATAAAAATTTAGCGCATAGCCTTAGTTAAACTCCTCGTTACTGTTCATACTGAGACTCCTCCCCCCTGCCTGAGCCCCTCCCCCTGGGGAAGGTGTCGCTCGAGCTCCTGATCGTTTCCTCCATGTGATCTCCCAGCCTTGTCTCTCTTATCCACCTGGTGATTGGGGATTGAGATTCTCTGCACATCCTCTGCCCCAGTAAACCCCCAAGCTCCTGCTCCCCCAGGTCCGCTTCTTCATCTGCCCACAATAGTGCGCAGAGCACAAAAAAGCCCGGTGTCAAGCCACAGTCAGGAACCGTCATTCCCTGAATATCAAACCCTCCCACAACCTTTGATCACATCACCTTTACCTCATGCTATCAAGACAAAAACAAGAGGAACTCTTTAAAATCCATGGAACCCTTTGTAGAAGAGGGGTGTGCCCTGAAAGGAGAGATTTCACACCCTGGGACAGGCAGGCGTTCAAGTATCAGAGATGCGTTCCGTTATGGTGAGAGCTGGGAGAATATGTGCCGTCTCATTCGTCTGTTCTGTCAGCAGCAGAAGGTTGGGCGGAATAATAGACCTGAAACAGCCCTTTTATTACACTGCAAACTCTCGCTTGCTCTCAAAACCCATGTTAATTACCAATATGTATGTTACAGGCAATGTGTTTACCAGGCTTCTACTTTTACTACCATTTTACGCATGTGATGTATTGCTCTCTCTCTCTCTCTCTCTCTCTCTCTCTCTCTCTCCTCTCTCTCTTTGACTCTCGCTTGCTCACTCTCTCACTTTCTTTCTCTCTCTGTCTCCCACTCTCTCGCTCGCTCATTCTATGTCTCTCTCCCTCTCTCTCTCTCTCGCTCCCTCTGTCTCTCTCTCTCTCACTCGCACACATGCCCACACACATGCACACAAGCCATTTACTGTGTCTAGCAAATGGACATATATGTGGAAATATAGCTAGAGAGATATACATTTGATTATGCCTGTTTTCGTCTAAATTATCCTGAACAGTAACATGTTCCATATATGAATGTGGATCTATTTGCATTGTTTAGAGCCGGCTCCCTGCAAGCTGTTCAGTTATAGACACAACAATAGGAATTAATTAAATAATTTAAAGCTGAATTAATCCAAAGACAACCCATTGCTCTGAATAAATGAAAAACTAAAATTATGTTCTGAATATTTTGTCATAAAATTAACTAGGTAGGTATTAGCTAGGTATTTCAGAAGATCATACCACATCCAAGTTTTAAATCCTATTTAAATATAATCTGTAAGTAAGCCAACTTATCAAACTCCAAATATCCCATAATTTCTTGATAGCTCTGCAAAAAAAATTAAAATAAATGAAAATGAAAAATTCTGCACTAGAACTGCAATACGAGTATGAATAAACAAAGGAACTCTTAATTATATTTAATAACGGTATCTTGCTGTGCATCTCAAAATATATGCAGAAAATGTGACAGTGTTTATCTCACATTCTTACAGATACTTAAATCCTAATTGGAAGTCGTCTCTTTTTTTATTTTTAAACACAGCACTGAGAAGACACTTCTAAAGTAGTACAGCCCTCGGCAGGCCACAGAGATCCGCTGCTACCCACACAAATAAAACTGAGATGTTTGGCTGCTTCTCCCCCTGCTCTGGAGGACTGCATTTCCTCAGCTTTTAAATCCCGGTGTGCCCTTCTCTATCGTGGACACAGTGACAACAGCTGTGTCTAACACCTGGTCCTCCTGTCTCCTCTCACAAAGCCAGCCTCTCAGAGTAACCGTGGGCTCTCTGAGGGGGGAGAGAAGGAGAGGGTATCCCTGGTCGTGGGCTGAGGAGAGCGACGCACACGGCCGCACGCGACGGCCCGCGGCCCCGCATGTTTCCCGCCCCGGTCGCCGGAGAGACCGCGCTGTCGTACCCTCTCCGGGCCTCAATGAGGCGCCATACCTCCACTGATTTCATCCCCCCCCTCTTCTATTTACAGTCAAAGAGGATTTCTCATTCAAGAGCACTGAGACAGTCTTTTAGTTACTATGGAAACAAATAAAAAAGATCTGTTTGGTGGAGAGAGGAAGAGAGAGACAGAGAGAGAGAGATAGAGAGAAAGAGAGAGTGAGTGAGAGGGGGAGAGAAAGAGAGGAGGGAGGATGCTGGAAGGAAGGGATCCTTTATTATTTAAAGGGATCTCTCCCCTTTCTAATTAGTTTTGTCTGAGAGCCCAGGGAAGCACTGGATGCATCAGTATTCCAAACAGCGGCGGAGAGCCACAGCTTTGTAAAGCGGGAAACGGCCGCTGTTAGTTTTGATCGTTCTGACAAAGAGAGGGCAAAACTACACGACTTTCACTCCGGCACAAACAATATTAAAACAGAAACAGTCAACCTGCAGATTCCCTTCAGAGCCGAAGCCTGCCGCTGACAGAACTAGCATTGTTGGCGGAGGCATTTATCAAATGGGGGGGGGGGTTCAGTTCCTGATTAGACCCTCCTCCATTCATTATTGAACAAATAAGGGGCCCTTTCATCAGAGGGATGACACCAGGACCTTAGTAAGCATTTCCTCTTAACGGACATTGAGCAGCTGTGGTAGGAATGTCAGGAGAGGGACGTGAAAGGTATCGATGCTGGTTCTGAGAGAGGGACCGATATATGCGGAACATATAAACAAATTAGGCTCATATGGGGGTCTTCTCATTGACTTGCTGTTTACTTGATACGTTAAGGAGACTATTTGTTTTGGGGTTTATTCCTGTTAGGCTATAATGGTATTAGTCACAAGAAGAATACCTTTTAATTTTAAACAAGAAAATGCTTAAATTACACGTATTTAACGTGTACATTAAGTGTATAATAATGGAGAAATAAAGTACCCCTCCACACCTTTTCTTCTAGATAAAATTCCGGGGTCAGTTCCATTTAAAATGCAAACAGTGTTCTCCTGTCTCAGACCTTCTCATCTGAATATCCTCTCTCCCTCTCTCTCTGTCCCTCCTTCTCTCTCTCTCCCTCCCTCTCTCTGTCCCTCTCTCTCATGCTCTGTCAGAAGTAGACAGAGGCAGATGTTTATGTGCAGTTTCCCTCTTTTCTCTTAGACATAAGCACACACATACAGAATTCATCTCCTTTGTTGTCAACTATTAAAATCCTGTCATATTGCAGGTGTGTGCGTGAGTGCGTGCATGTCCACACGTAAGGGAGGGTTAGACACACACACACACACACACGCGCACAAGGCAGATGCAGTTGAAATCCATGAGTCTAACCCAATCATTCTTAGCAGCTGGAAACAGTTTAGCAATTCTCCTCATTTAATGAACTCACACTGACTGGAAGGGGACATGCTTAAAAACACATGCACACTCTTACACCCCCTGGTAAAAGTGACAGAAATAAGCTATGTGAGATATACTAAACTGACAACAATATGCTGGGATCATCAAGCACTGGCTCTACCTCCCCTGGCTTGCAGTGAGATTGGTCATCAGGCCCGCTGTGTACTTTTCATTTAATAAACCAAATAAAGCATCAGTTGCCTTCCGAATCAAATTTGACCGGCTTTCCCTGATGAAAAGAGGAGTGAGGTAATCATTACATCCATCAGTTTGACCTCGCATTATTCATCATACAGGGTCACTGAGCTCCTGCATACATCAGTCACACCATCTCCACGCACCTCCACAGATCTCTGCAGGGGATCAAGCCTGTGCCACTATCACTACACATGCCGGAATGACAGAGCATAGGGCTACCATTGAGAGAAAAGGACATCAAATATCCCTTAACAGGACCCTCATTAACCAATATGTTCTTGGTCATCTAATGGGCAAATTACCATAAACAGAGCATCAATTTTTCATATTTTATGATATTAAAAACTGACACAAAAGTAAGGGAAGTTGGGCCATCTGCTTAATGTGCTGGCATCCTCCCTCTAAACATACCGATGCACACTGATTCATTGTTCTCAAAATCGTATCCATTATCTTGATGAAACAGTTATCTATAGCTAAGATACTGGCAGCAAGCAAGCTGTGCCAATGAAGTGAAAATTCCTCCCAAAATAATGCAGGAGGATGGCACTTGCTGCATGTTCCCCCCAAAATATGTATGTATTTATCTATTTATTTATTTAAAGAGGCAGTAAGCCAAGCATGCCAACAGTTATTCTGAGTTATTTTGTTTCTTCTTGATCTTTCCCTTCTGCTTCCCCTTCTTGGTTTTTTGCCAGTTACATAATAAAAATGCTCTAGCCTCACATTTATTCATTATCCCCACTGTAAATTGCCTCAATATCCAAATACACCATTATTACATTACATTAATGGCATTTGGCAGATGCTCTTATCCACAGTGATGTACAGTTGATTCGACTAAGCAGGAGACAATCCTCCTGCAATGCAGGGTTAAGGGCAGGGTTAAGGGCCTTGCTTAAGGGCCCAACGGCTGTGCAGATCTTATTGAGGCTGCACTGGGGATTGAACCACTGACCTTGTGGGTCCCAGTCATGCACCTTAACCACTTCACTACAGGCCACCCCCACCAGCTAATAGCAACATGTCCTTGTGGTAGCCAGAAGCAGCATACGATGATAACACCCTTACTTGGGACATAAAAGGATGTGCACACATGATTTCCACAGAACAAGAAGTTGCTGTATATTATATCAGCTTGGCCTCCAAAAGTCTGATAGTTAAATGATCAATACAATTTTTTTCTCAGCTGTTTAATCACAGTTATATAATATATTTGATTCAATTCAAAACCTTAACATTTTTTTCATGGCCTACCTTATTATTGTGGTAGGCCATAAAACTCGTAAAAATGACAGGAACCAAGGTGACATATGCTATCAGCTGGATGCTACATAGCTTCTGGCTAACTCACCAACGCATCATTTCTAAGTAGGTACTCAGCCTACACACGTGCCTATACTGCATATGATATTGAGAGTTGCTTCCTTGCAACCACTGGAAAATGTACATTTGCTCAGGTCAGGCACACCCACAAGCAGATAAAAATACAGACACTGGAATTCCACTTTCTATGACTCTAAAAACAGATTACTGTATATTTATTGAATGATCTTGAAATGAAAGCAGCCATGAACTTTAAAGGCAGTTTCTGTGTCCTTTATAAATGCTCACATTAAGACATCACCATAAGCTGAAAATATTTTAAAGAGTAATACTTTACAATAAAGAAATGGTTAAAAATGTAATTGCATAACTGAATCTGTGTTTCAAGGCAGGTGTGTAGTACAATGGTTAATGACCAGGGCTTGCAACTCCAAGCTCGTGGGTCTGCTGTAGGATTATATTTAAATAATGATTTAAAGTGTTGTACGTTTCTGTAGATCAAAGCATCTGCTAAATGCTAAAATTTAACAAAAAAACATGATTGTAGCTTGTTTTCAACAGACCTATTTAGAGCGATAGCCTATTAAACAACAAATGGCTCCTCACTGTGTTTTTAAAAATATGCGCTGTTTTACAGGGCAGATTATTTGTCTCCATTTCACCAACGTAATGAGAATGCATTATTCTTTCGTACCTCCACCAGCACTAGATACCAGTTCCCCATAGAAGGCTTGCGTGTTGAAATGAGGGTCAAATGAATCATTTAAATAATGAAACTGCAAGGAACATCAGAAAAGGTATTCATCTCCCTCCACATTTTGAATGCACTAATGGGAGCACTAGACTATACATTATGGTCAGATGAGCTTTAATTATGTGACAATCAACAATTTCTGAATCCAGTCATTTTGTTGATGACATTAATGCTCAAATTAATTTGAACGTACGTATAACATTGGCCAAGATTGCAGAGGCAGTGTGATCAGTGTGGCAATGTCAGCAATGTTGGAAAGTTTGAAACAGAAATGGGGGGACTGCCATGAGCAATAAGCTGACCAGTGGGACAGGTGATGGGCCAGTTCATACGTAGGGAAGACTGAGGCAAAAAAACTAACACAGGTCATGTTGAAACATGGGGATTTGGCATAGTTGCTTTTGGACAAGAATGATATCTTTTCAGAATGGTTTGTTTTCACTAATGTATTATATCAACCCGCTTCTCATATGTGAGCGACAGGACGATTTGAGAACTTCATAAACAGTTATTAAGAAATATGTGTTTTGGTACCATGAAAGTAATGTTTTTTCACCAAAATGTTTTTCAATTAACTGATGGTGTTTGGACGGCACAGACTCTTGTGGGTCGTAGGGCATAGTTTAGTTTTGCCGTGTGTCACGAGCCGTGCAGGAGCACAACTAGCACAGATGGAACGCTACGTTGTAGGTCTCCCCTACATTGCAAAATATGCACCTCTCAAAGTTGTGTGCCTCCTAATCTTGGGTGAATTAATGATTTCTTCTGGCAATGCATTAAGCATTGATTGAAGCAACACATGTGTCCCTAGTTGAACAGATGTGAGGTCAAATCTATAGAACAACATTACTGTTTGATTCCTCATGACTAGCTGCTGGAAGTACATTTATATTGAAACAACAGCAACATAATATAAACTTGAATTATTATAATTATAAATATGTATTCCTTCCCTACATATTGTAGATGTATGATGAAGAAACGACCGTAGGCCGAATCGCTTATCTCAGTCTTCAATGAGACATGCCTACGTGCGCATCCAGGTCCTCTTCACCCACACCCCCTTTAAGCATCCAACCCCGAATGTGTTCAAACTGCTGAGCTGAGCGATTGTGGACATGCGTTGGCTTTGCAGGCACGTATCTCGAGTCTAAATTGGTCTTGCAGAAAAGAGCACAGACCTAGCTGCATCTCTTCAGGAATCTGCTGATGTGACAATATTTAATGAATGAACCATGGGATGGTAAGCTGAAGGACCACAGGACCAACTAACTGGAATGAATGGTGGAAACATGGGTAGCATTGCTTTTGCGCTTCTTTCGTTTCTGTGAGGCATATTTCTGAGAATCATTTGGATATCAATAACTTGGTAAACAGATAGATTTCAAAAATGGTGTTTTTATAGATATAGTGCAGTATACAGCATACAGTATGTGAGCCAAAAAAATATAATAAACACTTGGCATAGTCACATGAATCACTGATGGACATGCCTTTCCCCTTGGCAACACCTTGGTAACCTTCTATATCTCAGCATATGGAAATGTATACATTCCAGGTACAGGGGACTGTCCAATCAGGTCTGCAACATGCACCTGCGACTTCCCCTTTCCCCAGATCAGCGTACGCATCACTCAGACCCCAGCCGACTGTCCCTCCTGTACCAGGGAGGACCGTCAGCGCAGAAGAGGCGGGTATGCGTCGCGCAGCGAGCGGAAAGAGGCACGGTTTCGGGAGGGCCTGTCTGCGTGCGTGTGGGCCTCAGTCAAGACCTTGGGCGGGAGGAGACAGGGTGAGTGGCAGCTGTCGCCTCCCAGGCCGGTAAAGCTGCCAATAACGATAAAAGCCCAGACCTCGGCCTTCTCAAGGCCCGAACTCCGCCCGTTCCCCTCCGCGCCTGACAGCTGAAGCATAACACTGTGAAAATTGCCTTTATATTGACAGTGCGACTGAGGACAGAAAAAGGAATGACTCACAGCGGTGCCTTTCACCCTTTTGCTCGTCTTTCAAGGTTGCTGACACAAAAGGAAGGCTGCTGCTTCTTGGAAACACAGGTGCAAGAATCCAAACATCAAGGGTAGACATTGCATCGTATCGGTATAAATATGTACAGCAGCGTTTTCTTCTACACTCAATATCTTCTTTTGCCGTGTCATTTATTGATATATCGAACGAGCGATATATCAAGATGATATTTGCTTTTTTGGGCCATATCTGTATCTGTATCTGTACATTACTGGCTGATGTAGAGGACCTACAGTATATAAAAATGTACACATAGTCACTCATACAACTCCATCTCTACAACAACAGTAAATGTATTTCTATACATTTACAGTTTGTTTACATATTGTATTTGCATACATTGTCATTAGACTAATCACAGCAGATAAATAATTGTAGTTGTTCACCTCCGCTAATCTGATCCTGGCTACTCACCTCTCCCCCACCCCAACCCCCTCTCTCCTGAAGTACAGCCTAAGATGACACAATTCCAAAACAAACCCACAGAGGGCCATAGGCTGCTTGCAAGCCTGGAGTTCGAGGATACTACTTTTTTCCCCGGGGGAACGAACAATGCGAGTTTGAAGCACGGTTTGACAGCACGCAAGATCAGGGAGAGAATGTCACGTCAGTGTGGGTTCTTTTCATTGATTTTAAATGTTTTGCTTGATGTAGGGTATGCAGAGCCCGTATCACAAGGTGACAATTAACAGAATATCCAGGTTCTCTGGACGGTGCGGTGCCAGTCTGATGCGGTAAATACAAAACTTTAAAAAATTAATTCTGCCCTTCACCTTATTTATCCTATCAAAGTAGCCTGCTGAGTATATGGCTAACTAGCCAGCCCAGCCTCCGGCTCACTAAGAACTCGATACCAAGCTAATAGCACTAGATAGCAGAGAGAAAGGGAGTCACAAGTGGTCTACTGGAGGCAAAGTTAGCGAGCCAAGAAACTGCCGGTGGTTCACTGCCATTTCTGCTCATCAGTTTTCCAGCGGGCCGCTGGCAGATTCAGAGCATTTTCAGACAGATGCCTACTCATTTGCCAGTTGTTTATCACAGATTATAGTCGGCAGGCTACCGTTGGACCTCTCTTCACTTTCTCCTCTTTGTAGACTACAGTAAAAGTGAATGCACTTCTAAACGTAGGAACGGTTACAAAGCATCACTTTTGTAGATTTTGTTTTTATCAGAACAGCCCAGCTGAAACATCTATGAGGACAAGAGGAGCTCCCTGATATGTGCAAATGCAAAAAGGCTATGCTTCTTGTTTTATAATGTGTCATGACTTGACTGGCAGTATTGATGGTCAGCAATTGATTGAAGTCACAATGGCCGATGTAAAAGTGGTGATCATAAACACACACACACACACACACAGAGGCTTGGAAATGTATTCAGAACTTTGCACCATTTTTTTCTGTGGCTGTAGTTCTGCTTCTGTGGCTGCTGCCCCTGCAAACTGCAAACATCATGTATACCTCGCGGTATGTCCTTCTCACTTCTAAAACGAGTTCCATATTAATACCGTGTCTAAAAATACTGACAGCAAAGACAAGGAACAGCATGACTTCCCCACCAAAATGTCTTCTGACTTATGGTTATGGAACTACACTTGTGACTCAAAAGTTGCAGGTTCAATTCCGAGTTAGGGCAGCACCACTGTAAAAATGGGCAATGTGGGGAATATGTAATGCGTATGTCCCCTCTGGAGAAGAACATCTGCTAAATGCCAAAATGTAAATGATTCCAAATGACATTATAAATGGGTATTACATCTTATTCACAGATCTGCAGTGCAAGACTATGGAGATGGACGTGTTTGCCGAGCTTACAGAAAATGACTGCAAGGGTAGAACTGGCTTCCATCCAGAAATATACTTAGCCAGTTAGGCAGCCAATTCCTTCAACTAATCATCTACAATGACTCTAAGAGCATATACTGACACCAACCAGCTTGGATAGTGTGATAGTGTGCTTAGATAGCTTGGGTAGTGTGATAAAGGTTGTAGCCAGCTACTCTAAGTTAGATGGCTAGCTGGCTTCTTATACTGTATGTTTTGTGTACAGATAGTTCATTATGTATTGTCTAACTGATGCTGCTATTCACTTGCTAGCACTAATCATTTAATGGGCCTCAAGCAATTGATCACCACAAATTGGCAAATGAAGTGTGTGGGTTTCCTCCGGGTACTCTGGTTTCCTCCCACCATACAAAGACATGCACGGTAGGCTACTTGGAGGGGCATTAACAGGATGTGCTCAGTCAACTTACCCTGTATAAATAAAGGTTAATAAATAAGTACTAATATTTCAAGAGGAAGTACCCTACTGTGTCAAGCACGAATGCTTGTGATATAAGATATGCACGTCAAGTGCACTGAACTATCCAACATCCAATGTGCTCTGCCCTCTGTTAACCCTGTCCATCGATGAGCAAGTGTTACTTCGGCTGGTTTTCAAATGCATATTCAATGAACTCACAGCATGCACAATAAAGGCAGATCAAACAGGTGATTTACCTTTACAGGTTGGGAGGGCCTTGTCCCACACTGGCTTCCCATCAGCCCCGATGATGCACGTGATGGTGGGCGGACCCGCCGCGGTGTACCCAGAGTTACAGCGGTAGGTCACCGTCGACCCCAGCTTGAAGTCTGTCCCAAGGCGGCTTCCGTTCATGATGTTTCCGGGGTCAAAGCAGGCCTCCCGGGGCTTCTCTGTATTCAGGAAGAAAAAAACAAAACAAAACAGCGCAGCATAATACAATATGCATAGAAGGATATTGCTAAAATTATCAAAGACAGCGAATCACACAGGACGTCAGGGGAGATGGCTCACGCTGATGCTGGAGTGCTGAAAGGACACCGTAATGCCAGGGAATTTAGAACTGAAGGGCTGCAAATGCACTTAGACAGGATCTGGATTAGGATTCTGACAGATCTCGAACGGTACAAAGCACCTTCCAGCTGCCATTGGCCACATCCGCCTTTATCACCAGCAACTGCAGGCTAAGAAGCACGGCAGAGCTGAGGGAGAGCTGCCCCAGGGGCAGGCCTGGAAGAAGGCTAGCGCTAACAGGGATGAGATACCGCCGTAACCGGCATCGCCCTGACAACGGGCCGTCAGCGGACTGGCCCCCGAAAGCAAAACTGTGGAGATGGATCTTCAGAGCTCGCCTGACATAACAGGTGATAACTGAAAAGGTTTAATTTCTTTCTCCGCCCGCACTGTAGCCTCTCAACCTTTCTCATCTGAAGGCCCCCATCTCAAAGAAGACGTTTAGCTGCTGGAAACTACACAGTATCCACTGCAGTACTATCCATGATATCATACATTGTTATATCATACCTGACTATCATACATTATACATGTATGTCATAAAGTACATGCATTTAGTACTGTATATACTCATACCAAATACATGTATAAACATTTAAAGGATTTTAATATGACCAAGGATATGCAATGTTAATGAAGCTTATTTCATACTAATATTCCCAGAGGACCCGGAATCCGAGCCTCAGGGAAACTGCTTTAGGGAGGGCATGAGGGAAAGCCAATCTCAAGTCAGTCAGACTCAAGTCCGACTGAAATGATGTGTGAATGCACCACAACGTAGCATCTCCTTGTTAATGTCAAATAGGGTATATTGTGATGGATTGTTAGAAAATTATAAATTATGTACACAAAATTATGTTTAGCATTAGAAACCACTGGCCATTAGTGAACATATCAATAGAATCTACATACCATATGTGTGAAGTGTGCAATGCATGCTGGGAACAATCACCAATCAAAAATACAGTACTAGATCTTAGTTCTGTGGCATTACACACTTTAGGCAATGTCCAGTTTTGCCCTCACATTGTAAAATGTACAGTAGAAGTGCACATGATGACGATTGGCATGGTGAAGAGTAACTGACAACTCATATTAAAATAGAAAATATATATTTAAGAACTTGGTGGCCTGTATGAAAAGAGATAAAAAAGAAAACACATTTTCTCTTGATTGTTTTTTTTTTCATGCTGCGGCTGCAATTGCTTTTAGTATCAGTCAAGAAGATCAAAAGGCCAGATGTATTCTCAGAAATATGTGTGCGCTTGTTCGTGCACGTCTGTGCGTCTGTGTGTGAATAGCATGTTGACAAAGTGCTATGCTTGCATGCAAATCTGCAAGCATTTACCCCGAGTAAATGCAGAAAAATCTCACATCACATAAACAATCAGCGAGCAATTTGGACAGTGACAATTTGAAAGCAAAAAGTCAAAAAAATTGTGTTTTCACAGAAGGCCACTTCTGGGGGGTTTTTTTCCTCTCTATTGCGGCAAAACAACATTGTTTACCAGCAAATAAACGTGAAGTCCAGCAATCAACCAGGGCTTTAAGCACAGTCTGTTGCTGTTGTCAAAGTTGATTCAGATAAGAGTTCAATTTACTGCTGTCTTAATGTTAAATCCTTGAGGGGTCCGTCACAGCTCTTCGGACAACCCAAAAGCCAGAAAATGGAGGGTGTGTCTGGAAGAAAATGCTCCTTTTTGGCAGAAACAAGTCGCAAACACCCCTTATCCTCTTGTTTTCTTTTGTCTCCTGTCAGTCGGTAGAGAAATTAAACATTGTGACGCAGCTCCAGAGAAAGTCAGAAGGATTGTGTTGTTTTTGTTCTTTATGTGTTCAGCACTTAGAAGGTAGTCAGGGCAGGCAAGGCATGTGTTCAGTATTTCAGGGTCTTATACACCCTGCTTCATCAGATGACTTCTTTATTATTGCCTCAAAAGCAATTGACATGGTAAAACTGCTCAGATCAATAGAGTAGTGTACTCTCCATAGAGTGGAAGGGATTACATTCTGCACATGAAAAGGGCTAGGTTGACTTCCTTAAATAATCAAAAAGCTTTAGCCTGCAGATGCTTTTTGCAGGGGAAAATTGCACTATACATTTCAATATGCTCAGGGAAATGGTGGCATTTGCTGATTTTAATCCTATTACAAATGGTAGCTGATGAAATAATATTGCATCTCAAAGCAATTAACAGTTTGAAGTGGATTAAATATCGTAAGGCCTTGTGTTTCTTTTCATCTGGTCTCTGTATTAATTTAATCGTGTATGGGCCAGAATGATGTTATATGAAGTAGACATTAACACACTACTTGTTTTAATTGTATAAAAATGCCTTCTTCAATAATTTTGTATGACCTGCTCACATGGGTAAAACGACCAGATTCTAAAACAAATTTTTTTTAAATACAAAAATAAATCCTGACCACATGCACACACAAGTTATTTAAAAATGTTTGAATAGAGAGGGTAGGAATTACTGTTTTAATACAGGGCCGAGCAGATATGAAACATCCAAGCCGATGATTAATGTTAACCCATATCAGAACAGATATGGGCACTCAGGTTACGAGAGTAATGATACATGTAATGGAAGATGGCGCAGAAACCAAGGAGCTAGAACTGCTTACATATTTCCAGAATAAACTCTATTTTTCACAACAAAAAAAAATATATATATGTGGCTGAAGAGAGAAATCAGCGAATATTCGGGTTGAAAAGTGCATCGGTTAATGGATACTTTCTGAAACTTCCTGGTATCACTGTGAAGATATTTTTTGGCCATTTGAGGCTACATCAGTCTTATTCAGGCAGTCAGGTTCCTCTGACAGTTAATACTTTCTCTTAATATTTCTCTTAGTATTTTTTTTTTCTGAGAACTGCCATGTACTAGCCAAGAAACTGTTATGAAAAAATTTTAAGTGAACCGTTACCTTTTCACATGGCAATTAAACTATACACATATACATTTTACACATTAAACATCACATGGACATTTTCACATTAGATTGGCGTTTTTCAGATATGAATGAAAATGTCCACATGTGAAAAGAAAAAAGCCACATTGAGTCATTTGCATTTTTTAAATCGACAATTTTCACATGAAAACAAAACATGTGACTTCAAATAGCATAAGTTACCTGTTTCCATCTGCTTATACAGTAAGTGGGATTATTTTTATTGTTCACACGTGGTTTTTGAACAGATAATGTTTTTCGAAAGGGACCCTTTATATCACATAATGTAAATCAAGACCAAATAAATGGCACGAGGCAGGAAGGCGGCGTACCTTTGTACTCGATAGCAAAGCCGGACAGGCCCAGGGAGGCGTCGCTGCGGAAGGCCAGGAACAGGCTGTTACCGCTGCTCTCGATGCGTTCGGGAGCCTGGTTCCCCTGAAGGCTGCTGATAAGAGGGCCATTGGAGTCCTCCCCCTCATAAATGTGCAGGAAGTCATAGCTGGGCTCCATGTTGAAGCTGGGGAATCGGAAGGCACAGGTAAAAACGGAAGGGAAAGGAAGAGGTGGAGGTATAGACAGCTTTCGAGGGAGAGGGAGACATGATTATATAATGGGATGGCACAGTGGCTCCAGGTCATGTGTGATGGAGACCATCAAGGCCAATGAGGAGATTTTGTGAGTGATTTTGGCTCTAACCTGCTATATTCACATTGCGAAGTGGAAACAAGAACTACAACGAAAATCTGATGTGAAGGGAGAGTGACATTTCACATTTCACAAACAGTCCATTGCTTTTCACAGGGATTTCAGCTAATTCCGAAATGGCACGGGGTGAGAGAAGGGTTGGTATCTTCTTACCACTGCTGGAAGCTTCCAGCAAATTGTGAGTGACATACCTTTTGAAAATTAGGGCAATGACGAAGTCAGGACTGACTTTTATCCTCCAGTCACACTCCTTTCCTGGTGGGTACGGCTGAGGGTAGTTGGGTGATAGAATTACCCCAGCGGGGCCTGTCACATTACCTCCACAGGTGGCTATCACAACGACAAGAGGAAGGGCGACAGAGGGCTTTAAGCTGGCACTTCAAACCGGGGCTACATGCTCATAAGCAGTGCTTCACAACGCTGGTTGTTTGACACATCTGAAGTGGAATGAGATTTTGGATTTAAGAGATGAAACAAGCGTAGGCTGTAATGTTTCCTGACACCTACTGAGACAGATAAAACACAAGCACACTAAAATGACTGATATAAATGAACAAGAACCACAATATCAAATACAGATTGGTAAAAATATCAAATGCATGGCTGCAGTGGAGTAAGGCAATGGCATTTTGCTTGGTAATTTAGCGAAGACATTCAAGGTGATGAAGTGGGAGAATGCCTCGTTGAATACTGATGTGGCTGCTTGTATGGACATGACCTCCCTGTCAAGACATTTGATTGTAGTTTGCCAGCCATCTGTAAACCAATACAGAAAATAAGGGCATTCTCTCATTCAGATAAATGAAATGACAGATTTGGTGGAGCAGTGAAGAAATATGAGTATATTACAGTATATCATTGAGTGTGGAAGAGTGTGTGTGTGTGCGTATGAATGTGTGTATGTGCATACTTGTGTGTGTGTGCGTAAGAGTGTGTGTGTGCGCATAAGTGTGTGTGTGTTTGTGTGTGTGTGTGTGTGTACGTACAAGTGTGTGTGCGCATACGTGTCTGTGTGTCTTCCAGTCTGAATACAATGTTAAACCCTGTTTCTTTCCCTGGTTATATTGTACCCACATATGCAGAAGAGAATATAACCTTTATATACCACATTCATTTCACCAATGTTTTGATATCCCATTAGGATATAAAGACTAAGGGTGGGTACCATTACACATTTTCTGTTACTGCTACTGGCCTTCACTGGGACACTATAACCAAAAACACGTTTTAGTTGCAATGTGACATAATAGGCATCCGCACAATGTCTGCAACCTAACTGAGAATGCAAATACCTACAGCTATGTATGAACAGCCAGAGAGTTGACAATAAACTACATGCATATTAAAAAAGAATCCATTTACCACATACCTCCCATTAGACACTAAGTCTCTAACAAAAGTCAGTCTTTCATAAATGTCTTTCATCAATTTGGAAAATTTGATTGGAGTAATGGTGAGCCAATTTGGAATAGACCACAAGAGAACAAATGGACAAAAAGAAGGATTAATATCCATCTATATTAATAACAATATAATTATTGCCAGAACAGCAACAGTAAAACAGATAAGATACATAGGTAAGTTCAGTCCCACTTTACAATCACGCTACCAGTATGTTAGCAGTGTCCTTGAATAAATACAGTTTCAGTTATCATACCAATAGGCCCATTTATAATGTTGACTTGCATGGCGGTGAAGACATATGTAGGCTAAATACTGGAAGTTTCGATAGCAGTAGCCTAGTCATGTACTGTACGTGAGAAACACTAATAGTAAAAATGGCCGAGCCCAAACTTGTGTTGCAGGCCCTGGCCGGTACTTGAATGCCCTGGCTGCCATTTGAAAGTTTAAAGTAATTCAAGGAGTTGGACACAGAAACCACTGTTCAGCGTTCAATTGAAATAAATCAGACAAAAACATCAGCACAAGCGAAATCCCTTTAACATGGAGGCGAAGACTTGTTTTTTTTCCGCCACGGATCAACACACGGGAAATCAGTGTCACTGCTTTTGTAGAAAAATGGATTCGCAATTAATGTCGATGAGAAATGTGGAGATTACAGCAAAATGACAAGTGGGGACCATGAAATAGGTCACTGAAGAGAAGCATAGTGGTACACTGAAAACCTAAGCTAAATATTCATGGCATCTTCATTTTTACCCTTGAGCCAGAAACTTGGATGCATCAATATAAACATAGCTAATCTGAAGAGCTCTGTTATAATTCTGTATGACACTCCATTATATCCTGAGTGTCTGTTTCGTCAATGTATTACACAGTAATAGACGCATAACAGTATTTTATCTCGATTTCGTGTAACTAGTTTTCTGCAAACATACCAATGCACGTGGGAGGATCAGGTTGCCAGAAAAACCTGTTGTTGAGCTGAACGCACGTTATTCTTGCCATGCCCTGTATCTGATATCCAGGGTCGCACATGAAGGTGATGGTGTCTCCCGGCTCCCTGCTGTCTCCGTAGCGCGTTCCGTTCTGGGGTGTCCCAGGGTCATTACAGGTGGTAGCAGTTGTAGCTGAAGGCACACAAAATCAAGGCGAGTCAATATGAGGGTTCGGCCCTGGTATGAGTGCTGGTGTCTCGTCTTTCTGGCTCTCTTCACGGGCCACTCTCTCTGTAGCACCATTGCTGTGACACTGATATCTCCTCCCCCAGCTGTAAAAATGAATAAATAAAAACCCTCTGCTTTGTTTCAGGCATGAGTTGTATTTACAAAGATGACAGCAGGTTTAGTTTGTGCCGGGTTCTTTCGGTTTTTGGGAAGCTACTGCTTTTTTGTTGTATTTTTTCACTCTTTAACGCTGCCCTCCCTGCTTTATTACCAAAGATGTCTTTAAAGGCATTAGGATCAAAAGCTGAACATAAACAAGGGCTATATGTCGCAGCATTAGTTGTGTAGCAAACCTAGAGTCAGATACATTTATCCGTTTGAAAATGATTTTATATATATAACAGTAACACCCATGTCATTTGTTACATATCAGTTTACATTTGCAATGTGCCCACTCTTACATGTGACACATCTTTTTACTAGTATCACGTCCATTTTAATAAATGCATTAACGTAACACTACATCTGCCTTTTAAGTAACATATTTATCTGATTTGATTGCATTCATATCCAGGGTTGTGTGTGTACACACAGGTATTATGTGCAAGATAGCTGTCGGTTATCCTAAAAAGTGTTTTGGAAAGGTACCGGCCCAAGATAGAAGGATGGCACCTTTGTGCGCGATATTAGACATCTGCTGATAAGATAACTATTTGCTTCACTGCATATTTCTGTAGCAAAAGCAAAGAGTGATTCCCATTGTGCTGCGTTAGGGTCCCACGGGCAGTGTGTGCAGGCTGTCCGCTCTCAGCTGCCCCGTTCTGTAATACAGCACAGCCTGGTCAATTCAGCTCACACCTGCTATCGGAACGAGAGAGAATCTTCCCCACAGTTCTGTCCCCCAACCGACAAATAAACAAAGTAATAAAACTGACAGTTGTAGAAACTGTGCTGTTAAACCAATTTAAAATGAATACATTTCGCACTTCGCATATCTATTCGCTTTGTGGGAAATTCCTTAGTTTGCAGGATTGCTAAGAAGATGCACAAAATATCAGTTTTAACAGGGTAAATACCGTCATAAATGTGCTGAGCTAGGGATAAACTAAACTGTACATCTGCACTCAGAGGAGGTAATGTTGAAATGAGATAACATTATTCATTCAACTACTGTACAAGTTTGGTGCCATTTGCAGAGCAATAATGGATTTCTTTCTTTGGATTTCATGGTTTCCACATTCTTTGAACTGAAGTAATATCTCTTGACCCTGGTAGGTCTGATGTGACAAAGACAAAGTGTACAGACATAAATGGTTTAGATAAAAAAAAAATCTGTGATAAAATGTATCATTGTAACTCAGAAATATTCAGCTTTTAAGGTCTTATAAGGTCTTATAAGGTCACTTAGAAGACTTCTGTACATCCACTGTGACAGGTGCGTCTGAAGAGAAAAACTGCCACATAAGTGGAGTCACAAACAATGTCACACTTGCAATCAAATGCATTTAATTACAACATCATCATGTAACTCCTGAAGGTCGAGAAAAAAACAAAAAAACATTGTACACATTGCACTGAACTCCACATACACTAAGTAAGCACTTTATTTGGCATTTATTAGACTTGTTTTTCCTACTTAGAGGTTTGACATGTTGTGTATTCAGAGATGCTCTTCTTCATATCATTGTTGCAATGTGTGGTTATTAGCATTACTGTTACCTTCCAGCCTGCTTCAACCAGTTTGGCCCATCTGCTCTGACCTCTCTCATTAATTAATAACACATCATTTCTGGCCGCAGAACTGCTGCTCAGCGGATGTTTTTTTTAGTTTGTTTTTTTTAACCATTCTCCGCAAACTCAAACACTCCAACTATTGTTGCGTTCCAGGAGACCAGAAGTTGGTAACAAGCTGGTAGACAGGTTTACCTAATAAAATCACTGAGTGTATATGCACAGGTTTTATAAGGTAAAAAGGAAAGTACGGGTACAGACGGAAGAAGCAGAGGAGATACCTACTTGAGAACTGAATAGAGAAGCCAGACTTGCTGATGAAGTAGTCGCTGTCAAACTGAAGGGTTAAAATGTTGAAGGTGCTGTGGGTGTCCTCTGGCAGGGACAACCCACTCCACTCTTTCAGTAGGATGCCCCCTTCTGTCGGACCATCCCAGACTTTCAGGATATCGTGGGCGACCTCCGTGTCGAACACAATAAAGTGCAAGCTGTAAAAAACAAAACACTGTGTCTTTTTCCACACTGCTAGCAGTGACTAGGACATGCACTGAAAATGTTACACACACACTGTTCTCTTGTCTGATTTGTGGTGGCTTTTTATCCAATGAATGCAGAGGACTACTATAAATCATAACACAAATAAAATACAAGGCAGTCCATCGAGTAAACGTTGAGAATTGACCGAACATGCTTCAATATTAGCTTAGAAAATATAATTGATACAGATAACGTATCTTAGGGTTTGAGCTTTCTCGACATACTTTATTCAAACCTGTCTTTTATTTTCCCTAAATGACAAGCTGTTGATTTACTGTGCAGGGAGTAAAACTTACTTTGATCTACTGGGTTTGTCCTAAGAGAGCCTGCTGTTATTTAAATTGTAAAATTGTTATTGAAAGAGGAACACATTTTTCTAGTAGAAGAGTTAGGTCATCTGTCATCCCCTTCAGAAGCCACAAAAGAATCTGCCCTTTACGCCAGCCTTCCTTACCTTACTGCTGTATCATGTTAAAGGTCTAAATGACAGGGACCTTGTAAGTAAAAGGGAACAATAAGTTACTTACATTCGATTAAGTGTAACTCCTGCACTTATTGTCTCATCACTTGCAAGAGAATATGTTGGGGAGATGTACTATTGCTATTTGGAGTTATGAACTGTGTGTGTGCGGTAAATCAGCAGTATAAACTCCAGCTACAAGCTGGCTGCTGTTCAGCAACATGCTTCAGGATAACAATTGGCAAGTACAAATGTCTGTGGGGTTGAGTAGAGGTTTACAGAAGAGGTCAGACAAAGAAATGACAAATGACAGCTGACTATGCAGGAGGCTGTATAACATTGTTTGATGACGGGTTTTTGATCACAGGTGCACTCCAGCCTGTGCATACACAGGTGACCATTCCAAAACCTTCATCCGTCTTTCCTGGAGGTACTTCATGGTTGATTTTGAGGTATGCTTTGGATCATTGTAATACCCAACTTCGACAACTTCAATGTCTCGACAGACCTTTGAACATTAGCCTCTAGGATTTCTTGATATTTGGTGGAATCCATTCTTCCTCCACTTGCACAATATTTCCTGTGCCCCCAGCTGCCACACAACCCCTTCTTCCCTAACAGTGGTGTCACCCTTTTTATCTCCAAACATACCTTCTTTAGGGGTGTCCAAAACTTCACTTTTGGTTTTGTCAGACCAAAGCACATTGTTCCAAAAAGCTTCAGGCTTCTCAATGTTTTCTTTTGCATACTTCAGATGCTTAATTTTGTGTTGAGGTCATTCTTTCTGGCAACTCTGTCATGCAAGTTTTTTGTCATGCAAGTATTCCATTCATCTTCCATTTTCTAATAATGTTTCTGACAGTGGAAATGGGTAGCTTGAGACATTGAGAGAGTTTTTCTAGAATTCTTCTTCTTCATTCCGAAATCCTTGGACAACTGTTTAGAGGAACTCATGGTTGTTAACGCCAGACAGAACAGCCACTGCAGTTGGCTTCAGAATAAAAAGTTCAGCCCTGGAATTATACTCACCTGGCTCATTGCAGCCTTAACGAGTAAATCATCTGGGTCTGGGCCTTAGTAATGATCTTTTAAAAAAGTAACAAAAATAATTGAAAAAGGTTCCCAAACTTTTGCACAGAGCCATTTTCCTTCTTTATAATTCATAAACAGTAGAAAATGAAAATAAAAAGCAATCTTGCTATAAGATCTGCAGAAAGGTCTCATGTTTAACAATGTACCATTTAGAGTTCAGGTTTGCTTTCAATCATATACAGATTAATTATAACAGACCTTTAAACCAGGGGTGCTCAATTTTTTGCACCTCACTGTAGCTCGCCAGATGAAATTAATGGGTAAGTTCAAATACTGAAAAAAATGGTTTCCTGAGTTCCTGCACCTTAACCCTTTTAAAATATTGAAACTGCAGGCTGTTATACTGCAGCAATCTTTTATCACATCCAAAATCAAGGTGAGAATAACTTCTGAACACTTCTCAAATATGTCATTCTTTATTCTTTATGAGTCATGCAGGAAACCCCTTTCATTTGAAAGCTGGTTCAGACCTGGAATGCCAAGTGACAAACATTTAAAATAAATGAAGCCAGGTTCAGTTCCACAGTCAAAACATGTTATTCTTGTGTCCATTCCTGCTCTACATTTGGACAGAACAAATGTATTTCATTCTCTGTTTTGAACTACATTTATTGGGCCAAGTTATTCTACAGTGCTATCACTGTACACTCCACCAAATCAGTGTTGACACTTCAGATACACAAGGTGGATACACCTCCTTGAATGCCATGCTGATGTTCCACCAGCCTGACAGAATACAGACAGACAGACAAGATACACAATCCTTCAACTTATTTCACATTTTTAGCCTGTGCTTGTGAACTGCCCCATTCAATTCTAACCAAAAATGTTCCTTTGGGTTCAAGTCTGGAGATTGACATTCAGATCCATTTTGTGGCCAGCTGATCATTTCTTGGTTGATTCTGAGGTATGCACAGGATCAGTATCCTGCTGAGAGATCAATTTGTGGCTACATTTCAGTTTTCTGGCAGAGCCAATCAGCTTCCAAGTGAAGTTCTGCTTAAACATCAAACTCCAGATATTTATGATTTGTTGACTAATAAACTGTACTGAAGAGTCTCAGTAATGTAGACAGAGAGAGAGAGAGAGAGAGAGAGAGAGAGATGTGATTTTCTATTCTGAATCTGGTTTTCTGACATGCTTGTCGGCAGGGGTTATTACCTGATGGTCTTTCCTGTATCAGCCTCGATGGACCAGGTGCAATGGAGGTTGTTATCATAGGGTGCTGGGTATCCTGGTGATAGAATACGCCCAGATGTGGCTCCCTGAAGGAGGCCTCCACACTCAGCTGAAGAGGGGGCAAGTCTATTAACATTTCTTTAAAATAGTCATACACTTTCATCCTTAATGTGCCTTTCCAACATGTTTTCTCTCAAAGGGCATTCAAACAATCCTCTTCAGTAAACAGCTGCTATGATTAATTAATGTGCGACTTAATCCTCTGCTGTGGCACCCTAGGTAAGAGTTCTTACGATTTCTTAATTTATACTCATTTGTGTTGTCACACTTGAAATAGATTATGAACATCCAAACCATTTCACATGTGCGTGCAAAATAGGAGAACTGCAGAAGGGCGGGTGGATATCCTTATCAATTTGTCTAATTCAGAGGAAAAACAATACAATGACAGCCTTCGGCAATGTCATCCATTTTCTATGTTACTTTCCTGGAGCTGCAATATGTAAATTTGTTCCAACTGCAACTCATAAGGTATAAGAGTGACAGAATAACCAAGTGATCTATTTTCACACTCACTTAAAGTAAAAGTAATGGCACTGTGGGTAATGAAGGAACTTAGTCAAATGAAGAGGGAAGAAGAAAAGATTTATGCCATCTTTAGACATTAGACATTTCCTTTCCAAATGACAAGAGAAATTGCTGAACTTAAATTTTGAGAGAGAATTGTCTACACACACACACACACAAATGCATGCATAAATGCACACATGCACACGAACACACACGTGTATATATATATATAAGTACATCCATTTATTTTGTTAAATAGATACATGCAAAGTGACAATGTTGCTTGAATCGCCTTCAATAATTTCCAATTATGGAAAAAAGTACAGAAAACAGACATGGTTTTACTGAATGATATCCCCTATGCTTACTGCCAGTTTTTACTTATCAACATACAGCATGCATTTCATTCCGTTTCGTTCAGCTGGATGTGTTAAGCAGGTATTGGGGTAGCTGCAGCATGACATGTTCATCACTTCTTATAAGACCAATTGTTTCAGTAGTCATTATTTCATCACATTGCACATCAATCATATAGGTAGTGAGATACCTTCTAGTCTGTGGCCAGACATCAATATTCACTGTAGGTGAGATTAAAATAAGGAAGTTTTCAAGGTTTCTACTAACCCACACATGACGGTAAGGTTTTATCCCAGACCCTGCGATCACCACTAAGGCAGGTCAGGGTGCTGCTCCCATGGAGGGTGTAACCAGGGTTACAGCTGTACAACACAAATGTGTTCGCGAAATGGCCGTCGTCTTGAATCTTGTATCCATAATTAGGAATTCCAGGTTCTTCACATTTAACAAGGTCAAAACCTGGAAACATAAAAGGCTTTCAGAGAGACGGACCGGACAGGACACTCGATCGAGCGTCAGACATGGAAATCTGAATTTCGAATTGAGTTCATGGGCATTGTATTTTACTTTGATATTAACAAATGTAGAGAAAGGTATACGTAAATTAGACGACATGTCTCAGATGTCGTGAAGTAACCAGAAAAGGGCAGACTGCTCCTACATAACTCTCCACCATTGATGAAATCCCATTCAGGCAATGTCCTGAGGGTTAGCTTTCTTTCCTGATCTGCTCCTGTTACAGATGAGTATGAAATCCATTTGAAACGGAGCAGCCAGAGGGTGCCTTTACACGTACGGACGGCAGAAATCTCTGAAGGAGTCGGACATTTCATCTTTTTTTTCCTGAAGTGAGTACGGGGTTCTTAAAAATGACATTTTTACATCTATGCCCTCGAATGAACCAATACGACTCCCTTAAGTTCTACAAAGTACGGCCCGGGTAAAACCGCTCCCTTTTGTTCTGCTAGGATAAAAATTGTCACTCTCAAGATGGTCGTTAAGGAACCAAATGTGCAGTTGTATCAGAGCTGTCAAATGCGTTCCAGTCAATCAGACAATCACCTTC
This sequence comes from Conger conger, assembly GCF_963514075.1. Classification (NCBI taxonomy): domain Eukaryota; kingdom Metazoa; phylum Chordata; class Actinopteri; order Anguilliformes; family Congridae; genus Conger; species Conger conger. Next base: position 17,748,908 of record NC_083777.1, on the reverse strand, counting down.
TGCGGAGCTGTAGAACACGTGCTGCCGGCCCGTAAATGTGCGATAGAACATAAAAACCTCGAAGACAGCCCAGCAAAGACATCAATAAGGCAGCTGTTTATTTTTGTCTTTAGCAATAAAAGATGGTACCTCAAAGGTTCTATGAAGTACAAAATTAAGAAATAAAAAGAAATAACTGACAAGTTATTGCAGTGTTGTTCTGGCCTGTATTCTATCATACGGTCTGGAGCTGGTAATTAGAGGGCCAAACAGGCAAGCTGCTGGAGCTGTATTGTAATTGCTGGGTTTTTTATGAGTGGTTCATGCAGTGTCATGGAAGCCTGTTGTTTCTGTTACAGTTGTATTATTGTTATTCAGGATCCAGACACAGCAGGTGTTTTCCTGATCTCTTTTCTTTCTGAAATTTAGTGGAGCAAAAACATGTACCACAGCAAATTGTACATAAATATCCCAAAAGACATGGACATCTCATCACATTTTGCCAATTTTTCACGGTTGCTGCCTTTCAGCAAAATTCTTCGAAATATCCATTGGTATGGTTTTCACAGACTGATGCATACATAACCACCATACATTTTAACTTGCAAAGGAACAGTCTGCCATGACTCATGACCTATGAAATTACATAATTTCCTCGTCTGTCTGGCAGTTTCACACATCATTTGCATATATACATACATAATATATGCATGTCCATCATTCATATTTTATGAAAATTTTATACAATTCAGATTAGATTACAGTTACAGTATGACTGCCTTATGCAATATGCCTGGAATGAAACAACATATTTGCATACAGTATAATGACAATATAATTGTGACTGGGGTCATAATTAACAATGCAAAATTCTATTATCTTTATGCATGACAAAGAAGTTTCCCGTAAGAATGTTTTTTTTAGTTATTTTTTTACTTTGATTGTAAAAACATAATTCATAGTTAAATAAGATTTATTTGCAGTTAGTTCTTGGGCATCTATTCCTAACAGTCTATGGCTCTATGTAACTGAAGATCCTGCCTACTGCTGTTGCTATTAACTGGTCTTGGGGTCATATCCAGCCATAATACTCTGTGAAATGTAACTTTTTCCAGTGTGCAAAACCAAAAACTTGTGAGATGCTTTTATGAGTTACACAAAAGTTTCTGGCTATTGATGTCTCAGACAGTGATGCTTCAGTAAGTTGGGCTGCTACCTTCAGCTGAAAAGAGCTAATGTTCAAATCCAGTCAATGTTTCCAAATACAGAGTGAAAAACACGATGACTTGAAAAATGTCTTACTTTTACAGAACCATGTCCACAAAGTTTAGTTGTAACTTGTCATTTTTATGAGTAATTTGATAGGACTGTGCTTTTACATATGTATGTTGCCTTTTTTTACATTGAAAACACGTTTTTTTGAGGTTTTCATTAAGAGTTGTCTCCCGAACAGGACGGACTCCAGCGTTACTCACTGTTGTATGTCAGTCTGAATCCCATCTCTGTGCCTGACCCGTTGCTGTTGAATTCGATCCACATTTGGTTTGAAGTGCTGTTGATGACTACGCCGTACATGTCATTTTTTGTGAAATTTCCCAGGAGTCGAGATGAGCTATCCATTCCATCGTAAACCTGGCAAGGTAAAAATTAAAGGCGGACAATTTATGTTCGGCATCCTCCGGGTTGCCCAATGTCGTATTTATTTCCTCATTTTGTTTCAGTAGTAGCTGAAATATATTGGACCAGCCTATACTTTACCTTCTTTTGTAAGATGATGACACACTTCTAGATTTGGATCTCAGTTATAAAACACAGAATGAGTATCTGCCCTTGGGGCAATAAATTATATTTTCATTCAGTGTTGCGTTTTATAATTATGTTTCGGAATTACTGACGGGCCGCATCTTGCAGCGGCACACAAAGAGGGGTCCGCTGCGAGATGGGAAATGTTAGAAGCCATAAATCAATGTCAACTTCCTCTTCCTCCCTTATTCTGTCACAGCAAACATTATTTCACCTCTGACCTGAGGAGCACACCATGTGACTCGGGCTATCAGGAAAGAGGGAGGAGTCACAGCGTGATGTAGCTGTCAGTTCTCAGGCTGCAAGAGGAGGACACAGTCGCTTCTCTGTACATAATGCGGCTTGTATTTGATATTCCGCTGAAACACACACACACACCCACACCCACACACACACATACACACATACACGCACCTTAAGCACTGAAATATAAGGTCTTGAATCCTTTTCCTCTATGCAAATTCTAGCACTCTGCTTCCCATAATAGACAGCCAGAAGCCTGTATTCAGGCAAGTAAAGGCCATGCAGCACTGTGTACCAAAATAAGCAGAGTCGCCTAAAACAAACGCAATCATGCAATGTGCACTTACACACTTATGCATAGATTTTTTTTGGAGATAACAGCGTTACTCAGCCGAGGAGTAAGTACCTACCAACATTTCATCGATGGTTATTTACATTTAGATAGCTGGAATGTTGTGGCCTGACACGGCACAAAGCCACATTAACGACAGCAATTTCCAGCGACTTCCGTGTGCGACCAGTTGTGTTTTTTGTTTTTTTTCCACGAAATGTGCAATTTTGTCTGGTTCCAACCCACCTGCCTCAGCGATATAGCGCTGTGCATTGGGACTTCCATTTGCGCTGAGATTAGGCACTAAGCTTCGCACTCATGAGATCTCAGCCACTCAACCCTTTAAATACGGGCCGTGGAAGTGACACGTGATGCATTGAAACCTATTATCGGGCGAGTGCGATTAGAGGGCCACTACAAACAAACCCACAGCTCTGTGTGCTTAGGGTCAGCTAACAAAAGCCCTCGTAAGTTTTAAAAAACATAACTTTTAACATTTCATACTAATTTCTCTTTTCATTATGAATCAGTGACCTGCATGGAATCGGGGCATGCCGTCCTTTGCTAAAATCACTCTTTGCAGCAAGGCCTACGCTAATCTAAGGAGGCATGTCGAACATTAGCTAATTACCTTGTTCTCTGAGTGAAAGGACTACATTGAGCTACATAACAAAGAACGCTGTTGCTGTCTCGGTGATTTTTAAAACGACTGAATCTTTTTTCCCCCCGCTTTTTTGACCCTCAAAACATAGAATGCCCAGTTGCATTAGTCAGTTTCTCTCACGGGCATGCCTGGATGAGATTAAGAACAAGACACTGTGCGGCAGTCGACTGATAACCCGTACACTGAACGAACTACCCTGTGCAGCCAGGGGTTTGACTCCTGTCCCCTGGACCTTCTGCATTGTGATACCCTCTCTGCTTCCCCACTGCCTGAACTAAGTGAACAAATACAGTGACACTGGACCGGAGATGCTCTCTGCATAGAGCTTAAATGTTCTCCCGGTGTTTGTGTGGGTTTCTCCCCTTGTCCAAAGGCATGTAGGCCAGGTGAAGACACATTTCCAGTTGATTCACCTGTGACCTGTTGCTGTCCAACTCGACTACTCTCTATCAACACTACTACTACTACTTCTACAATATAACCTCTACATAAGTTCCAGCTAGAGGAAAGGCACAATTTTTTGTTGACAGCTACGTATGATACTTATGCTGTCTGAAACGCTGATAAAGATGAGTGCTTAAATTCACTTGACCATATGCCTTAATCTTACAGTCAGTATATGCAAGCTCCCTATCTGCCCATTTGATATCATTACAAAGTCAAGCTCATTTCCAGTCTTGTTTTATATAATGTGGCGATAATGAGCAATCTTTAGGGACTGTAAGCTGTAGTATTTAGCCATGGTAGTCTGTACGCATGGAGGGCTTCCAGCCTGCACAATGATGAATTAACGCTGATGATTAATGACAAAGCTGAAATTAATGGTGCTGGTCCCCCACAGGTTAGACCGTGAAAATATTCAAAGATTTAAAAGCATGAACATCAAAATCAGAGAACTGCAGAGCAGAGCTTTCATAAATGTGAAACTGAAAAAAAATTAATAAAATAAATAAACAGCTGATTATAAACAGACCGCAGGAGTGCGTCACAAAGCAGTGTGTGATGTTTTCATTTGCTGGTGCAGACTACGCCCCCTCTCCGTTCATTGTCTAGTTTTAATTGGTGGTAGCACAGCCGCAGGAAATGCACTGGACTTACTTTCAAACTGTCCCCTTCTTGTAGTTGGAAGGTTGTGGCAGTAACGCGAATGCCCTTCCCCCGCTCCGTCTCGATGCGGTAAATGCACTCGTGATTGTTGTCGTAGTTGCTGGGGTAATTTGGGGAAAGCAGTGTCCCCTCGGTCCCCAGAGAAAAAGCGCCACATTCAGCTAGGCAGGAAGGGTGGGTGGGTGGGGAGGGATGTAGGGAGGGAAAGTGGAGGGAGGAAAAGATTAGATATCAACAAATTTCAGGGCGATTTCAATATCTTTGCTTTATTAAAATGGCTGCCCAAATTTATCACATCAACTTGGCTGATTGTTTGCAGGAAGAGCAGAGGAAATGGCGAAAGAAGAAAAGCCTGCCTTGAAGAAGAGAGAAACAAAAGGGCCACTTCATCACAGCACAGATCAGCCAAAATACCACGGCTGGTTTAACCCCTAACCCCACCGCCGCCGTGGCTCTAGGTTCTGCTGATGTGCAGCAGACGCCTCCAGGGGAAAATGAATTGATTGGCAGATCTGTATGGAGGCCCTGAGCTCAGCTGGGACCTGAGGTCCCTGTATTTGGCATTCTGATGTAAAGCCGCTGGTCCATTAACAGATGTTGCCTGGAGACCTTTAGCTGTAGTGCTTACCCTGAAATAAACTGTGGGGAATCGCTAAATCTTTACACCGTTTGATCCACTGATCCAAATGTGTGAAAAAGAGGTTAAATGCTATTTTTCATCACCTCATCTCATTAATGCAAGGAGACAGATGAAGAGTGATAATCAGCAATCAAGATAAAAGCACTACTATAGCCATTCATTTTATAAACAAATGACTATCGACAGAACAGAGACTTTCAGACAAGACAGAGGGATCCCCATTCCAGAAATCTAGCTTTTTTTTTCCTCGTTGGTTTCACTGTTTTCCTGCACAACTAATACTACTAATTTATGTTACTTCACCTAAGTACTGATGAAGTTGCTACTCATTGTACAGTTAAGTAATTCTGCTTGTTTGCTATATAAAATGGCATATGCGCTGTGAAACAGATTTTATGATTAATAGGCGCATGGTGTCTCTCCTGTGGGTATGTAAATTTGACAATTATAAAAATATCTTGGATTTAATCAAGTTAACCTGGCACAGTCCTATTGCATGATGACTAACATGTGAATATGTACACAACACGTGTCTTCATTTGATAGCTAATTTGCGATTCTTTTTAATGTAATGAAACGTAAATTATTCACCGAGCGAAACTAGGTTACATCACTGCACACATGATAATCTATTCTGTCTGGATAGTTTAAGGCTTTCTTCATAAATTACAAGGATATGCCACAGACCAAAGGTAAAAGGTGAGACATGCTGGTTTGCAAAAAAAAAAGTAAAGAGCCATCAATCTAAACATAAAAAGAGTCAAATGTGGTCAAGGAGCGAATGATTACACTTCCTGTTTCGCGTCTGCTAGAGAGTACAGCACGTTAAATAATGCATGCTCCATCTCCTGGCAATGCCTTGCAAAATAACACAGCTTTTTCCTTTTAAAAGAACATGCAAGTCAATTGTCGGCAGTTTTACATGTTTGCCCCCCCCTTTTCCCATCCAGTTTACCTACCATGGGCCTGTGCAGAATTACAATAGTCAAACCATGCTTTTTAGAAGAGCTTCAATGGGATGGGCCCACAGCCAAGAAGAAGCCAGTGGCCCAGTGGCTCAGTGGCTAAGGTACATGACTGGGACCCGGAAGGTTCATGTTCCAGCCCCGGGGGTAGGCACGATAAGATCCGCACAGCTGTTGGGCCCTCGAAGCAAAGCCCTGAACTATGCATTTCTCCAGGGGGATTGTCCCATGCTTATAAAGCATGTCATTTATACACCATCATTTAAAATGCAGCATCTAGTGATTGTAGGTTTTCGATTCTTGTACCTGAGCAAACTCGCCACCATAAAGTGCTGAAGAAGTAATCGAATATAGCCCAGGAAAGCAGTGTAATAGTGTACTGGTGAGGAGATGTAGCAATTTCCAGTTATATATTTATAGAAATATTTAAATATAGCCATACCCCGGTTTATGGCTAGGCTTAGACATTTACTGTGCATATTTATTGAAACGCTTTTAAATAATGGTTCATTGAAATAAGCTTCCTTTTTGCAAATGCTATTAAAAGGCCATCAATGCTTGTCATGTTAGTAAATAAAATGAAAATATGATGGTGATATAAATTTGTTATGCAATAATTTAAATGTTTGTGTAAGGGCTCCGGTAAGGAATTTGCGTGAATAATTAGATTTCCATGTACATAAAAAAGCGGGTATCTTTTCATTCCTTCCATATCCTGGCTGGAGGTAAATTGACCTGTCATTTGCAAAACATGTTAGTTTTATTATGTACTTGTAGTGTCGTTGGTGGCTAGTAATCACCAAGGAAGCACAGCTGCTATAGAAAATAACTGCTTTATCAGCAATCATTGATTTTTTAATTGCCATAGCATGCTGACTATCATTTCATCAACAGAAGGAGCAAACTGTCAATCAAAAATAATCCGATTTTGCATCTTGCATGGTCACTGAAAAGAAATATAAGTAATATTGAGACCTATTTTGTTTTTCGAGGGGATATTTTGGGTCAGACCTGAAGTAGAGAATATGTTTTGAAATGAGAACACATACTCAGAGGCAGACCTGGGATCAAATAGTATTTGTTTTGGATTCAAATACTTTTCTGCAGACTAAGCTTACATGGTGCATTGGAACACATAAAATGATCCCAAAAGTGTCAACCCCACACATCAGTTGCTCCTTGCAGGCTAAAAAATGTATAAGGTCAACAGCACACAGAAAAGCATTTGAATCCGAAACGAATAATATTTGAATCCAGGTCTGCTCAGAGGTCAGTGAAAAACTAAAGGAATGTGTTTTTATTAGAGTAATGAAGGTTTTGCTAAAACACAAAACAGTTCACAGCAAATGTAAAAGCAGGTACGAGTCTATCAAACATTCAGATCAGTTAATCTTATAGTGCATGGTTGCTTCATTCATTTTGCAGGGCTTTTGAAGCCTCTCTCCCCAAGCCAAATCAAGAAAAAGGCAAATCAAAGCGGATGTTCTTATTGTCTTTAATACTGAAATTCATAATGGTGAAGTAATATAATCTGTTGTGCAATACTCTCAGCATTTCCCTTGCGCCTGGGTATAATGAGTGAACGAGAGCTTTCATGTTGTCCCCTTAATTAAAATCAGAATCTGTTTACAATAGAGGCAAGAGTCTCACAAACAGTTGGACAGGGTTTGCAAGCTAGAGTGAACTCAAGAGTTGAATTTCTCTGTGCAGAGTGTGCCATTTGAAGCAGAACCAGAGCTACATCAGTACACCGCAAACAGAAGCAGCTGCAGCCGACAGCTTGGACCAGGCAGCGACAGAGAAACACTTGAAGGGCCCCACGTCCCTTTGTTTCCTGGGCGCGGGCAGTGCGCAGGCCAGAGTGCTTATGAATGAAATGAAAGCGTGTGACCACCTACCCACACACCTGGGCAGGACTGCGCTCCACACCCGCCTGGCCCCTCCCAGACAGGTGATCCTGCGCTCTCCCTCCAGCCTGTACCCGGAGAAGCAGGAGAAGACCAGGGAATCGCCCACGTCGAAGCTGAACCCCACCCGCCGGCTGTAGGCAGGGACACCCGGGTCCTCGCAGGGCTCCAGACTGTACTCTGCGCGGGAAGGCGATGGCATGGCACTCAGAGACTGGCACAAGGCAAATGGCTGAATCTGATAAATTTACTACAGCAGTATTACAGTAAACCAGAGCTTCTGTGTTTTGTACCAGTCAAGAGCCCGGGTAGAGCCCCGGTGGCACTTCTCCTTTCAAACTCCAGAGTCCATAGCTTTTTAGATTAATGTAGCATCGCTAATAAAATAGAAACGCGAGCTTACGAAAGCATGGAATGATTCATAGTTTCTGAGCTGTTGTATTTCAAAGTTCATTAAAGCCAAATTTTATTTAGCGGGAGAGCCACATAACGACACTGCAGATACGGGGTTAGTGAACAAAGAATTTACGAGGAGAATAACGAACGTTCTAGGATATTCCAAAAATAATTAAGTTGGATCCTTTCTCTACATTCATATTCATAAAACAGACCAAGGATTACAACAGCACATGACCATATATTTTAAATTATGTATTAATTGCTTTAGTGACCACCACCATCCTGCAGGCAACAATATAACACTTATGCTGTGGCTTGGGCACTTGAGGCGGATGCGGTACTCCTTCAAAACGGAGGCAGGGAATGCTTGACTGCCACAGGAGCGAGTAAACGGCCTTTCACCTGAGAAGGTGATGTTGAATCCTTCATACGACATGGAGAAGTCGGAGATGAACCGCAGCTGGGCGCTGAAGTTCCCGAACAGGCCTGCTTTGATGGAGGGGGGCAGCACTGAGCCGGTGAGCCGGACCACGGGCTCCGTGAAGCTCCCGCCCTCCGTGATGAGAAGGTAGTCATGGGAGTCCTCCAGGTGGAAGGTGTGGAAGACCAGGTGCACTCCTGAGGGGGGCAGAACAGGCCAACAACATATTGTGACACATCTTTTCCCCCACCCCCCACGTATACAACTCTCTCAGAAGCAGTGACTGATCAAACAGGGTTTTGTAACCATTGTGCATAAAACTTTCAAACAAGCTGAGAAGGCGGCAAATAACACTGTCATAACCGTTCTTCAATTATACATGGCCCTGCGGGGCTGTTGACACTGCCGCCGTCAGGATTCCATCCCGGAGAGCAGGGCCCATTCGTGCACCAGAACCAGAATGAGCCAGCCAGCAGCAGCCCGAAGGCTCTGTCCTTTCCAATATTATACCTTTCCCATGAGGCACCTCGATGGTCCACGTGCAGTTCAGTGAGTTTGGGTAGAAATCAGGGAAACCAGGTGAAAGGATCGTGCCAGTTTTCCCGTAGACATAGCCTCCACACAGAGCTAAAAAGAAAAGCAGATGTGTGCAATTTTAGACATTTTTATGTGTTTATATGGAATGCATCATTCAGTACCATGTACACAAAGACTTAGAGAAACTGAGCTTGTATCGGATATAAAACTATATTTAACCCACTATTCAGTACAGCCCAGTTATTGTATGCCAAACAAGCACTGTTATGAAAGGAAAAATGTAAAAAAAAAATGCAAATGAGCATTATCATTGCATTCCTTCACTGAATTTTATCAGCATGATAATTGTGTTGAGCTGCAGTATGAAAATGTAGTCTAGGTGGGTTTGATTAAATAAATAAATAAATAAATAAATAAATAAATAATATAAAACACAAAAATCTGGGTCAGTCTCTTCAACCAACATCCCAGGTGGAGAAAATCTCATGCAGTTTGTAAACTTCATGAATTGAAACTTCACAAATAGAGACAACAGTGGTGGCAGTGTGATATGCAGAGGGCTAAGTGGAGTTTTTGATGAAAGGCTAAGGTTTCAGAAAACTAGGGCTGTGTAACTGACAATGTGAAAAGCAGTGAATGTGTATCTGCAGAGATCAAAAAGATGTATAACAACTGAATCAGAACTCTGACAGAAAAGCAAACAGGATTAGCAGGATCTTACACAGGAAGTTTCATGCACTTTCTTTCAGAGCAAACAGATGGCAAGCGAGAAAATTCCCTTTAACGTAACTGCAATGAAGTGTGAAACAGTTGAGGAAGTAAATAAATAAATAAATAAATAAATAAATAAATAAGAGTAACCACAATATTTTATTTTGTTTGTGGCAGCAAAATCATTGAGGTAAAAAACTGATTAAAATGCAATAATGTAATAATTGTGCTAGCATAATAGTAATATTGGTGCATTTTAATCCTGTTTTCTCCCCAAGGATTTTGGCTGTCACTCGCCAATATATTTTATGGTCTTTTTGTCTTTTATTTTCTTTTTTACAGGAAATAAAATACGACTCAATTGCAGCAGCAATACGACTCCATTGTTCTGACTGCGTAGCATATACTCACTGAGCAGGGACACCTGCTTATTCATGTGATTATCTAATCTGCCAATCATGTGGCAGCAGTGCAATATATAAAATCATGCAGATACGGGTCAGGAGCTTCATTTAATGTTCATATCAACCATCAACTGTGTTGGTGCCAGACAGGGTGGTTTGAGTATCTCATAAATTGCTTGATCTCCTGGGATTTTCACACACAACAGTCACATAATGGTGCAAAAAAAAACAACAACAAAAAAAAACATCCAGTGAGAAGCAGTTCTGCAGACAGAAACGCCTTGTTAATGAGAGAGGTCAGAGGAGAAGGGCCAGACTGGTCAGGAAGGTGACAGTAACACAAATATCCACACATTACAACAGTGGTGTGCGGAAGAGCATTTCTGAACACACAGCATGTCAAACCTCAAAGTGGATAGGCTACAGCAGCAGAAGACTTAATAAGTCTAAAAAATAAGTCCAATAAATACCCAATAAAGAGCTTACTGAGTAAAGAGTCTCCAGACATGTTTGAACCAATAACACTTTATCCATCAATAAATGCTATGTCCCTGGAATTTCATTGGTCATCTGACCTATGACCATAGTGAAAAGCCCAGGCAAAGTTATTACCATCAGTGCTATTCTGCTTTGTTTGTCCCTGCAAGTGAGTTATGACTAAAAATACTGGTGTTAGCTTTTGTTCTGAACTGAAACGGCTTAGTCAAATGCATGTGACTGCCAAAGCTTATCAGGACAGTATTGCTATTAGCTGGCTATCTACTTTCGTTTCAGCAAAAAAAGCAAAAACATTTTGCACAAAAGTAATTCACAATGTATCTGTCCATCATACTGTGTAACCAATGCATATATATGTAGGCACATACACACACACACACACACACACACACACATACCCACACACACGCACACGCACACACAGGCACACATATGCACGCACACATGCGCATACAGACACCTGAACAAACAGTTTGAGGCCTTGAGGCAGCTTTCATCACTTGAAGGAAATTAGGAATGTTGTATATGTACACACAACACAGTAAACAGACTGCTTGTGGCATTTTTCAACAGGAACCATTCAGGTTTGAGAGCTAGAGATGGCAGCATAAAATTGTCAGTAATTTTTAAGCATGTGGAGATAAAGATAAAGATCGCTTCCTCAGATTGTGCACTAAAATGCCACTGTGCACTGAACTCTAAGCCGAGAGAGAAAGACAAAGTAGCAGCCAGCGCCACAGGATATTACAGTAAAAACTATGTTTGACTTGAATAAACAGGCAAAGAAAAGGTAATTTTACATTTTAGATAAAGCCTAAAGGCCTGATTTCTTTGGGTGTAAAAAACACGGTGGAATATTTAATAATTGATAAAGTTGTATTGTGATATGTTTGCAGTTCAGTTCAGATCGCTTGATGTTCTTCGCCACAAGGAATTATTATTGTCTGGATCATGGTTGCAGTGACCAAAAAATAAAAATAAAGGCAGTAGTCAAAACAAGAGAGTTACATGAGTAAACGTATACAAAGACGTATGTCTCAAACCCTCACTTCATTACTTCATTATGCACAGGATGCTGGGCCTCCATGTATTTTCGTCTGAGAAAATAAAGGAAACACAAGGAGCATGCACCGCTGCGCTTTGATGGCTCTGACCCCCATTCCGCTCTTTGTCTGCTCTCAGAAGTTATTTTTGTGTGCGTATTTAGATTACCTCTTTCCCTCATCAAAAATGAATGAACTCGGCCTTTGAAAGAAGAAGAGGGAAAAGATGGCTTATCCTTTCATGGCTAATAAGATGCCGGCTATTGTTGGCTTCCTATCTGGGTCTTGCGGATATAAACACGGGGCCAGCTCGGTAAATACGGGGTGGAACGAGTGCGGTGCGGGAGACGGCGACCACGTGCACTCTCACCATCGCAGCTGGGCAACGCGTGGTTCCACTGATGGCTCCTTTCACACACGACGGGCTGCTCCTCGCTCAGCGTGTAGCCCTGATCGCAGCTGAACGTCACCTTGGACCCGATGGCGAAGTTGTTCCCATGACGTTTCCCGTTGACTGGAATCCCAGGGTCCAAGCAAGAGTCTGTTTCCATCATAACGCCTGCAGGTGTGAATAATGCACATTTATCGGATGGACAGATCTGAGGTTGAATGTATGATGATGTCAAAACAGTCGCATGCAAAATAAATTAGCTTAATGGTGATTTATGACCGTTATAAAAATTGACACAAATTATAGGAAATTATCCTATTTTTAGTCAGGGCTTTATGAAATAATTCCGTTGCAAGCCATACCGTGATAGCAAATGAAGATGAAGTCACATTAGCATTGACTTCTCAAACATACCGTATAATTAACATATTTCATTTTATTTTCTCAAGGCAAGAAATTCCAAAGTAAATAAAAGTATAATAAAGTCAACAAGGTATTAAACTCTGTTACCAATTACAGAAACATCCCAAAGCTATCAGCATAACATTTCTAATGTGGCTTTTCGATATGAAAAGGAATAATATTTTTAATCAGCATGTAACTATTCATAAATGTTAATCACTTTTCATGTTATACATCACTGCCTCCAGTTATTGTCATCATTTCCAATACTCAGTGGTGTGATACCACCACCCACACAGGTATCAGACAATTTACCCAATTCATTCCAGACATTAGTTAACTCATCACTGAGCTCTTCTTCGAAAAGTTGTACCGGAATGTCACAGCTTGCTTTTTAAGTTGACTGAATGGCATGTTGGCAGCAGTTCAGATAAAATTCCAGACATAAAGTATTTTGCATTGGATTGGATTTGAACGTTCACTGGTTATTGTGCTAAATTCAGAACCGATGTACTGCAGCTACCTTAATATGAACCAACGTTGTCCCACGAAAACAGAAACCAAAGAATGACAGTGTCACACTCCAGCTGTTGTCATCCATTTAAACTCTGGAGTAGATATTGTCTGACTGTCATCATTGAGTCAATCATGCACACCTGCAGTGCAGTGATATCCTCTGTTGGCTGTGAACCGTAAGTGAAGCTCAACAGAGCCCAGGCAGAATGCCCTTAACGTGAGGAGATGAAGTGACCAGGGAGACTCACTCTCATAGCGGATCTGGAAGCCCACACTGGATCGACTGTTGTCCGTGGAGAACAGCAGGTACATGTAATTACTGGTGCTAATGAGGAAGTGCGGGGCCTGGGTTCCGTGGTATTCCCCAATTAATGGAGAAGAGCTGACGGGACCATCACGGATCTCTAAAGTGTCGTAATTAACCTCTGTCTGAAACCTGCAAAGCAAGAAAGACAAGACTAAAGTAAGTAAATGGTAAATGGTTGGAATTTATATAGCGCCTTTATCCAAAGTGCTGTACAATTGATGCTTCTCATTCACCCATTCATACACACACTCACACACCAACGGCGATTGGCTGCCATGCAAGGCGCAGACCAGCTCGTCAGGAGCATTTAGGGGGTAGGTATGTTGCTCAGGGACACTTCGACACAGCCGGGCGGGGGATCGAACCGGCAACCCTCCAACTGCCAGACAACTGCTTTTACTGCTCTTACTGCCTGAGCCATGTCGCCCCCATTATTGTGCATACTGAAAGATGCACAATAATGAACCCACACAACAATGCAGATGCACATTTGGGTCTGACAATTATGAATTATGAATCACACTGCATGAAAGTTGACGGTGAGAAGTTATGATTTTAAAGTGTGCTCAAACAAGCCAAAATACCTGTCAAATGATATCTTTATGGCGTGTTCCTTTCTCGCCTCGATAACCCATTCACAGTTCAGGGAGTCTTTGTAGTAGCCAGGCCAGCCAGGGGATAGCAGAACTCCGGTCAGTGCTGTTAAATACCCACCACAAGGTGCTACAGAAGAAGAAATGAGGATCAGGACCTGACTTTTTAGAGATGGAAAAGTATGGTATGGCTCTTACACTTACGGTAATTAGCAGTATTATAAATGTAAAAACTGGGAATCATTTAAAGGAACAGTAAAACATATTTATGCAGAACCTTTCAAGAATGAATTCAGATTCATTCATTTTTTAAAGTCTGTTTTTGTTAAAAGCAGAGACTATAACTGCTATTTTGTACAGGCCTTGAGAGAGGTGTCACCTTTAGAGGTGTCATTTTTCACTGATTCTCAGGTGTACTTTTTTTTACAGAGAGATGTTAACAGTCCAAATATTTTACCAGGACTCACTGTGGAAACACTACACCACTGAGGAGTCCTGTGTGTATAAGACATGGCTAGACAGGGCTGGATGCACTTTAAAGTGTAACTAAAATGGTTCACTTAGACCGGCTAGAGTAGCCTGCTCTTGTGACTAAACTGCTGTGTGTTCTAATTCATGATATTCCTTAACCCCATCTTAAAAACGCTCTGAGTTAATATGAACTTTAATCGTGCCGCATACACAACAAAAGAAGACATTAAATGCGCACACAAAATAAGCGCAATTATAGTAATTGTTCTGCTTACATCCATTCATTTAAATGCATGCAAATGAAATTTTCTTTATGCATAGTAATCACGAGGAATAAATGTGGATTTATCTTTTATCTTTTCCACATATGCAAATGCCTAAATATAATGAATAATACATGAGGAGTATTTGTGTAATATTGTTTTAGAGTTTCATTTAAACAGTAAACAGGCAATACTTTAATTTGTTTCAGCTCCATTCCTAAACATTAAGGAAAAGGTCATTTGCATAACGTTCACAAAGCAGATCATTGTAAGGAATCAGAGGAAGTATTGTATTTTTTGTCACTTTAATTGAATATGACTGGGTGTAATGTACAGTAGAAAAAGATGTACAATAATAATATTGAAAAAAATTATCACAAGCAGAGCTGAACACAATAAATTTGATTATGTAACAACACATACACGCACACACAGACACACACTTGCACGCACATGTACTGCATGTATGTATTTTTGCGCTGTATATAAAGAAGCACAATCGAAAGCCTTCTGGTACTACATAAAGATGAATATTCATGTAATATTAACATAAAGACAGGATGGATCAGGACCAGCTGTGTTTTACAGTATACATTACCTTCACATCGAGGGACAGCAGCATCCCAGACCACGTTGCCGTCCTGGATCACGCAGGTTATGGCCTCGGACCCTTGCGTTTTGATGAAGCCCTCGTCGCAGGTGAACGACACCGTGCTCCCCAGCAGGAAGTGGTCGCCAAAACGCTGCCCGTTGATGGGAATGCCGGGGTCGTGGCACTCATTCTGGCCGAACGCTGGAGGTCGAACACAAACGTGTCACAATTGTTGTCAAAATCGCTTATTATTTTTAATTTGTCCAAACAAGAACAATGACCAGCATGAAGTGGAAAAAAATGAACAAATGTGAAAGAAGGGGGGAAGGTGTGGCAGTGATGAAATGAGGTTGCACAGCACTGGACAAACTGTTACCAACTGTTTAAAATGGCAGAACCGGTTCTGGTCCAGTGGTGCTATTGAAAACAGGCAAGTACATGCCATCCAGTGCCCAGACACCTGCCTTCACAGGAGAAAGTGTCCTTATGCCTACATGATTTCTCTGGTTTCTTTCTCTCTTGCGGAGCCGAAACACAGTCACTCTCTGTCCTGCTCTCATTAAATACAAAGACTACATGAGACACATTCATGCACACAGAAACACACACACAACGTGGTAGTACACCTTTGACTAACAGTGTGTGCTACACGCACTCAAGTGGGGTTTCCAGCCAACTGTTTTTATGATCATTTTTTATTTGCGCATCAGTAAACCTGAGTGGAAATGCCTGAAATTCGAAAAGCTGAAATATCGCATAATGTTTTATGCTCCAGAAAAATGGCACACAGTTGGTAAAAGTTTTTGACATTCAAAAATGCTTTGCCCAAAGCTGGGGGGTGAAATGACTGTGCACAACAATCTCCCAGAAGAGTGTTCCCAGGTGTATGGTGGAATTTGTGGTGGTGATATAGCCATTTGTACAATGGACCTCAGATGGTATCTCAGGAAAATGACTGTCAGTTCATGGACCCCAGAAGACATCTCAGTAAAACGTCCATCAGTCTACGAACACGTCCGTGGGTGTATGGAAAACAACCCTCAGTTTATGGAAAACAGCTCTCGGTTGAAGGAATATGGCCCTCAGTTGAAGGAAATCATCTCTCAATCTACCCTCAGTTTATAGAAAACAGCTCTTGGTTGAGGGATGTCCATGAACTGACGATTGTTTTCCCGAGATGTTGTCTGAGGTCCTCCATACATTTGAGCCATCATTAAATAGCCCATTGGATGGCCTGTTCCACATCTCTGGGCTGACTGTAATACAGCCATGTAGTATAATCAAGAGAGGGCTGTTACTCCTCCAAGAGCGAGTCTAGAAAACTCTCCATAAGTGCTTGAGTGCCACTCTTTTGATTACATTATCTTGTTGCACCCTCTTTAGACATTAACATTAGGATCGAAACTTTAGTTTTCAACTTCACGTCAATTTTCAACTACACTTTCAAACACTGCCTGCTATTCTTGGTAGGTTTTTGTGATGACTATCAAGTTTGTGATGATTAGATAGCAGGCACTGCAGATGGAAGCTATCTACCTATGGTACGTTTCTGGGGTGAGGGATTTCTAGTACAGACAAATATCCGTAGCCAGAGAAGCACATTGTGTATGTTAGCTGAATGTCTACAGTGCTGAAAAGAACATCTTCAAGTTGCTGCGTGATAGACGATATAGACTCCCTTGAGTCCCCCGTATAGATACCGTTTTTTCATTATGCCTTGTTGATATTATTGCTTTGTTTTCTTTCACTCTTTACTTGGTCTAACTGCAGCAAAGTCAGGCAGTTGCACGTGGGTGTAGCTTTTGCTTAGCTTTGCATTGTGGAACCTTTGGAGTGGAAAGCTGCAGCTTTCTTTATATACCATATCTATATCAGGCTGCAGTTTTCTGCAATTGAGCCTGCTTTGTTAGAAGCACAGCAAAATTCAGTGACACAAGCATGCACATTCACAAACAGTGTTTATACGCAGTTCATTGGCATAAGCAGAGCTGGTTTTGGTGGTGGTGGCGGCACCAAGGGGGGTAGTGAGGGCGGGGGGTTGGGGGGGGGGGCTTTTTCCTATTTGAGCACCTTCCCCTCAAAGGGTCCGTGCATGAGCCTGATTGGAAATAACTAGAGTAGTCATCATTTCTAGAATTTTGAATTACAGTAAGATACAGTTTAAAGCTTGGACATTCAGTGATGTGGTCCAGGTGATGATTTCATTAACTGTAATATCCTGCTGGGTGTTCATTCGATTTCTCTTAAGACTCATCTATTTTCAAGTCAAACCCTTACAAATGCCATTAATGTTGCATGTTAAGATGTTGATAAAATTTCCATAGAGTATATCAATAAACAATAGCAAGAGTATACAAAGGTTCACAACAACATTGCTTAACCAGAAAAAAATACTTATTTTAAAGTATCCCTGGCTATACTTTAAATTCCCGAGGATATACATAATGAATCTTGTCTGGTTCATTTTTACATCCAAAGTATTTTCTAGATTTGTATACATATATCACATTTATGAATTTTAAAATGCTTAAAAAAAGTAAAATGGCAGGTTAAAAGGGGAGTTAACTTGCAAATGTTCTCCATGCAAATAGTATTGGTAAACATTTACACAAAAATAGTTGTGTAAGGAAGAGAGTGAATGTGAGATCTTTAATATAAACAAGCTGTGATTACAGAATTGTGGGAATGTGCTAATTGATTTGAACCAGCTCTGTCGATTTTCAACGAACACTATTTTTAATTAAAAAGTATTTAATTTCATCTTGTTTCATTCTTCAAACAAAGTTCACACAAGGACATTATACACTTATTCAGCTCTTTACATAAATTATGCCATTGTGATATGTTGCAGATATGTGCAAACAATTTACAATTTGAAATATTTAATATTTATATATATCTAATATTATTTCTTACAGAAACTCTCAATTGTTTTTTTTAATCTTCTTTTTGCTTTAACATTGACTGCAATGCAACTAGAATTCAGAGGCTTTTGATAATGGTAAATTAGGCAATGAATAGAGGATTTCAGCACAGGAGTTTGTTGTGAAGCAACAGGCTTTTTTTCATTATATTCTTCCACTTATGTTTTTTTTATTAAGCAGTGATCCTCACTACTGGTCCTGAAGATCCACGGGGTGTGCTGGCTTTTGTTGTTACTCAGCACTTAATTGATCAATTAAAGCAGTTCATTACGCAGTTAACTCACCTCACCTGGTTTCTTGGGTCTGAATTGGTTGCTAATATTAAGGCAAAACAAAATCCCTGTGGCTCTCTGGGACCACTAGTGAGGACCACTGATATAAATGAAAGGTCATTCAGCATATGTACTAATTATTAACTACATATTTATAAGCAAAATAAAAATCTAATAGAAACCAAAATAATAAAAACCTAAACATGACAGACTTCAAGTGCTGAAGGCAGAACCAGTGCGCATAGTGGACTCCTAGCCCCTTAAAGTACCCTCCTCCTAAGAGCCTGAGGGCTCTCTGCCATCCCATGGCTGGCACATCCCAAAATATGTCTTCATTTCTCCTGTGTGAGGCCTCTGGAACCCAATGTGTGTGCCCGACGAGAGCTGTTGCAACATTCTCCTCCATTTCATTAACCTTTCGCTGCACTGCCGACCAGCCTGCTCTGCTTCCTTTGAAAGGAAACGCGAGGCTTCGAAGCCAAGGCATGTCTCTGCACATTCGCCACACAAAAGGGGAGAGATTGCGCCCAAAGAGATATCCAAAGGGAATGGGAGCCAGCGCGACTCGCACCCAATTTCAGCTCTCTCCGGCCAAAGCATAATTCTATTAACAACGAGTGCACATTTTTCTGTTCAATATTTTTTCTGTTGGAGAGTGTCTATTTATGTTCAGAGATGGGAAAATAACAGTTTGCATCTGTTTTTTTTCTTTCCTTTTTTTTCTATGGCAATGACTGAAATGTATCTGGAAAGTAAATGAAAAAAAGTAATTATCTCTATCCCAAAGGGTTGCAATTGGAATAGTGTTTTTTTTTTAATCACTTAATGTTTAGAGATACAAATTAAAAAGAGGAAAAGTGAGTATTTACATTAGAATAAAAACAAACAAAATGAAAATTAACAAAATTATTTTCACCAATGGTGTAAAGCCACATTCTTTCGAAGGGGGGGTGAGGGTCCCCAATGCACAAAAAATAATTATTTGCATTCCCGTGGATCTCAGGTCCCCCCAATCTATCAAACTATGCTTTCCTTTATTTCGTAAAAACATTATTTGCAGAAATGAACCTGGGTATGATCAAGACAACTCAGCTATTTGCCCCTTTCAGTGTGCCAGAACCTTCCGGGAGTGCGACTGTGTAAAGTTTCATTTCTGCTGACAGAAGTACAAAATCCCTTACCTGCAGTGTGAGCATTTAACACAGAATCATCATAAAATGCAATGCGTATTTACTTGTGTAGGTTATGTTGAATCCTCTTCCCGTGTTGGAGTGGTCGGACTGAAACTCCAGCCGCATAATGTGCCCGTTGCTGGCTATCTGGGAGGGGACGTCTTTGCCAGAGAACGTGCCGAAGGTGGTGGGCTCCGACATCCCATCATCCTTCACCGTAAGATAGTCAAACTGAGGCTCCACGTCAAAGTCGCTGAAGATGAGATGGATTCGGCTCCCTGGCTCAGCGATAATCAACCACACGCAGTTCATGTTGTTCCCGTACTCGTCCGGGTAGTTGGGAGAGAGAATGATTCCCGACGGTGCGGTGAAGTTGAAAAAGCAGGAGACTGCAAGCAGAGAGAGGTACAGAACGGCACACTGTCACTGCACCGGAGCTGTGTTTAGAGAGTAACAAAAATATAATAATACTAATCGCTGTTTGGAATCCTTGCTGAATTCTTTTTTAACCTTGAAGAACAAATGAAGAAGCACACTTCTAGGGGTTTGCCTGAAGCAGAACACCTAAACAGATAATGATTCCGTCCAAACATCAAGGCTTATATTTGTTCAGGCTTTTCTATTCCTTTTTTTAAGCGGTATGTGGGCTACTATCATGATGTTCAAGATAGTCTAGGCCGATTGTAAAGCGTATTTGAATGGCAAGATGGGCTGAGGTGACTAAATGCACCGGAATATCAAGCATTTGACTCATATTTGTTACAGTGGCAGTGTGAAATGAAGTTGGAAAAGACCCGTTTGTTTATATTTTCCCGTCACCTCCAGTTAAGGCCACACTCGCTTCTGGTTTCTCCCAGAATAACACAGATAATGCTGGTGGTTGAACAGACAGGTGTAGATACAGATAGCGACTCTGCTGCACACCCCTACATGCTCCTTGTTTTCAGGTGTTGTGCCTGAGCACATGTTCCAGTGACAGAGAGCTACACAACGTAAAAGCAGGAGGGGGATTAAAGAGTGCCCCGGTGCCCTTTAATGATTAGCTGATTGACCCCTGCTCAACAGCCAAGCAAAGCAAAGTCAAATTACTTTCACTTCAAACACCCGCGGGAGGGCAAAACTATTACAGGTGTGCAACCATAAAATCCCGCTCTAACGATCTGTATCATGGATCAATTTTACATCTTAAAAATCCCCTCCTAGCAAAACAGTCTGAGGTGGCTCTCGCGCATGATGTACGCGGAGCAATTAAT
Source organism: Conger conger (assembly GCF_963514075.1). Lineage (NCBI taxonomy): Eukaryota > Metazoa > Chordata > Actinopteri > Anguilliformes > Congridae > Conger > Conger conger. The sequence goes on along the minus strand of NC_083777.1, from coordinate 17,728,100 downwards.
GATCTCGAAAAGACATAAAAAACGATCTTCACCCGCAGACCTTGACCACGTTTCATCGTGCTCTTTGATAAACTGTCGCCCTATAAATGACTTACCTGGAAAAGGTGAAGTATCACCACATGAATCAGTGGAGTTTTTTTACAGCATCTGCCAGCTAAATATGGTCGCTGTCTACATCTAATTGCTTGTTCTCAATGGCAGAGCTTTTAATTACAGTAATGTGTTTTGAAATGACTCTTACAGACACAGCTGGGTTTGTTTCCAGACCACTGGTTATTCTGCTGGCAGGAAATTGTCCTTTCTCCAACCAATTGGAAGGCAGGCTGGCATTGGAATGTCAGTGTGCTTCCATGGAGGAACTGGGAGCCGGTTCGTTTCCCATAGGCTGGGATTCCAGGGTCCCCACAGCCCCCTTTCTGGATTTCTGCAACATAAATACATCATACAAACTCATGCTGTGTATCCTTAAGAACATTGCTCTGAATAGTGATGGTAAATACTCCAATGTAACACAAAGTTAAACATGTATTTTTTTCATTGTCCTTTATATAATCATTCTATAAATGCAATTCTAATGATTGAAATAATGAACCACGAATACATACCACCCTTTACTGCATATCACATATTATACAGTATATGATATAATGTTTCAGAACAAGCCTTTACATCCATAAGTACATTCATTAATTTCAGTCTACAGTTAGACCAAAGCATCATGAAACTCTGCTTGGCAACCTTGTACATATAATATGTATATTGCCAGATAAAAGGAAGGTTTCCACTATTTAAACTGATGAGTTATTGAACACCTGCAAAACATAAAGAGGTATTCAAATCAAGTCGAGCAAGTGGCCATGACGAATCCACCCCCTCAGTTTCCATTGTCTGAAGCTCTCTTAAAAGAGCTAAGCGACCATTTCCCCAAGTCATTTCATAAGATAGCATGTGGATCTCTCAGCAAATTTATTTGAAATGCAGTCCCTCTCGATTTGCACCAATGGATGGCAATACAAGAATAATAAATCATAGATTGCAATCCTAATTATGCGGCTCATCTCAGAATTAGTTTTTGACGGTTATTCCTGAGATGAAGGATAAGTGGCAGGTAAGAACAGGCCTCTATTAGTCTGATTGCCAGGCCCATAGCTTCATTGTACCAGATTCAAAATTGGAATTCATACTTGCCATCGTCTCATAAAGAATAAATTAAAACAACCATAAGAACACACATGCATGTTAAAAGGAAGGTTAAAATGCAATTGTGTTAAAATGCAGATTGAAGTGCATCCTATTGTTTAGGATGTGCTCTGCTTCAGGATTGAAGCTGTTGTTGAACCCAGTGAACAGGGATCATATACTCCGATATCGCTTGCCTGACGGTGGGAGAGAGAACAGTGAGTACCAGGGGTGGAAGGGGGCCCGGATTGTAGAGTGGGCGGTTTGAGTAGATATTGGTAATGGAGGGCAGGTCAGACCCAATGATTTTTTTGGGCTGATTTCACAATGCCCTGTATGGCTTGTCTGTCCTGTATGATGGCACCTCCATACCCCAATGTACTGCCCCCCAGTTAGAACCCTCTCCACTGCTTGCTGATTATCCTGGCACTTTTCAGTGCAGGCATTGTTGTGCCTTTGTTAGGATAGTCTTAGTTGTTTGAACAGGTCAGAATAAGAGATATATAGACCCAAACATTTGACGTTGCTGACCATTTTCACAGTTCTGCTATTGCTTGTGATAGGATGTGTGGGAGCTCTCGCACCTCCTGAAACCCTAAATCAAATCCTTGCTTTTCTGGATGTTTTGGGCCCAGTTGCTGTTATCACAGGACCTAGCCAGCTCATCCTATCTGCGTGTAGCTTCATTGTTACTGCTTATCAGGTCATCGTTATGTCATGACGTGATGCGTACCATCAGACCAGGCTGGCCTCTACTATGAGGTAAGGCTGAGCACACTGCAATGCCTGGAAGAAAACTTATAGAAGCTCTTCTGTAAATGTATAAACACGTACCGTGTCATCCCCTTAAGAACCAGTGAAAGGTCTCGAGTGCATGAACAAGATAAAAACGTTCTTCAGCAGGCAGTCGAACAGCATCTCTACAACACTGTTCGCCACAGTGCTTTAAGTCGAGTTTGCGAAATGCGTACGTTCACGGAAAAACACGGACCGAAGCAATGCATGCCTTTGTTTAAAAGTTAATGTTTATTTTAACAATCTCAGCAGCCAGGGGCTCACTGATCCATGCAGGCAGTAATCTACAGGCTCTGACTTTAGCACCACCATTTCCCAGAGCGAAAGGTCCAACAACCTCCGCGGGGCATTAACTGCTAGTTAAGGTCCTTTAACATTAATTGTCATAAACAATTAACTGTAGAAGACAACAAGGTGGTTTGGAAGCTAATTTACAGTACCACACATCACCTGTTAATGGGTACTGTATGGATTATCAAAGATGACAAGCTCAGGCAGGTCTGAACTCTTTTTAGGACACCCAGTGACATTCTGAAAGTGCATGGCAGTGTGTTCTGGCAGTTAACTGTCCAAAATAAAATGTTTGCACCTGTTGTCACAGTGAGAAATATATTTCAATATGTTTTAAGTATTACATAATAAGAACACAATGATAGGATAATCTAATATGTTGAAATATTTGATGCAAGTTTTGAGGTACAGTATGAAGACATTTTTGTCACTCTCACAAAGATGTGCTGCCTATTCTTAAATTATTTCCTACAGAGAGGCCCAATACAGTATCTTATTCACATAGAGTAGATAGTAATGTAACATTAATAAAACACAATTGCATTTAATTTATGTATTGTTGCAGTTGATTTTAGATACTTTCATCTGCAAATGCTTAGTAACTAATATAAATACAGCATCTCTCCTGCCCTGAGGCAGCTTAACCTGCATGTGTATTATTTTGCAGGCAGTCAATGTTGCTGACGTGATACATGTATTAATTCAAGCAATTCATTAATCAGATTAATCTAAAAATAACAGACCCAGTCATCTATGCAACCGCAGTAAACAATGACGTTTTTTTTGTAATGTACTCTTTTGCTGATCTTAGCATATTTGGGGCTGCGCAAATTTTTGCACCACACTGTATGCCTGAACATGCTATCTGCTATCTGCTATCAATTATACGGTCCCATGAGTTTTACAGTTATAGATTTCAATTAGATTTCCTCAAAGCTCTGACCTCCTGAAATCCTACTGCACGCTCTCTGCCTTCCAGACATCCTGCAGTGTGGGGGGTCATTAAAGCGAGAGAAGTTTACAGTGTGATCCCGGGTGTTAACCGTCTTACCGACTTCTCCGTCTTACAAACTGATGCAAAACCACTCGGATGTTGGCGTACTTTGGCCAATTAAAACATGCTCTTTCACACCACACAAGTTTCGAGAGCAAAACAGACAAAGACAAGGATGGAAAGAGCAGGTAATTAAAGGCCTTGTATAACACCCCGGGTATTAGAGAAGGGGTGAGCACAGCGAGACAAACGGATTTGCCATAGAAAGGGGGAACGAGATGGAGAAGAGGCCAAAAGGTAGGTTAGTGCATGTTTCAGATAATACACATCTCTCAGTGGATTAGTGTTGTAGGTGAACAAATAATGATGGGTAAGCCACCATTAGCTGACCTCCTTCTGATTCCTTCAAGTGTTTCCTTGGAGACAACCCCATTATTAACTCCCTCACACAATCTCAAATGGGTCATTAAGGCATCGCTACTCTCATCTGCCCATATATGTACGGCAGAAAGAGCTGCTCTTCTCCACATCAGCTTCCATCATTCTTCCTCGGGTCTTTTGGATGCTGGCCTTTCAGTGTGCGGCTTTACGACGCAGTCCGCGGTTATGCCAACACTCAGCAGTGTCCACCATTTTCCTGATGGCAGAATTATAATTCACCGCGCTGTTTCCACTCCATTTACGAGAGAGGAAAAACATTTTCGCTTTTATTAGCCGCGGCGCTGGTGCTGTTGATCTCCCCACATTCAAAGTAACCGGCGACGGAACAACCTTGATACTCGTGACACTTATTGAAAAAGAAAAAAGAAAACACGCAGCTGACTTCAAGTCATGCATTAAAACAAAAAATGTAATTCAAATACAAATACAAGACAAACTTTTCTCTGAATTCACTGTCTAAAAAGAAGATTATTCCTTCGTTCACAATAGGTGTGTTCAGAGAGGCTACTGACTATAGAATTATAATTTCCCCTTTTTTGCTCCCCAGTTTAAAATGTTCACTTGCATTGATCAGCGCTCGTGGCTACAACTCGACTATCAATTTGGGAGAGTATAGACATGCATGTGCTTTCCTCCAAAGTATACGAGGTCAGCTGCCACTTTTCATTAAACAGGCTCATACAGATACAAGTCTGAAGATGGCAGCTCCAGAGGCTGACCACAGGGACTCAATTAACCAGCGGGGGCCACTAGTGTGCAATGAGATGCTGTCATCTTGACTTGGTGGGAGATGCTACCACCAACTGTGCATCACCTCAGGGGACACCAGCCACAGCCAACACAGCCAGCACTGGGGCACATCCATACATTAGAACAGACACCAGACAATGGGGTCCATCAGTGCACTAGGACAGTGTCTTAAAAGACACCAGACCATGGGGTTCATCAGTGCACTAGGACAGTGTCTTAACAGACACCAGACCATGGGGTCCATCAGTGCACTGGAACAGTGTCTTAACAGACACCAGACCATGGGGTCCATCAGTGCACTAGGACAGTGTCTTAACAGACACCAGACCATGGGGTCCATCAGTGCACTGGAACAGTGTCTTAACAGACATCAGACCATGGGGTCCATCAGTGCAGTCAGACAGTGTCTTAACAGACACCAGACAATGGGGTCCATCAGTACACTCAGACAGTGTCTTAACAGACACCAGACAATGGGATCCATCAGTGCACTAGGACAGTGTCTTACCAGACACCAGACAATGGGGTCCATCAGTGCACTGGGACAGTGTCTTAACAGACACCAGACAATGGGATCCATCAGTGCACTAGGACAGTGTCTTAACAGATAGCTGACCATTTTCTCTTCTGATACATTATGTTTTAATTTCAACAATGATACACTCCTTTGAATCCACCCTCTTTTCCCTTTTTCTGCATGACAGACAGCACCAATCTATTACAGATGGCAATGATTGCTTGAACATCATCTGTGTAACTGTATGTACGTCCCACCCATTGATAAGGAACACATGCAGGCATTGTCTGTATGGAAGGCCCCGGACCAGCAAACAATGAAGCTACAGGTCAGCTAATGCTTTTAATGGATGTCAAAAAGTGGGACAGTGGATTCAACATGATTCAACTGGAAGAAATGAGCCACAGAAGGTCCCTGGTGATAATGCTGGCAAACATGACAACAACACTTGGGGCATAGCATCTGAAATTGGGTTCATGTTAAGTTCAGTGGATTCACATGGTTGTGAATTTACCCACCGTCCAAAGTGTGTGAGGCCGAAAGAGCCATTAGGTATGGTGTTAAGAGGTTTATGATTAAGGCTGCAGTGGTGAAGGGAGAACTGACATTTAATTCCTGTTTAAATGCTACATTGCACAGTAATAACAGGTTCTCAGATTAATAGCAGAAATCATTAAACCCATTGTTTTAGAGTATGCATATGAAATCGGACCATTCAAATGAATGGAAACAAATGATTTGACTCAAGTGGCTAGCTGGTGTTGTCAGAGATAAAATTACTGGATTGAGTCTCGTGCATTTTTAAGATGCAGTTAAAACGTTTCACAAGATTGACTCTACCAAAACGAAGGCAGATTTCCTCTGATTGGTGTAGATATAGATAAACTGTTTCTCACGCAATATTCTCACATTCGTGTGAGTGGGTTTTTGTCCTTTTTTGCGATAAACACTTAACTCGAAGCTCAACATTTCATAATATAACCCTCCTCAACCCCATCAAGCAGGGTTAACTATAGAGCCATCATAGAGCTTACGCACTTTTCACCACCAACTCTGGAACTTATTAAGTCCTTTCAAGTTCCCATTCCCTGCAGATTCAGGGATCTGTGAAAAATGCAAAGCGCTGCAGCCACCAAATAAATAAGGCCACATAAGAATACCCAAAATAACCCTGAAATTTAAACTGTTTAAACTGTCCCAGGATCAGCTTTTATAATCCAAACCTTCAAGGATCAATTTCTAAAGGTGTGATTTTGATAAAATGCACACAATAGAGCTATTCAAGATGAGTGGCAGAATCTGTTAACAAAAAGCTAAGCAGTTTAAATTATATGTGCCAAAATTCCAAATGCACATATTTCCCAATAATTGCTTTTACAAACACCTTATGTTTGTTATACCTCACATTATAAATGTCATAAAAAGTACACAACTAGTGTTTAGCTATTCCATGCCCTTGGAGCATGAATAGTAAATACTACTTTTACAGCATCTATAATCCATAAATTCAGTAGGAGGATTAACAAGGACATTTATGCAAAAGCTCATGTAGCCATGTTCATGCTAATATTGCTATGAAGAAAGACAAGACATGTCAAGGCCTTGTCATACTGCAGTGCATGTCTTTGCTCCATTTTAATGTGTTTAAGAAATTCAGTCTTGTAATAAAGTGGCCACACATGCTGGATAGGAATGAAGGACAGGAAATGAAGAGGTTTCCTGTGGGACAAACCGCTGCATTAGCATTCAACACAATTACCTTGCGTGGCTGGAAGCTAAAACGCTTTACTGTTCCTTCCCTTCATTTATTCTAAAAAACAAAAATAATGTGACAGTAATGTTAGCTGGCTTATATTAACAGTCTCGCAAACAGTTCTCTTCCAAGAGAGGTTAGCTGTCAGCAGTGAAAATGCATGGACCCTGCCGGCGGCCAGCGAAAAGCCGGAACACAGCTTACTAAAACAGGCGAGCTTAACAAAAGCACAATGCATAAAAGCTTAGATCTGCTTATCTCCAGTAGCCGCAGTGGTGCAGTACTGAATCTGCATTTATTTTCTTTTTTTCTTTTTTTTTGGGGGTGGGTGGGGGGGTGGTAGATGGTATGTCTGACACATCCTTGACTAATTCGAACCCTTTTGAATCAGTGGAGCTTGACCCCTCTCTATAGGTCTGTCTTAGACTCGAACCAGGCCCAAGTAGCTCCCACCTCTCAGTTAATTGGGTTTGTTTGAGGTCTGCGTTTCTCAAAAAAAATAAAAATAAGGAAATGGTATGCTAGGACAGGTACAAAGCAACAATTATATATGTGCACTGCACAGTTCACTGCATAGGCTATAGGGTATGCGCTTTGACTCATTACAATAGCAATTATTTTTGAACAATGCAAAGAAGAATCTGCTGGTGAGTAATGTACTTGTTTACTGGCGTAAATGTTCCCACCCCTATGTGTGTGTGTGTGTGTGTGTGTGTGTGTGTGTGTGTGTGTGTGTGTGTGTGTGCACGCGTTTGTGTTATTGTGCAGTCTATCTTACAGTAGTGCCAGTATAGCTGATAAAGTCTTGCCTGAATCAGAGTTGATGTGACTTTGACAAAGCTGAGCACAGTGCCAGTAGCACATGACTTGTTAGGGTGAGTTGTTCACTGTTATTCATCAATTAAAACAATGAGCATAACCATCTGATGTTTGGAATGGATTAGCAGTTTTGCTGCTGAAGCACCTTTTGGAAATTAAGCTTTATTGGGGCAGATGCTTGGATATAACGCTCAGGAAACTTGTTTAGAGAGTTTTATTATCGCAAGCACATGGTCTGTATTAAATTTACTGAAAACATAATGACTCTAAAATAATAAGCTAACCGCATAAACAGGCTAGACAGTAAATTCTTGGATCATTGCAAACAGACATTAAGAAATGACTGCATAGTGCTTCTAAAAGGTATACATTCAGTTTGAATATTGATGAACTATTTCCTGAAATAATGTACATGTAGACACATGTGAAAAATATAAGGTTAGAAAACTGGAAATGCTAGTAATTTACCGCGGGTCCGTTATTTTGATTGAAATCAACAGGCACACTTTAAAAACACAAAAAAAAAAAACAGTTGTATCTTCCATACCACTTTTACTGACCAAACATCCACAATCGAATTTAAAACTTCCGAACATTCGTGTACATTCAATGACACAACATGCCACTGATGTTCACCGAATGAAAGGCTCCTGTCATCTGTTTTCTGCTGCATTCGTAATGGGTAGCTATTTGTCCCCAAGCAGCAATCTGTTCAGATGCTTATCCCTCTGGAAGCCTGTAGAGAGGTCAGAGGTGGACAGGATGCCAGAGTCACGGACAGCCTGGGGATAATCTGTGCAAACATGCGCTCCACAGTGTTCAGCACAGAATAGCCCGCATACGGCTAAAGGAAATGCCACTGCTAAAGAGAGCGTGCACTTAATAGCATGTGACTGCAGTTCACAACACACAGGACCAGGGGACTGTTACCTATCTGGAAATTTGGGTTTACTTTGCACGTGTTTGAAGGTCGATAAAGGTCGTTTAAAGTGCTAAAAGGCCAAGTCGAATGTCACATAAGGCTCAGTTTGTCAAATACTCATATGAGCCTATTTGATTGTAACGTGTGCTTGTGTAGATTTTATCAACGCACAATTGAACAGGTTAATGCCGCTGACCTGACACATATCTGCTACGCTACCTAGACTTTATAGCTGTTTTACACCATCAGGCTGATTTTAAATTACATGCTCGGTAAACCTGCACAGAATTCTTACTTAAGTTTGATGTACATTTTGCTAATGACATAATATATATTTCCACCTATTTAAAATATCTTGAATCAAAATGGGCTGGTAGCATGTCCACCTGTTTATCAGCGCATGAAGCGTCATCCGCTGGTGTCTCTGGAGCCTAATTGGTGAAGTGTGGGGCTATAAGAAGGGCGAATCACGGCATGTGGTTGGGAGAAGATCACACGGGTGTCTGTGACCCCTGAATCATTAGTGGAGGTAGCTGTAAGCGCTGATAAATACAATTGGGCATTTCATATCGGAGAGAAAAAGGAGGCATTAGCATTAAACATGGGATGAAAGATGGAGAATATAACCATACTATACTTATAGTCACTTGCAATATACTGTGTGCTCTTCCAGACAAATGTAAACCACTGATGTGTTTGCATTGCAGCTGACCTCAGAAATAATGTTTAGTTTATTTTGTGCAATCCACAGGGACTACAGTGGCAGAGAACGACCTTGACAAAACATTGAATATAATGAAAGGTATAATTGTTTTAGGCAGTCTTCATACTGACCTTCATAATTGGCCTTGAAACCTTGGGAACCAATGGTGTCATCTGATTGCAAATGGAGCCACATCTGATTGCTCATACTCACTATCAAGTCTGGGACACTTGACCCTGTAAGACTGAAGCACACACATTTAAAAATAAATAAATATGACTACATTTAGATTTCTTCCAAACTATACACAATCAATAGACAACATCTAATGAGTATGAAGTCAACTGTTGAGAAAATTAATTAAGAGTAGCTGTGTGTTACAACAGGGTACTCACACTGTGTGGAAGACTACTGGAATGATATGAAATTACAGTAGTGTGAACATGAGATTTGCTTTAAACGTTACATGTGTAAATATTAGTTAACCACTGCAACCTCAGCGAACATACAGTGAGTGTTCTCCAAAATCATTCACACCCAGGCTAAAGATTGATAAATAAAAGAAATAAATAAAAATACAGGTAAGCAAAATTGACACTGCATTTTGTATCACTTTCTTTATTTAAACTTTTTTTTTAAAAGTTTTTGTTTTTCAAATGAATATAGCGTATTGCCTTTGTTGTAGAGAACATATAGAACCACTCAGAGAGCATACATTTTTATTATTGTTACATTACGTGGCATTTAGCAGACGCTCTTATCCAGAGCGACGTACAACAAAGTGCAAATCAATCACAAGAACAAGTGCAAAAGTAGACCTGAGAGGACAGTACAGTTCTGAGTCCTAGTGTAAACATACAGAAATTCAGAACCCTTGAAGAGTACAATCAGCTTTCAAACTAGCATACCACTGTTGGCAGCTAGAATACAACAACAGCCAATAAAAACAACAATACCTATACAAGTAACGATATCTATACATAAGTGCCATTACGGTCTAAGGCTAATCACAGTGATTGTGAGTTGTGAGATTGTATTGTTGGGGTGGAAGTACTCACACATAGAGCACTCTCCGTGTGTCTCCAATCTTTCCCCCGTCCCCCACTGTGAGGGTGTCGTACCCTCTTTCAAGATCAAATTCCTCAAAGGACAGCTTGATTACCTGTACAAAAAAAAACATGAGCTCAGAATATAGCCACACATTAAAAATGCGTTTGTGCTTATTTATTGACAAACCTTTAACAGAGAATGTTTTGGTTAACGTGAACAGATTATTGTGAATAGAGTCACAAACTGAAAATGCATTAATGAAGGCTTTGCAGTATTATTGCTCCCGGTATTATTATTATTATTATTATTATTATTATTATTATTATTTTACAGTCAAGTAATATTAACATGAACAGACATTTCATGTTAAAACACTTGTTCAATTTCCAAGCCAGCTTGTAAAATAGGTTGCTCAATCTGGGCACCATCTGTTTACATCCATGTTCTATGTCACCAAGTTAAATGAGTCATGTGTCCGCATGTTTTCTGCACACTATTCATACCTTAGAAATGCCTAAGTAATGTTTCTTGAGCATTACTTAATCATACTTTCCTGAATCTGCACAGCCATGCCTGCAGGCAAAAACACTAGAAGAGCAGAAGATTTCAACTTCATCTTGACATAAAATGCATTTTCCTTTCATTTTACAAAAATAAATATGTGGCCATTCAGAAGGAAGCAGAAATGTTTCACTTGAATAATCCCACACTGTTAAGCACTTTGCTTAAAATGTGATTTTGTGAAGCATATCAGAGTTTTTGATATTCCTTATTCATTGGCATAATTGATAACTTTTCACCTTTTTAATTCAGAGTTACACATTCAAACATTTGTGACTGTGATGGGCATGTAATTGCACTCAGTACAATTCTGCAGACTTGAGCCAGACTGCCCAGATGTGGGCAAAGGAAAGCAGCCAACAAGCTGTTTTTCTTTTGATGCATGAGAAGAAAAGCAGTTAAAAGAAGATTGGATTTGAGGGGAAATCACTGGGAGGGAAATACTACAGTTTAATTAGGACAACCCATTATCAGCTTCCTCATAATCTCAACTGGGTCATTACAGCATTGCTACTCATACTGTATGTCAGTGTGTGTGTGTTTGTGTGTGTCAAAAGTATTAGGGCACCTGTGTGATTTTCTTTTTTACTTTAGGTAGAGAAGAATTCAATTAATATACAGTATGCACATTTACTGAATAACAAAGTAGAAATATTTATTTTCAATTTCTACCTACATCAACACAAAATAATATTTGACATGACTTCTCAAAATAGCCTTATTTGGCTTTAATATGAAGCAACTTATTGGAAATATCATCCGGAATTCATAGAACCATAGTTACATGCATATCTTTCCTAAAATTGACTGGAATCGTATCTAGCCTGTGGAAATATGGCAAAGAAGAAAGTTCAGGGCCAAGATGAACAGGGACAAGAAGGTTACTTCCAGGTGCAGTGTTCAGTACACACTCAGAAAGGTCCAGTTGATGGGCAGTAATGTTAACTGGAGAAGACCAGGAAGAAGAGGTATAGCATCAGAAGCAGAAGCCAAATAACTTTTAATGTCTAGCAAAATAAACAATTGTAAAACTGCACCACAACTACAGGAATAACTCAGTTTCCCTAACTAGAGTGATATGGCAACTATGATCTGCTGGTCTGAAGGGATGTGTATCTGTTAAAAAAGCCTTTGCTACATGCTGTTAACAAGAAGAAATGACTCCAGTCGGGCAAGGACCATCAACAATGGAGCAAGAAAGATTTGGAAAAGGATTTTACACTCAGGTAGTTAGAGGCACCCAGCATTCCAGCAGAAGTTTCTAAAACACGCAGTTATAAAATAACACAAAATAGGTAATTAGAATAGTATCATGCCTACAATACTTGTCAACAAACAGTTGAGAAGTAGACAGTCGGATTCCATAATATCCTCTACATTTTCAACACACAAGTTGTTTCAACACAGAAATACTCCTGCTTCCCCAGTCAATGGCAGTAAATATTATATATTTATATAAATATTTATTTGTTATACCCCTCCCCTTCCCCCCTTACAGGGCAGTAATATGCTTTGGTCAAATTGGAGTGTCAGAGAATCAATAGCCCTATTGGGCCTTTTCTCCCATCATCCATCATTTCCTTTGCCCGCTCAGAATCAGCTCAATGCACAGGCCATAAATGACATATTTCTTTTTTTCCCAGTAAGTATGTTCACATTCTTTTTGAATGAACTCAAACACATTTCCAATCCAGTCTTCCAACATTTCATATATTCATTCAAAATGCATCTATGAAAACATTTTTTCATGTATATACATTTTGTAATGAACGTGGGACTAAGCATATCCAATTCCCACCCCAATTTGGAATCGTCAAGTCGTCTGCAATCGTGAACCCCACAGCTGAGTCGGGGAGTGTACAAATCCAGTGATTATTTTCACACTCTGCAGCTAAGCTTGCGGAGAGCGAAGTCAGAGGAAGACCTTTCATCTGTGACAGTTGCTAGATAGCGATAAATTCTTATTCTACCAAACCCTCCCATACCCTGGGTGACACAATTACAAATAGCAAGTCACTCTGTGGCGCTACTGGCCACAGCCGGCACGTTCAGATTCGATCCCAGAGGCTCATCCAGGCACCTCAGCATGGTGCCTCAACTGAAGGAGCCATTCACCAGCCCATAATACAAGTGTTTCTTTGAGCAGATAAGATGAGTTTGACTCCATGGTAACTGGTGGTAATCGGTACTTCTTGCATGATAGGCATTCTTACAAAGCCATTTGTTTTTTTCACTCAAAGATGCTTGTACTGTATCAGAGTACTTCTTCAGAGTAACCAATAGATATCAGTCCCTCCGTATTTCAAGACAAAATGCCTCCAGGCTACATATTTATGACATTATCTGTCATGTTTTCTTCATTTTTAAGAATGCAACAAGGGTATAATCATTTTGCTAGCAGTTGACAAATATGAAAAGGTTATTATTATGATTAACAGCTGAAGATTATGCACAGATACAGTATTTATGCTGATACGCTGTGATGTAACAATGTTTATAACATATAGAAAAAAATGAATTGAAGATTGTAATATTATTGGTAAGTTTGAGTGCGGAGTGATACTGTTCACAGATCTGTTTGATTAATTGTTACTGTATCAGGCTTACAATCACCGTAGAACACTGTCTCAGCCAATCAGCATCCAGAATCAAAGCGACTAAAGTACAGCTAAACAACATCTCAACAGTGACATGCATGAATGACCTATCTTAACAAAGACAGACCCCAGGAATACATGTGCAATCTATCTATCTGTAATCTATCTATAATCATCATACAATATGTACAGCCTATCATCTCTCAGCATTGACACTACAAAATGTCTGCCTGCTGCGCTGTTTTTTTCTTCCTTTCTGTAACCAGTAATGATTTGAAAATGAACCGTTCCGACAGCCCCATCAGAGTAGTTAAATAATAATAGACAGACATGCATTAGCCTCGAATTTTCAATCATCTTGACTGACACTACCAGATTCCAAATCCTCTCTTCAAAAGGGCACAGGGAAGATGATTGACCTGAATGAGCACACAAAGAAATTATCACAACCACATGTGCTGAGCTCCACAAATAGCTGCTTAATAAATTGCTAAACATTCAAGACAAATTCAGAATTCTAAAATGGAATGATCTCTAAGGAGGCAGTGATTTTGAAGCATTGTAGGGTTAGCCGTAAAATATCTGCAATAAATTTAGATGTTATTATGAAACAATATACATGTGAAGCGTGATGTTCTCTGATGTCAGTGACAATGTACGTTTTGATCTGGCAGCAAAAACAATGATGGAACACCATTCTGAACTATTCCAAAACTCTACTGATGAAACATGTTTTGTATCTTTAAAATGACAAAAAGTCTGTGACAAAACATATTTTCAAATTTCCTAAAGGATGACATTTGCTTGTCAGGAGTAAATGTGATGTTTTATAGAGCAGTGATTCTACTAAGCAACTCAGAAGTTTATGACACAAGCAATCTGTTTGGGATGTCAAACTTTGTCCAGCAGCAAGTTGTTTGGATGCAATTTTAACTGAATAGTCTAAAATATAACCCTTGCAAATTACCCTGTCATACAGATTTTCTTTTTACACAAGACTTAACAAGAGCAAAGTGCCTCTCCATTGACTACACAGATACAATCATAAGATGACAGTGCATCTCAGTGATCATTCTTTCAATAGCCCTGAATACAACATGTTTTGTTTCATTTTATTCAGTATTGAATTTTGAATTGACCGCTGATGTTGCCTTTGTTATCTTTATTTATTGAGAAGAAATGACAGGGGTATTTTTATATATACTGTCTTGGGACATTTTTTTTTGTTATCAAACAACTGTGGTTAAGGTGCAGACTTTCAGCTTTTTTTAAATGTACATGTATGCATTTTGGTTTCGCCATGAAGAAATCAGTTTTTATACATATGCTGTTTAGTCCACCATTTCAAGGCAGCATAATAATGGGACAGATGGCTTCACAGGTGTTAGCTGATTAATCAGGTGTGTTCAATCGCTTCATTAGTTCAGGTTTTTACTATCTAGTCTTGGTTTTAGGCTTGTGATTGCCATTGGAGGCTGTTATTTGCATTAGTAAACATGACAGCCAGAGTTGTGCGAATTAAAGTCAAAGAAGCCATTATGAGGCTGAGAACTAAGAGAGAAAACAGTCGAACACATAGACCAAATGATAGGCTTACCAAAAGAAACTGTTTGGAACAGCATTAAGAAGAAAGAGATCACTGGAGTAATCACAAAGGGCCAAAGAAGGCCTCTACTTTTTTTTTGTCACTGTGGTTCATCAATTAATTGTAACAGATCCCGAATATTATGACTTGCAAAATGTAACAATGAAGTAACAATGAAGGTCCTCATACCCTGCACAGATAAGGTGCCTCCTACTTCTACTTTGTGTTCTATCCCGTAAACAGTTCCGAACCCACTCTGAGATGGCTTCTGTAATTCTTCCCTTCCTCATTTTGATAATGAGTCACATGGTACCTTATCAAATGCTTTTTGGAAATCTAAATATACAATATCGTAAGCCCTACTAATATCAAAACACTTGGTAGCTCCTTTGTTATTCTTAATGCACTTAACCTCCTTTTTAACTTCCCCTTTCTGGAAATGCTTGGGGTCACATTTTGAAACTTGTGAATTTTGCCTTTCAAATACCCTTTTGGCCAACCTTAGTTATTTTTTAAACTTAGCACACATTCAGCCTTGTTACTCTCTGTCATCTCCTTTTTCTATATTTTATACATTTTATTATTTTTTGCAAACTCTTATGTATAGCTTTATTAATCCGCTGTGGAGACTTTTATTTTTCCGCACCAGTTATTTTTCTGCACCTTTGAAATTAATTTACACTGCACATTAAGTATAACCCTTTGAACCTGTCCCATTTTTCCTTCATAGTCTTTGACTTTGACAGTCATTTGTGTATAGTGTGTATAGGAAGCGACTGAGAACACATCTGTGTTGGAGTGTCTGTATTTGTGATGATTGGTAGTGACAGGGTGCCCATAACCTTGACAGACAGGTCTGTTACCAAGAAAGCTGAGGATCCAGGGGATGAGATGAGGCTGTACATCAATGTCTCTGAGTTTTGCAATCATAGTGTGTCATTATACTGTGTTAAAAGCAGAGCTCAATGCTATGAAGAATATTCTGGTGTAGTTTCCCAGGGAGTCCATGTGCTCAAGGAGCTTCTGGCCTTGTAAGCGGATTGGGGGGGTGAGGGGGGTCAACTGGCACAAGCCTCTCCAGACAATTCATGCCGATGGATGTTAATGCCACTGGCCTGAAGTGGTTGGGATTGGATGGGCGGAGGCAGCCGGGCACAGGCTCTATGGTGGAGGCATTCCAGAGTACAGTGACCGTGGAAGAGCGGATAGATTTTTTGGAAAAGTGGGTAGAAATCCAGGGAGAGCGCAGCTGTGCAGTACGAGGGAAGGGATATTATACGCAGTTAAAATAAAGTTTGTTGAAACCCCAAAGGTAATCGTGTGTGGCCTGCAGGGTTGCTGATTCTCAGGAAAGTGCACTGGAGGTCATATTCAACAGTTCAGTGATCCTGGTGCACAGGTGCATGTGCCAGACTGGGGACTCAGGGGGCACAACTGGCAATTACAAACTGGGCAGAAACAGAAACAGCTTAGTGATCTTGGGATTTTCCAATTGCTGCCTGCAAAATGATTTAGCTCAGTTACAACATCTTGACTCTTGACTTGTTACTATCATCTGGACTGTTATCCATCTGCGTGGCACTCACATCAATGAAACTAAACTTACTGTAGGGATATAATGTAAAAGAATAGATTTATTAGAAATGGGTCTTAAATTAAATTAATAGTGTATTCAAGTATTTTAAAGATTTGTCTATAAACAAATCTATACATCTATAAAAAGTACTCAGCTCTCTCATTCATGTTCATTTAAAAAAAACTCCCTTGTAGACTAATATATGTACCAAGACTGACATTTGATGGCAACGAGGTTAGTGGTGCTGATACGAACGGGCAGGCTTTTCAGCTCAGCCAAAAGTGTTCCTTGTACAATTGTTCACTCACGTACACAGATTGTTTTACATAGATGGTTTCAGTTTTTAATTAATGTTAAGTTTAACCGGATAAAGATTTAATAGAGATTCCTGTTCTGTAAAAAGGGATTATAGCTGAGCTATGCTATTGTTGTAACATGGATCATATTGGGGGGTACACATTACATTAATGACATTTGGCAGACAGTCTTATCCAGAGTGCAGTTGATTAAACTAAGTAGGAGACAGTCTCCCCTGGAGCAATGCAGGGTTAAGGGCCTTGCTCAAGGGCCCAATGGGTGTGCGGATCATATTGTGGCTACACCGGGGATTGAACCACCGACCTTGTGGGTCCCAGGCATGGCCCTATGCTATAGGCTGCCCTACATGGGAGTGTTGCATCTAGAGTAAATGTTCATGCATTGTAAACATCGGTCTCTGTCTCTGAGTGCAAAACTAGTTGTGAGAGTCTTGGCTTTACAATGTACCTTACTGCAAATCACAATGTAGTACAGGGGACTGTTTAAATGACACCATTTCCGGGTTATGTCACACACATCCGGGTTACATCACGCCCACTTCCGAGTACGAGTACAGATACAGAGACAGATGAGGCCGTACTCGCTCACCCCTACTTTAAACCACCTTAAACACCACAACAAGTCTACATACCAGCCTTCAAATACATTATTGTGAGCAAGAGAATCCTTTCCAATTGGACAGAGACTGCATGCCTGCGGCCCAGACACCAAAACGGTTCAGCTACACAGGACTGCAAAACTAGCAACAGCAGCCACAAACCATAAAATGCAGTGTATCGGATGGCTACTTCGTCAGCAATTTCCCCCGTGCTCTCTGAACCTCTCAGGTTGATTTTTTTTTTTAAAGAAAAAGAAAAAAGATAGCAACAACATAAACAAGGCAGGAGCAAGGCGCAGAGCAGTTAGTCCCAGGAGGGGCGAGTGTTTTCCATCCTGCTGCAGTCCTCAGGCGCCAGCGCTTTTAAACGCTCTTCTCACAGAGCTCAAGCACACATTTTTATACACTTGTTTTTGTATCCAAGGCAAATACAAGCCATGAATGTTTCAGCAAGTACACAGGGTAGAGTGGGGAAAACATTTTCTTTTTTCACATTTACATTGTTTATGCTCTGTTCTATATTCCTGCATTGTTTTATAAATGTTGAATTTAGGCTCGAGATGTGAGCCAGTATTCAATCCCAATAGGTCCAGCACTCCAGGGCTTGGATTCAGTCACGTCTGTCTGACTCAAAAATGTGGAAACATGTTCATGCTTTAAGTTTTTTTGAGCAAGGTCAGCCATCACCAATATGAAAATACCTCATATGTTATTTATAAATAATTAATTGGGTATTAATTTGTAAGTCAAAGCTCCAGACAAAAGTGAACTAGATCCAGGCCTCATGTAGACCTTTTTCACACAGCGCTTATTATTACCAAGGGTGTTATAACAAATCACTTAACATGGGACATCGTTAGTTAATACACTGAATAAATCAAGCAGAATGAGAAACTGCTTGAGTGAGGCTTCAGAAGAAAGCAATTAGATGCAGAGAGCAGTCTAGTTTTAAACCAGTAGGCAAAGAGGACAGAAGACCTGTAGAGCTGAGGATTTCTGTATTCGCAAATTTTATGGAAATAGTAGACACTCTCAAAGCGTGTATCTGTGTCCCACATTTCAGCTTTGCTTTATCATATTTACCTGGATGTCATTTTTAATGTTATTGTTTTGATGGAACATTACAGTATATTTCACCCCAGTCAGTTATATGGTCTGAACCAAGGGTGTCCAATCTTATTTGAAAATGGTGTGGGTTCAGTTTTTTGGAACTCAGCAATAAGCCCCCTGATTCTAATGATCAAGGTTTTGATTGAAGACCATGATTAGTTAATTAGTTGATCAAGTAGCATTGTGCTGGGCCAAAACAGAAACCTGCAGCCTCATTTTCACATTTAAACATTTACATACCTTCAGGTAATACAGAAAACGAAACAGAAGCTGCCAGATTTTCTCACACTATCTGATACATTATGGCTGGCTGTGGATGACATTAGGACTGTGTGCCAACATTTCAGAGGCCACTGAAAGAAAATGAGAAGTGCTTCACATACACAGCCTATTGCTGCCACAGAATGCACTGGATCCAATTAGTAACTGTTCGTGTGTTTGAAGGGCTTAGTTCCCTTTTAGGCATCCATTCTCAAAGATGCATTCAATTCACAGAAGGATTTATTTGAAATGTAATGTGCTGGTCCAAATATCAGTGCAGGCTTGAAATGGATATCCATGAAGCAGCCATGTACAAATCGAGTTCACCTTTTAAATGTGACTTTGTTCTCTTAATTTTCTCGTTATATTTATGGCATTTCCAGTGTGCCGTGTCATTTGCATACTAATGTAGATGTTGGTATTTCGTTAATAACATAATTATAATGCTCTGATCTGATCCCTTTGAAACCTTTGAAAATGTCTTTACAAAAAAGATCACGTAGCCTCCATTTGAAAAAGTCCTATAAAATGCTATATACAAGTCTGCTTGTTTGCCATTTTTTAACTCATGGAACGTAGAGTATTATCCTACCCTGTCTCATGGCAAATTTGTACCTCTGAACACTTTTTTGCACAACAAATATTACTCACAGTTACACTTTGCAGCAGTTTCAAAATCAAATACTAGGAGTGCTAAAGAAAAGTTTGGACCTTAAATTATTGGAGAAGGCACATATGTTCAGGAGACAGGTGTGTCAACTCCGCTGGTTTAGAGTCGTGGTTCAATCTAGTGGTTAGCACATCAGGTTCTCCCATTTGTAATCTGAATTCGAAAACCTAATTTATGCAATAATATATCGGACCGCTTGCCGTAAATACAAAGAACTATATTAAATCAAAACTAATCAAGCAGGAGAATGAAAACAATGAAACTAATTAAACTAATCATCATGCTCATAATGTAACATTCCTTAAATTACCACCCCTGGTGAACATTTCATTTTAAAACTGCAGCAAAATGTACCTGTGAGTCTTCATTCGGCAAAATAGTGCTCGGAGGTATGTACCGTATATGACACGAGACTCGACTGGTATCTGTGGAGAAATGACTTCACACACATTGCTTGTTTCATGAATTACAATGACAGCAGATGTGATGTTGCATAACATTTTTTTGCGTGAAGCTCAACTTCAGATTAGAAATGCTCACTCTTAAGGGTTTCAGATCAAACTCATCAAATGTTGCCAGAACTGTCAGGGGACAACTGGCAGTAATGCATTTTGAACATACAGTATAAAACCCTGTGTTACAAAAATCTATGTTATTAAATATTTACATAAAAAGCCTTCAGATGACATATCATGCATTTTAAACACACTTTTAATATTTATTTCAGGACTTTCTGTAACAAAGCCAATGATATCCATATTTCCTGGGTAATCCCACTAAGTACATTCAGCACTTAGCTTGCAATATCCTTTGTGGTAAAGTGCATCCTTACTGTAGGAGCTAACCAGGAGACAGGGAAATGTAAAAACAATGTTTAAGCACTTCACCTCCAAGAGCATTATTAAAATCATTTAAAATATGATTTAGCATTTTTACAAAACTTAATGCAGGATACTAAAAAGATAAATTTGGATTAAATAAGACTCAAGTTAGCAGTCAGGCTTAATAGTCCTCTCGATAATTGCGATGAGTGCAAATTTGTAGTTTACAGGTCATTTCACCTGTTACCTATAAATACACATGGTCTGTTGTGTTCTATATTGATATTAACTTTATTCAAAGTCCTAAAACCTTGCTGAGACAAAACCCTTGCATTTAGCCCTCATTCCTTTTCTAAATCTGTCAGCACACTGTATTGTTCTTGATATTCATTATTATAAATTACTGTTAAATACCATTTTCTCTGAACAGTCATTTATCAAAGAAGGTACCCAGGACAATTTTACCACGGAGAATCACAAACTTGTAGCACTCACAATCATTCCATAGTTCCACTCCAGGACCACTTCTCCAATTTCTTTTCTTTCAGCGAATATAAATCATATATTTGATGAGGAAATTATATATTTATTGCCTTGGAGTTAAAAGAAGATCAAACATTATTTGAAAGTGGCAGTATTCCCAGTTTTAAAAGTCAATCTTTGGACAGGGTTCAGAAATACTGTCGTTGTAAGAACAGAATCCTTCAGTGACAGGGAAGCCTCCAGAAGCAAGAATAACATACAGTCTAAGAAAAGCGGTGGAGGACAGTTGAGGGACACTGTATGGAGAACTCTTATTGAACATATTTGGTTTAGATGTGTCAAAAGCAAGCAAGTTATGACTCAGAAGACTCTAGGCTCAGAATTTAAACCTGCAGACCAGAATTTAAACCAGCAGATATAATATAATGAGGTTATGAATGCATTAATGTATGAGTGTAAATGACCAGCAGCTCTTGTTCAGACGTGTTGCAGACGGACTAAAGATGATATCGTTCCTGTGGGACTGCTGAATGCCAAGAAAGTGAACCACAGCCACAACACCGTGTCTCCTTACAATTCCAGTCTCCATCTCAAACGGAACACAAACTCCGTTTGCCACAGTACCTCTCATGGTTTTGTTTCCACCTTGATTCACCGTTCTCTGTTCACCATTCCCCAGCCAAAATCTGTCTCAGGAGGATTGTGAAAGAGTTAGTTTTATCCTGGAAAGCTGACTCCATTAGATTGTGCTCACCTGCTCTTCCTCATCTTCATCCTCAGGCAAACCTGGATCACTCACGTCAACACTGCAGCTCTGCTCTCTCCGCTGCCCTTTGACCCCCCAAAATCCCCCTGGCCATGGTGGAACTCCTTTCCTCCTCCCTGCAAAATGGCTCCCTCCATTTTGGAAATGTTCTGCTATTCCCCTCTCTCATCCCTCTATCTCTTCATTTGATGACATATCTACAACTGACATTCATTTACAAACCACCTGGTCTCCTGGGACACCCTCTCAGCCAATTCCCCATAGGCAGAACCCTAATGGTAATGCTGAGGGGAGCCTCCATTCATCTGAAACCTTCCCTCTTCTCTGCATCTCACAGCTGGACCCAATCTTCTCCACCTCCAGCCTCACAAACCACCCCCAATGCTCTCCTATCTCTCTATTAGTCCACCTTTCTGCTTACTTCACTGCTTTCCACTGCTTCCTCATGTACAAGCCTCTATTCAGACAAGACTCCTCAGCTCACTAGCTAATGTTAATTAGAAACTCAAACTTGCAATTGACCTATAACTGTTCCATAAGATTTGATGTTGAGTCCCTGGATGTGAACAGCATGCAGATTTCCCACAAATTATAGAGAGAATACAGATATGTACCCCTTATTCCTCCTGGAAAATCAAGTGGTGGTATTATTTCCAGCTTAGTACAAAGCCATTTAAAAAGTACAGTAGTATAGTATAGTCAGAGTGGCTAATTCTATTATTCCACGTACTATCTACTGAATTGCAGCAGGAGGCATGTTCATCCATTGTTTTACCAAAGCAATTTTCACAGTATTTGCAGTCCAGTAAAATGGCTTCTTTTTCCTTGCAAGGGCAAACCAAGGGGCTGATGTGTGTCAGAGAGGTATTGATGAGGGGGTCCAGATTTGGCTATAATAGGATCTGACAGCCTGAGAGCAAAGTTATCTGGTTGACTATGTTTCCCCTGCAGTGCTGAATAATGGGGCTTAGCCAAAGGGCATGGAGTTAATTGTCTGTGACATTTAAGGTGCAGCCTTTGCAAAAGTCTGACTCCATTAGTTCCTCTGAGAACGCCATATTTGTATTGTACAAAAGGCCCATGGGTTGTAATTTTTGCTGGATTACAGGTTTGTGTCAATGGATGTGGTAAAGATGTTCCAGTTGTTCCTTCATTAGTTCAAAGTGGACTGGCTGGCCTAATAATAATAATAATAATGGCTTAACAATGTGTATCATTTTCTTCTAATGATAACAAAGTAATTCATAGTTCATGACCGAAACTCTCCCGCAACCTCACCTCCAATGCTGTGTATCAGAGTAGCCATTTTGAATCAAAATAGTTGACATTCTTAATGAAGGGAGTTATGAAGCCAAATCAACTGAATGGTTGTCATAGGTTGAGAGAACCAGGGTAATAATTTTGCAAGAACACCTGCTCTTTGTGATAAAGGGGATCTTTTTTGGCCACACATTCGTTTGACTTTTTAACATGTCATAAGAAAAGATGTGTCTCCTCTAGTACACTGTCCCTATCACCCATCATCAGCAAGAAGTCAGTCCCTCTAAGAATGCCTTTTTATTTCAAATGGATTCATTTAAAGGGTTTGTTTTTACATATGAAGAGTTCTGCTGGATTAACATATGCTTTTGTGGTAAGAAAAAACATTAAGAGTACTTATTTGATAAGGAATCATGTTTGAATTAATGAGGCTTTTATGTCAGTCAGCATCCCATTAGAGATGACAGAGCACTTCAAACTATGGGAATGCTTCCAAAAACATTCCAAATGTGGGCCAGTGCCTGGGTACAAATAAACTTTGTCAGAAATACTTTTTTGAGGCAATAGTTTTGCACAATCACACTGACAGAATTGTTTTACTGGAATATTTACATTTTGTTATTTACATCAACATTGCTAATGGTTACACAAGATGTAAGGAAGGTTGCGTTTAATGATGGAGAGCAATTCAGCGCAAGGCTGCCGGATACATTTCAGACACATCGACGGCACAACACAAGCAAAAAATGTTGCTGACATATTTCATGTAATGACTACATATTTACCAGAATGCAATACACATTCCCACTGAACGGAAAACAGGCCATTACCGAAATGTTCAGACAACAAACAAATGGCTGCAGGCAGGGTGTTGTTGTCCATAGCTATATCACAGCTGTAATCAGAGCAGTTGCAATGGCTGAAACCTGATGTCATATCTACTGTTTAAGCTGCAAATAAATGAGTCAACTCCCTCGCCTTTGTTTTTACACCATGCTGGGAACTGCATGCCAAAATCAAAAGTCAAAATGTTCCTGAACCTTAACATGCTATTTCTCACAAACAATGAGTTCACTGGAGAGGCGATGTCTGACAAGCGCAGTTCATGCCAGCATTGTTTACTCAAAGTTAAAGATCAATATGAACAAATACGCAAAATGCCAAAGATTACCATTGTCTTTTTTTACTTAACGCTTGAAAGCCGCACAAAGTTTTATACATTTCAACATAGCATCAGCCGAAGGAAATTACATTCAGTGGACTGGCAGAGACCAGACACAGGCTATATTTATTTGTGAGAAAAATAAAATTATGGATTCCAAGTGCTGTGCCCGGTGAATCAGGGAAGGTGAACAGTAACTAGCTCACTGCCTCACTATTTCACAAAATAAAAACACAAAAACTGAATTCACAAGAAAAATGTGGTTCTCAACAGAACTTCCATAATAAAATGAAGAGGCACTTTGACAGGGTTTTGCAGTTCAAGTATGGAGTGATGACTGTGTGCTTTTTATATTTCCAGCATGTATTTTGTGTTTTATATTTTAACACTGCGTTAAGGGTGTGGGATCTTAAATGATTGCAGCGGCCATTTGCTTGAAAGTATTTTGTTGCTTCCTGTAGATGAAAACTATTCCTAGCCAACATTAGCAGTGCAAAAACAGTCCCAGTTCACCCTAGCAGTGAGAAAGCACTTCTGCTGTTCATGGAAAAACTCACAGAATGCCTGCTTACCCAAAAGCGGAGTCACTGTGCCAGCAAGCACTTACACAATACAATAAATCCTCATATCGCTTCGCTGGCAGAGGGGGCAGGATGGTGGGCAGTCCATAATAAGCAATGGCAAAAAATAAATAAATATCTTGTAAATGACTATTTTACTATTCTAGCAAGCCATGTGGTTGTGCTCTCTCCCTACATAATCTCAGTACAGATCAATGATAAAAGCTACAAAATATTATTGACCTAACAGAAGCAATTTCTCTAAGAACAACAACTTACTTTTCTGTACTGAAAAACTGTCATGTCAAAATAAATGATATCTCTTAATTTCCCCTGATTAACTAGCCATGGATGTGGCTGGGAGATGAAAGGTTTTGTGAAAGGAAATTTGACAGGAACACAAACAGCTTTTTTTATTTAATTTTGTTGTTCAAGTTCACCACCGGAACTAATAAACAAGCCTTCAGATTTATACTTCTCCTAATGTGCTACATTTTAATATGAGGACAGGCTGAATATGGGCCTTCATCAGGACACAGTTCCGTCTGCTCCCTCTGGCTCAGGTTATGATATGATATGATACAATACAGCTTATGAGGTATGAGATAAACATCACCAGGGTGCTGACAATATTCTTCTGTGTTAACATTGCTTGTCATGCTGAAGAAGATATCAACCAGCCTTTGACAATAACCACAGCAAAAAGTGATTTTTGAGTCATTAATCAAGTCTTAATTATCCCATGATATGTGAACTATGAAATAAAAACTGTATGTCAGAAGGTATGTCATCCCGTTATTTGTATATGACAGCACATTCATTCAGTTACATTTTTGAAAGGTAGCGGTTATATGATGTCTGTGACTGAGATGAGGGATTCACATTGCCTACAAATTACAGTATATAGAAACATACAACAAAAAAAGCAGACTAGGACTATATGCTTAAATACAAGAGGATTAATAAAAATGAAAATAACTCACTTTTGCAGGGTCAGCAGCAGTTATTACCCAGACACAGTGGGCATTGTTTTCATACTGCACAGGGTAATTTGGGGAGGTGATGAATCCCTTTGGTCCTCTTAAATTAGAGCCACATGTTCTTGCTGTCAAAAAAGACAAAATTAAAAAGGTTTTAAAAAATCTTAATCATTTCATTATTACTTCATTACTTTTTTATGCACACAAACAAAAATCCTAATGGTGCTAGTAAGACATCATTTATAGCATTTAAAATACCATAGTGTGGGAGGGTTCAGTCAGTTAGTGATCCACATTCATTGCTGTCTAGTGCCTCCTGCTGGTCAATTATGCAGCAGTGGACTGCACTACAAAGCCGCACATGAAAGGTCTTCCTCCAACTCTACTCTGTGAGCTTAGCTGTGGTCTGTGGTGTGAAGAAAAGAAGCCGGTAACACCATGGATCTGTCTACTGTACACTCTACTGAATCGGCAGTGGGGCTCATGCATGCAGTTCTCCCAAATTGGGGCGTAAATTGGACATGCTCAGCCCCGTATTCGGTGCCAAAAGAAAGAAATAATAATAAATATCACAGTATATTGATACTGTGGAGTCATGTATGTGTGGGTTCCTCCACGACATATTCAGCGTATCTTTATTTCCTAATCGTCCCCTATTGAGGATTCTGGTGCTGCTGGTGTATGACTGCCTCAGTTTCTGTTGGTGGAATCTTCCAGACCCTTAAAGCTGTTAAAATAGAACTGTGCCATGCACCAGTTCACACCCCTGAACCTCTGATCCTGCCCGCTTTCCAGCCATCAGTGTAAGTGCTAAAAACAGGCCTGAGAAGCGGGTACAAATGTCACTGCACCGCCTCTGCTCCCATGCTAGCTAGGGGCTTTTGGCGCACTCAAAATAGAACCTACAGTGCGCACTCTACATGAAACACTGTCTGAATTAATGAAGAAACAATGCATTTAAATGCCTTCATCTAATTAGCTAAAGTACATCCGTGCCACCAGCTACAAAGTGGACTTGTGTAAATTTAAAACATCTAGAGTCAGGAGGCATGTCGAGCTTGAGTTGTTATTCTGCGCAAATTACTGTATCGAATGTGTTAAATCATGAAGCCCCAATGGCTGGAAGCCTGTTAATTCCTGAAGAATATAAGACCTCTAGAAAAATCTCCTCCCAGAAAAGTGAGCGGCACATTCTTCTGTTACAGGTCAGAAAACACATTCTATAATTAGCTCTAAATAATCGCTGGAGATCATTGTCCTTTAAATTCAAATGGGGTGTTAAGAACCTGTCGTGGATATTAAATCACACAGGTTAAAGAGTTTTCTACTTTCCGCTTTATGTCCACAACCTGTTACTCATCTGCAGGAAATGGATGGGGGAGGGGAGGAGGGGGGGGGCAATAATTAAAGTGCTATTCTTAAAGGGGTTCCATGGCGGTGCTGAGACAAAAGGTGTCTGGATCAATCAGGAGTCTGCAGGAATCGTGCACAGGGATTGTCAAACATGGTTACTCTTTCTTCCCGAGGTCTGATACTCTGCCTTATTTCATCTTGATTAATGTCATCAGGAGGAATGTGTCCTCTCTGCCTTTGAAAGTTATGTCTCTCCAGGCTTCACCTTAAGCCAGTATTCATCTATCTATCCCCATACGGCTCCTTACTAGTTTCTACATACGTATTCCATTCAAGTACATCCATGTTACACGTTACCATCAATCACTCCCCTGCCCCGGTTTCTAACGTCACTATTATTCTCTGAAGCATGTTCTCAAACCCGCACGTACAGTGCACCACCGCCAAGCTGTTATTATTGAATATTTGGTTGCTTCGCATTTTAACACGTAAATTCTACAGCTGACTACTCAACCAGTTTGTGGACGCAATGGATAATGTGAAGCCCCAGAGAACTGGAGGCACTTGATTAGTTAGCCAACTCCCAGAGCTGGAGATTTGCTAATTAATTCTGCTGAATGCCCTCTGCGCTGAGAACTGTTCCTACATTTTTCTTGTGTGAGGTGCAATTAACATTTGCCCTTAACCTTGACTTGCCATTCAATGGAAATGTTTGTTTTTTGCTTGTTTTTTATTCTTCACAAACACAATTTGGCGAGTTCACCTACATTAATCACCAAAATTAACTCATAAATTATAATTGGAAAAAAACTGACACTAACACATTCATTCAATTATGAGTTGAAATCAAGGACGCATATACATTTAATTGAAGTGAGGTAGACAGGCTTGTCTTTTCTCTCAATAGCAGCACTTAAATAGCTATTGGTGGTCTGTTGGCAAAATGCCCTACTTTCTTTGTAGAAGAGTCAATCCTAAATTGAGTAGGAGTAACTGTATCTATGAGAGACCATCATATTTACTACAATTATTTAGTGACTTGGCAGTGGCTCGCTTCCTGTGAGACAATCTCAGGGGAGGTGTAGCTGTTATGAGGTGATTTAACTGTGCGAGTTAGTAAATTACTTTCTCTGGTGTGTTACAAGCAGCTCACCAATACCTCCCCCTCCCTGAGGCAAAAAGTGTGAACATTTTAAATGTGTGAAGATCTGCAATACTTTGGGGGGAAAACTGTGCATGTCACATTTAAAAATCTGATATTCGGCCTAATTTTCACATCACAAGAATCTATAAAAAGAATAAATCTTATTAATTCTCCCACCACCATAGCATGTGGGCTGCACGTCCCCTAATAAGACATGGCAATGTCCGCACAGAAAGTGTCTAGCTGGGGGAAGGCCTCGCTGAGCGCCACACTTACTGCGACAGTTTGGCCTGTGGTCACTCCACGCAGCCAGCGTCTCCGTCACTCTCTGGCAAGTGATGCTTTTTGAGCCGTGAAGCACGTAGCTGTCATCGCAGGAGAACTGGATGCTGGCCCCAACCCTGCGGGAGAGAGGGAGAAAAGGAGTACGTCAGTGCGCCATCGGCAAACCCGCGTACACAAACATATACCCGCACACTTGCACACACACACACACACACACACACACACTCGCGCACACGCACACACACACACGCTGGTCCAGGCCCTGCTCACTACCACTCCCCTCAGTGTGGGCCTAGGCCAGACACGCCAGGGCCCTGGGTCTCACACGGGCCCCACGGTGATGGGGCTTGTGTCACCCAGCCCCTCTGATGATATTGCACCACACACACACACACACACACACACGCACAGTTCCTCTATGCCTTTACTGAATATTCCTAGTTTTGGCGCTTATTCAGCGGCAGGGTAAAACGGAAATAAAGTGGCGAAAAGCAGGCAGTGAAAGTGCTTCCTTGCCGTCAGAGTTGGGAATCAAATTCAGTGCGCCGCAAGTACAGCTTCATTTTCATACAAATGTTTCTTTGCCTCCTTACCCAACAAGTAATGAACTTTAGGCTCGCTGAAGCGGTTTTATATAGTGGCACTGATCACCTATTGAGTGGATGCAACTGAAGTCCCTAATGGTGATGGCCTAGCAGTAGGGGTTTAAATATGCCTTCTCCACCCAGCAGGCTCA
Source organism: Conger conger (assembly GCF_963514075.1). Taxonomy (NCBI): domain Eukaryota; kingdom Metazoa; phylum Chordata; class Actinopteri; order Anguilliformes; family Congridae; genus Conger; species Conger conger. The sequence continues at coordinate 17,699,060 of NC_083777.1, read as the reverse complement.
GTTCTGATTGAAATAGCACCATGCAGATCCCATTACAGCAACACCCTGCCCAAACAGACCGAAGAGTAGAGGGACCCACTGGAAATCTGTGCCTATCCTTTTCCCGTTTTCAGGAATTCCGGGATCCGGGCAAATGTCTGCCGCCATTCCGCCTTGGCTCACTGGGAGGATGAAGGGAGGAAGAGAGAACAGGAATAAAGGTTTACACCATTAGGCTATACCACTCATTTTAAAGTAAAGACAAGATATTTCTGAACTATATTATACTATACTACATTGATTCAATTAAGTTAACCATTTGTACTGTAAACTAAAGTCTACTAGCCAGTGAAATGCAACAAAAATAAGTTCAGAATAAAAAAAATAATAATCTATTTATTTACAGTACTGTGCATCAAGACAAAGATCAATAACTTATACGATGACAAAAAGACACAGGGAATACGTTTAAAGGTTGTGTTGAGCCTTGCTTACTCTCATCAAAAGACAGGGAGCTAGTACAGAGCTGCAGTATTGACATGGAGACATTACACCCACAGACAAGAATGATGAAAAGAAAAGAGTAAGGTAGCCAACTGCACACACAAACAGAGGAGCAATAAATCCTCATTTCATGTCAATGAAAGGTTACAAGAAACTTTGTGTTGGTGCTATTAATGCAAAACGCTATGAAGAATTCTGAACAACTCCACCACTGACTTATAGTTTCTGTTGAAATGCTGGTTGCAGATTCAGATATGTTCACATAATCACCAAACCATTTCTCACAATTATCCAATCATTTTGTATCGCAGCGTGCTGTGAAAACCTTTCATTTAAATCACGACAAGACATACATACATTGCCAGCGAAGGGCTACTGCTTTGCTCAATCACTGCAAATGTTTCTGGAGTTTAAAAACCAAGATGTTGTGCATATATTTTCTTTCATCTTTATTTCTCCTCATGTCTCTGTACTGTTCCATTTCCTGTTTATGTTCCACAAATCCCTCTGCTTTAAGCACAGTTACATATGTATAATTACCTGGTATAAAAAGAAACACTTTTTTCCACAAACACGCACAATAAAGTTATAAATAGCTGCCATTTATTCCACAACAGCAAAGAAAGATCAGTTAAAATTTAAATGGTAGCAGTCAGTGAACTTTCATTATGACCTTTTTTTTATGGATTACGTTCACAAGGGAAATGCATACTCCGGTACAAAAATGGTGCCTAGTGCGTGTTGACAGGGCTCTGGGCCATTCTGTGAAAGGGACTGAAAAGGTTACAGCTCGGTCTCTGTTCACTGCTCATCTCCGACTGACTGCTGCCCTGACAGCGTGAGTGTGCTTCCTCACCTCCAGCGCACTGGATCATCCTCCTTCACAACAGCTCTCTTCATGCTCTGACAGCTCGCTTTGAGCACAGTCTTTTTCCCTGCTATGAATAATTCCCATGTATGTCGAAGCGCCCGTTCTATATGGACGAACCAGATGGTCAACTCCTGCGGTTCCTCTGTCCCTCTGTCCTCCACACTTCCCTATGACAGTATGTTCCATTGCTATATTACTAGACAAGGCATCCATATCCGTAGTAAATACCTGGGTCGCCTACCTTCATAGATGCATTAAATTCCAATGTTTTATCTCTAACGGTAGGGGGACAGAACAACACTGTTAAGAATACAGTGCTGAGTATCTGGTGGGTCGGTAGATTATGTGGTTGTGCCCTGCTGGTGAAAAGCCTTTTAGAACCTCCCCCTTTTGCTGTCTGCACATTTTATGTACAGCTCGATAATGCTGCTTCCATTAATAAAGCATGCTCACTCTCATTTTTACGCCTGGAAACCCAGTGATGCCATTGCACCAATCTGAAACAGGCACGCATGGCTTAGAGGTTTTGAATTAAATGGGAAAAGACACCACAATTCATCTTATTTTAAGGCACTTTTTAAGAACACCCAGAATTAAATCATTGCCCGTTAGCGTGTTTTGAGCTCATTATCTAAGTGGCTTTTCAGCCATGTCTGATTACTTGCTGGTGGTGGGTGTCTCAATAGCCTGTCAGGACAGTGCTCTGAACTGCATCAAATGCTGAAAAACTCTGCAGCGTCTCAAATGTAAAATCAATCCATCGGGATTTTTCAAAATAAGAACATAAAATAATAAAATGAACCCTGGCCAAACATAACAGTCCATTTTCAATTCAGGACTCTTAGATACTCTTAGTACAGTGCTTCTTCAGACATTTTGACCTAACTGAAAATGAACAGAGTGAGGACGTACATTTCAAACTGGGGTTAGAGAACAGGTTCAGTGTGTGTGTGGTACTTGTGGCCATCACACAGTGTGCGTTTGATCAGCTGTGGTGTCCTCCTTTTTGATGTGTTCATCAGAGGTTATCCTCTATCACTGTTAATAACAGTTTCAAAATGGATTCGCCATGATCAAAGTGCAAGACTTTTTAGTCTCCCCTGAAGTCACTCTCGTTTCTACAAGAATTTTGTGTCATCTATTTGAATATGAAATGAATCTCGACTACTAAAGGCTGCGTTCATTTATAAAGGTCACTGTAGCATCATTCATTCATTCATTCATTCATTATCCTAACCCGCCTATCCTGAACAGGATCACAGGGGGGCTGGAGCCTATCCCAGCATACATTGGGCGAAAGGCAGGAATACACCCTGGACAGGTTGCCAGTCCATCGCAGGGCACACACACCATTCACTCACACACTCATACCTACGGGCAATTTAGATTCTCCAATCAGCCAAACCTTGTCTTTGGATTGTGGGAGGAAACCGGAGTACCTGGAGGAAACCCACGCAAACACGGGGAGAACATGCAAACTCCACACAGAGAGGCCCCGGCCGACGGGGATTCGAACCCAGGACCTCGAACCCAGGACCTCCTTGCTGTGAGGTGGCAGTGCTACCCACTGCACCATCCGTTCCGCCCCTGCTGCTGCATGCTTTCAGAAAATACTTCTTCATCCTTGGATTTGTCATCTACGTTACATAAATTCCAACATGATGCTATTTGTTATGAGGGTTAGCTTATCATACTACACAATTCCTTGACTTCAAGATAAATACATACTTAAACCAATTATCTTTTTTAACCTTGTGTTAGACTTATGTCTAAACGAATTGTGGAACCAACTGATGCCAAAAGCAACGGAATAGCTATTGATTTTCAGCCAAGCAATGCTAGGGACTACCTTTAGGTACTCAGGGTACATGATTTGAAAGTTGTATCAGCAGAGGCACATTGATAGTTTATGATTGTATTTTAATATATGACACTGCTCTGCATAATTTGATTTCATACAAACCCAGTGCACTGTTCACCCTGACATGCCCTTGTACCATATTTTAGAAAGCTTGAAGCTTTTCAGCATTTATCAACTCATTTTACCAACCAGAGGAGATGGGAAAGGAGAAAGCGACTAAGAGAAGCAGGCTAGAGATAGTGTGAACTCTTCACTTATCTGACATAGTTAAGGTTCATAGTAAGACAGAGAGATCAGAAGAAAATTGAATCGATGCAAAAGTAGATACATGCAAGGCAATAAAATCATCCAATGTATTCCAATTCAGCTTTCATTTTGTTTTCTACTAATGTGTTACTAATAAAACATTTTTTATTAGTTTGCTGTCACTTGCAAGCAGTATAAAATCACTGTTTAAGTTAATTATCAAGTGTGTTTAATCTGTTAATGAGTATTTGATATTGTTTGGCTGTCTTTAGGATTGTTGCTAGGATTCAGTGACAGCATACAGCGTTATAACAAGAAAACCCCAAAGGGTCTTTGCAGGGATGTGTCAATACTTACAACTGAAGAAAGAACACAATAACCACTACTATTCACTATTTTGCCTGCATTTAAAGTCTTTTAACACACACACATGCACGCACGCACACAAGCTCACAGACACAGACACAAATCAGCACCCGTTGTGTGTGAATGAATATTTATGGACGTTTGTGTGGGCACAGTTATTGTAAATACTTCCATGATTTATTCGCATGCTATGACCATAATATTTTATTGTGGTAGCACACGTGCCCAGGCATCAACATGGAGGATTTTCTTCCGCAGATATATTTATGTGTAAAATAGAAACAATGTTCACTTTGGGATCCATGCTGGACCCAGGGTGAGTCTTAACCATGTAGTTGTTCTTCAGAATCATTCGTTTACTATGTTTGTTTGCAAGATTAGTTTGACCACCCTATGAGGTGACAGATTCTATTTCCACCAAAGAAATGTAGTTGAAAAAACATGTGAAAAATCAGCAAATGTTTTATTAGACATTTAATATTCACTTGTGTACGGGTGATTATCTGACACTATTGTGTGCATGTCTTTGCACATAAAAAGTCTATAGAAATCCAGACAGAAAGAGAGAGGCACACAATGCTTTTACATCAACAAAATGACAGCTGACAAGAACAGTGATTAATTTCTTCATCATGGCATCTACTACTGCTGCCAATGTTATTTAAAGGAGTGTCAATACTCATAGTAAAGAATAAGGAAACTCTTTGCATATAGATTTCAGAATACATTGCAAATTCAGTAGGTCATTTCAATTCCACCTATAACTCGTATTTTTCCCTTGATATGTATCTTCACTATAATATAAATGTATTATTTAAATTATAATTGTCGCATTGATAAATATCTGAATTATTTAGTATAATTTTGTCAAAATATGTATTTCAATTTCAAGACTGTATCTGCTTGCATAAACAATGCTTTTCCTTCATAGCGATGCCTTGTCTGTCTTGTCTTTTTCATTGTGGATTATGTTATCACAGAATCAACAATAAAGTCAGAGATTAAATAGCAGTAATCCAGTCTATTTCCCCCTAGTGCTGTGGAGTGGAAGAACAGCATTTTCACGGGATTCCTAGACATGTTAGTGTGTCATTTGCCTGTTTTATTGAAGGCTAGCGATCTTAGATGTTGTGTCTGTAATTTCACATAGAAAGCACATACCTGTTTCAACTCAGAAACACTGCATGCAACTACAGGTTTCTGAGGCGCTACATACCCAGGTCTTTGTTCCTTAAAGCTGCATACACCCCATTAAATCACACTACGCATTGGTGGCTGCATACACCCCATTAAATCACACTACACACTGGTGCCTGCAAACACACCATTAAATCACTTTAAACACTGGTGGCTGCATACATCCCATTACATCACTCTACACACTCGTGGCTGCATACATCCCATGAAATCACTCTACACACTGGTGGCTGCATACACCCCATTAAATCACACTACGCATTGGTGGCAGCATACATCCTATTAAATCACTCTACACACTGGTGGCAGCATACACACCATTAAATCACACTACGCATTGGTGGCTGCATACACCCCATTAAATCACTCTACACACTGGTGGCTGCATACACCCCATTAAATCACTCTACACACTGGTGGTTACCAATTAGATATGAAAAGGCAAACAATACACAGAATGGCTTAGTAGCTCCACACTTGAGCAAATGGATGACTCAATATAACCTTTCTTGACCTGAAGTTAAACATGTGGAAGGTATCTGGCTGCAAGCATCCTAAATTATGAAACAGTTTCCTCGTCCCATGTGGGAATCTGAGCTTGTCTCTGTGCAGACTAAAAACCTCTCGGCACTACAGAGCAACCCACAGAAATCCACTGGTCTAGCCCAAGTGATCCAAAGTCAGATTACAGAAATACTTGAAAAACACAAAATGTTCGAAAGTATTTAATTTGAACGTTGACATTCAGCTATTTCTTGAAAATAAGCCTTAATCAATGCCAGCTAAATGTAAAATTGACATTTTAGCAGTGGAGTGTAAACATGGCAAAGAGGTGAAGCTTACAAAGAGTCTGGTTTGTGATGCTAATCCTGATAGAACACAGTTGATGAAGCAAAGAACTGAAATAATTATAAACATAATTAAAATTGCTGTGAGACAAGAAATTCCCTACTCCCATTCCTATTAAGGAAATCATTGTGGCATTATACAGAAATAGTGTTTTATTAAAGGGATCTTTAAAAAACAAAGATGTATTGGACAAACTTTGAAACCACGAAGGCACTCACACAATACAAAAATAAGTTGAAATAATAAATAGGCTTAAATTTATTTTAAGATTATATACTGAACCCACTTTACAAATATTACTCCAACTGTCAACTTTGTCCTGCCATGTAAAACAAGGATCAAATTGTCAGCCTAAGTGGCTGATTTTCTAATAAGGTTTTTTTAAGGGGCAAAACATAGCCAATCAGTGAATATGTGTCGATACTACATCAGGTCGATACTAAAAATGAATACATTAAATTGTGTTCACACAACAGCAGGCTTCCATAAGCAATATAGATAGAATGACGCTAGTCTCCGATGCTATCCATGATGTGATTTCGTCTATGGACTGGAACTGGAGACTACCTCCGGGGGGAAATGACTGAGACGGAGATATTTCAGAGGAACGCTGTGGGTTTGTGCACTCTGTGTCCTGTGCTGTGGGGTTCAGCCATGAATGTGGTCAGGAGATTCAAATTTGGCAAACTGGAAAGGGAATTGGACATACACAGCTCTGCATTGGGCGCCAACTTATTCATAAAAATACATGTAAAAATTTTACAAATTAAAAAAAGAAAACAGAAAGGGAGGGAAAGGAATCTGGGCTGGAAGCACTTGCTGCTTTGACACACTGATTTTATCAGGCCTCACTTTATGCCTACTGGCCAGAGAGTACTGAGATGAAAGCACAGAGCACATCCAAACTCCAGTCAGTTGTGCAGAACTAAATGCCTATTTATTTTTTATTTCTTTTGCAATTTACATTCCTTTTAAAAGTCTGATGATCCACTGTTTAATCCGGGGGGAAATCTAGCTTTTGCTACGCTGTACCTCACTTTTTATTTTACAAAATAAAATCTATATTTTTGTTGGGGGGGTGTGACAGGCCATAAATATTGCTGGGGGGGGTGGGCTCAGATTTTTCCCACAGGCCACCAATTGCCAACCCTGGGCCAATACCTTTCCAAATGACCCCAGAAAGAGATGACTTTCCTCAGTCACACCAGCGGTCAAAACACACAGCTCTATTTTAAATTAGGCGTAACGTTTTTTTTTCTTCCAGCAGCAACTTCAGATATTTTATTATATTTTTGATATACTGTTGATAAACACACTCGCACAATTGCACACAAGGGCACAGTAAGCCAGGATCCAGTAATATGTAACCTTATCACACACAACATGCTGCGGTAGCCTTATTAAGAGGCCCTGCGCAGACAGTAAATAGAGCTGAAATGATACTTACATGCCGTGTTTTTGTGGTTTGTGTCCTTGCTCTGAAGCATTTTAACCCCTCGGGATTTCAGCTCAATGGCCTTTTTCACTGTCGGGAAAGACAGGAAATTGGGTTATGGTACATTCCTGTAACAAGACGAAGGCTGAGGGCAAGGCTGTAGCATATTGTGATCAACCATACTGGCTGTTGGTGCCCCAACAGTGGATGGAGGTGTATCCCTGCCATGGTGTATGAGAGAAAGTGTCAAATAAAATGGATTTTCTCCCTTTTTTCCCAATAATATTAATAATATGATATACTATATGGTACTTCCACATCTGATTTCAACCTAGAGGCTAAGTCCAGAATGCTGCCAATGCACAGCCATTTTCAATTGTGAAACTATACTTATGAACCAACAAAAATGTCCATTAGCAATGAAGACCCCATTCACAATGACTCTAAATAAATGAATAAATAGCTAAAAAAAAAAACACCCAGCCTCATCCCAACATGGCTTTTTCCTTCAATTACATTTCATAATGGCTGCAACATTATTTTTCCCAGTCTGTATGATCTGTGATCAGTTCTGCCTACCAGTCCTTTACCATTGTGAGCTAGACAACTTGGACCAGTCCACACCAACACCAGCCAGCCAGATCCCGCTAAAGGGAGAACTTACTCATCTTATCAACCTCTGTGCTTTGATATTCAATAGTAAGTAATAATGTACAAACCAATGGAGAAAAAAAAAGCAGATTATAATGCTGTTGTATTAATATGCCTTTTTATGTTATTTTGTGAAAAGATGATTATGTATTTATTTAGAGGATATGTATTCTCTCACAACTCCTGCTGCCCCTCACAGATCCACACCCCTGTACCCTGCCCCGCAGCACAGATATCAGCATTCCTTTTCATGTCGGCACAACAACCGCAGTCCAGCTATTATTTATTATTTATTTTCTCCTTCATGTAGCCTGAAGCAGTGTGGCTAAGACGCGACCCGGGCATCGCATGCATGTACACTGGACACATGTCCGAAATGTCAGCACAGGTACTGGAAAGACAGGGAAACAAAGAGAAGAGAAAGACTAAAGACTAAAGCAAACACCGCAGCACTGAAAGAGTGTGCTGGTGTCTCTGAATAGAGCCTGATTACACGTGGCTCCAATCCCAGCAGCCACTGCTGCAGACTTACAGCCTAACACTTATGTTGGCTGGAGCCAGTGCGGCTTTCAAACCCTACAGAACCCCACGTATAATTTAATCAAGGGTATTTTTGTTATGTGTAGAGACAACTGAGACGCAAAGGTGAAACATCCTTCTTTAGAGATTCCACCATCTCCCCCATCATATGACTAAATCTGACTACTCCTTATGCTGAAAAATGTTTTTCGATATGACAGTACTGTACCTAAAATTTTTCATATCTTCTGTTCAAGCATCCGCATACATTGGGAGGTACTGCTATGTAGTATATATTTATAGCTCTGGTATGAAAATATAACAGAATACTGTTTATTCATGAGCACAGTAATGAGAACAGTCTGTGCTTATTGAGACAAAGTCCTGCATTGGTGGAAGGCACGCTTTTAATCAGAGTACTTTTAATTATTAGTGAGGTGGGTGTTCCGGGACCGGTCTGGTTTTGATGGATTGTTTGACTGTTGGATAGATTTCAAGTGAAAAAGTCAATTCCAGGCAGAGGCGGATATTGACATTAAATGGCATTTGAGACATCTCAATAACTGACACTAAAGCATACAATATTCTTCATATAATCTGTTACATTTAAAATATTCACTTGTCTTTGCATTTGTGTTAAACGATTCACAAAACTGGTCCAGACCATTTGGCAACGAAAGAAAATGATCAAACAAGTCACTCATAGTGAGACTTGCACTCCAATCTAGTTTATTACATTTAAATAAGGACAATAAGTATTGTGTGTACCCTTCACCTTTAAAACATCAATCAGGAAAAAGCATGCCGTGTAAAGAATGAAAATCCAATAGTACAGCATGGAAAGCACAGAGATAATACATTGTAAAAAATAATTGGCTAACCACAATGTATTATTTGGATATGCTAATGCTATGGCTATCAATGGCTATGTGTTTATTCAAGTGATTAATTTAAATTTGAGTTTGTTTACTCTTAAACATCCTCATTTAAAGTGTTATAATGCTCGTTATAGCTGTATATAGTGTAATTAAAATGGTAATTTATTAATAGTGTGATGATATGCGATTTGCAATCAATCAGTTGACAGTCCAAGTTTGATTGATCTGTGACACTACAGTCAGCATGAGCAAATGCCCCTTCCTGTGCACTTTGATGTGCAATACTTTAATTTGAAATATGAAGACTTTTAATAAAATGTAGAAAATGAATATATCACTTCAGTGCAGTGGCAATACATCCATCATATTCACGTTGTATTAATCAAACCTGTTGAGTTAAAACTGAAATTTGTTGGATTTTGAGTATGGTGTGTGTGTGTAGGACAAAACTGTGCTAAAGAAGGGCATGTGGCTATAATATCTGGAATAGTACATCAAAATGCTTCAAAATAGCTAGCAAAAAAGTTTTAAAACCTGGGGTCAAGTTTTATGTTGAATCTTATGAGAAAAATGTTACACAATATTGTCATGATGAAAATAAATAAACACTTATTGCCATAGAACTGTACTGTTGTTATCAGACATCATTCAGAGGAATTGAGTAGCCCATAGAATGGGGCTTGTTTTGATCTCTGAGGGTAAAAGCAAGGCAGAAGAAAAGGCAAAATGTCATACTTTAGCTCTGCTGCAATGCCTCCTGCATTACTGCGGAGAGCTTTTACATCTGCTCAGAGACCCCCGAACCAAGACACACTAACCCTTTACCTTGATACTGGGCACTAAATCCTTTCCTTCGGTGGTTGCTGTCAGATGTGAAATGCAGTCGGAGCCAGTTCTTGCTGCTGATGACGGGGGAAGGCAGATTCATACCAGTCAGCCTGCAGGGAGAGAAAGAGTCTCATTTCAGGGGTGCAATCTCACACCACAATCTAAAGGGCACTTACCAAGGGCTAGCCAGCCAAGGCAGGCTCATGAAAAATTAGAGGAACGATGGAATCGAACGTTGAGAAGCAGCTTTAGGACGTTACAGACGTCACATATAGGACATCCGCATATATTTCTGATGAACAAATGGCTTTTTGCTAAATAAATAAATACATTAATAAATACTGTTAAGATGGGAGGTCAGGATTGTGTGGTTTGGGTTGTGCAGCATGTACTGTGCTGTAATCCTGTGCACAATAGCCCTACATTTTCAATATGAACAGATAACCGTAGTCTTGCATGTTTACTAATAAGCTAAAATATCCCCGTAGCTTCACTCTGTGAATGGAATTATCATAGATAATTTTCATAAGATTGACATGCTTTCTGTAGCTAGTTCTGGCTAACACATGCGCTAAAAAATGTACCTTACTGCACAAAAGTTACTAAAAATACAATTCAAAGTGCAAGAAAAGTGATTCACAAGGCTTTCTCTAAAATATTTATCTCACGGCTCATGAAAGCGCATGATATGGAGGCTAGGTCTATAAAGCATTCCTACAAGAATAAATGTCAATAGGAGTTTCCAACGCTTTACGGGCTGACATCTATGTTATTGTATTAAACTCTTCAGGAGGTGGGTTATTTGCCAGTTCTTTTAAAATAATACACTGATTCTGCAAGGTGAAGACCCTCTGTTGTCAAGTTAGCAACAGACAATAGTTTTTGTACTGAATGTGTTCACAGAGCTCAGGCAGCAAAAGGCATTCACATTAAACCTGAAGGAAAAACAAAATATCCAAAACTTCAGTCATCTGTCTCTGTGGAGGGCTGGCTACTAATGTTAAAAGAGATGTGGCTTAAATCCTTGAGTTTAAACAATTCACCAAGAAGAGATGTTTTATTCTTTTCTTGTCTTTATACTCTCCTTTATTTTTCAGATAAAGTAAGGACTGGTGACAGGCCCTCCCCGCAACTCGAGCTTAAACTGCGGGCCTTGTTCTTGTAAAGTGCTTGAGTCTTGGGGTATTGGTGACGAAGCAGGGTGCAGGTGACCATGACGCAGGGGGAGCCATCACTGGCTATGATGTCACCCATAGAGGGAGAGTTTTGGTGGGGGACATTGCCCCCCTCCCCCTCCCCCCGAGGCTGCCGCAGGTCTGTCTGTATTGGCTGTGCATGAATTGTACGGCTGCATCACAAGGCTTGTGCAGCTTGGCTGCTGAATTAAAGAGGGAGGCGAAACACCAGCTGTCAGCTCTCACTTCAGAGAAGACTGCGGAGAGCCCAGCCTCGCCAATGCCGCTGTGCATTCCAAACTGATAGCAAAGAGAAATCAAATCATGGAAGAAAACAAACACAAAAAGTACTGGGGAATCGTATGAAATCTCCTCTGAAATCTGAAGACAATAGACCAACTGTAGGAGGGTGATGATGCTGCTTCTTTTTGATTGATTTTATGAAGTTGTTTAATTTTGTATGGTTTTAGTTATGGCAAAGTAAAAATCTGTAACAGGCACTCCTATTGGCTTTAGCTGTTCGCTTTAGCTGTTCAATTTAGCTGTTCACTTTAGCTGTTCGCTTTAGCTAGCTGAAACAAACCGTTTCCTGGGTTTAATCCACTCAATCCATGCTAATCCATATCACACAAAACGAGTCATGAAGCAAAAGTGAAATTGTACACAAAACTTTTCCAAACTACTAGTGCTCATATATCACCAGTTCCTTAAGAATGCGTATGATTTGTCCTGATCCATCTCGCTCACTGTAGACTGATCAATGTATGCCTTTGTTCTGGGCGAAGCAGTGCCCTCAGGAAACTCTGATTTGATTCTTCCATGAATGGCACTTCCCTCCCTGATCTCCCCAGGTGACGTGATCACTCCAGAGACCCTGTTCAGTCTTCAATGCTTCAGTTTGCGTCATTTTATTTTCAAAAGGATCACAAAAGACCCCCGGTCCACTTCCTCTGAAAGGGCCAGGCTGAAGGCAGCTGCTGTGTCTCTTCAGGTCCATGATGTCCTTGTCTCCAGAGGGCAGAGGAAGGCTCAGGAAGGCTCAGAACGCCTGTCTTGGTAGGGGAGAGATGGGCCTTGAGGGGGATGGGGGAGTTGGTGGGTGATGAGAATGCTCCATATGCTGGTATTCCAGCCACCAAAATGCACACAATTGTCTTTCACACATGCACAAGCCTGTCTTTACATGTCAACACTTGTTGGTGGATTACGAAAACAGGCATGGTGGGTTCCAGTGTACCCCAACACTGCCACACAAGAACGCTGCACAGCAGAACTGGCTCGTTGAAGTAAAAAAATCCCACAGGATACTAGCACACATTCTTAATCCCATTCAGGCCAGGTACACATGGGTTACAGTATTAATACTAGCACACGTTCTTAATCCCATTCAGGCCAGGTACACATGGGTTACAGTACTAATACTAGTACACCCTATTCATACTATTCAGGCTGGTACACAGGGGTTACAATATGAATACAGGCTGTTACAGTATTAGCTGGAATTAATAATTAGTTAAAATATGTAGTTGTTGCCACTGCAAAATAATGTGACTTAGAGACAGCTGTTTAAAGCCAAAGACGGCGGTACAATAACATGCTGTCATCAACTCCAGCTTCCAGCCCAAAAGGCCTCTTAAACCAAGTGCATAAAACGGATGAGAAACTGTTCCCATAAACTGCATCCTGGTCTCCAGCAAACTCCTATTAAATGTATGCAGCTTTTCCTAAAAAAGGAGGCATTAATAAAAATGATATATTTGTATAAAGGAAGGAAAAGTTAACTCAAATCGAGTTAGAATAAAGGGCTGGTTAAACATCCTCAAAGGATGTTCAATCCCGGCTCCTTCCGACAGACACCCACCCCTCTGCTGTATCTCCAGGCCAATACACCCCCCACCCCCCCACCCCCAAATGTTCTTGGACAAGGCTGTCTCCATTCTTTGACAATCCATTTTTCCGGACAATTCCATTTGAATCCTTTCCTGTAGCCCCTGATTACTGTTTAGATCCTGGACTTTGCCAATCCATATTTCTGTGACACTACAGTGTAGTATTTTCATTTTTCAGGCATGAATGCAATTTCTTTCTCTCCATTAGTTTTTTTGGTCTCCTTCGACAGCTGCAATCTCTCCTTCCCCAGCTGCTATCAGATGTACTTTGCGACTGCATTGTATGCGTGAAACAGTCCAACAAATGTTTTTCTTTTTTTATATTAATTGACTTCATCAACAAAGGTGTGTATTTTAATGAATATATTTACTGGCAAACACAACTATGGTATATCAAATTGTATTGGTTCAACTAATTAAATTCTGTAATACGTTATTGACTTTAAATCTCATAAGCATGGTAGAATATATTGGCCTTTAGATTGTAGTCTGTTTACCTGTAAGGGAATTCTATGGCAAAATATTTTAAATGTAAATGAAATGTCTTTGATAAGCCTGAAAAATGATTGTTTGCACACTACATGTTTAACTTAGCTACTAAGGGTATTTATGGTTATACACATCCATTCACAATGTAATGCTAACAAACTCTAATTGAATTTGATACAATTAACTAAATACAGAGTCAGTTTAGTTGTGTTTTGTTGTTTTGGACGTGTGTGCATTTACAGAGGTCATTTCAAAAACTAAACTTTGCTCTCATAATACTAGATACTAGATGCAGTGTTTTAATGCTTTCCTGAAGATTTTGGACTATACTTATACTTTTCTGAACATTGGGGGGAAAAAACATAGCAAGGGCAAGTTGTTATGTGACTGGTGTGTGTGGTTTCCTATGTGTGGCAGTGACTGGTGTTTGTAGCGATTGAGGCAGGGGGATATGATTATTTTACGCTTGTTGTTCTATGATAGCTTCTCAGCAGGAGATGCACAAACATGACAAGAAGGCCCGATGAGGGGCGAATGTTCCCCGTGCACTCGCCGAACGGAGACTAATCTCCCGTATTACGATACGCCCCATCTTACAGCCGATCAACGACGCGTATCCAAGCGCCCATCTCCTCGTACACCTGGAGTATACTCAGGCTCCATGTCTGGCGTTCCTTTAAAATTCTCCCTTTAGGAGAAGAGACCGGCTGTAAGACAAGAATGGAGACGTCCTCCTTTTCATCTTTTTATTACAGTCATTTTTCAAATAATATGGCGCAGGGTGAAATATAATACGAAAGCTTATGATGCAGTATGCTTGCCTTTATCAGTCGGAAGGTCTGTACACTGAAACGCAGTTTAATTTCTCGAAACGTCCCCACATCAGAGAGATGTTGTTTGCTGATGACCCTTTGAGGGATTAAATGTGAAAATTTAGCAGAATTTCCTCAAAAAGAAGTTTGTTTTCACAATAATCAGTCGATTTTAATTTGCTTGAAATGTAGATATTATAAGCATTTAAATTCCACTGGAGAATCAAAGCACACAGCAGGTGATAGATAAAAAAATTACTTTTGTTTCTACGGCAGATCATGCTTAGATTGGAATTCAGTGTTTCTCTAATCTTTAACGTTAAAATAAAACATTTATATATGATGCATATCCAGATCTGTTTTATAGGATATTTTATCATCTTATATCTTATCATCGAAGTGATTAGTTTCATCTGTGGGACTGACAAAGTATTGACAGGTAAACAAATCTCTGCAAGCTTTAACTATGGACATAAACTCAATAGCATTATGTGTTGGTGTAGGGGCTTTCTTCCCTATTTCAATGGATTCAAGTAAAGATTTTCAGCTTGAATTATGTCTGTTGCATCAAGGCACAAAGCTGTGGTCTATTCAAGCAAGTTAATCTCCAGAGTGCATGAAATCAGCCATGTTTGCCAAAAGACTAGGTTATATTGTCACTTGAGAGAAAGATGTTAAAGGTATTGTAAATATCATGACATTTATTTTAACAGCAATGATACACTCTGGCATTGGTAATCCCACTAGATATACAGAGGTATGAAACCAGGCGGTAAAGAGCATATCCAGAAATATGCTGATCTTGTACAGTTGACTCATGTGGAGTCCAGCATGCGCTCTACTCATCAATATTTTTCTACAACCCACAGATATTTCACACATTTATATAACTTCACCATCACCTACGGGTTACTTCCCTAACCTAAGATACAGTATTCATTCTTTAAATTATAGATTTTTTTAAAATTGCTGCGTGCCTTTCTGTATTCTCCATCAGCTGTCTAGAGCTAAAAAGGCAGGTTAAAGGTACTGAGCATATTCACGTGTGCACAATATTATGATCAATTCCGACACTGTGATTAAATAATGCTGCTATTACAGTAATCCATTTACAAGTATCTGCAAAAGGACAATACAAACCATTTGCCATTTTACCACCTGCCTGCTCAGCCAAGGTGAAAGGCAGTTTCAGTGGAACGTTTGCTCAGTTTGTCTTTAAATCACACAAGTAGGTAAAATACACACATTGCATTCATGTTCACTGTTTTTTTCTCATGCATAATTTTATTTCCTGCATTCATTTTTGTTTTTAATTGTTTGTGGCAGTTCTCATAAACACTGTGATCCAACAAATGTTCAAACGTCATTGCTGGAAGGTTTTCTTCATTTTCTCTTCAGTTTTTGCATCAGATTAATACCAGATGAATTCCTGTCGGGCTTTTAGGCAGGTAACAAAACAACAACTGGTCACATGGATGGCCAACAAAAGCCAAATGCTAGCCCCAGTTGTTCCAAGTGTCCAGCTTAGAACAAGGCAAATGAAAAGTCAGTCCATTCCAAAGATACATTTCTATGTAAACTGATTAAGAATATATTGTTTATTTACTGTAAACAATAGACAATGAAACTTCTCAACATTCCTTTAACAATATGTTCCATGAATTAAACCAGAGTGTTGGTGTTAAAAAAATAGGGCCTGTTGAGATTTTAATCACAGTGATATTGTTTTTGCTCTTGGTCTCGGACTTATATTTACAAACAGCCCCACGCTTCTAACCTTTTTTATGCACTTGTAAGTTGTTCTACATAAGAGCAGCAGTTGAATACCTAAATGTGCAAATGTTTACTTATTAGTGTATTTGTGTGGGATGATCTACATGGCACTTAGAGGCCTTTTACACACAAACCGTTTTTGATTAACTGCTGCTTACCATATCCGCAGATTGTAAACCCCGAATGTTATTTATCATTTGGACAGTTCTGAACTTTATTTTACTATTGTCTTTTATTTTCACACTTGAAATTCAGTGCACTGAGGTTTTGGTCATTTTCATTTTATAGATGACTGTTTGGCTGATACTTGCTCGGTAATATGTGTGTATCTCTGATTTTGGAGGTATAAATATACACATTATATTTAATTACAATCACTTGTTATGCTCTTATCTAGAAAAAACTTTTTAAAAGAAAATCAGTTTTAAGTGCGATAAAGATTTTTCCATCGAGTGCTCCAGGTGGTAACTTGGCTAAAATATCTCACTTTTTACATGGCACTCAGCTTGGCCAAACTAAGTTCATAAAGTCTTTCCACAGCCCTCTACACATGCATGCATTGCAGAGCATGACTCCAGAATATTCTGTAACAAAACCATTCACTGACTGACACAATTGGAAAGGAATTGTGCCCATGACAGAATATCAAGCAGTCACCTTTAAGGCCTCTGAGAGGGCACGTTATCCATGGAAACGGGAACAAAATCTGAGAGACAGAGGCCCGGAGAAATGGTAAATGCGGGGTTTGTCAGGAAGAAAACATTGCACTTACACACATCTCTCATTCCTCAACCCCGGCGTGCATATCAATGACACGTCCACTGCAGCATTATGCACACAGATAATGAACCGATTGTAAGGATATGCACTTTCGGCGCATACAATTACAACAATCAACCTGTCAAGAGTAAAGCCAATACAGTGGCATGACATTTTTCCTTCAAGGGATGGGTGGGTTCTAATTTTCACCGTCAGTGTAAAAACTCTCTGCTAGACAGGTCTGCTGTTTCCATATAAATCTCATCATTTTGACCATTATAAGACAACATGTATATTAAAATTCATTTATATTCACTATTTCCGCATTGCCTGGTGCTTTTCTATTTGTATCCAATCAGCAATAAGTGCTACATGTTTCCGCCCCCATTATTAACGTGTGGCTGAGTGTGCATTGACATGCAATAACGGCACAGAACATGCAACTCCATTTAGCTCTGAGGAGCAAGCAAACACAAGGCACAGCAGACAGAAACTCCACCCCAGGGTGCGTTGGAATTCATCCAAACGTGTACAGGTGACCATCTGAATTGCATCAAAAATCACTCAACGGTTTAAAAACCTGATACCGAAGGTTGCCCCAACCTCCAGAAATCTGTGGGAGGCTGGCAGGAACACTTAGAGTGCACTCACTCCCTTGATTTCCAACTGCAAAACAAACCAGTTCTGAAGCATGACACAAACCAGCGTGCGCGCAAACCTGTTAGCAATTTAGTATGGCACTCAGGTTGATGTGTAAGATAGCAAGCCAACAATTACAGGATATGCTCTGTGGACAGAATAAAGTTCCCACCCAAATACATTTATTCTGTAAATATGGAACATGGGAGAGATACCCAATACCAATAATGCATCTAAAACATGTTATTTTCAGATATATTACAGTATAACTAGACATATGAGAAGGAAATGCACATATATTCAAAAGTATATATTTAAAAGTAATATTATGTCCGCTTTTTTAAAATATATGTATGAATCCCCTTTCTGGAATGTCCCATGGTTTGGTGTCAGATACTGATATTTTGATCATTGGTTGTGTGCCTCTTATGTTTAGTTTTCATATGTGCACATTGGTTATCGATATAGCACAGTGCATCAGAGTTTGAGTTAAGGGATTGTCTGGGTGGGTGGAAATGTAATAATTTTACTCCAGATTTGCACAGCGCTGAACTGATTTATTGAGTCTTTTTTAGACCACAAACCACAAAATTACCAAAGTGGGTTGCGGTGACAAATATGAAACTAGCGCT
Source organism: Conger conger (assembly GCF_963514075.1). Lineage (NCBI taxonomy): Eukaryota > Metazoa > Chordata > Actinopteri > Anguilliformes > Congridae > Conger > Conger conger. The sequence continues at coordinate 17,680,708 of NC_083777.1, read as the reverse complement.
GGACAAAATGAGAAATTCCACTAGCATCTACTCTATTGTAGGTGCATTTGCATGACTGATATATGGATAGATAGATGCAGGAGATCATTGCATTTTATATATTTTCTAGACACTCAAAGCACTATATAAAACAATGAGGAGGAAACTTGCCTCAACCACCACCAATGTGTAAACTCCCACCTGGGTGATGCATGGCTGCCATTTTGCGCCAGAATGCTCACCACACACCAGCTGAGGTGGAGGGGAGAGAACAATGTTTTTGCTAATTGATTCAGGGGATGATTATGTGGTAGGTTGAAAGAGTAAGGTTGGGGCTTTAGCCAGGACGCCGGGGAACCCCTTGCACTTCGCGAGGAGTGCCATGGGATCTTTAATGACCCCAGTGAGCTAGGACCTCAGTTTAATGCAGCACTACTAAACTCTGTGTCCTGCGGGCCACAGTGTCTGCTAGCATTTGCTTCTACTGTACGCTACACCAAATTATTTTCACAAATTAATTGTTTGGGTAATAAGTTAATTAGTGAAATCAGGTAGGAGCAAATACCTGCAGACACTGTTGCCCGCAGGACGTGGAGTTAAGTAGTGGTGGTCTAATGTCTCATCTGAAAGACAGCGTCTCCCATAGCACAGTCTCCCCGATCACTGCACTGGGGCATTGGGGATAATTTGACCGGAGGGAAGATTGCCCCCCTACTGGCCGACCAACACCACTTCCAGCAGCAACTTAGACATAGGTCACCCATCCAAGTACTACCCAAGCCCACACCTGCTTAACATCCAGCAGGAGCATGGTGATACGGCTGCTATATAACACGAAAGCAGAACAGATCTCACGTTCTTCAAATGGGGAGCCCTGTTTGTCAAACAAAATCTGTATATGAACCAACAGATAATGAGCACAGATTACTTCGGGCTTGAGACAAACATACTGTAGATAGCTCTTATGACCAGATTAATGTGTTTTCCTCTGCTGGATGACTTACTGTAGTGGAGATATGACAGATGCGTCACACTCAAAATAAGGAGTGTCCCGCTGAATTCTGACTGATGCGTACCCTGGCTGGAGACTCTCATGCAGGCTTCTCCTCCTGCTTTGTGCATGCAGTCTTTGCTGGCACTTAAAGGCGGAGCAGACAGGGCGATCAGCCAGCATATGGAATTACAGCTCAATAGATGTTACAGCTCAACGCACGACAATGGGTCCGCGCGCAATACTGACAAAATTGATTCAACCAATGTAATTTTATGGCGGTTTAGAGTTTTATGTTCAAATGATAGTACAAAGAGAAGCTAAAATGGAATACATTTTGAATGTCACCAGTTGTTGAACTGTAGGCAATGAATGCATTGAATTTCTGCCCCATTTCATTAAAAGGTAGAATCCAATCTGTTAGTTTACAAAATGTATTTTTTAATGGACACAGTCACCTTAACATAAGTCAGCCCAAAAAATGTTCAGGGCTACTTTCTGTTAGCACCACTGCAGGGAATTTTGTGCTATGCCCCTTTTATCACCATTTTGTTTACAGCAAAATTAACATGGCATGCACTTTTTCACAGGGATAGATTGCAAATGAGTAAGGGCAGGATTTATTGCTTAATTCATCCAACACATAATGTGCATGCTGTTTAATACAAAGCTTTTTGAAAATACATATTGCTTGGGATCTTTTTAAAAGTAAAATCGCTCAAGTCTTGCAGCACTGCATACTGAGATAAATACAGGAAAAAGGAATGCAAAGGGAACTCAAATTCATATTTTCCATGTGTGGGTTGTGGCTATAGCACAGATGAGATAATTTAATTATATTCAGTACAACTTAGCACAGGCCACCCATTTTCAGAGTTAAATGATTGTATCTCTCAAGTGCCAAAACACATATTTCTCATGTGCTTAAGTCTTAAGCTGGGGATGCAGAAAGCTCCTCGAGCCGATATAGGGCTCTCTGTGAAGAAGGGAGAGACGAAAGATTACAATGTGAAGTGGAGACAGAATTTCGACGGCAAAACAAATAAAAGTTTACAAGGAGTAACAAACTGCATTCACAAAATCTTGAACACTGTCGTTTCCAGACATGATATCAAACAGTAAAAGTGTTGCTAAGCAATTAGCAAACATAAAATGAAGTGCAGAAAACATTTTGAAAGAGTGCTTTACAGCTGTGACACTATCCCTTGCATGATGTGTGACTGAGATAAGATGCATTGCTATGCTCAATAAAGGGAAGTTGAAATAAAAATAGTGTCTATAAATTGAGCAGAAATGACGAGCTGCAGAATGATAATTCTGTTCATTTACTTCAAGAGACTTGGTGCAGCAAATGAGCAACAGTGGGATTGGATTCTGAGTAGGCAAAGATGAAAGAAACGCCACCCCTTTGTTTTGTTAGCTTTGTAGTGGCAACTCTGGGTAAACTGCTGTCATTTGTGTAATTTCATGTTTTAATTTTTTTCTCCCAGTTTCTTTTACTATTTAACTCAATCATGATTTCATCTGGCAGATTCAGGTTTAATCTTCATTTGTGATGATGTGGATAATAACATAATCTACAAGAAAAGCTAATCCTTATAGAAATACATCAAATTAAATAAAAGCTGTAAATAATAAAATAATTAGATTTTATACAGAATCTATGAGTGTCTCCTCAATTTTTGTTCACAGTGCAGTCAGTTAATGTGTTGTGAGTTTGATATAGAAAGTTTGTTTTCCTATTACCTATCATCAACACTTTCTCTGTTGGCAGTAACATTTCCTCAACAAACAGGAGCCAAAGATGGAACATTAAGGAGGGGAAAAAATTAATGGACCAGTTTATTATTTATATGCAAACGAACAATGTGTTAAACATGTCTTACAATCACTAATTATGTTTTGACATAATAACAGCTGCCACACAGTGCATTCCTCTTGTTCTTCAAAGAGAAATTATAACATTAATATGGATGGCCTTGGTTTTCTGACCATTTCTACATACTGTACAGTATCAGTGATTTCTCACTAACTAAATAAGCATGTAATGACATAAGCATGGTCAGGGTATGTTATAAATTACATTTCTATACCTCTAGTTATGCTCATATCATACAATAATCATTTATATAAATAGTAATTCATTAAGAATTATGTCTCTCTGTTTCTCTCCTTTGCTGAAACCCACTGCTATTTATAGGCGTCTGCAAGCCTAATATATCATCACACATATGTATGCAGCACCTGGGGTTAAAATGTATTACCATTTGCATTGTCTGACAGATTTCCCAGCTTTCAACTGATAAAACCTTCCTGTGCCCGTCCTACGAGTATGCACTGTTTGTATTGTGTTTGACAGACTCTCAGTAAGGTGTGACAGTCTTAAGTAAATGAAGCCCTCTGCACACGAGACAAAGTTAATGCGTGCCTTTATATATCTCTTTTTTATTTGTGCCTTTGCGGAGTTATAACTGAAGCAGGGAGGATCTATTTAATAAAGTGTCAGTTCTTTAATGTCCATGATAATGAATTTTGTCCATCTTGATAACCCCAGATATCAATCACGGTAAAGCTATGGAGGTACTGGAATTACAAAAGAAAGAGTTTAAAATGATCTTGGTCAGAAGCAGAATACTGCAGCAGAGGGCTGAGGCAGAGGGAGACTACCCTGTGTTAATTTTTTATGCTGAAATTCAGAAAAGTAAATAAATGGCTATAATTACTATATGCGATCTCTAACATGAAATGGGGACTGGCAATTTGATTGAGGCCAAAACAATGAAGAATTAATAAAGAGCAATAAAAATTTAACATAGAAAATTACACATTTTATAAAAAATGTATTCAATAAAGCCATCATCATCCAGAAATAAAGTAGGTTTTAAAATATTCATGTTGAACTCCGAATGTGCAATACTCAAGGATCTTTCTTGTAATTTCCAATAACGAAGTCCATCATCCTGGATTTTCTGCCAGTTTGAATTTCTCAAAGGTAAATTCAGTTTGTATTTGATAAATATGTGTTGCTAGTAATTATATTCTGCCTTCGTGCTTTTCTGTATGATCTGAAAATTATGCCAATATTGGGTGATTCAGTGACATTTAAATGCTAAAGTTTTGACAGCCTCTCAATTTGGAATGAGCGATCATGTACAGTACATTTATCCTCTGGCAGGGGTGATTTCAGCTGGTCACCCCTATCCTTCCAGACTCTCACTACTCTCAGACGTCACATTCACTCATGAAACTCCCCCTCGTAAGATATGAAACAGCCTTTCAAGTGCTTCTGCAAATTAAATCCTAATGACAAATTAAGGCTCTTCGTCGATGTTCCATTTAAGATCTTGACAAATTTTTACTGAAGATGTAATACAGCAATAAAAAAAGAAAAAAAGAAAACGCAAACGGTAAGCATTGTTAATATCTTAGGGGTGCATTTAAAAAAATACTACAGTACTACAATACCACAGTTCTGAAAATATTCACGTCTTCATATGTGGGCTACATTTGAGTGTAATACACATTACAATAAGCTGCCACTGACAGCTGATATGCTGTCCTGAGCACCTGTGTAGCTATAATGCATCATTATATTTTCCTCCAAGCAATCGCCTGCGCAGATGGTCGTCTTTTCAAAGGTTGCACAGAGGTTACGTGTGAGAAGCAGTGCCTGGCAGATGCATTCATAGTATGCAGAAATGTTGGGCTCATGCACTGCTACAAGCACTAGGTTCAGCAGAAACAGTAATGTGGGGGGCTTGCTATTATTGATGATTATGGAATTCAGTCTGGTCCTCAGCAACTGATAGTGCAGATAATAAGCTGGTTCATTCTCATATCACCATATACTCAGAGAATCTCATAGTTGCGCCTGGCTTTGTTGACACTCTCCACAAAGCCCTGACATTGCTATTAGCCTATTAGCCCATTGCTCTGCCTATTACACTACAGACAATATATTGTGACCTGAAGATGAGAACAAATTATTGATCTGAGAAGGTTGGGGCATTAATCATTTAATTTTATGTCAGCTATTTTGAATTTTGGATATTGTAGCAGTAGCAGTAAGGGTATTATGCAGGGGCGTAGCTCGGATGTGAGGTTTGGGGAGGCTAAGCCCCCTAATTGGAAAACAGTGGCATCTGCGATTGTTAGGGAACAGCATCACGCGAAGTCATGCATATGCCAGACAATGGGTTTTACATGCAACAGCACTGCACTAATTACTTAGAGGTAAACGAGGCATATAACTTCATCATATGGCAACTTATTTGGTTTATACAATGCATACGACAAAACATTTCTGTTCTCAAGCTGTACTATTATCAGCAGGTGTCAAAGTCCACACAGTTTGAACAAATAGTACACTTGCATGAATTTAACTAGACATATTAAGCTATCGATAATGGATTGGTTTGAGCATTCTATTATCTTTCCACAACAGGAGGCTCCGACTGACCACAGTCTAGATCGTCACTGTGCTTCTTTTCGGAAAGAAATGCATCCTCAGGCAAATATGTAGGCTTCCCGACATAAACATAGCCTATGCTACAACAATAAGTGCTACAACCAGGCTTGTATGTTCATTACAAACCACACAACCCATTTCTTATCTGTCGGAGGCTGAAGCAATTTTCAAGGGTTTCTAAACGCACCCTCACCCACCCTATTTATAGTTTTTGAGCCTGAAAGTTATTTTGTGCTTTCAATTTTAGAAACGGTGCATGTGGAATACGTTATCTTTAATCAAAATTGTGTCACTGTTTAGCATGAAGGCTTCGCTAGACAAATCAGAAAGTGGTTGATAGCCACAGCGACAGCAGGCCCAGCTCAACAGGCTATGCTGCCACAGCGGCCAGACCAATCCCCTTGACAAGCACGTCATATACTCATTCATTGGAAGGGCATCAGTGCAGGTCACACAGACGCTTTACCATGGTGGATGTGCAGGTTGGCACCTGCTTAATAAAAAAGCCATCCAACTGTGACAACATGGCCACCTTTTGTGCTGGTCAGAAAAGGACGCCCTGAAGCCTCCCCTAAAACTACGCCACAGGTTTTATGGATATTTTTAAAGTAGCAGGATATGTATGGATCCCCTACAATAATTACACCCACGAGAGATTCTGGTAGTGCACTGAAATGCAATTGGAATAGACCTGCTCTTACAGCTGGCAGATTCTATTAGAATACAAATGTGCCATTAATTTGCACCAACCCTTGCCCCCGAAAGATTGATCCAGCTTCAGTTCAACCTATGTGTGCTAAAACAAGGATGAAAGTAGCAACTTCACTTAACATGTTCTGCCAGTTGCGCTAACAGACTGCATTTAAATCTTGCACTGCCATTTTGTGCCTTGATAATTTGGACTATTATCGAAATATAGTGCCAATGCAAGCAGCTTTCCCAGCACAGAAGCTGAATTGTGAATTCATAAATAACTGCCAATACAGCAAAGCATAAAGGCAAAAATACTCCACATGAGGAATGCCATTCAGAAAATGGAATGTGTATACGAAAGGTTTTATTAATGGCTTCCCATCTAAGTTTGTGCCACAGAAATACATGTGTTTCACTTCTGAAAATAGTTCTCACATTCGTTTTCACCTCAGAAATAATGCATGCTGAGCAGCGGTCAAGTCCGAAACAGGGATTTAAGATCATAGCCCGTGATTTCACTTTCATGGAATCGCATCCACTCCAGCACCTGAGCGAAGAAAGAATGGGATCCTGGCGTCGTCTCGAAAGGTCAACGATAAAAAGAAAATACTTATCGCAGTGTGCATTGTGACGTTGATGATAGAGAGGCCTTTATTTTTAACTGGCTGACAGAACCTGATGTGACAGGGTGGGAGAGATCTGCCTTCTGGGGATGTGTTCCGGGGATTGCTTTACTAAAGTCAATCAGCAAGTTTCACAAGGAGCGGATGTAAATGGCACATCCACACAGGAATTTGTTCACCTGTCAGCTGTCAGTTTCTTTCAGAGCGTCCTGTCCTGTCACATCTGTGTGAGTAACAGTCACTTTACTCCGCCATCAGCTTCCACAAACGGCCAGCAACGCAGAGCACATGAAGATAAATAAGAAAGATATGGCTGTTAGCCGGATGTGGCGAATGCGACTTGGGTTATGATTTAGATTATTTGAATATATGACTGCCATGGAAACAACACGGCAATTCATTTTAATATTTATTTTATACAGTAAGCTCCATACATTTACATTTGTAATCAAACCATTCACATGTGGTTAACATGCAGATATCAGCTTTTATGAAAGGATATTTTGGTTTCACCACAAAGATATTCCAGCATTTTTATTATAAAAAGTCCCCCATTTCAGGGCGCCATAAGATTAGGGACAAAAGGCTTCACAGATATTTGTGATTAGTCAGGTGTGTTAGTGCAAGTATAAGAGAGCTTTCAGTATCTAGTATCTTGATTCTTGGCTTTTGATTGCTTCTGGAATCTGTTATTGGCATTGTCAACATAAGGAGTTGTACCAATAAAAGTCAAGGACACCATTTTGGCATGATATTGTAAATGAGCTTTTGCAATATCATATTCATGGATTTGGAATACTATGTTTCCCGTGCATAATTATGTAAAAACATCACGCAGCATATTTGGCCTTAAAGTCAAGGATGTAATATTTTCTGACATGCCTGTCAATACTGTCAGATAAAATTTCATTTCTCAAAGCGTCTTTCTAATGTGCACTAGGCTGAAGGCTACACTGGTCATATTCCCTGGAGTAAAAACTACTGTCAACTGGAGCAGTCCTTCAAGACTTCCGACTGAAAGTCCTATAACACAGCCAGCTGTCAATTTGACACGGATTTGTGTTTCTTTACTATTTCACAAAAAATATTGAAATGTTCAGAGTGATTGAAGGATAAACAATGAGAAATCATCTTTACCTCAATCTCAAGCTCAATCTTTGCACGAGTTCATAATGGTCAAAATGTCTTGAAAAATAAGTCAGTGCTTGTGAACAGCTGTGAACATCCACAGCCATTGAAGAGTACCACAGTCCAGTGGATGGGACAGTGAATCTTTAACACATTGTTTATGATTTTTCTAACTACACCTCCACAAGTGGTAGGAGGGTCAGACCTGGTTGATCCTGATGGTTTGTAGGATGTCTTCAGTTTCGTGGGATGAGGTTTCTCTTCCCCTTTCTCTAAGCGACACCCTCTCAGCTCACCCACTGTCAAAAGCTTATTTGGGGCTCACCTGAGCAACCTTGCCTCACGATGGTTTGGAATTGCTCTTGACATTCGACTTGCTTGTAACATTTCTGACTACCTACATGAAATCTTGAGGGCTGAGGGCTAAAAGGGTCATTCTGGAGCATAGCCTAAGTGCACTGATGTCTTTTCCGACTAAAGTACCCACAACAGGCTTGACAATTTAACCTTGAGAGGAGAGATAAATGCTACCCATGAATCTAAATGAGAAAATGGGAAACACTAAGAAGCCTTCATGGGCTCTTTCATATATTTAACAGACACAGATGGGCACTGCCTTTTGGCCTTTGTACCAGCTCTATGATGTATACAAGTTCACCATCACCATGCTTAAAATACAAATCATTTCACTCAGAGCTGGAGAGGAAATCCATTTTTCTTTACTCGGAAAACTCATTACAAATTGCCATGAAGTTGTTTCAAAACTGTTGAACTATGACATCTACATTGGGTTTTGGAACAAAAAAACACGTAAGTAGGCCCGCATGTGAAGTCTAAAAGGTGGTCTCCATAGAAGACTTATTGCCCAGCCTGATGTTGCAGAGCATCAGTTAACATACAGGCTGGCTGGGTGGAAGTTGCTGAGTGCTAAATGATTAAAAGGGAGAAAAGCATTAGTCTGAACCAGCCGGCGCTTTAACCTGCTTCCTAAGTCATCCAGACAAGAACCTAAAACAAAGTCAATCACTCCGGGGGAAGCGGTCAATACGGAAAACCTTGGGTTACAAGAGAAGCGTACCAAACTAAACCGCCAACTCCTGTTGCCACTCAGCATTACAGAGATGGATTGTGGGTAATGGCCCTGCGATGGATTGCTTTCCTGGCTGGGGACAGACTTGCGGCGGAATGTGGCAGTGTTTAAATCAGCACCAATCAGCACCATCTTTTGTCCTATGAGCCATCTCATTACTGCAGCTTTCTAATGAAGATCCAAGACCAGTACAGTGTGGTGGGACAGCTTCCAAACATCATCATTATTTTTTTCCGTTTATTTTTTTATTTTATTTTTTTAATGGAACTACAAACAGCATGCTCTTGTGATTAACCCACTGCTTTATTTTCTTTGGGAATTGATGTCTTTGGGAATTGAGTCAGTTTGCTAAGACGCATCCTGATTGAGCAATGATGTCAGGAGCATGAGAGGCATTGAGTAGATAGATAGTTACATCCCACAGAGAAGGCTGCAGACATGCTTAGTGATAGTCATCAAGGAAAAGCAAGCACCGTCTCGCTGCCTCTCCCATCTGCTTCCACCCGTGTTGTATAGAGGATCTAATCGCCTGGGCTGCTGTATCTCTCCATCTACTGCATTTCCCTCCTTCTGTCTCCCTCCTTCTTCTGCATTTCAGACAACATTTGCAACATTTGACCTGTCAATCCCAAAGGCCCTTGAAATGGATAAACCTGCTCTTAATGATGACAGCCAGTCAACGGTTTTTGCTCAACCAATTGTTGTTCTCCTACAACAGGGGATTTGCTTTTGGTGAAAAAATATTTCACTGAAAATTGTTGATCGGTGGGTTTGCTTAACATGTGAACAATTTTAGACAGAACAGAAACACAAAGCCTTATTAAACAGGCTTGCAGGACTCCTGCCCTATAGAGCTGGTGCACGTATGCTGGTTCTGGTGTTTCAGCGCATAATGTGACTGTTCACTGTAAAATGTGATAATATTCTGTTCTTACTTTGAAAAGTGTCTTTTGACCTGGTAATGACAATTGTCTGAAATAGGGATGCGAATTAATAATCAATGATCAATTATTTGCCATTGAGAATTTGATCGATCAAATTAAATGATTAAATTGAATAATTTGGGGGTATAGCAGCTATGTCATGTTTTGGCGACTAAATGCATCAAAGCATGCAGATGTGGTCAAGAGGTTCAGCAGTTTTTCAGACCAAATGTCAGAATGGGGAATGATTGTTGGTGCCAGACTCAGGTGGTTTGAGTATCTCCTGGGATTTTCATGCACAACAGTCTCTAGAGTATGTAGAGAATGGTGCAAAAAAAAAAAAAAAAGTGAGCAGCAGTTCTGCGGGCAAAAACTGTTAATGTGAGAGGGCAGAGGAGAAAGGCAAGACTGGTCAAAGCTGACAGGAAGGTGACAGTAACGCAAATAACCATGCAGTACAGCAGTGGTATGCAGAAGAGAATCTCTGAGTGAATTGACTACAGCAGCAGAAGAAAAAATAAATCTAATAAATACCTAATAAAGTGCTCAGTGAGTGCAAATTACTTGCCTAGCCCTGCAGACTTTATTATTTGTTGTTTAATTTATTACATTTAAGTTCTGAAAACCCTATCCACATAATTCCCTTTGTCATTTGCTGTTCAATAGATAAAAGATTGTAGACTATAAAGGGAAAGGGAGAATAATCTCCTAATTTAGTTTTGCTTTGGAACTGAAGAGGCATTTGTTCACTGCATATTGAATAGGCATTTTGTTCATGAATGTGTATTGAAGAGGCATTTTTAACGTATCACTGTTATACATCCTTACTTTATCTTTCTGTGGTAGGAACTCGTATTCAGGTTCCTTCCAGATCAGCTTGAGCGTGGGGATAATGGTACTGCCACAATTTCTTAAGCGCAGTCAGGGATGTGACCTTGACCTCAGGTAACACTTTTTCTTTCAAGAGATTCTGCATTCAGCAAATATTAATGAAAAAAAAACAGACAATGAAGAACATAAAACATGCGAGCGCATGTGTGCTGTATACTTGAAATCATTTTTACGATGCCTATCTCCAGCACAATTGGATGGTAATGTGACTGACAGGATGCGGCAGCGACCGAGCGGACTTGCCAGCTCAATTTTTTCTGATCATCACCGAAACTAGGTCTTCAGAAGCTCGATAAAAAGCAGCATCTGCCAAGCCATCGTATCTGTGCATTGGTGCTTGAATCCAAGCACGGCTTTCCTGATGCTTCATCTGGAGCTGAGAGAGGTCATTTCTAAACTAAAGAAATTCCATCTCTGTAGTCTGCCCACTGCAAGCAGAAAAAGCTTCAGATTGGAAACCACTCCTGCGACATTTTTTTGTTTTTCTGAAATAGAAACACAAAGACAGATTGAAATGGCAATACATCACTGAAAGATGTGTCAGATTTATGCCTTAACTCAGCAGTATAATGTGCCCAGGTTACAGCTGGCGAATCCGCTTCTTCAGGTCCAAGTTAGCTGTTGTGACACCTAACAGACAGGAACGTGTTCCCTCATTCTCTAAGTGAAGAAGGGCAGCTCCCTCGTTTTCACTGCAGAAACAATCTTCCAGTGATGTTGTGGCTGTTGTAGGGAGTGTTTAGTTTTCATGTATGAAATCATCAATAATGTATATACTTAATTGTTATTCATGCAGACTAATTAACAGGAATCATTACATGACTTTTCAGCACTAAATTTTATTTTCCCTTGTTTTTCTCTTTCATCAAGACCAGCTTCAAGTTTGAGTGTTTGAGTAAGCTGCACACATCTTTATTGTTGTACAGTTATAAAATACATTTGCCTTCTAGCTACACATATACGCAAAGAGCCTGAAAGTAAAATAAGTTTAATATCTCTGAGGAAAAAAAACTTGAACCTATCATGCATAAAATTGTGTTCCAAATTCCCCTGAAGAAAATCTTATCTTGTGCCTCCAATACCTTTACACTTAAGCAATGAGTTGCAATAAACAACCTTGAGTGGAACGATTTTTACTTCCTTTCAAATACTACATAACAACAGATATAATTTACACAATTAATGAACTTGTATTTACTTTATCAGTGTGCAATACTGTATCACATTAATTAGCGTAGTGGTTAAGGCAAATGACTGGGACACGTAAGGTCGGTGGTTCTAATCCCGGTGTAGCCACAATAAGATACGCACAGCCGTTGGGCCCTTGAGCAAGGCCCTTAACCCTGCATTGCTCCAGGGGAGGATTGTCTCCTGCGTAGTCTAATCAACTGTACGTCGCTCTGGATAAGAGCGTCTGCCAAATGCCAATAATGTAATGTAATGTAATGTAATGTTCCCCATTATAATATTAATCAGAAAACATAACTTGCCTTATACTAACTGAATAGTCTAAGAGTTTTATGAGTGTAGTTAGGTCATTCTGAGGATGCAAGCTAAGTTGGCAGACATTAGGTGTTAGTAGGGCATGGTTAAAAGATTTCAGGTGGTTTAATAAGTACATTGTAACATCGTAACTATCGTAGGCAGTGTAAGGTACAAGGAATCATACCTCCATTTCCCCAAGCTTTCTGCCATTGCTTAAGCTTTGTATTAGTACATTAGACAAAGTTTCCTGTGTTTTTACAGTCAATTTCTTCTTATAAAATATATAGATAAAAGCAGTTTTATAATGTTTGATGAACTTAAATATGTCCATGCTATTTATACAGTACATACACACAAAAAAATGTGCACAGTATCAATTGCTTGATTTATTATGGCACAAGTAGTAAACTTCATAAAGAAACTGTATTAACTAAAATATTAATGAAATGAAAATTATTTCAGAGCACTGAAAATAAATTTCACAATAAATGTGCATCTATTATTTGTGTGTTATTTGAAATCATGTGTTTACTGTTTTCCATTTTTGCAAATATATTCTAAACAAACCAAAGTAGGTTTAGGATGGATATTTAAATGACTGTGGTGGTGTTATACTTCCCAGGAAATCACCCATTTTCCCATTCCCATTTCACCTTGTCTGAAGTATTCAGGTATTTTTATTTCTTTACCTTACCGGTGGCAGAACAGTAAATACTTCTGTACCACAGGTTTTTTTTTTTTTTTCTTTTACCAATTTTTACCAATCTGCATTCTTGACAACACCAAAAAAGAATGGGAAACTTTTGCAAGTGCCTGTTGTAATCTACTTTCCTGCTCCAATTTATGACACCAATTAGTGATAATAGAAAGAGAAAATGCTTTTGGTTTTATACCAGAGAGGCAGATCCTGAATCCTTATTGGTTTACTGGAATTGCAGACTACCTCAGAGGCAGGTATAACCTTATTTTCAAGGACCTCCATAATTGCCAATTGCCAATAATAAAAAATGGGAAATTTGACAGTGATAGATCTCCTGACAATTTGAGATTTAGAAGAGGTGCACAGAGGAAACATAAAAGTAACTCCAGGCAGAATATTAATTATAATTATAATCACTTTAAGTCTCTTATGTAAAGTTACATTTTAACGTCACTCGTTTAGTTGAGCTAACTAGGCACATTGGTTAGTCTCTGTGTGGCACAGCCTCACTGAATATTGTCTGTTTGTACACTTGCTGAGAAACAGATTCTACTGCATAGCAATGCATATGAATAATTTACTGATTCTTCTGCAATACATTAATATCACTGATTGCCTAATGAAAATAGCATATTCACACTCACTCGCACACATACACTCAATGGCCACTATTAGGTACACCTGCTTGTAAAAACAGTCTGCTCCTCCAAACAGTACTGTATACAACATACAGACAGATATGGTGAAGAAGTTTAGTTGCTGCTCAACCAAACAATAGAATGGGCAATACGTATAATCTAAGCAACTTTGACTGCCGTATGATGCCAGCATCTCAAACAGCTGCCCTCCTGCACTAGACCCATGCACTAGTTTCACGCGCTAGGGTCTAGAGATTACAGAGAACGGTCGATAAACAAAAAGCGGCCAGTGAGCAGCAGTTCTGTGGGTCAAAACACCTTGTTAATGAGAAAGGTCAGAGGAGAACGGGTTGACTCGTTCAAACGCACGTAAAGGCCACAAATGCTCAATAACAGCTGTTTACAACAGTGGTGTACTGAAGGGCATTGCTGAATGCACAATGTATCACACCTTGCAGTGGATGGGCTACAGCAGCAGAAGATTATGCCAGGTTCCAATCTTGTCAGCTAAGAACAGGTTCAGTAGCTTCAGATTACTCCAGTGACCTGCACAGTCCTCAGATGGATAAATATATGTAATATATATAAATATATAGTGCATTTTTTCATTCATGGGAAGACACATGTTGTTTTTCATAAGTAAACCTTGACCAAACTGTACCCATTAGCGTGGAATGTATGTGGATGGATGTGGGTTTCTGGTGGAGTATAACTGAAGGCTGATTGGAGGAATGTAATGTGTTGAATTGTGTAGCACTCTGAAGGAACTGGAGCTGTTGGGCACAGCGTGACTCCAAATAAGGCAGTATAGGTCAGCCGTGTTCAGCCTTTCTGTTTTTAATTAAGTCCCAATCGTCTTAGGTTTCTCCACACGTATATTTACACTGATATGGCCCAGCTACAGTTACCACTACAGGCTTGTTTAATCAAGGTAACAGGGCATGTGTGTAACATCTGTAAAGGTATAGAAGCTACCCATGACTGATTAATGAAACCCGGGGTCAAGGGGACAGTCAGGAAGAGCAGGGTATTGCATAGGTTCAGAAAAACAATTAATAGGAGGTACAAGGAATCATGTAGTTCCCAGAAAAATAGGCCAGGCAATAAATGGAAAACAAAACCTTGCTCAGTGGTTCAATTAAAGTGGTGTCAAACGCTGGACTGAGATTAGATGAGACTGGCTGATACCCAGAACAAAGGCAGACGTGTCTCAGGCTCTGAACTATGATGCGCTGAGTGTGTGCCATCGGTCACTGCTGGTTTTCATTCCAGCAGTGCGCTTCATCATGCAAGGATTCCACCGTGGTAATTTCCCTCTTAATGACAAGCATCACAATGAGCGCTGGGAAATATTCTAAAACAACCACCACTGCAATCTGACGAGTCTCCTGTGCTCAGTGCAGTATCTGACAGCAAAATGTGCTCCTGCAAAGGTTTCTTAGAAGGGATTATTTTAAAATGATACTGTGTTTTCATGATTCAGTTATGACTCAAATAAAATGACAACCGTATGTTTCTCTCCCAATTCTTCCTCCTCCTCTACAAGCCAATGATATTGCAGTCATGGTTTTTGGATGCTTGGATGAGTGTAATTGCTTGACTTCACTAATATTTTCAATTAAGCAATTCTGGCTGTCCAGAAGCTTCTGTCCTAATCCAGCTCAGTCCAAATCCACAAATAATTATCCTGTATGGACTCCCCACAGCGACTATTACAGTGAGACATTTTTCTCCAGTTAAAAGATTAGAGGATTTGCATAGAGCTTTCTGTAGACTGATGATGCACAGGTAGCTGAGTGCCTGCTCAAGAACATCTCTAAAAATGATTGGGTCCTATAAATAAAGTCTGCAAAGAGGCAACACGACATAAACACTAAAATAATCCACTTAGATTGATTTGGGTAGTGCAGACATGGATTAAACAGGAGAAAAGCACATGCACACGGTGTACATACAAATTCTGCGTATGTGCCACTACAGTTTTATACTACCCATCAACAGTGAGCACATGGGGTGGATATTCAACCTACACTTATCTGCTTTCAAGCCTGTAATTAAGCTGCCAAAGCACAGAAACAATGGATTGTGCAAGCGCACGGGCCTTTAGTAAGCACCGCGGGTCAAGTGGTTCCCGCAAGAACCCAGGAACATTCGATAAACTAACATAATTGTGGCAAATCAGTCACTTCTAATAGTCGGCATGGAAACAAACAATGTGCAATCAATCTCTGCAGAGGCAGTGTGAAGGAGAAATGGATTTCACTGACTTATCAGTCGCCTAAAGTGCAGGAATTCAAGCTGTCCTTCTTCCAGGCAAATCCATTACCATTTTAGTTGAATTCTAACAAATACAGTACAATGCTTTTTATCTTAATTAGCAGTGCATTTTTATTATGAAGAAAAGCACACG
Organism: Conger conger; assembly: GCF_963514075.1. Classification (NCBI taxonomy): domain Eukaryota; kingdom Metazoa; phylum Chordata; class Actinopteri; order Anguilliformes; family Congridae; genus Conger; species Conger conger. Next base: position 17,664,689 of record NC_083777.1, on the reverse strand, counting down.
CAAAAGATACACTACGCAGTCTTCCCTCACACAAGTTTGCATTCTAATAAGGATTTATATCTGGTGTAGGCAAATATGCTGGATAGTTTCCATGGGTTACTGCACACTTACCTTTTCATCTCAGCATCTCAAAATACTTTGCAGTGAAGGTAGGAAATTAACCATCATCAGAGTGTTGCACCCAACAGATTGCACGGCAGCCATTTTCCATACTGCTCACAGTATGAAACCACTGTATTAGTAAAGGATCTTTTGCATTTAGAATTCAAGTCAAAGTATTGGCCTCATAGATCAATCAGAAAATCAATTAAACTCCAAACCTGCTGCTGTGTTATGGTGCCAAACATAATGAATGTGGATTTGGAAATTTCATAATTTTTAATGTATGAAGTCTTTACTATTTAATCAAAAAGCATTTAATCATAACTATTTAATCATAAGCTTATTAGCAAGCTCCTCACCTTTCCTCTGCTGAAAGGCACTGAATAAAACTAATGCTTCGGTTCATTTCTGTTGGGTCAATGTAATATGGCTGTTCAAAATGGCAGGACACATGAACCAAAGGGCTTGAAGAGCACATATTCAGTTTCAATATTATTTCCATCCATTTGGAATATTTCTCAAATAAAATAGAAGATAAGAAAAGTCTGTTGACAGAACAAAATAACAAACATATTCATCTTGAGGGATGGTGTTGATCTAATTCATTTCATTTTTAAATAATGAGCATTCCAGAGACTGCAGCAAAAATAGTCTTTGTTAAAACATATTTACTGACTGTAATATTTGCCCTCATTCATAAAGATTAGAATATGAATAACTGCGCTTGGGAAAGTGCATTCCCCCAAAGGCACAATGTTTTGGCTTATTTTGTTAAATTATGAGCAATTTCTCAGACTCACTAAAATTATATTGACTTACTGAATACAGCCATTTCACCATTGAAAAGTAGAGTAAATCGGACTGAATAAATTTGTCCTGCTATTTTTTCTTGACACTGAATGACTCCAGGAAGTAGACACTGTTCTATTCACTTAAGACGTAGGCATTGCACATAAAAGTCAAACAGATTTTCATGGTATTTCAGTGTTTATGAACTCCTGACTTTGCTGCAGATTTATTCAGTTTTGCAGTTTTGCCCTTGAAGAGTTACCAAAAAGCTGTGCGTTTTTGGGTCCCAGAGTGATGAGACTAGTCGGTTTAGCCCCAGCCAGGCCCTAATCATCCCCGCACACTGCCATGCTGAGCGAGCATAACACAATTTTAGGACCTGTCACTGACAGCTGAGGTTGCCACAAGGCATGAAAAACCAACTCTTGGGTTTTGTTACTTATCCGCTCTCTTTAAAAAATCCATGTTGAAATCTGTGGAAGTGGTCAATCCCAGGAATGTGGTCCGAGAGAGAGCCTTCATCAGAAATCAGCTTTACTCGTGTTTAGAATCTCATGTGGATGGGCTGCAGCAGCAGAAGCCCAATAAGTCAAAAAAATGTCTAATAAACACCTAATAAAGTGCTCGCTGAGTGTGTATATACAGGGGATATATACACTTAGCTTAGAAAATGGTAGGCCAAGAATTTGGCATAAACCGCATGAATCCATGGATACATCCTTCCTTGTGTCATTAATACAGGCTGGTGGTGTTGGTGTAATAGTGTGTGGGATGTTTTTTGTGGTACCCACTAGGTCCCTTAATACCAATGGAGCATAATCGGAATGCCACAGCACACCTAAGCATACCACTGTGACCCTGTGCGTCCCTTTATGGCCAAAGTCTTCTCTTTTCCAATGGATACTTCCGGAAGATAACGCACCATGTCACAAAGCATGCATCTTTTCAAGTTCCATGACCATGACAGTGATTTATGGCCTGCAGAGTCCCAAGACCTCAATCCAATAGCGGACCTTCGAAATGAGGAAGAATGGGAGGCTCACAGCATGAATGTGTGGCCAGATCAGCACAAACCAAAATTATGCTGTTAAATTCATGTTCACTCCAAAAGTCAGGTTGTTCTGGAGGCCAGTACTAGATAGGTGTACTTGATATAGTGGCCACTGAGTGCACGGTAACCATTCCTCATACTACTCCATGAAGAATATTTTGCCATGAGAAAGAAAAATAAATATTTACATACAGCAAATGGCCAAGTTAATGGGGTGCAACTGGAGTCATTCCCACAGACATCGCTGCTATGGTTAGATTCACAATTTGGCCACAAGCACACAGACATGACACAACATTTATTAAGGATGAAGCAAAACAAATCAATAACATGAAAAATAAACACGTTAGTAAATCATATTCTGCAGACAGTTTGTCTAACGATGAAGAATTATGCACCCCTCACAGACACCTTGGTCTGATCCCATAACTGACATAATTGATTTAGCTTCGGTGATGGTTTGGAATAACCGCAAAACTCATACGAATGTTAATGTAACAACTGCCTACCGTTGAACCTATGTATTTAAATTCAACTGTGCATTGTTTTTGCAGTCATTTTTATATACAAGTATGCCAGTCTTGCAATTGTATGGATACAAAGCCAACCCTCCCCACCCTGCAACCCCACAATTTGTAATACCTACTAATGTCACAAACTGCAACTGCTCAGAAATAATTGCATGATGAACATTTAAAACTAAATATAAACAAAAAGCAAGAGTAAAAACTAAAAAAAGGCAGACTACAAATGAAGCGTAGCTTTGATTAGTGCATCTGGGATTTCTGGATGATGGAGGATTCTTCTGTTAGGCAGCTAAATGCAAAGTACGGATGATTTGGAACATTCTAGGAAAATAATATGAATTCTGTGGAAGAAATTACACTGTACATCATTATAAAACTGGTTCGTTGGTTAGGCTATGACATTGACAGTACTGAATCCTTAATGTTATCCTTTATAAGTGCAAATGTCATTAATAAAACTGAACAAACCCATAAGACGATGGCAACACTCTGTACCTGTGTCATGAGAGTACTTTCCATCAGACTTGTAGTACTGTACTGTTCAGACACTGAAGTGACAACATCTTTGGATCTTTGGGAATTCTTTCATTTAACTCAAATTTGAATTATGTTTTAACATTGTTAATTATGGCAGTCACCGTGCAGGGACTGACAGTCTGTCATTCAGTCTTAGATGCATGATGATTATTCGGCCATTTCACAAATTAGATGAGAGATCAATTTTTTTTTCCAATTCACGAAAACCAAAGAGAATATAATCATTGCTGCTGTGCCTACCTATAGTATTTGCAGTCTGACAGATCAAAATATGAAATAGCATTATTAATGCATCGTAAAGCGGACAAGGATATCTTCCCCAGATGACAATCCTGCTCATATTTTACAAATAGGACCTTTTTGTGCTTTCTGAATATCTTCCTCAGCTCAACCTGAGGATAATTAAAAATTGAAATATGCAAATCCTTAATACCGTAGTGATAGCTGACCTTTGTAATGCTGTCTCTATGCCCCGGTCTGTTCTATAATTCAATATAATGCTTCCAACTTCATTATTATATACGTACAGTATATTGCAGTTTTAGTTGGAGCAAAAATTCCAAGTTGAAATTAAGCAGTGAGACCAGACTGCATTATTGGCCATTAGCCTACATGTAAATAACCATACGTAATGTTCCAAATCAGTTCCACCTCTTATACTGCAGTTAAACAGAACCATACGGGAGGAGTACTGTTTGTTATGATCTCCTCAGACGCTGAAATTAATTGCAGTGTAATTATTAGTGACAGTTTCTCCCATTAATATGTTACCCCTTGCTTTTGCTGAAGCTGCTGCAATTGTATTCCACTGCTAAACATTCCCAGAATGAACGGGCCATAATTATTTTGGTGCTATATTTTCTGTATGAAAATGTGCTAGCATCTTGTAGCAAAGCCACATTTGATGTCTGAGTGCTTGGTAGCTGTGTGTTGATGATGCTATGTCCTGTTTGTGTCATGTGCTTCTCAGTCTGCAGGTGTAGATCATATCATCCATGCAAATGGGGAGATTTCTAAGCAGCAAAAATGACACTGCTTGTGTCTCTTGTGTCTTAGGAATTAACTCCTGATCACTTTTAGCATAGAAACGTAAACATTCATCAAGATATTTAAAGATAATTGCTCAAGTGTCATGCAAATGAACCAACATGTTTGCATTTATAGAGATGTAAACAGACATGCTAAGAGTTGCATATTACTCGTCATTTCCATTAAGCCCTCAGCAAATTGTATTGAATGGGTCATGACCAGTGCGCAATACATTTGAATCTACTTTTCTGGCAGTAACCCAAAGACTAATCACAGCAAAGTATAAGCAAAGTAAATTAATATGTACTGGCAAACAAATGGAAGTATAGAACAAAAAAAGCAAGCAATTGTTCTGGTCACACTCTCAAATAAAGCAAATGACTGTATCATTTAGTCCATTGTCCATGATTAAGAAATAAACTCCAGCAAAGGAATATGAAAACTAACAAAAAACAGCTTACTGTGCATTTGTACTTCAAAGTTCACTTCAGCTTGAACTTCAAATTAATTTTAATTAAATTGTCATTCACGGTCCTCCACATAGCTTGTCTCTGTTGCAAAGCATCATAAATAGTCAGATTACATGAGTAAAATCAATTTCCATGGTGTATTCTGTGTTTACCTTCTCATTCAGAAACTTTGGCCCTCTCCAATGCGATCCTCATTAACACTGGAATGCTGTTATAACACGTGTCCTGTTTGACCCAAAAAGGCTGTCACTCCAAAAAAGTCCTTCTGCTCATTTAGCCTGTGAAATCTGTTTTCTTATGTTCACGGCACTTCTTTGCAGATGCCTTTTGGTACGCACAGTCATCTTAAAATAGCAAGCTCAGCCTTTTCAAAAGATTAAAATCCACAGTACTGTAGCTCCGCTAGGGTACCGATAGCGAGCAAGTACAAATTAGGATGGCAGGCATCACCAATGTAACACAGAACAGGGATTTACAAGCCTCTGAAACTAAAGCGGAGACTGAGAGACAGGCAGAGGGAGGCTGATTCTCAACGGAAAGCCTCTAGCCCTTGGGGCAGGTGCAAAGCTCCAGGTCCTTGCCTTATATCATTATTTCATTCGCTTGCTGGTCACACATTTATTTCCCTCCATTGGCCGCACACCAAGACTCCCTGACAACAATCCTTAAAATTATTTTGTCAAGAAACTGACAAATGGAGCGATCCGCAAAGTGTCAGGCCCCCACTTAGGGTGCAGGACTGCCTCCTGTTCCGCGGTGGCTGAGTGCCAGGCGGGAAACAGCTGCGTGCTCTTTTCCGCGGGAGGAATGGATGCGGAGCATCTTCACATGTCAGCCCCGTTTCTTTCCACCACATTTCTCAAGGGCAAGCTGGTCGGGAAAAGGAAAGGTGCAGCCCAGTGCAGCAAACCCTATTTCTGTTTCAGTCTCCCCAACCCCCCCCCCCCCCCCGCACTTCGCATCTGACAGCGTGACTTTGAGAAGCTATCTTTTTTGGGGAAATGTTGTTAAACCCCATGTTGGTAACGCTGCGAGACCCCCGCACCCCATTTCTGACAGTTAATAAAAACATAGTAAGCAACAGCGGCGAGATAATCATCTCTCTGACAAGCTAAAATAAACCCTCACAGGCTCCTGGGTTCATTAATATAGCAATTTAGCGCAGAGGATTGTTGTCACCTTGTATTGCAATCACAAAAGCAAAGTCACTGCGTTTATGATGGTCAACTACATGGAAAGGGCAGGCTGTCACCACCTTGATAAATTGATTATCAAATTGATTTCAACAAAATGTTACCCGTGAACGAAGCAGCATCAACAATGAGGAGGAACACCATTCAGCGCATGGAAAGTGAAGCTGACACTATGATTTACAACCGTATTAATTATCCCCATCCTCATTTGCATTCAATCGGTTAGAGCAATTATTTCACCCCTGAAATTAACAGGGGAACATATTTTATGTTTATTTCCTCCTTTTGATTTTTTAGGATCCATATATTGGAAGATACTGTACAATCAGTATTCAGCTGCAGAGAGAAACAATTCAGAATATTGAATAAAGTTTAGGCCAACAATAGCTTCATCCCTAGAGCCGGACAATAAGGGTCTGCAGGCTCAGGCCTTGCTTAGCTCACTGTGTTTACACAACACACCAGGCCCCCATAGGCCGATGCCGGTCATCGGTGAGTCACGCACCTGCAGCTCACAGGCTAGCGCTTGGTGGTAATGAACGGGTATCAGCTGCCAGACTCCCAGTATGAGGACACAGGCCACTCAGCCCGAGAACAAGGGGCAGGAATAAAAGGAGAACTAATAAAGAGGACCAGGGACAGTGGCCTGGATTCAATTAACACTTAGTTAGCTTTAGCTGGCAATTATGTGCCAGCGATCCTTATTTTCTCCACAACGTTTATTGGCAAGCTCATCAATCCCCGAAATGAACTTGCCAAACTGTGTTTGTAAAGAAAAAAAGTGCAATTACTTGCAGGTCAAAAGGCATTTTAGTTAAGCTAAAGTGTTGATTGAATAAAGGCCTCTGTGTAGTTTTGTGTCAAAGCCAACACCATCAGGTACAGAATATCGGCGCTTAAGTCCAGAAGCACAGATATCTGTATAGAAGCTGTGTTCTGTACTCAGAGAGGTGATGGGGACTGTCTAAGTAAGGTAAAGAAGGCCTACTTTATTTGCTAACGTAGACCCACCCTGCTGACAGTAATGGATTAACCATCTGGAGTGACATTAAAAAACACTCACTAATGGCTCTGTTTATTCCAAAACAAGGACAGACAACAGAGTGATTCATTCCATGACAATATTGGAGTTCATATGATGAGTGATGTGATGTCACTTAAGTTAGATCAAGTGATATAAATCACTCTTTGGTAGATCCTAAATGGAAGCTGATACCACTTTCAAATGACCCAAGATCTCATTAACAATCTGTTTAAGATTAATATGTGGTAATGTGTACGTATCTAAATGACAATGTAATCCCAATGAATATGACGTGTTCCAGACCAGTGGTTTTGAAACAAGAAAACAAAACCAACTGTCCTGCACTCGAAGGTGACGTCAATCCTGCTCACACGAAACAAGATGAAATAAGTGTCTGGGATGTATTATATAAAAATGTTTATATAAAAATAAACACTAACACCTTGTCTAAAATAAATGTATGTTAAAGTGTTTATGTATTTTGACAGAGATGGAACACCTTATGCTCAGGTCATGGGGGGTTTCCTGACCATAAAGATCACAGCTCCAGCTCAAGGCAGTGCTGAAGGTGAATATAATTAACAGCAGCTGTTGCTGTCTGTTTGTCACCTCTCCTCCGGAGCGAGGAGGAAGCTTACCTTAAGGTGTTGTTATTATCCGTGTTAGTGTACATCTGTATGCTTTACGGCTACGGTAAAGGTAATGATGTGTTCCTGTCTTCCAGGACAGGTGGACTGTTGTAAGACATTTCTCATTATTCGCATTAACAATACAAACGTTCACAGCAGATTCGTGTAGAACCGCAATGTAAAAGAACGATAACAACGGCATACAAAATCCCAATACAAATTAGCATGCCTCTCGTGAGAGTGCGTTTACATAGCTACTTAAAATGGCAAGATCAGCAAATATTACTGTCATGCATGTGGGATACTGTACATACATCAATAACAAACAAACAACTAGAGAGTACTATATTAATGTGTTTCAATGTAAATAAGCATCATGTGAACACAGACTTAATACACTACAGTACCATAGGTGCTTGAAGATATATTTTAATTGCTTTGCACTAAGCATGACGCCCATCATTTCTGAAAGAAGTATCTGTGGTATACATTTCTCCACATTTCCAATATGCACGAGTCGTACTCGGATTTCTAAATGACAATGAAATACAGTTGAGCTCAGCCGGGCTTACTGCATCAGCAGCCCCGCATATGCTAATACGACCGCCATTCTGACACCTAATATAAATGTCCTGACGCTTAATGCCTCTGAATACATTCAATTTTACTTCTGTGCCCCAAGTATTAGGGTATTTTATGTTATCAGAGACCAGTATAGCTTAGCCAAAGCCGTTCATCATTGAACAAGTAAATGTAAAATGTGTGTGCTGTGTTCGCACTTGATATGCAACAGTATTGCACAGTTTCTCTGGATTCCGGCATGTATGTGAATGCTAAATTCACTCAATTTGAGACATTGCCATTTCTAAGTCAAGTGACATCATTGTTTCCATTTCCGTAAAGTGTGTTTTCCCATATTTTGTCTTCACTGACGTTTGAATTCTTTCAACAAATCATCACAGAGACCATATTTCAGAGACATATCTAACCTCAGGGCTGAGAGTGACTGAGGCTGGAAAGCTGTCTCATTTAAACAAATGTAATGACAGAGCAAATCTCTGTCAATCTCAGTGCAAATAAATACAGCCGGAATTCCGGCTTGAAATCCGCATTCCCTGACAACTTTAAGGAAAAAAAATAAGGTATAGGTTTAATTTACAATCGTGGGTCAAACTGGCATTTAAAATTAAGATTAAACTCTCAACACACGGCAGTCTTCTCTGGCAAGTATATTGTTGATTTATTAATGGGACTCATTCACATTCTTTTATTTGGAACTGCTTGCTCTTTGTCAACAATAATAGCATTATTTATTTATTTACTTATGTTGCTCATGAGGCCCTAATTTCTTACCAATAACACCATACAATTAATGAAACAATAGTACCAGTAATAGACAGTAATGAGGCAAAAATATCCAGAATGCAAAATAATATTAGAGATAATATTATGAAAGTTCAGATCAGAAAAATAGCACCTGGAACAACATTGTGGTCACATTGACTTTTTCACCAGTGAAAGAAAAATATGATAGTTTGCTGATGGGATTCTACTATCCAGTTCACAAATCAGGTTATTCCTTTCAAATAATGCATCATTGACATTCATTTTGCCACTATCACATTTTGATTTGCAGAACAACCATGTGGTCTCCATGTGGTCATTTTTACAGGATCAACACTGGCAGTCACGGATAAGGAGCATGGAGAGGGGTTCTGGTGACTCACCACACGGAAGGGGCTTCCGTGCCGCTGATCTCCAGGAAGTCGTATCTGTCCTCCAGCTGGAAGTCGGCGAAGATGAGGGCGATGGTGTCTCCCGGCTCGGCCAGGACGCTCCAGGTGCAGTCGGCATTGTTCTCGTACTCCGAGGGGAAATGCGGGCTTGTTATGGTGCCCGTCGTCCCCCTCAGAGTCCCCCCACACGCTCCTTCAGCTGAGGAAAAGGAGAAAGGGGGAGTCACAAAATGCTACCTTGAGTCTATGCTTTCAGAGTTAAGACGCACTATGTTTCCTCCCCTGTATTTAACCTTCATTCATAGGTTTGACTGTACCAAACACTTCCTAACCTAGCATTTAATCGGCATTTGCTCTTATGGCCAAATAATGACACAGCTAGTCCAGCTCACATTACAAACAAACAGATACTTCTGCTTAATGCATGGGAAATCAAAATAATGATGCCAAGCCGTGTGCTTTAATGGAATGAATTGCCCAGCATGGTGCTGGGTCATCAAGTATTTACAGAGAATATACAATGTGACATTATTCCATATGATCATACAACATTGATATTCTAAGTGTTGAGGTACAGGAAATGGACCTATAGTACATCGTACTCCCCTCAAATATGATGTACAGCTTGTGTACTTCTGGTTACATGTGGATTATAGGTTCAAAATCCTTTATGAAAGGTGCTTTTGCTAACCAGAGAAGTGGTGACATTGATCTTATTACTTATGTAACCAAGGGGCTTATGTCAGTGTCTGGCATTTATTTCTGCAGTTGGACAGCAGTGGTGGTGTTTTGCCTTCCAGTTGACAGGGAAGCTTAATTGCAAAATTCAATATAAATTGTATCTATATTTATCTGCATTAAAGTTCACATTGTCAAACATGGGCTTTTCTTTAAATGTGAATGACCTCATTTTAATTATTGTTAAAATAGAACTCATTAGACTCATTAAAAAAGAAAAAGAAAAAAGCAACATCCCATGTTATGATATTATTATTATTTTTTTTCTCTGATTTGTTATGAGACAGAATGCCAGTGAGGAAAATGTTATGAGCCAGAGAGGGCAAAAATGTGTAATTAAGTGTTTTCCCATGTGAGTCAGACGCAATCACACAGAGACACACACAGACAGACAAACACACACACAGACCACTTTATTAAGTATTTATTAGACCTATATTTCTGGACTTATTGGTCTTCTGCTGCTGCAGCCCATCCCCTTCAATGTTTGACATGTGTGTTCAGAGATGCTCCTCTGTATAACAGTTGTAATGCATAGTTTCCTGTCAGCTTGAAGCAGTCTGGCCATTCTCCTCTGACCTCTCTCATTAAACAGGCATCTCCATCCACAGAGCTGCCACTAACTGGATGGTTTTTTTGGTTTTTCACACATTCACCTGTAAACTCTTGAGTCTGTTGTGCATGGAAATCCCATGAGACCGGCTGTGTCTGAGATTCTCAAACCACCATGCCTGGCACCAACAATCATTATTTTTTATTGTTATCCCTTCTTTTAAAGTCATCCAATATGTCCTGGATTTTAGGAAGACCTGGTATATTTGTCACCTTCTGCAGTGTAAAAGTTAAAAACTCCTGCTCTTGATTTCATTGGCAATATTTTTTTTGTATCGACTTATTTCACTGTATAATTCAGCTATATTTGGCTGCTTTCCGTACCCTAATACTGCAATATAGAATAAAAGCACTCAGGAACATTTTTGGAATATTTGCTATGCAAAAAAACTTTTTGGCTACCCCATTTTTACAATATAACTTATTTCTCTTTGAAGTGTCTTGGCCTATTTTGTAAAGAAGATTCTTCTCTAAAACTTTTGCATTAAGATTTTTCCCCCTACAGTGGGGACTGCGTACTCAACTTATGCTTCCTTAATATTGCAATGCATTTACACTGCATGCAAAGAATGATTTCTTTAACTCACACCACTTTTCATTCAGACATTTTTGTATTCAAAGTTGTACTCAGCCCCAAAGTTGCTTAAATCCCCATCTTTAAAAAAAATTGGCTCACATAACATAAAAATCCCCAGAGGTGACAGAGGTGGGTATACACATTCCAAAATGTTGAATGTGACTAATCAATCTGGATGTGTTTTGCCTCTAGCATGGAAGGTTAGAAAAGAGTGTCAAAAAATTTCAAGCACTTTGGTTCAAATTTTCGTCAACATTAAATTAGTTTGTTGTTTTTGGGAAATATTTTATTTATGCCAGGATGTCTCCATAGAGCAGCACAGCCTCTCCCCACTCTTCTCTTTAATGGGCAGGATGCTTTTTGATTTCCAACATGTTTTTGTATAAAATTGTTGGATTTGGTACTGTTGTCACCATTGAAAATTGAAAATGATATTCCCAAGCCAAGATCACGTATGTTACTTTCATTAATTTCAACACGTCATGTATTTGCCCTTTCATACGATTTTTAAAAGGATCTTGAACATATTTCCATGTCGGTGTGTTTGTGGTTTGATGTTCAAGCCACCAAGACAAAATGAAAGGTAGAGGACTGATCTCCTGGATCATTTGAAGTATGTCAAATGCAAAAGTGCCCCCATTTAAATGACGCACAAAAAGCCTTTGTTGGCACTTCACTGCAAAGGAAACAGATTCTTAATGTGCAAGTGTCTCTGACAACCGCAAACCTGGGACAATATATTTATGGTGACAGTTTTCCATTATCTGTGTATGTGGCTGAGAGACTCCTTCAAACCTTTCAGCGCCAGAAAAGCAGAACAAATCCAGTAGTTGCTTCTCAGCCACAAGATTAAAAGTACTTCCAAGTCACATTCATAAGCATTCCTCTTTCCACTTCAACCATGTTACTGTTTAAAATACACTCGAACATGAGTCACAACCTTTCAAACGCAGGAGAAAATGTGGTGTCATGGTTGTCAGAACACAAGTCTTGCAGGGTAAATAAACATGTGGTTTTTAATCATTCCAAAGTAAATTTCTTTCCCCCAAAAAATAAACCAAAACAGGCATTCAACGTGAAAGGAAAAAACCCAAACAAAAAATAAATTGCATACATTTATTTATAGCATAAATTTTAATAACGTTTATTTTCTTAAGTAAATGGCATGTTGTGGTTGCTATATGTTCAGGTTTGTGGTTGCCTAAATGTCGAGGTGTAGTGATAGCATTCCATTATTTCAATGTTTGTAGTACTTAAGGAGTACTCACTGGAGGTGTTAAGATCAGTCACTTGTACCTCAGCTGCATATCACACATTGCCATGGATATTCATTTCATAACTGCCATTCTACATAGTTATGGTGACCATATGGTCATCAGTCATCAGTAATGCTTGTGTATTCCTTCTCCCCAGTTTCCTTTGATACCTTTCCCACAACAGTACTACAAGCAAGGAACACACACTCAGTGAGCATACTATTAGGTATTTATTGGACTTATTAAGTCTTCTGCTGCTGTAGCCTATCCACTTAGAGGTTTGATGTGTTCAGAGATGCTCTCCTGCACACCACTGTTGTAATGCGTGGTTATTTGTATATCGTCACCTTCCTGTCTAGGTTGATTGGTCTGGCCCTTCTCCTCAGACCTCTCTCATTAACAACGCATTTCGGCCTGCAGAACTGCTGCTCACTGGAAAAAAAAAAATTGTCACACCATTCTCTGCAAACTCTAGAGACTGTTGTGCATGAAAATCCCAGGAGATGAGCAGATCAGCAGAAATACTAAATCCACCCTGTCTGGCACCAACAAAGTCACATTTATTCCACATTCTGATATTTGGTCTGAAAAACAGCTGAACCTCTTGACCATGCATGCTTTTATGCATTTGGTTGCTGCCACATTATTGGCTGATTAAAATATTTGCATTAACAAGCTGGTGTACAGGTCTACCTAATAAAGTGCTCACTGAGTTTTTGTTACATTATATTCATATTCAAAATGCATCGGAAATAATGTGGCAAATTTACAGAGCAGCTGAACTTCACTGAAGAGTGCTTAACTTAGTTTGTTTAGGTTTACAGTGAAGTTAAAGGTAATTGGAAAATGTAATCCATACTCGTTACCTTTTATTTAACTGACATATTTATATAATTCAAGTACGTACTGTAGGATTAATGGCTTATTGTTTTGACATCAACGAAGCCCTCCACAGCTAATCCTGCTAGCAATGCTTAATGTAAGCTAATCAGCTTTAGATAGAACAAAGAGGTACATTAAAATATATTAATTGCTTATGTATAACATAAATGTATTCTAAGTATTGTAGATTCCCGGAACAAATATGTTGTCTTGAGGTCATGGGTTGAGAAGTGTCATGAAAAGATTGAAGCTACCTTCACACCTAGCACTATAACTGTAAATGATAACAACAACTATAACTATATAAAGCATACATTCTGTAACAATATCGTTCCACACTGTTGAACTGTATTGTTTTCTGAAGCTTCATTTTCAAGATGAAGTACGACTATTTCACTGATCTATACTATTGTACTCACTTTCTAAAATAAACAAAAGGCAACTTTGAAGATCTCATTCCAACTACATTCCATACTGTAGTTCAGTAATGTATGCAGGATGGTGGGATGTCTGTTATGGAATGAGAATGCCAATGAAAGATGCAGCACAAGGATTGTCCACTTTATAATCACTTTTTTTGATTGACTGAGAGTGCTTTGTGCCCGCCTGTATAGTTCTAGTTATCGTTTTGCATTCAATTATATGTTAGTTATCATAGTAGCATGAACATACTGTATGTATTGTTTGTTACGGCAAATGTATTGCTCATATAATATTATAGCTGTTTGTATTGGACTAGGTGTGAAGATAAAGTTATCTTTTGTTTAATTTAAGATATTAAACTGAGATGCATGGACCAATTGCATGTATCACATAAAGGGCCAAAGGGATTCTACTTTAAATTTTTTCTTTTTAAGTGGCCTGTCATTAAAATGTCTAATCCACATACAGTAGCAGTCTTAGTAGCCTTTTATTAATTACCGGAAGTTACTTACAAGCCAGTCAAATTCTGAAACACTGATTAAATTATGAGCTCTAATTCAATACATTGACTATTCTCATAACAATAAAGATTTAATGTCAGGAAAAAGTTCAATCCTTGGGCATTGTACTGAATATTTCTTTAGCCACTGGCATTTCATTGAGTCTCTTAGAAGGGAAAAGGCTAACTTCATATCTCTATTATCTCCTGTATAAAGACCAAGATGATATTTCTTACCTCTGCAAAAAGGAGCAGGGAAGTCCCATGATGCCCCACTTCCCGGGCTCACGATGCAAGTGAGTACGGCATGGCCCTCCAGGATATATCCCATCAAGCAGCTGTAACGGATTTTGTCACCGATGTTGTATCGTGACCCATGAATGATTCCCTTTGGTATCAAGCCTGGGTTACCGCACGTGTGACTCGGCAACACTGCGAACACAAGAAAAAGACGGAAAACACAAGTTAACATGCTTTTCTTTTTTATTATAAAACAAGCTGTTTTTGCAACTTCAGGGTTTCATCCAAGCAATTTAAGTCAATATGAAGTGCACATATGCTTAAAAATTGTTGTAGAATGTAACAATGCTTTCTAGGGGTTGTTCCGTAATTTGCATCACCTTACAAATTGCACATGCCCCTGTACTATGTTTGGGACACAAAGGTCTATAACTAAGTTGTATTAATTTTGAAGTGAGAGAACTTTCATGATGTGACAGACACATTACAAAGAGTCGACTCCCAGGGGGAATGTCTGCTCACTGCTGCATCCTGTCAGCTCAGACACGCAGGTGTCAAAAACAAAGCTGCCCGCTAGACAAATGCGCCTCTGGGAATTCTCTGGCTTTCAAAATGAGGAGAACACCCTTATTGCTCGAAATGAGTTTTTAAATCGGACATTGCCATGTGAGACTTAAACACTGTATATGTACTGGACGTGCATTCTCCCCTGTGATTTGGCAGCATTACTTGAGGAAGAGGGGTCTATGCTTGTGGATATGTGATTCCATGTAAATGGCCTTCTCACACAGAAGAGTATTAAAAAAAAACTACACAAAACATTTTATTTTAGTGCAGTCATCACCAAACAGTCAATTAAAAAACATTTTCTTCTCTATGTACCGAAAATGTATGGAGCACATATAGTCAAAGCCAGCTCATCATGTGTTTACTGCCTAGTGTTGTGCAACCAGTGATAATGACCAAATCTAAAGCACACTAAAAATGAGGTTTGTGATGCTGAAGACAAATCTAATTGGTCATATAACATTTTAAATCAAGATCAATATGCCCTGATACCACATGCAAATTATTCAACATCAAGTTTAGTACATGCACTAGGTGGAAAGTAGCTATATTGTCATGAGGTAGACCCTCGGAAAAAATATGCCCATCTGATTAAGCCTCTTTTATGGTCAACAGTAACTTTAATTTTTTTCTGCATAAAAAGTTGGGAAAGTTGTCTTTGAAGAAACAACATCTCTAGAGGTAGAGCACCCGGGCCTTTCCTTTTTCACACATAGATCACGGAATGGACTAAGATTGTAGAAAAATCATTGTTGAAAACTGGCTTTCATTCACAAGAGGAACTGGGTGGGGTCAAAAGACATGTGCTTCTTGCAAAGTGGAGCAATCAGAGGCAGCCATCGTCTGCTGAATGAGGACACATGGCCTCTGTGACAAGAGCTGAGAGATACTACATCTAAAAAATGAATACAGACGGGGGAGCCGCAATCCCTCTGATGCACATTCAGTCTCCCTCAAGGGCCGAGCTCGCAGTCTTTATAATCAAATATTCATAATAATGCCTTGCATTTGTATAGCGCCTTTCTCACATTCAAAGCACTTTACAGTAATGAGGGGGAACTTTCCACTACCAATGTGAGTGTTCTTAACCGGAACACTCACCACACTCATCAGCTGAGTTGGAGATGGAGAGTGATTTTCAACCAATTAAGTTTGTCATGATAAGGTGGCAGGTTCAGAATTCAGCAGGACACCTGGGAATCCCCTAAACTTTATGATAAGTGTCATGGGATCTTTAATGACCGCAGTGAGAAAGGAACTCAGTTTTATGTCTCATCCAAAAGATGGAGTCTCCTGAAATACAGCATTGCGCTGGGGTTTATTTCACCAGAAGAGCGCCTCCTCCTGGCCCTTCAACACCACCTCCATCAGCAACAGGAGGTCTCCCACTCAAGCAATAATTAAGCCCACATCTTAGTAGCCTTCACAATTTGCAGGATCAGGCTACATAGTGGCATAGCTGCAGACAACCAAGTGCATGTTTGCAGTTAACGCAGACCAGTAAATGCTATATAAACCAGAAGGACCGGAATGGCAGAAGGGAGCACGTCTTAGGAATGATTTGTTCATGGTTGTGACATCAATGGCAAAAGTTCTGGAGATTATCAACAAGCAATATGTTGTAAGAACAAGCCAAAACATTTAGAAAGTGTCTTTTAAAATGGTCGACCTTGAAAGGTAACAAACTGTTCTTTGATTGAAAATACATGTTTGAAAAAAGAAAAAAGCACTGCATCAGATGAGCAGAGCCAAAGTAAATGCTGAAAATATGAGATATCTGAAAGTTCTCAAATATTTCTGTTTCTTGTTTGTATGACAGAAGATTCAGACTTGGTAAATACTATGTAACTAATGTAACTCAAAAGGTCCATTATGGATAACATGCTGCATACCCTATTTTTCCCTATTCAAACGGAATTAAAGCTTGTTGAATGCAGACACAGCAGTCATATTGAATTTGCAGCCTTCTCGTCACTGTCAAACACCAATACATCTAATGTGATAATATGCAACAGTATCCACATATTACCTTGTAAATTTTTCATTTCATCATTTGTAATCTGGAATGATGCTGAAGGCAGCGTTTACATGCGTTTATTAACTTTGTGGAAGAATGCTGCTGCATCCCTCCATGCAGAATTCCAGACACTGGTACACGTAGACTATCCCCAGCAAATACAAGCTGTTCTGATGGCATGTGGTGGCCCAATATCTTCTTAAATGACTTAATATTAGGCTACATTTAGCCATTGCCTACAGAATGAAGTGCACAACTTTGGAATGTACCTTTACCACAAAATGTTTCAATTCACAGCATGATGTCTGACTCCCTGGTAAGGATATACCTTATTACTCAACATATGAGTCATTGCTGCAATGTTTTTGCAACCTCAGACTCTTTCAACTGCCGGCTCACTCAATGAACACACGCTTTGTATACATGAAACGGTATAATTAAAGGGCTAAAGTCTTCCATTGTACGGTTAATAGTATTGGGGAAATGATTGTGTGCTTTCTATAAAACATGCAGTACGGGTCTGTCTGTGTATTTGATGCAACTAAATAATTTTGATATCCATAGCATGGATTGTACATTGATTTATTTCAGCAAACATAAGCTGAACACATTACATGTGGGAGACTAACAAAAAAAAATAGAAAGAAAATCCAGCCCCTACTTTTAAGCTATGTTGTTTTCATATGAGATATAAATGTTCCATAATATTCAGCAATTAATTCACCGTATACATAAATCAGCTTTTGAGTCCCAGTTATTTTATTAGTCAAAGAAGATGAATCACATTTCAGTAAAGGACTAGAAATGTTTTGGGGGTTTTTTGTAATCAAATCTGTTCCAATCGTAAGAGGAAAACAAGGAAACCTGGAAATAAATGTTTTGACGTCATTAATAAATTATGAATGAACAGGGAAGTACTGCACTTTTCCAGCTGTCAGTGTGTGAGAAATAATCCACTTCTCTCCTCCAGCCTGGCTGAGGCTGCTTTTTCTATTGGAATACATTTAAAACGAAAACACTACATATGGACATTTTCTTTAAACAAACAGTAGCCTTACAGGTACAATAAGTAAGATTTTTGTGTCAAAACATTGTTACAAGACCATTGTAAATCCCTTCCTGTCATTGAAAAAGGCTCACTGACATGTTGACTCACCCTCTGTCTGTGTTCATAGTCCTTACATTCGGGTTTAAAAATATACAGTTTACACAGCGATGCTCTGTAGCAAAACATTGTAGAGCTGTACAATAATTCAAGCTCATTGGTTGAAAATTGGTTATAATTGCCACAGCCAATGGTGTTTCAACATCAGCACGTTCACAGAGAAGAGGGAGGGATAAACAGTGTTGTGGTTTGAGGGTGTTTGTTGCTGCAATTCCTCTCTTGACTGTTAGGAGCCTGAAATTACCTATTGTACCTTTAAAGTTTTTTTTCACCTGAGGAGCAATCATAACACTCCAGCCAATGATACAGAATGGTTTCAAATAGCACTACGTTGTGTAGAAGCTTCACATTTGCCCATTTTCACAGCCCTTATCAGCCTTGCAGTGAATGGAGTCCATGGCTTTTTATTGTTCTACCCAGCTATCTCCCATGCTGGGAAAAAGTATCAATCAGTTCAACACACAACTGCAATTGTTTTGCATGCAGTATGGTTTCCTCGATGAATATGCACTAGATACATCAAAACCCAGTACCTATAATTTCAGGAAACAAAAGCACTTGAAAGTAAAAAGTACAACTCAGACTGTACTGTACAGACTGGATTTTATTCATATTCAGAGCACAACTTTGTTGGCTTTTATTCCAGAATAGGTGAAATGCCTTATTTACAAACATTAAATCCATTAAAGTGATGGATTTATGTTGGTTTTCTAGTAGCTGTTAATGAATATGACCATTCATTAAGAGCAACTAGTCGCTACAACAAAATTATACTGTCTAACAATCTCTGAAATTGGTAAAAAAAATAAAGCAGCAGTAACAGACAATAACAGACTAAATACTTTGCTTCCCAGTTCAGCCTCCGGTGAAGCTATGACACGTCCCATCCAAAAGCAGGTCATGACCAAGCCTTAGGCCTGCCCACTTCCCTTCTTCACCTTGTCTGGATAAAGGAGCCAGCCAGCCACACACACACACACACACACACAAGCACACACACACCAGAATACTAGAATACTGTCAATATCAAATCCCATCTGTGCTTCCCACTTTACGCAGTGTATACAATGCAATATGTAATTTTATGGTTGAAAACCCTGACTACAGAACAGTGAAAAATCATTGCAGTATTGAAAATCTACACTTTGAAGGGAGTGTAAAAAACAATGAGAAAGGTAGTTGAGAGAAAAAAATGTCATTCAGTCCTTTAAGCATTACCTCGTCTTGTGAAGAAATTCTAATGAAGTTATTTAAGTGCCACAGGACCAGAAGATTTTCTTTGTCAACAATCCAACTCCCATGCCTGATGGTGACACTCAGACACACCTGCGGCAATCTAGGTAATCCAATTTGTTACTTCAGGTGCGTACAATTGGATTAAAAGACAGAAACATACATTCCACTTGTTTAAAATGACAGAATGTTGAGGTTAGCATAACATGTGGTTATTAGTCAATCACTTTCTTTCATTTATTTAATCATTATTTATTTATAAATGCTGATCCAAGAATGATGTGAAGCTACAATATTGAAAGTAGAAACACACCTCTGAATCTGACTTGTGGCACACATCAAATTCAGCAAAACACATTTATTGCAATATCACTTGTATATAATAATATAATATATTTAATATATAATTTAATATAATCTGTTGGGAGTCATACTAATAATGCTTGTACATGAGAAATACTTATTTTTGTGGAAATGTGTACCCAAATGTACAGTGCCACTACTGTTGATAAACAAAATAAATGCAGTGATGTTTGATATCTATGTAGGACATACTATACTCATGCTCAGCGCCAAATCAGATTTCAAGGGAAGATAACAGGTTCAACCTTGCCTAATAATAAAACATTTTTTGGAAAATAGAATAAGTTATTTACAAATCTACATGCTTACAGGAGGCCTCCCATTTGAAAACTAACCAAATGAATCCCTGCATACCTTCAGTTTTTTTATTTGAGAGTGGCAAAGGATAGCATGTCTGCAGAATAACAAACCTGCTTTATGTTAACATGGGATTCACAATGGCTCAAAGTTATAGTTGAGATGTCATTTGTTTCAACCTATAAAACATATTCTCTTAAATAGAGCATATGAATTTCTGGCATGGGGGGATTGTTTGAATAAATCTGAATGTACCGATGTACAAAGGCTTCCACTAATTATACAGTATCGTAAACGCATACAAGAAAACCCAGGAACCCAAAACCCCTTTGTTGCTTTATTCCAGAGCAGTGGCCTATATAGAATCACTGCAGTGTGAAGTCATGCCTTTTGTTCGTGGTAACTGAAACTGCTGCTAGACAAAGGCACAGTAAACAAAACACAAAACAAAGTAATATTGTTGCGGCAGAAGTTTTTAGCTTAGTGAAAAGCGAATTATTCAGCTTTTCCAGCCCTTTGTATGTGGAGAAATATCCATTTTTAAATACCCAGAAGACAATTAATTGTACTGTCATCCTGTAGTTAGCTTGCTCATCAGTATAAAATCTAAAATATGAGAAAAATAATGCAGAACAGGCTAACTTACATATGGCCACAAAATTGAATATAGGATACAAGTTTCAATACAGCTAGATGTGTCAAAAAAGTATATTGTGAACTCCGCATCCAATCTAAAATCCCAGTTTATATAATTCCCCTCTGTATTAATGCAAAATGATGAAAAGCTTCCTATGACTTGCAATAATTATGATTGGAAAAAGTATAGTCATTTTTAAGATGTTATTTATTTGTTTTTCTGCTGCCAACACAATTCTGAAGTCAACTTTGTCCTGTCCTTAACTTTGACTTAAGTGCAAATGCAAGCCCTATTCCTGTTCACAATCATGGTTGGGAAGTTCATTTTGGAGACTGTGGTTAAAGTCACTAAACTGTGTGTGACAAAAAAATAATTTAATTCAATCATTAATTTAAGAACACAATAACTTTGATTGTTTGCTGGACTGCTGTATATTAATCCTTCAAAGGGTGGCCTTAACATTCAGAAGAGAGTAAGAACATCATAAAACGAATACAAAAACAAACACCTGCACAGATCATTTAATATGTGTAGTACATGTAAGCTGTAATCATAAGAAGAACAAGCACAGCAGAAGCAATAGGTGTCTTTTATGCTTGCGGTTGTTTTTGTTTAGTTTTTTGTGCTGTTTTGAAATTGAGCTGTAAGATCACATGTCTGCCTTGACCTTCAGACAAAGTAAACTGGTACATTATTGTTTTTCTCATCCTGTGTCCCTTTCCAAACAGCGAGGCACATTAGCCACCCCCTCTCCATCCTCCATTCATACTGCATTGATCTGCTTGCTATGGAAATGTTGTTTCAAGTATTTTTTTCAGACAGGCTCTTCAAAGGAGGTAATGAAATCAATGTCTTTCTTCAGACCGGTCTTTCCTTCTTTCATCCTTGTATAATATGTTCAGTAGTGTTGGGAGGGGCTGGACATTTCAGTAACAGAAAATATTAACACAGCAATCCAGTCTAGAAAACCAAAAAAAAAAGGAATCGCATATAAAAATTGTGGTAAAGGCAGATATTTTAAAAACCCATTGCTTTTCAGCGAGCACATGAAATAGTGAATCCGAGTTCCACTTTAAGTTGGCCGGAGTTGATGCAAATTATATCAGCGAAATCAAAGACTTCGAGAACTTTGGAAATATACACGGGGCGCACCGTCATGTAGCTGATACGCGCCGGTGCAAACAATCAATTCTCATTGAACCGGGGATGAGGAATGTAAATGCGAGCCCGGGCGATGTGATGAAGATACATTAAGTCTGAACGCTATACGAGTCAATTTCCTGCAGACCGCGTAGCTCCGTAGGCTGCTGTTCGCAAGAGACTCGCGGGTAACCTTAGCATCTGTTTCTGCCCCATGCATCATATGCTCTAGCAGAGGTCCCTGGCGTGCCGCTCCGGGAAGCCACGGGTCATTTCCGCCAACCGCAACTTCTGTCCGACGAGAGCGGGGTTTACGACGCGTCGCAAGCAAACACACATTTGCTTAAGACGGTCAAAGGGAAGGCGCTAAAGCATTAAAAATTGTTGTTCTGTAAATAGCAGCGAGGCACAATGAAGGACTCTATTGTGTTAAGAAGAAACGCTGTTACAAAGAAAATTGTAGTAGGCACTTCTCCTGGCAGGGAAGACCGCCAGTGAGGCCGATGTTAGCGTGAGGCCTAGAATAGCCTTTGTATTTTCCGTGTTTGGAAGGGAGGGGGAACAGATCCTGCATAAAAATGAATCATTTATTCATGTGCGCTGCAAAATCACCCTCAGTTAGATGCCTCCAGCAATACGTAGCTGGAGTAGGAGAATGTTCCTCAGTTAAATACTGCATAGAAACTCTATGTATTAAAGCTATTGTTATTTGCACAACAATGCCACGAACAATAATATGTGAATGTGGAAAATGCCAGGACTGACTGTGTGTGGGTGTAGGTGTGTGTGTACAGTGTATATTATAGCCTCAAATATTGCAATGTATATATAATATTGCAATATTTGAGACGAAGGACATTGAATTAAGCATATAATCTTTGCAGTTTTATTTATTTTTTGTCACTTAAAAGAGACATGAAAAAAATGTATACAAGCATTGCCTTGATTATTTATTTTCCTTATATTTTTGAAGATTGCTTTGTCGTTATATATTTTATGAGCTAAGTTGTTCCAGAGAGTATTTGAGGCAGGCGGGTGAATTGAATAACAAGACAATCAAACAATCACAGTGTAAGCCCTCGTGGTGGTAGACCTACCTGGAATAAAGTTAATGAAACTGAGAATATAACTTCAGGCTAAGAGCAGCAGTAACACATAAATATACAGTACAGCCTGTATACTTTGGATGCACCATTTCGGAATTTTACAAGATGCAGGTACTGATTTATTTTTTCTCAAGGCATTGTAAGAATGCATGTTTACCAAAATGGAGGGGCGCAGATAGGGGAGGACAACAGGTACACATTGTCCCAGGCCCAGGCCTGAGGGGGCCCAGGATAAGGGCTGTAACCATTTTTAATTTGTTATAAAATACATTTTGTCCCGGGCCTGAGAATTCATAGCTGCGGCCCCGCTGATTTTGGCTAAAATATATATATATATTTTTTTTCTGCTATTGTTCCAGTGTAAGTTTTCCCTATGCCCCGTACCTCTGATATCATCACCACCCATTCCCCCCGCCCTTGGCCCTCGGCAGCTGTTGTTCCTTTACCTAGGGGACACGAAGAGGCACATCTGCGATGTCTGTCCACATGCCAGAAGAACCAGGTGATCGCAGGCCAGAGAGTGAAGTGGTCTGGTAGGGGTTTGGGATTTGTCGATAGGCTACAACTGCGGGGGATCATCCCTGCTTTAGCCATGTAGGCGAGCAGCACAGTTTTGAGTTGACTGTGAGCCGTGACCGGTAGCCCGGAGAGGACAAAGTAGCAAAAACTACAGCTAAGCTGGAGAATCCTGTAAGCCTCTCCTGAAGCTTCAGGTAACTGATGCTGGATTCTCAGTGATGGAAAGCCTGTTGTCTGGTGTCACAGCGAGATTTATGTTAGCCTGTGATACAGACGCTGTTGACTTTTAATAGGCGAGGCTATAGATGGGACGTAAGATTAAACCTATTTGCGGGCAGTGCCTTGAATAACCGTCTTCGCCAGATCTGGTCAGAAGGCTTGGTGGTTAGCTGTTCTCAAACAGCACATATTCAGTCCTGTGGGATCAGTACAGAATTGCCGTTTTGTCAGAGCAAGAGTAGCAGACTGTGTGGCAGAAAACCACACCACGCTGTGTAAGGTATAGCCACAAAGGTATCAGAGGCCAGCAGGACACCGCCCAAGGTTGTCTTGACTTCGGTACAGCATGACACATATCACATGTGCAGCCATATGCAATGCTACAAGGTTTCTACCCCATACACAACATCGGAATATCCACTGAGGCCAGTCCCTAGACACATCCTGCATCCCTCCAGCTCAGTGAACTGTAGATATGCCTGGCCCTGCATGTCTTTGTACCCAGATCAGCTGCTGTACAGCTTTATGCTGGCTCTGGAACAAAGGCGTCAGAGCCTGTAGTACACAACAGTACACAACGGCTTGCTACTAAGCAACCACGGTGCCGTGTTAATGGTCATGTTAATCTACTGTGGCCTACTGCAGTGTTTATCGAAGACTCCTTGAACACATACTATACTATCGAGATGACAGACTGGCTCACACACTGCTCGTATGCTACAGTGGCAACTGTGTGCAACTGTGTGATTGGGCTGCCCTCCCTGTTTACCCAACACAAATCCGAAAGTGTGTGTCCCATTCAGCTCTATGTGCATCTGAATGTGAAATATAGACTGATTTATAGACAGTTAAAATTATAAGTTGCCAAGTAACAAGTATTTATTTTCTAGTACAAATATTCAAAACAATACATTTAGTTATAACCACACCTGCATCAGATGCAAATTTGAAATTCATTCATTCATTAGTTGGTGGCACATTTTTTTTAAACCGCCTGCAGATCTGACACTTTTAACAAAAATGTTATCGCACAAAGAGATCATACAGTTTGTACAAATCTGGATATTGATGAAAACAGATATCTTATAATTGACAGAAAGTGTGTTTCAGGTTTTTAAAGGATAAATGTTTTTAGCTTGCTGTGAACAAAACATTTGACTTTTTTAAATTAGCACTTAATTTGCAGCTTACATTTTCATTTTGAAGTAATAACTTCTGTAGAATTGTACTGTTGCCAGATTTCTAAATAATCCCTCCAGCAGTCTGTTATAAAGCGGACTGGAGCCACCATGGGAACAGTCATTTGAATTAGCTGCTAGGGTGCTGAATTGCTGAGCAGAGAGGACATTAGTCCCAGAGGAGGTGTCTTTTGTTCCCATGATAAAATGTGCTCTCAGTTGTAGTAAAAGTCTAGCTGTAAAAAAAGGTTTCCAGAATATGTGAGCCACTTCAGGTACAAGTGTCACACAAAAGAATCACTTTTAATGTGGTACTTCCTTGACAAGCCAGCTGCCATTATTTTACTGTCAAAATGATATTTGGCAGCAAATAATAGTTAAACTCAACCAACCAATTTTAAAATGACATTTTACACATATAGACTCCAAGTAAACACATTTTATAGAATTCATTTTGAATATGGATCCATAATAATCTAAATTGGACCCACAATACTTGGTCTGTGTAACAGTTGAATTCACTGCTGATATTATATTATTCTTAATATTAATATGCACTGCATCCAAGAAACACATTTTTCTTGCACCTATATGTTAAACAATAGCAGAAGGTAGAAACACGAGGCAAATAAAATGTGAATTTCTAAATTTAATCCAAATTTAAAGTAGCTGTGGAATTTCTCAACTCCAAATGCTTTCAAGTTGGTG
Source organism: Conger conger (assembly GCF_963514075.1). NCBI lineage: Eukaryota > Metazoa > Chordata > Actinopteri > Anguilliformes > Congridae > Conger > Conger conger. The sequence continues at coordinate 17,639,226 of NC_083777.1, read as the reverse complement.
AAAATACTATGAACAGATTCAACAAAAAACACACAACACACATGAGTTGTGTGTCACTACTGTGACTTCTCCATTTAATATATGACTAACATTTCTGGAGTCTGTAATAACTACACACATCCATTCAATTGATGAAAGACATATTTACTTGCAGTATTTTATAATGTGTGATAAACATGTTACTTTTTCTATTGATTGGACACAGTTTACTGCTGTGCCCTTTGTGTAATGTAGTGTAATGTAAGCTAGTTCATACATTTCATGTCACATGATGGATACACTATTTTCATTTCATATCACAGACAGTAATGAAAGGTGGGTGGTGTTTATTCTCCTTCTCCTTTATATAGCTTAATCAATGAAATATAAAATATTAAATGTCCAGCCTAGGACAAATAGATCATACTGGCCAATTAAAAACAAATATTTCAAATATTTTGTTTGTTCAGTACAGCCAATCAAAATCAGCCACGGAGCCACCGAACAGGAAGTGAGGATATATCTCAGCAATGCTTTGATGTGTTGATAACAACCTTGAATTTGGTGTCATGGTGACTCTACCCTGCTGGACAACTTGGCCACTTCAACCCTGCCTGCAGGTTTAATTATAATCCAATTTTCACCTGTTTTTTAAAACGGAAAATAAAACTTCCAAAATATTAAAACATACCAAAATCACTTACTCTGGGAAAACCTGAAGAGATTAATAAAGAAAGAATAGGCATAAAAAACTCTTAAAATGGTTCAAATATGCATGTTATGACAGGAAAAACTCATACTGTAGATGATGTGATAACAGAATCTAAAGAGGAAATTAAAGGCATACATAGCCACTGGAGCTGGTATTTGGAAGAACAATAAATAAAATATGAACTTGACATGCAGAGAATGTACAATTTTAAATGTCTCCAACTCGGTACCCGTTTAAAAATGGTCTCCTTTTTCTTTTTGTTATTGCCTTCAAAATGCCAGCTTTCACAACGGAGCAAAACTGAATTGCTGGCTCTACCATCAATGTCCACTTTTGAAGGGGCACTCACTGTTCTTGGCACCCAGTGATATTAATTGCAAATATAGTTTGAGGTGTATGTAAGTAAATTGACTTTCTTAACAAATTACTTTGTTGAACTTGCACATACAGAACAAAGACTACAGTCTGTCTGGTGAGAAAAACATAGACCTTGGATGAACGATTTTAGCCATCAACAAAGTAAGACAAATAATCAATTTGAGATTTGTGTGTCATGACAATATATATAAGTGAGCCCTTTTCGGTTTTCATCTGAGTGACATCCTTTTATGTTGGACAAAAAGGCATGGGAGAATTCTGTATTTTCCAATAGATTAAAATGCAATTGCTTGGAAGACACCAACGTAGTACAGAAAATATCATATTTAGGAGGGCATTCATTCAGTGTAGATCAACCAACATTTCAGATTTTCTGCGAAGCTATTTTCAAATAAAAACATTGAAAATATTCTTAGAAATAATAAGTAATTGCACTGAATCAAAACATTTTTTTCTATATTTTATGTTATTAAGTGCGATATTGATCCAAAAAAACAGCAAAAAAAAAATAAAAATACAAAAAAAAAAACACTTTGACGTTCAGTTCATGCAAGGGAAACTCTTTACAGAGATAAGTCTCATAAACACAAAAGCATTGATAAAGCAATTTTCCATACACCTGCTTTACAGCACTTGCAAAAACCATCAGAAATAGCCTTATGTTTCAGACTTGGAGTGAAACCAAAATGGCCTCAATGGACCTTTAAATTAACATTCTGATACGTGACACCACATACTTGTTATGAATTTCACTTGTTTTGTGTTTGTGTGTGTGTGTGTGTGTGTGTGTGGGGTTGTGGGTTGATGCTTCTCATTCACCCATTCATATACACTAACACACATATTGCTGATTGTTTGTCAGGAGCATTTGGGTGTTAGGTGTGACACTTTGACACACCCAGAGTGTGATTTATATTGCAACAATGCTGTTACAGCTGCTGAATGCATCTCAGAATTTTTAAGGAAAACAAAAAAAAAAAAGATTTCTTACATTACGTATTAGACAGATTACTTCATAATTTAAGTTACTATTATGGGCTTGTTTTGTTCATCTGAGATACAGCCTTGGTTTGTTAGAAATCACCTGGCAGGTTCAGGTAAAATGGCCGTTCCTCCAAAAGTAACTGGACAGTTCCCTCCAAAGGCTTTGACTTGAGATGCATAAGCTCCCTGCTTTATTGTATACCAGGGTGCTTACCAGGATGCGTGCGTAAGTGTTTTCACGAATACATTTAGTAAATAAATTGTTAAACTCAATCAAGAAGCAGAAACATTTTCACAAGACCCATTAATTAGAGGCTTGATCCCCCACCCCCAGTGTGAAAGATTACTGCCTGGCTCTGAATTGTTACTTTACAGAATATATCATTGCTGCCAATGCTGATTATACGTATATGTGAAATTAATTACCAAAGTGCCTTGTGCAAAAAGCCTCTTAGAAAAACTTACTTGGTGTGTCCAACAGTATAGCTGATTTATTGTTAAAGAATACATATATTTCAGAACACAGTGAAACACCTTGATTAATTTTGTCTGGATATACATTACATTTTGTGTCCTTAATTATATTTTTGGACAATTAAGAGAAGTGGCATCCAAACTACTCCCCCCCAAATGTTGGTGCCGTTATCAAGGCATGGGGGCTGGTGATCACGGTTATGGAAAGCCCCAGTAGGAAGGCACTGGGGAGTACTGTGAAGGTCAGCACTTTGTCCTCTTTCATCACTGAAGCTCCACTGGATTCAATTTCACGACGTTAATTGCGTAGCGGGAAAGCGGGGCGGTGGTGGAGCAACGCCGCAGAGAGGTCATCCGCGTCAAGTGCATGGAGGAGCTTTCCCAATAGACAACAGAGGAAGTATGATTGAGCCAGGAAAGACCATAGACGTCAAGCAGAACACACGGTCTATCCAATAAAGGCTGCCCATTCTTTCCATTGCGATCTTTACGAATCCCATTGTTGAATTACATTCGGTAGTTACAGTCGGGTGTTGACAAAAGGATTGGATTCAATTCAATGAAGAAGTTCATAAAAGAACAAAAGTGGTCCGTTAAGTGTGCCATTTTTATTTTGTGGAACATGATTGCAGTTTATGATTACATAAATTACATGTGATTTGCCATTACTTCATGGCATATTTGAGATCATTGAAATGTTCAACTATTTTTCTGATAATAGATCTTAGTGTAATCATATGATTTTCCTTTTGACTTGAGAATGAGAATGTAAATGGACATTATCGTTCAACATAAAAGATTATAAATGAAAGAAAACATCCCATGGCACTTTAATACTGTAGTGTGCACCAGGCATAATAAAAAGGTAAAACTGGAATAACTGATCCTCTCTTGTTTGAAAAGCTTAGGTGTGATGGCAAGAAAAACCGTGAACTGTTCAAAGTTACATATCATCAGTTGAGTAAACCACCTGTCTGTCATAAAATGCTATTAGATTAAAGATTTATATAAATTATGTCTACTTGTATACTGCACTTCTAGCTGGACTTTTTCAACTGAATAACAGGCTACAAAATCCAGCTGCAAAAAACTGCCTCATTTTGAATGCTAGATTGATAAACACATTTTTGAAAGTTTAATAGCTCAGTTTGGATCGGTCCCCTTGAGCAGAAGATACTTAGCCTGAATTGCTTCAGTGCTTTTTCAATTGTCAAAATGAGTGGTACACAACTGGATCCTTTAAGCAAATCATTGAAATAATTTTCCTCACAAAGTTTCTGTTACGACACAAACAATGTTCTACTCAAGGGAGGGCAATGCTAAGAAAGGCGTTTATTTGTACTGATCAGTCACATTACTAATCATTGGGACTTAATTTTCGGAAATACATTTTGAGGTATTTCTGTATTCAGCCATACCACAATGTGGCCAGGGTGGGATTAGGTTTTCTGGAACATTTTTTAATGCTAAATAATGAGTAACCATGGCGCTTTACAGACCGGAATTCTAGAAAGACAGAATGAGCTTTGAATGCCAAAATCCATCATTTTTTGATGAATGGAAGTACATTCCAGTGCCCTAGTATCACGGTCACACCCAATATCACATGTCAATATCAATATCATATAAAATGCAGGCAATACATACCATTCAGTATAACGGGCAGCAGGGCTGGGCGATACAATCTAAGAATTATTATTTATTATTTTTAAGAGCAATAACAGTTATCGCCGCTGGGTGGCGTATTGCCTTTATTTCAATCTTTTTTCTTTTTTTTTTAAAACTAACTGATGCAGGACCTCCAAACCTCCAGAGGCCTTGTGAAATGCCTCCAGGGGAAAATAAAAATACTTTTCTCTGCCCAAAGTCACTAGTCACATGAGGATTAGGGCCCCAGTATTGCTGTAAACAAATGTAGCACAGGCTAAAAAAGCTGTCTGTCTTGCATTTACATATTACTACATTTGGCTCCATTATCAGGAAAGGTTTCTAAATGCACTAAGATTATATAGTTACTGCTCGTATTGTCCATGCTAATTGTAATACTTACAGCACAAACTTTATGTAACATTTGCAAAAGGATATTTAGACCACTTTGTTACAGGGCTATCTTGTACTGTAATGTTATTGTAAATAATAAAAATAAATCATACAATTATCTCTCAGTACCTTTCCCAAAAAACAGTGGCCATTGATTTATTTGGATTGTTATATTTTTATCCCCTAAACACAATCCTCCACACATATAAAATGATGAGATGGTTTCCTAATATCAACATTGTTAATTCAGGATGATTTAGAATATTATCCCCTCCTCAGACAGGGACTGCGTTCTGATTATGTCCTATGAATAATGTAGTCAACAACTCAAAAGAGCTGTGTGGAGAAGTGATTGATATCAGGGTTGCATTCAGAGCAAAAGAAAGCCCCTGCTGACTTGTAATTATGAGCAGAGATTTCGTTCTGTGGTGAGAATGATTTGTCATTTACCTGCATGTCTGTCCGGAATGTACTGGAAACGGCATCAGGAAGCCAATCCTTTATTTATGTCAAACATGACAGGCCAATCATGCTGCTAAGCGCTCATTGTCAGATGTGGATGATAACACCTGTCCAGAAGCCTGTCTCTCTGAAGCGCCCCCACTCCCTGCCTCAACCACCACAGCAGCCAATAACACTGGCTTTGAAAAAAATATTTCTTTTTTTTTAGGGAATTGACCAAATGACATCCCTCTCAAGAGTACTTTCTTTAGTGCGAATGATGTGACGATGTTGGCGATGAGGACAATAACAGCTTAAAAAATAACCATAAAAGCTATGAACTGAAAGTGAAAAAAATGTGGTAATCGCACACACGCACACACACCTTCAGTGACCAGACAGATTCCCAGACGCAGACTTCCGAACCGATCATTCACATCTCGATCGCCGTTATCTCGAGCCACGCCCGGGCTGGTAAGACGGGTGAGAAACGGCGGAGCCATTCTGTCAGGAGACGGAGTGAGTGAGAGGCACTGCTGATGCGGCTCGGGCGCAGGTTGTACGAGCGAGGCTGGGCTAAAGCCGGCTCTCAGCTACGCCCCGCATTACTCTCCCTCTCATTTATGCATGAGTCGCATGGCGCTCTCGTCCGTCAGCGTATCCTGGCAACAAAAAAGGTCCGCGTGATGGACGGGCCACCCTATTTACCTGACGTGAACTCAAGGCACCGCCATGGGACGCTGTGTGCTGTGTGAGCTCCGCTGGGTAGCACCGCCGCATCAACTATCTCAACTGGAAAGAGGACTCTGCTGAGTGGTGTGATTGTTCTCTAAGAGGAATAGGATAGCCCGGTCATGTCGAAGGCAGGCTTTCTGCAAATGGACGACAAGAGGCTTCATTATTGAACATCCATTGATTGGAGAATGTTTTGGTCATTTCATCTACCATGACTAGCCAAACATTATGTGTTGGCCAGTGTTTCATACATTTGCATTACATGTAATTTGGCTGAGGCTTTTATCCAAAGACACTTTCAGTTGATTAGACAATCCTCCCCTGGAGCAATGCAGGGTTAAGGGCCTTGCTCCAGGGCCCAATGGCTGTGCCGATCTTATTGTGGTTACTTAACCACTACGCTACAGGCCTCCCCTACAAGCGAAGAAGAAAAATATTTATCATTCAAACCTGGGGTCTCATTCATTTACTATTGTTGTAATGAATGGCATTCATAACTGAATGGCACAAAGGCCATGCGGTCCTTACAATACACTCAAGGTTCTCTCAGAATAACTGAAATACATTCTCCCACAGAGCTTGTGTATTACGGGAATAAACTCCCTTTGCATGTTTGGGCTCCATCTTTAAGTGTAGGCTCACAGCGCTGCCTTTTAGTCAATCATATAGTTAAAGATGTGTGGGAAGGGAGGATCGGGACCTGGAGCTGTCAGGTGGGCTGTCACCCTGTGACGCCATGTGAACGCTGGGGTTCGCCGTTCCGTGTGGTGTTGGGGTGCTGTCAGCGCAGGATCATTCTCGCGGTTGCGTATACCCCCTTTTTCTTCTTTTAGATATGCTTCCATAGCATAGCACCCCGGGGCCTTCCTCTATTACTCTCAAGCCTGTACTTGTGCGATACTTAACATCGTAATTATCTGGTTCATAACTCATTTCCATTTCTGTTCCGTTCCCTGGGGTTTCCGCCCTCCAGACCCCCAGCCCAAGCGTTAACGCAGCCTGCAGGCCTGGATGCAGTACCTCGCTCTTCAGACATGCCTGTGAATGCACATTTCTTTGCCTGGACTGTCTATTTCACCAGACAGTATAATACCTCAGGCTATTATCTGCCCGACCACTTTGACTGTTTGCTCCGACAGATTCCTCATGACATCCCTATTAACACTTCGCATATATTTAACTATTGATACTGAGCGGGCCGGCGGAGGATGGGCTCCCATCTACTGCCGGGTCCCTCCTGAGATTTCCTCTCACCAGGGAGGCTTTTTCTCAGCAACATTTGGATGTTTTTTTCCCATCCCAAGATACCATAAGAACTAGACAGCTTGCTGAGGTCTATTCCTCTAATATTACAGCACTTATCACCAACAAACAGCTACAGTGAGCTCCGTGATTTTTGTGGCAAAGACATTTTTCCGTAATTTGGCTGTGCATTCTGCAGTTTTTGTTTTGTAATCAAATAGTTGACGTGGTTAAAGTGCAGATTCTTAGCTTCAGCGGAATGTTTGGGGTATATACAACTTTTGGGACGTATATTCAGTAAGTTTTCTCATGACTATATGAAACAACCAGTTTTTGGCTTTGAGGTTTGTTGCTTTAGCACTATGTTTGGGATCAATCCTTTTCTGTAGGATGAAGCGCTATCCAATTATTTTGATCAATAGTAGATATCTATTTGGATAGTCAATATATGTTTAGATACTGTAGAAAACAGTGACTGATCTATTGAATGATGGCAAAAAAAAGGTTTTTGCTGCAGTCAGGTTCAGCTTAAAACAGAAATAAAGACAGTTATAAGAATCCCCATAATAAACCCAATAATATCCTAGATTTATTTGACCCAGGTGTTTCCCAGGTGCTAATAACAGAACACAAGGGTTAAAGCCAACAGATATGCCGTTATTACACACTTCTTATTGTGTGCTTTACACCCGCATGCCTTTTGCACAGTAGCTCATGAATCCACCATTTAAATCTCACTGTGAATAAATTACAAGCAAAGGTCATCAGTGTTATTCACGTTAATTGAGTTAAAACAAAAAATAATTCTGAGTGCATACAGTCCGGCGTGGAAAGCCCTGGGCCCAAACAGCCTTTGTCTCTAACTTTTATTTTAGTAAATGCAACTGTTACTCTTTTTCCGCACAATTGAAATTTTATATTATTTTCCTGATGGAACTCACTGAACTGAGTTTGCAGAAATAAAAGAAGCGCAGCATTTTTTTGATTCAACTTCAACAGAAAAAATATTGACTAAATCTATGCATAAAGTCCAGATCTAAGCATTTTACGATGCCAATGGTTGTTGTGACAATGGTTCCTTATTCTGTAAGGAGTTAAAACTGGCTCTCCCTCTATGTGTTTCAGAAATGCACAAATGACACAAATCACAGTAAAGTTGGTATCCTTGTGACAGAAAGGGTCCAGCAAAGTAGCTTTCAGTCCCAAAAACACACAAACTTTGAGAATCATGAATTTAATGTCCATTGTTTACTTAGCAACTCTCCAGAGGAAGTAGCATTGAATAATAAATGTGGCATGTGGAATTGTGGGATGTGTTTGTGTTTGATCTTTGTTGATGTGTTGGGGATTTAAAAAACAAAATAAATGAAACCTATGCACAATCAATTGATTAGTAAATGAGATAGCTAGTAGTAGATATACTTATTTTCTATACTCTTCCAGACCTATTGTAGAGATGGAGGGGTAGGGAAAGGATGACGGGCTGAAGAAAGGGAGATCATTTCAGCACATTTCTTCCCTGAGGATAAAGGTAGGTAGTATACAATATATACCTGTAGTATTTTACAAACAAGACCCATAATATCATTTGGTTACCAAAATGTCCTCTTGAAGTCTTCAAATGACCTTTTTTGGAAACCCGCCGAGGCATAGCTCAGAAAAAACAATGTAGAATACTCACGACCAGGCACTGACAGCAGTATCTATATTGTGTTGCCTCTAGAATTCAAATGGAGAAGAACATCTAGTATGTCTAATTACTGTCTACTCCATTATGTTTTTTCAAATATATATTTAGAAATATGATACTGGGATATCTCTGAGGAAATATTATGGATTCATTCTCCAGCCATACTTGTTTTTTCAGGGCAATGAGAATCCATTCATCCTCGGCTGAGTAAATGGAATTAAGCGTTTTAAATGATAGGCAATGTGCAAGCTGATCTTGATCATAAGTGAGTCAGTAAATTTAGCACTAAAAAGCAGTAACGTACGGAATTGTGTGACAGATCACATATGAGCACCGCTAAATCGATTCGACTTAGCATTTAAAACGAAACAGTAATGCACGGCTTTTATCTCAATCATAAAGTGCTTTGCTGAAGTGAGCACAGAAACAGCAGAAGTTTCACAGGCTCCCAGGTTCTGCAGTTATTACTATTCATAGTATTATCGCATACGTCTCAGGAAACCCGCGCTTAATCAAGGAAAATGCCAAATAATTACTTTTCTTTCCCTCTGTGTGATCAATTTTCAACACTTATCTTTTGGGTTTAAAAAAAAAACCTTTGCCTTGTTGCATTACAACTAATAGGAAGCTTTTTTCCAATGGTCAAGTTACTAAGGAAAGCTACCCTCATGCCATGCAAGGTTAATCGGCAAGTTTGTCACAAAGGTGCCCTCCACCCACTCCTCAGTCATTGCCAGGATTCAGTGGTGAGGCTTGCCTTGTGTCAGTCCTGTCAGAAGTACTCAAAGGCACAGATTTATTTATTTCATGATCAGACACAGACATCCAAACAGATCAAGGATGAGCATGCAGATTCAGACAATGGATAGATGACATACTGGGATGTTCATCTTTGGGTTGCAGTCATTGAATCCACCATCACAAAGAGAACAGTTCGGTTGGGGCGCTTAAGGGTAATATCCACCTAAAGCACTGGTGTCAGTGCAGTAATGAATATTGTATAATAACAATGCATAACCATGGCCAAGGAATGTAGGTTCTGTAGGTTTTTTTCAGAATTGAGCCAAATATGAGAAGGGTTAGCTATTACCGACTGCTAAAGACCATGACAATTTAAGTGGAAATGCATCTAGGGGCAAGTGGAATTGCTAGTTTTGTTTAATACAAACTGAATATTGAAGTGATGGTTGTTAGAGAGGTTAGCAATTTGGCCTATCATTACGCTCAACTGCCATGACAAAACTAGCCATTGGCTATGGCACTAACACACTTTATTAAAGGAAAACAAATGGGGAAATATGACTTGTAAGCGTGTGACAAAACTTCCATCATATCCAGGGTTAATGCATTGCTTTTGAATCAGCCTCTTACAACTGCACTCTAGTTGTGCTCAAGCCTGGTGCCACAAAACTACTGAAATTCAGTTGGGCACACCTTAATTCCCACTTGTGTCAGGGCAAGCATTACAATTGCACCTTGACTGTTAAAATAAGATTCCATAGTTGTAATTCAGAGAGAATGTTACATATTTATTGGCTAAAAAAGGACACCTCTCAACTTTATGTGTGACTCTTCAAATCTAAAAATAAAAAGCCCAAGCACGATCTGTTGGAAGTCTCTGATGGAGAAAACGGAAGATAAACATATCTGTTTACAGTGGGGAAACATTTTTTTGGATGGATCAAACATTTTAATTTAGTGTGTTGCCCAACTGCAGGCAGGTTCTGCATGTGGTGGCTGTTTTATCTGCCACACAATGTGGCGCAATGACACCATATACCCTGGTATATAATGTGTTACTCTTCCACCTGTAATGTAAAAGAGAGTATAGTATCCCAGTGATATTTATAACTTGATTTATTAGCCAAGGTAAAAGCTGAGAAAATAACAAATCATATGTGGCTGGCTCAACAATAACACAATCAATATTATTGACCTCCAGAAGGTTTCATTTGTTTACTATTCAATGCTTTTTTATAGTAAAATGCTAACTCCCTGAATATTAACGGAATGATCTTTTAGTAAAATTATTTAGAGCTTAGATTATTGGTGATATATTGGCTCCCCAAACTGTGCACAGCCATTTAACACAATGGCACACAGTACATTTAGCAGAAAATGATCTCAAAAACTCTTCAAGGCAACAGTGACAGCAACTTATCATCCCCATGGATTTTCATCAAGCTGTAGAATCTCCTTCCAGCACATTCTTTAAGCATTAATCAAAATCAAAGTGAATGTGACTTTTACTTTCTATAAAAGTCAGCAGATTATAGATGTCTAAGGCAAACTCACAAATGAATACAGGCATCACGTAGGGTTTATCGGATTAGGTTTGGATTTCCCTCTCAGGTGGAAGTCACATTTGTATTTAGATGATGCATAATTTTAACCAATTCTGTTTGCCAAACAAAGGTGCAAATTAGCAGAAAAGCACAACTTGTGAGTTTCCAGACACATCTCCCCCCTAGTTTCCTTTCAGATATGTTGGCAGAAAGAGTCTATTTTCCACTGTGTTGAGACATTACAAAAGCTCTCTATTGCAGCTTCCTTTGTACGGTTTTCTTTTTGCATCATGTAACCTTGTAAACAGTACCTTGATGGATTTAAGCCTCAGCAGGATAACCCGTACAAAAAAATTTAATAACCACATGTGAAAGATCCGACAAAAACTGTGTGCAGTTTACATTTATTTTACAGACAGCCCATATTCCAAGGTGCTTGACTAGGTTCAGGAAGGCCTTTAACCCCACAGCCCCATCCAGGGGAGACTGGCCCCTGCCAATTCTAATCAACTCTTTCCCCACAGTAACATGTGAATGTACCATGGTAAAGTTAGGCCTGCAATGCTTTTTTAAAATTTTTTAATTATTATTTCTTTTACATTTGATCGTTCATGTGAGTCCCTTAGCAAGACATCTAACCCCCAAAATGCTCCTGGTGAGCTGGTTGGTGCCTTGCATGGCAACCAATCGATGTTGGTATGTGAGTGTGTGTATGAATGGGTGAATGAGAAGCATCAATTGTACAGCGCTTTGGATGAAGGCGCTATATAAATGCCAACCATATACCATTTGTGAGACAGGGCCATTCATGATAACATACCTTATAGAAGGAAGCAGTACTTTTTATGGCTTCTTTAAAAAGCCTGAACATGAGACATTGTTTGTGGTTAAACATGCTCAAGAACACACCATTTTCTTTTTGTTAATCAGAGCCTATCAAGCCTTAATTTCCTTCACAGTTTAATTTTCCTCAACTCAAGCAGGTAATGAAGTATGCATCTCACTACACATGGACAGTTCATAATATTCAACATGTAGTATACTGTGCTCTTTGCCACGTATTGGCTAAGGCAATAAGCAACATGTGAATTCTCAGGAGTGAAAAGGAAAGATGACTTCTGTCAAAAGACCTCCTACTTTGTCCCGATAAGCTTTCAGAGAAGAGCTATGAGTGGACAGCCCCTGGACCGAAGCCTGAAAATTCAATAAGAGAGGAGAAGATGACCAGCCATGAAAACCCCTAATCCTCCCCTGGATGTCATGTCAAGAGAGCCTTGCTGTCAGATTGAAGGGAATACACTTCACATACGTATATCCACGACTTTATCTTCCAAGTGTCAGAGCTGCATTAGCCGCTGCGGCTAACAGTTCACCAACACAACTCGCATTCTATCAGAAGAGAATATATTATTTACATCACTTTCGGAGCCCTTCCTAGAGTGAATGTAGGCAGGTGCATTTGGAAGTGAGGAGGGATGACATGATAATTCCAGCTGTCACTGTGCCAGGAATATTTAACGGAGGTGGGGGATTTATGTTATGTTGTCTATCACAATCACTGGACTGTGAACACCATTATCCAATTTGTTATTCTTGCTGCCATGTTTTAAATAATGTGCATGCATGTTGTTAACACTGGGGATATAAAAACAGCTTATGCATAGGGAAATTAGTTGTTACAAATGTAGGCAGAAAATATGAAAAATATTACACGTGAAAACCATGGATGCTGCATTTTTGAGGGAAGAGAGCCATCTAGCAAGTGCTAAATGGGTTGGGTTAGATATTTATTTCACAACATGAAAAAATGAAAAATGTATTACTTTCATATTGGATTTCTCCAACTGTCAACTAAAAAGAGGACTATTATTAAGCAATTCACAATATGCAAATATTGTTCAAAGGAAGTTTATTGGTCTTATGCTGTTTGTATTTTGCAAATTAAATATGACAGGGACCAGTTGTCTGCAAGTAAATTAAAATTTCTGCAGAGACTTTTCAGAGATTTCTTAACTTTATTTCTGTATTAACAACTGCCTCTTCACCTGGTTTGACCTCTCCTGCTAATGTTAACAGACAAAAAAAAGTCATTAGTTACATGAGATCTTTTATCAAAGATTTCATGCCATCAAGCAGTGTTTTTATCGTAAAAGACTAAAGAGAAAAATCATAATTCCTTGGGCTTAGGTCAACAGCTCGGTGCCCACGGTACAAAGAAGCACTGCAGCACTGGATTAGAAATACATCTGAAGCAAAATAATTATTTTAATTTGTGTTCTGGGTCACATAAATATTGCAAGTGTGACAAATGTAAAAAGACTTCCGAACATTTTCCAGCGCTGCTCCACATTACAGAGAAGTACTGAGGTTAGGGCCCAGCAATTGCCTGGCTGCATAACACACTACATGATTATTTTATCTGCTTTGTAAAGCACAGGCATATGAATTGAAATTTAGAAACAAGAAATTAAACTAATCTATGAAATTAATCCAGTACAACCACAAAATATGACCCATTTGGGAAGGTTCTGTAAAAATACATTAATTTTAAATTAATTTGAAGTCCTTTAGGAAAGGTTAAGACTATTCCATCCTTATTTTGAATAGGCTCTTTAGTGCAGATATTTTAATCTGGTTAAAAAACAAAAATCAATCAATCATCGTGTGAGGTCAGAACATCCATTTTTCTTTCCAAAAGATTTAGCATTAGAAGAGAAAAATAAAAACCAGTCTGCTTTTGACAACTGGAAGCAAAAAAGGCTTATACAGTATATATTTTTTTTAATACAACCCTCTTGTGTTCTCAAAGATGAAAAGCATTATTTGCCATAAAGGACGTAAGTGTGATATGTGTCGATTACACAGAAACATTACGAAAAGTTACTCATTTAACCCTAAACGCAATGAAAACAAAAACAAATACTTGAATTTAAAGGCCCCCCCATCTCAGCCTGTGGTTACTGTTAACAAACATCTGAGTCCATCCAGCAGCACGGATATGATCAAAGAATAAAAAGATGAAAAGCACCACAGGACAGATCCATCTTCATGGCTCAGTTAATTAAATTATCTAACCACTACATGTAGCCTGTGATTGAATGTCAAGTTTTACAGAAAAGTCCTGACCTTTTTCTGATGAGTGGGTGTTATGTTTGGTCCTTCCAAAGACTAATCTCAGTTTTCCTTTTGATCTTTTTTTCTAAACAAATGGTAAATATGGTTATTGTAAGTGGGAATAGACAAGATCATAGAGTGGAACAAAACACGCAATGTCTCGAAACGTATGCAAATGACTTCAGCTGTTTTACATCTTATCGTACCTGAAAGCCACTTTTATGGCTTTTTTTTCCACTGGAGCAGTCGAGGTGAGTGAGCTACCTGCTCACAGCTACAGTCACACCTGCTTTTTGGGCTTCAGGCTCAGAGCTCTGAACACTTCACCACATGCTACCCACATTATAAACATAATTATTCTTTATTCACATCTTCCCAAGCACCAGAGGAACAGGCGAGTACCATAAAAAATATAAACTCTAATTTTCGTTAAACAGAAGGATACATTATAGGTTTATGTTCTGATGTGTTTCCAAAGTAGTAGTAAACTGGATTCAATATAGTTACAGTAAAACTGGTTGCTGAAACCATGTTTTAGGCAATATAAAAACTACAGAGGTGTTCTTTAAAATATGCACTGTCAGGAAATATTGACAGCAAATGTTATTGTGACACCAAGTTGTGAAATCAAGCCAGTAGGCAAGCAGTTAGCCGTAACGTGTGGAACGTGTGGAAGAGGGTACATAGCTTCAGCAGTGGGGTGTGGGTGGCAGACTCTGATGCATGGCTCACCTGTTAACCCAAGGGGCAAAGAGACTTCACACAGGTAACTGTATGAGATGTCGCACTTAACAAACCAATGACCACCAGCTATCATACTGTATCTGTACAGGTTACAAACACAGTGCCTTTACTCATGCACTCTTTCATTCACTTAAAAATGACCACACAACTGTCTATTAATCTGGCTTAATTATATATATCAATCAAGATATTAAGTGGCTAAGCAAGGCTGCTGTCCTAACCTGTATATAGTTTATGGAAACAGGGCCTGAAGTAGTAAATTTGTGTTTTCTTCTTGGTTTTCTCACATGCTGCCTTCTAATTCTTCCATGCATTACATTAACATTACATTAATGGCATTTGGCAGATGCTCTTATCCAGAGCGACATACAGTTGATTAGACTAAGCAGGAGACAATCCTCCCCTGGAGCAATGCAGGGTTAAGGGCCTTGCTCATTCATTTACCTTAACCACTACACTACAGGCCTTCCTGTATTATTTTCCTAACTGAATCCTGCCCAAAATTATCATTGCATCATGGTAATGACCACCAACCCTTCACTGATAGATAGATAGATAGATAGATAGATAGATAGATAGATAGATAGATTTATAATGCTTTTCTAGACACCCAAAGCGCTATATAAAATAATGAGGGGCAAACTCGCCTCAACCACCACCAATGAGTAGCACCCACCTGGGTGATGCACAGCTGCCATTTTGCGCCAGAACACTCACCACACACCAGCTGAGGTGGAGAGGGAGAGAACGATGTTTTTGCCAATTGAATCAGGGGATGATTAGGTGGCAGTTTGAAAGAGCCAGGGTTGGGAATTTAGCCAGGACACTGGGGAAACCCTTACCTCAGGTACTTCAGGTATGCCTAAACTTGTGGCAGAAAGATGGATTTACAAATTAACAGAACTCTACTCTTGAATGCCTTTGCTTTACAAAGAATTGATGTTTACTATGTGTTAACCTCAAAGTGTCATGGAGGTCTGGGTAGTGCTCACCAGTATGTGGGTATGAGCTAATAAAACAGCATGCTGCTATTCAGTGTATAAAACTAAAATGTGATCATCAGTCATTTTGGCAAACCCTACTTTAAATGATAAACTTAAGAGTCTTCTGTTTATCTGTAAATAATTACAGAGATGTTTGAAGACGGGCCAGAAATGCCATCTAGCTCAAATACGTCTATAGAAAACAGATCAATTCTTGGGTTCATTCATGGAGGAGGGATTGAATCGTCTCTGTTCACCAATGTTCGGCAGTTACACTGCTGGCATCGAGTGAATACTGCAGAAGTTCCAGTCAAAATGAGAGGTGTGATGTAAAAAGAGTGTTTATTAATATTCCTTGAGAAGTCACAAAACACCGTCACACTTCAAACCCCATTTGCCAGCCCAACAAAACCGATCCTGGGAGAGGTTTTTCAAATTGCTGAAGAAAGAAAACCCTTACTCACAATTTACTAGACATTGCAAAAATAAGACAGATTTTTCTATTGAATTTACATACCAGAAGGTTTTGCTTGGTGAGCAAAGCGATGTAGTGCAATTTTCATGCTGGGAATGTATTTGTGGTGGACGTGTGCTGTTCAAGGTGTAATGCACACTTCAGATGCATTCATACCCCAAATAAAAATACACCTTGCTTCTGCGTCCTACTGCTACCAGTGAAAGGTGAAATATGCCAGCATTCGATTCAGTCATGCACACACAGCGAAGTTCTGCTGAATACTGGGGGTAGGCACATGTTTATTTGCAGTAAACATTTTACAGCACATTAAAATGTAAAGGAAGGGGTGGCATTTACTGAAAACACCTTTCCACAACACGTGCAATGTTTGCTTTTAATTTTAGGCTGCCAATACGAAGCCAAAAGGAATTTTGAGGAATAGCACCACTAGGAAGGATAAATCAGAGCACACAGTCATTACTAAATACAAAAATACAACTCTTTTCCCAAAACATTTTGAGGAGCTCACACCTCAAACACCCACGCATTAACAGACTGGTTTGTTGTGCTTGTTGTGCTAAGGGCAGCTGTATGCTCAGGTTGTAGGCCTCCAGAGAAACACTTCCATTGTGATTCTCTGATACCCTCAAGTGCCCCATCATGTAAACAGACGGATACACGACTAAGCGGTTCATCATAGCGATGAGTTGAGCATTGACATGCCACTCCATGTAAATGGCAATGTCTGGGCTGTGTCATTTTTCACGCTGTACCTTGTTGTATGTGAAGGTCGCCTCCCTTGATGTCTTCATCTTGTTTCACACTGTGTGCTAAGGTGCTGTGGCACCCTACCAGTTTTCACTCTGTGATGGTTTACTGCGGGGTCTTTAAGGTCTGTCATAATGCAACATAACTACACGGAGAGTATGACACCCTTTCATCCATTTTGCCAATTCCTGAAATGGTATATTCAGCAAAATGTGTCCGAGTGCTTCACTGCGTGGTTCCCCAGCGTGATTTATGAAAGGGCTTCAGAGTAATACCCTCGGCCTATGCATGCTTTTTGTTTCATTCAAACCAGCTGCAGTCACACAAACAGGGCTCTTTGAGCAGTCGAAGCTAACATAAATCTATATATAAAGTCAAATATTTAAATAAAAATGTGAGTGTAATGATTACAACATTCATTTTCAAGGTTATCATTATCTCTATTTCTGATCAAAAATCATTTATCTTGTGATTTTACAAGTAATAATTTGTGATCTCACGATAGATAGAAATATATTTATTATATGTTATATTTATATAGATAAATAAATATGTCATTGCCTCTATGGACTTCAATACGATACTGCTTTAAAAAACAATCAACTTCAGCCCACCCGCACGTTTCACTCTCCGTACACAGGGATGTAAGTAATGGGTAGTCACTGGAATGAGACATCAAAGCAGGATGTGGTGATGGATTCCCAAACTGCAGCATAAACATCAAATTAATTATTCTCCTCTGAATATGCTTGAATGACAGCTCATAATATTTTACCTGGGTATAACAGAAATAATTCAGAAGACGCAATGGCACACACAAAAATTAACTGCTTTTAATTCATGGTTTTCAGTTTATAAACAAAATGCATACCCTTCCTTTTTTTAGAAAGAATTCAAAGATTGCAAGCACTTTGAGGATCAAGTTAAAATTAGAGTGTTTTTTTTGTACGTATGACCAAATATATAATTTTCAAGTGCCAGTGCAAGTGTAGCCGTTTTAATTAATCCAACCTTGAGTTTGACTTTCAACTTTAACTGAACAGCAAATCGCAGGCTTCTGATTCAATATCTATTTCAGCTGCATACTGTGAATTATAGTTAAATACCTTTTTAATTGCAATCATGCTGTGCTTGAAACATAAATTAATGAAGGGATAAAGCTTTGCTGGGGTTTTGAATTAGTTGTCTTTTGTCAAGAACAACATGTGCTCCCGTCTCACAATGCCGCATTGTTCAACGTTTTAATCTCTTTTTCAAAGAGCGGGATATTAAAATCTGACTCCAATAGGCGATTAGGGGGTTGCAAAGGTGTCAATGCCATTCTCACATGTGAGCAAACTACCCTAAAGATGGTGAATTGACACACTGTGGATTCGGGCAGTCGGTCATGGAAGTGTATTCTCTAAAGATGTTCTCAGGCCTGCACAGGAACTCCATTACTGATCCTGCCCTCAAAAAACGGCCAATGCCATTTCCGTCTCTGAGGGGCTGCTTTGGTTTAATCAAAGGGCAACTGGAGGTGCATCCCATTGAATGAAACAAGATTTCTCCCCCATTTTGGGTGGGACAAGGGGTGGGTTGCCTGTCACCTGTACATGTTTTTTTAGTTTTACACATATGACAAGGAAACCAGGGGTAAAGAGATGATTTTTAAGGACATCATTTTTCATTCTGAGGATAAACATGTTGCTGCTCAATTAAATGCCAGGGGGCTTATGCACACAATTTATTTTGATTGGTGGGTAATCAAACATAATCTCCTTTATGTTGACAGCAAAGGTCTTTATTGTGACATTCATGAAAGATTTTTCATTAAGTGAATTTTAGTCTTTGATACTGGTATGCTGCATAAAAGGATAATATAAAAAAACTAATTTAAGAGAGCGCCTTAGAGTGTTTAAATGACTTTCAATTAAGGAGCGTAACAGGGGCAAGGGGGGTTTGTTATTTCACTGTTGCCCTATCCCTCTGTCATTAAGCCTCCAACAAAGGTGCGTTCTGTGACCACAGACAGCCAGCTAATCAATCACTGCACCCACTACTGCAGTACAAAGTATGAGCGAATGATTAATGCCCAGCAAGCCAAGCTGTTGCGCCTGCGTGTTTCGTGACTACAGTTCAATCTGTGAAAATGGAGAATAGAATAAAAAACCAGGTACACATTAAATCGCATTACAGTACATTTATGGTCTATGCTACAGCATGTAATGATAGACACACTGACAGTCCTGGCAGGAAGTTATTCTTCTTCTTTTGAAAATCCCCGTGAGACTTTGCTGTCTCATTACACATTCCGAGGAAAGCAGTCTTTAAGTTGGACTTTGTTTCACATTACTTTCAACACAGCGATTGTTCTCACCTACAATAGCCTGGCCTTTACTCCATTTTATGGGCTGTATTGACAGAGCGGTTGATACAGAGCCCCAGTGGCTGGATATCCAAATGAGTATAAATCGGTTTGGAGTGGCCAGGATAACTATAGGCCTGATTAAAGCTATAAGACACTGAGGCGCATGGGCAGATTCATTACGGACGCCAGGCTTCTCAAAGAGATATTTATGAATGCGTCAGCGGCCCCCCTGAATGGGGGACGGGTCTTTTGTGGTGTTAGAGCGGAAAGTCAACTGGCCAGTAAATCTCAGGAGGAGGGAGGCCTCCAGTTATCAACAGAGTGAAGATAGCACATGTTTTATTCCAGGTGTTTCCGTGGCGGCACGGTGCAGATGTAACCGTAAATAATCCAGCGTCAGATTTATACCGCTGAATTAATTTTGCTTACATTTCGCCATGTTGTCATACAGTAGGTCCCCCAACAGACCCCTGGCATTCATGCATCTGTGTTGCAAATAAGCAGCAAACACTTCTACTAGTATTATATTAGTATTATATATATTTTTTAATGTATTTTATAAAGAAACAAATAGATGTAACACTGAGTTCTTACCAGTGTACACACCAACTGTGAAGACTTTTAATTACAGAAATTATTTTAAATGTGTAAAGGGAACAGGACTTTCTCAATAAGTAATTTTCAGGTTTATTATTTGCACTCCTAATTAGACAGCAATACACTGTGTCGATATTTGTTTCTATATTGAACTTGAAACATTTTCCTGTGGTGGGTGGCTAACGTTAATATTACCGGAGCCGTGTGCATATTCATTTACCTAAGCTAACGTTAGATAACTCGGCAGCTAGCTAATCTAATATCATCACCACACCAACAGCAACAGTTATGTTGTTGTTTGACTGCTGAATGTTAATGTGTGACTGAATCGCACATGTCTGGCCAGAGCTTGTAAGTTATCTTCAAAAGAGATTTAATGTTACCCGCTTAAATAAAGGTTAGCTAGCTACATTAGCTAACATTGCTAACTTAGCTATCTTTGGCCAACTACCAAGCTAGTCACCAGCAGCATTAGACTAACGTAGGCCTAACATTAACATTGTGGTTGTAGTACAACTGTGCACCAGCTAATGCTAGCTAGCTAAGTTAATGTTAGCTAATGTCAATATGCACACATTATTAAGTCAGATAACATTAGCTAAGTTAGCAACCATCAGTTGTTGTTGACATGACGAACGTTGTGGTTAACATAACATAAAAATGGCCATTCTTCTGTTAAAATCGAAGCTAACTGTCTAACGTTACTGCTAATAGGCTCTGCTCTGCATAAAAAAGATGCACTTTCGGGTTGAATGAGAGGAGAATGGCATGGGCCATGGTTAATATTTAAAGTGTGTGTCCAGGAATATGAGGTCATCAACAACCATATCCGGTATAAAGCTGAAGGCTTCCTTTTTGGTTTTTAAATATGGAGCATTTTACAAAATACACTTATAAAGGACAGTTTAGCAGTATGTTTGAATCATTACAAAATGTCAAACCAGATAGGAAACCCATATTTGCATGGTCTGTCCCTACATGATTTTGTTCCAGAAGCCAGTTTAAGCAAGTGACAGAAATGAGTTTCCCATTGCAATCGCATCTTTATTTGAGAACCTAGTCATCCAGTAAGAGGAAATGGGAGTTTTCACTGCCATAGTAGTGTGAAGTCAGGTACTTCAAAGATGTTTGTTTTGCTTTACCACAAGCAAGAATCCCTCGCAGTCAAACTGCTACTTCAAAAGACTCAACGGCACATTTCTTCTGATGAGATCTATTGAAATGTGCTTAAATTAAAATCAAACCGTCCTCCGGAGTTTTTAAACAAGCCCTGAAAGCATTCGAGTAAAGTAAAAGATTAAAAACTCTTGGTCAGAAGAGCACCGTTTGTGCTTCACCCCATTTTAAATGCGTCCTTTCATGTGAGTTGTATAATTGGCAGAATTTAGTATATTGGCTGAAAACACTGTCAACTCCATGAATAAACAAACTTAATTTAAGCCCCAGATTTTTTTTCCTTGCAGTAATTATGATATAGCACCTACACATTGAGAATATACTATTCTAAATGTATCCTTACAAAGCTCACAAGTATCGGGATGATCCATCTTGATCTGTGATAGGAGCATCTTCATGGAACAAAAAACGTTCATCACATTGCATTATATTACATTACATCGGGTTGGCAGATACTTTTATCAAAAGAAATGTACAATAACTGCATGCTGAAGGTCAATGCAACAACTACACAACACGATACGGTACACTTCTTATGAAGTACCAGTCATCCATAGCCATGAACAACAAGTCTAGTTCACATGGTAAGCATAGGCAGTAATGCCATAACTAGAAGTGAAGTATGAATACCAGACATATGTTAAAGAGGTGCAGTATGTCTGCTGATAACATGTTCAGTGAGTGTATACAATAATGTACACTCTAATGTAATTGTTGGCATGATAATCATTGTTCAAAGTTGTTTATTTCGACACGCTGTAATGAAAGTGTTAACTAAATCCACTATTACCGGGCATATGCGCATGCGTACATTGTTCCACTGCTGTTATGAAATATTGCTGAGGCCTCTCACAGTAAAAATACCTTACATTTCTCTGGAAAGCAAGCTTTTAATTTTCCACTTCATGGTAACTAGTAGAATATAATTACAGCAGGACTTGTTTGATTGTCCTTTATATGATAGGGGAGGAAATTGAGATGCTATATTATGCATCAGCGACACTTTCATGTGAAATGTAAAAATCAATAAAAGGTTGCAACCTCTTATTACAGTTTCAGTAAAAAGATAGAAAAGAAATGGGGTGGGAAAGCAGTGAGCCTTACTATTGTGGTTTTGTGTCTGACCAGCAATGTGATTAAACATTCAACAGTCATAGGTTTGGTATATGTCTGTATCAATCACTGTCACTATGTTACATTATGATGTCAACGAGGACGATGCTCGTTCTATGAGAAGAAAATTACGTCGTATTATTTATGTGGCTGAAAGAACTTGAAGTAGACCTGTGGCATTTAATGTGAGTAAACCAACCAAAAAGAACTATTGCAGTATGTTTCTTTTCCATTAGTGATTACATGTCAGGTAGGCCATGCATTGTACCATTGTACATGCTACTGTATATGAATATGTATTTTATTCATTAATTTTTTTAACCAACTTGGTCTTGTTGAGATTATATTTATACTACTGCAGTCAGCCTTCACAGATGAACAACTGCAGAAATCGACATTGACATAGGAACAAAACTTTTTTTTTTTTTTCACCAAATGAAAAAGTTTGATAAAATTGTGTTTAATTCCACACTGGAACCCTTATCTCACGTACAATCTTTTTCTTACGGATACCACAATATTATCATTACTTTTTCTTTCTCCTGCATGCTGGTCTTCATTCGATATGCATCGAGGGCAAAAATAAGTCTTTCTTTGAAAGCCTGCACCATATTTTCCGAAAATCTGGTGTTTTATTTATGAATTCTCAGAACATGAGCCACACCACTGTTTCTGCTTTTAACCATCCCAACAGGAGGAGCAGTGATTTCCCCATGTGCTGTTGTCATCCAATCCTGTGCTTCTGTGCGCATCTACAGCTCTCTCTCATTATGAATATTAGCAGATGCACTCATCACCCACATCACTCCCACTAATGGAAACTGAAAGATCAATTCACAATTAAATGGCTCATTGAGAAAAACAGATGGTCAAATTCAAACTTAAAATTTTGCCTTTTGCAATGTATTAAAATGAATAGCATGATGCTTGTATTTAAAAAATTTGTAAATCTTTTCGATTTAGTTACTCACTAGTGTAATATTTCATAATTTCTCCCTCCACATACCACCCAAGTTAGTCTAGACAAAGATTTGCAGGTAATATGGTAATATGCTGAGCACTGTACCAGAATGTGACTTCTCAAGTATTTCAACTGCTACTTTCCAATTATACAACATAGATGAAAGTTCTCTACGCAACTGTTTTTTAATGGACACAAGACTTTCTCCAGTGCATGTGGACACCAAGTACACAGTTCTAATGGAGAACTTTCAGCTGGACTGACTCCAGACATTCAGTGTGTTTTTTGCCAATGTTTCACCTTCCATGTGCATAGGATAAGGGGAAATACTGTTACATTTGATCCTGTGAAAGATTAGCACAATACTCATTTGTTAAAAATAACTCTGTGCAGATACCATGCAGTACTAGCCAAAAAACAACAATTCTTGATAAAAATCCACCATTAAAACAAAAGCAGTGCAGAGCTTAAAGCTACAAAATGAAAATAAAAATTGATATTATTCGCTATATAACTTGAGGGGTGCTGAGACAGTGATGGAAATGTGTTATTTTTTCTCTTCCCCCAGAGAGCAAAAGTAAATATTTTCTTCCACTCTGTCCCAAGCTCAGAGAGCTATTAATAACAAGGCTCTGTTCTTCACTAAATTATCCTGGGGTGTTCCTGCATGGTCTCAAAGCATCAGAGTGACATTTCACATACTCAACCATTTACAGGTGTATTGAGAGGGCAAGACCAAAGTAATCTCTTCCTGAAACTGAAAAATCAATTTCAAGAAATTGCTAGATTTTGTTTTGCGGTTATCACGGTAAGGGAATTTCATAAATATACAATAAACATGACCAGGAATATTAATAACTTGATTATTTTAGTGTCCAGATTGTGGGACAACTGCATAGGCATTTTTTAGCATGCCCTTTTTTTTTTCTTTTTTTTTTTCCTACTGTCTGTTTCATAATTACCTGTTTCTACCGTCTATTTTATATTACTCTACACTGACAGCCCTAGAGAGGTTGCGCACATGAGGGAAAGCTGATAAACCTTTCTAAGTGCATCACACTGCACTGTAATGCAGCATTGAGATGTAAAATTACAGCCTCCATTTCTACTCATTCAGCTTCTGTAATGTGCCTTTTTGTGAAAAATAACACAGGATCTAACAGTCCTAAAATTACATGCAGCATTTACCTGCTACCATTTTTGTTTAATTCTATTCGGGAACAGTCAAAATGTGTCAGTGAACAAAATAGTCATCAAACGACACATTCTCGCTACTAAATATAATAATGTGATATTGCAAAAAACTGCACCTGCACTGTTCACTACATCACATGACATTCTATTCACTTAAAATACACTCTTACCCAGGGCAACATACTATTTAAATATTGCAGTGGTATTGCTGTAGCTATGTACACTCGGTGAGAACTTTAGGTATTTATTAGACTTATTGATCTTCTGCTGCTATAGCCTACCCACTTAGAGGTTTGACACGTTGTGTGTTCAGAGATGCTCTTCTGCATACAGTTCCACTCTTGCATGGTTATTTTCGTTACTTTCACCTTTTGGTCAGCTTCGACTAGTCTGGCCCTTCTTCTCAGACCTCTCTTATTGACAATGCATTTTTGCCTGCAGAACTGCTGCTTACTGGATGTTTTTTTTGTTTTTCTCACCATTCTCTGCAAACTCTAGAGACCGTTGAGCATGAAAATCCCAGGAGATCAGCAGTTTCTGAGATACTCAATCCACCCTGTCTGGCACCAACAATCATTCCATGGTCAAAGTCACTTAGATAATCACTTAGAAGTCACATTCATTCCCTATCCCAACCTCTTGACTACGACTGCATGCTTGGGATACTATTTGTAATTTGTCAGAAAGACATTGGGTTTCGGTTGTTTTGATTTTTGATTTGGGTCTCCTATATATTTTGTAACAAATTAAAAATAGTCTGAGAATTCTTTGCTGTGGCCCTGCGCGTAGATATTTCAACAGCCAACACCACTGTGCTCCTTTTTACAGCAACATAATTACAGTATATCATACTAAAGGGAAAACAGGCCTTAACAACCATTTCTAAGTCATAAGTGGTTATCAGTATATGCTACTATAGTGATGCTGGTGATATACTGTACTTTCTGATTCATTCTTTACCAAGAGTTTAGCAGCACCTTTGACATTTATAACCATATGTAGTCTCACTTTCACATAGCATGTCATTCAATTGATTCATTAATTTTATAATTGTATTTTTCTCTTCTTAACTAAGTAGGTGGTATGTTCTCTGTTTCATACTATGCCCATATCTCTTCTGAAACTGGTACTCCTTTAAGTTGAAGAGCTCTATACTTTTCAAATGGCAAGCAATCAAAATGGAGATCACACAATATTTTTGGAAAGTGTTCATTGGAATTCTCCAATTAATGAT
The DNA here is from genome assembly GCF_963514075.1 of Conger conger. Taxonomy (NCBI): domain Eukaryota; kingdom Metazoa; phylum Chordata; class Actinopteri; order Anguilliformes; family Congridae; genus Conger; species Conger conger. The sequence continues at coordinate 17,613,575 of NC_083777.1, read as the reverse complement.
GGCTACGAACAGTGGCGGTCTAATCCTTGATCTCAAACATGAATCAGCAATAGTTCACATGCTAACAGCTTGTGAAATACTGTGACTGAGCCAGAGAATGCTCATACCATATAATCCCACATTCTTGCATGGCTAATCAAATTTAAGGAAGAAAGTAAAATTGTTGCATTAGATTATTCAGCTGGCCATGTTGGCTTGTTTGTGTATGACATAAATACATTTGGTGCCTGTGTGTCAGAAACACCTGTGAGGCAGAAACCCTCCAGATTTATATTGCATTGTCATTACATCAGGGGAATGACCAAGCAAACAATCTCGCCTCACAGACTCTGAAAATACAGGGAAACTGGAAAAACCAAGATTCTGTTATTTAGCATTGTCTTATGAACCAATTAAAACAAAACAGGCGAGAAAAAAGTAGTCTATATAAATAAAAAAGTCTAATAATAACATCTGCTAAATGTCAACATGTTCTGCCTGCTAATGACTTTTCAAACTACACAGCACAACGGTTGCCATGCAACTGATAAAGAATAGCAGTCAGAGGGAGCAGAATTAAAATACGTCCTTTGGCCTTGTTTTGCAGCATAAAAATCTACACCGTGCTATTGGGAGAGAAGAATTCAAGAACGTTACCTCTTGCCAATTTTTCACATTTTCAGACATGGTGATGGTGTCCTGTTTCCTTGAAAGCACCTTTTTGTCTAATAATGAGGTGAGAATTTGCTGTGAAGGCAAGGTGTGGCAATCACAATCCAGCCGCACGCTCTGTGGCTACTGCTGCACGGATTGACTTGGCCACTGAATTCAATTCCCAAGCCTGTCATCTCCCTCACGTTTCTCTCTCAGACGAGTACCTGAGAGCCTCTGACAACGTGCTACACAATCCTTCTGGTCTTTCCCCAATTTGTTTCCAATTCTGCTTGGCACAGCAGATCATTCCTTTGTATGTTTAAGGAGCTACACGCTGCAGATCGGTGCAGGGGAACGTCTTGTTATCAGAAGCGCTGATTAGATTGAATTCTCGTGTGATGTTCAAATTGTTTCGCTTGGAGTCATTTCTGTCTCAAAATACATACAAGTGCGTATTGGAGGGACATAACAAGAGTGGCACTTTAAGAAATAATATGAAAAGCCAACCCATACACGGCACTCACATTACCTCATTGAGCAGCCATCAAAGACATGCTGCAATCCAGCACGGAAATCAGAGAGCACAATGCACTACATCATGTGCGGCACTCTGAATCCGGTGAAGCCAGCTTCCGCGAACGGAGTGAGACGTGCCAGTGACTCACTAACTGCGTTCATTTTGAATTAGAATGACGGCCTCCTTTTCCAAATAATAAAAAAGAAATCTCCATAAAAGAAAAAAATTAATGGGACTTAATGTCTGACTGCAGGGAAAGGGATCAGATTTGTAGTCGAAGCGGCCAAATGCTATATTTTTTCGAGTCTTCCCCCTTTCTCTGGCTTCTGGGCGAGATGGTGAAGGGGATGGTAAAACAATGTTTCTGTTCCAGAAATGTCAACAGGAGAGGAGGTATTTGGAGGCTGAGTTTTATCCCGGGCTTAGAGAGCCCTTATAATGCATCCAAGGACAAGGCTCCGCAGCCTGTTTTCAGCACTGGCCCTGCGCTTCCTCTCCGCCGCCTCTAGAGGGCCCCATTACGTCCAGATTTCATCGGCGAGGACAGCAACAAAAACACCCACGTGCCACAGAATGTCTACATTTCAGTCGCCTCATGAGTTCATAAGGAGCGTTACTGTGGCCTGTACTTAATTTTAAACGCGGAGAGAAAAACGTCAAATTAGTGGGTGTTTTTCACACCACTCCCCCCCCCCCCCATTTAATTATATTAAATGGAAACGGATGAGGGCAAAGCCGAAGTTATATGAAGGGTAATTCATCAATCTGGCAGTTCCTTACCCAAAGACTGTCGTCATAAGGGGGAGGCGTCCTTCACGTCACTCCATCAGCTTGTTTCCTGCTCTGCATAATTGCTTCGGGTTATTTTTTCCGTTTCCTTCCGGCACTCTCCAGCCTGCTGGCTGGGTTTTCGCAGGGCTCGAGCACCATCCGCTCTCCCTCCTAAACTGCAGCTGCCTCGCGGAGCTCTCGGCTCTGAGTCACAGGGCCCTGACCCGGCCTATCAGAGCAGGCTGAACTCCGCGCGGCTCCGTAACCTGCGGGTCCAGGTCTATTACACATACTTTCGGATTCTCATTCATTTTCCCGATATGCGCCCTGTTCTTATTAAAAAAACATTCAGTGCCATGCAAAGAGTTAGTTTGCTCGCCGCCCCGTTCCCCTCCACAGCCCACTGCTTTCAGCTTTCGATCCCGCCCCCTGTTGTTGGGCTACTGGGCATCCAAAGGCCTGACTCCTCCCTCCCGTCTGTCCGTCAACGTGCCTGCTCTCTCTGCCCGGTCGCTGGCCCTGGCACCCTCTGGCCACTAACAGGCTCTCAGCCCTGTGCCGGCTCCCGCAACCCCCTGCCCCCTGCCGTATAATGCAATACCTGCAACATTAGGCCTCCAGAATCCCCCATTTTCAGCATCAACTGAAAGCCCACCTGTCCACATTGTACCTCATTTCCCCCTAGCAGGTTTTGCCCTGTGTCTAGCACCTGGCACCTGGAAACCTGCAGTGAAGCTTTATGTAGTTCTGCTCTAATAGATCATTACTCAATCATTACCGTGTCTGTGGGTTAGCGTTAGCGTTGGGCCAAATCACAAGCTGTTACTATAAAAATAGTGGAGTCCATTTTTCCAGTGGTAATGTAGTTACATTTGCTACCGTGGGCTAAAAATATAGCTGTTGCACGGGAATGAGAGGTGGATTTATTTTTTTTGCATGGTTTTAGACACTGAAGGAACAATGGTATTTCTCATCCAAATATTGCTGCACGGAAAATATGCCATATTTTTCAGAGGAAAGCTGCTTGAGTAATCCCTGAAAAATTGGCAGGGGGAGTTTGTAAAAGGATAAACCACTGAAGAACAGCACAATGGTGTGCACCATTCATACAACAATGTGAATATGGGCCAATGATTCTGAAGGCAAACCCTGAAAATCCTGCTGCCATAGGCTATCAAACACGGCATAAAATTACCAGGTACTGTAATTAACATAGCTATATAACTGTATTCACGCTTACATTGGTGTCAACATTAATGACAGCATTGAAAAGATTATCAAGGTTATGTGCATTATACACCTGCACTCTGTTAATAGGCATTGTAAGACTATGAAAATGAAAATGAGGTTCTTTTCAGTTTCACAATTAATCTTTTTTGCATTACTGGCTATAAGGACTCACACACACACAATGTGCTGGTGCAATCCCAAATAGTCAGGTAATTACTTGTAACCATATATTTAGCAGGCAAATTGTGCATCCATTGGTTAATAGTCTGTAAGAAAACTTTCTAAAATTGCTTCTTTGGCCTGAATGCAGATTTATAGGAAAGCCATCTGCGAAAAAAACTGAAGGCCAGTGGCACATCGCCTGAGTCACCATCTACCTTCAAGTTGGCAAGTTTCTTGCTGCTAAAATCACATTTGCATTAGAAATGTGGTGGCAGATTGAGAACATAAAGAAAATGTAAAAACGCCAAATACACGCCGATGATATTTGAAGCAGGCTCCTGGCAGGATGGGACCTTTTTTTGGAATTGTCAAAAGAAATACATTAATTGAACATTCAGAGGGTTATATTTTCTTTTTTTAAATTAGGAATGTTAGATTACCATACAACAGTTAGTGGAGTGTATATAGGGATAGTTTACAATTTGGCAGTAGTGCTTTGACCATACAATCAGTCACTACACAATAAGCAGCAATTTTCCTTGTCATACAACACACAGCAGGCTAATCGCTATACATCACATAAATGATTGTTTGACACCTAGCAGTGCAATGCTATAAATACCTTTGGCTGGAGTGTTCCCGGGCTAAGTAAGGTGTTTATGCAAGACTGCAGGCCTGGTCCTAATGCTCTGATTGCCCTTATTGAACCTCCTCTCAGTATTCCAGAGATCAAAAATCACCAGAGTAGAGTGTCTGGCAGATATAATGTGGATCCTATAATGTCTGCTGCGCATTCAGCTTCAGTCATGTGGCTTTAGAGGGCCTGCAAATACTGCATGTCAGGATGCGGCTTAAATACACTGGCTGCACAGAATCATTGAGATTCCTCCTTTGGCTGGCTGAGGGGTGAGGAGTCCACGCTCTGTAAGCACCGAGCTGAGCCGAGGGGCTAAAATGGTTGAAAATGATTAAGATCATCTACAGAAAAATCATATCCAAATTGCATAATTCACTGATGCATTTTATTAACTCAGACCTACCTCTTAAGCATATGGATAATTTCCGGTCTTCATTGTTAAATTGGTACAAATTATATTTCAGCAGGTGCCTGCCAGACGTGTTATTACATACGAGCGTCCCACTTTATATTTACATGTGCGTGTTAATGACATGGTTCATTTTAACACACACTAAAATCATCCCGATACCTTCGTTAAAGGTCTTTTTAAGGTTAACTATTAGGTTTTATAACCTATCCATTTAAGTACTCCATTAGCACAGAAACAGCTCCACATTACCGGCTGACAGTGGGGCCACTGGCCAATCATTAGAATTCTAATTAATCCTCGGTCTCCAGCGGACCTTTGTCAGCCTTTTCAGTTTCAAAAGAAAATTACACCGTCTAACTTCTTTATATGTGAAGAAAACCCTCAACATCTCTCCCTTTAAGATCGTCCAAACGATTAACACTTTGTAATTGCGCAGATATAAAATAGAATTGCAAAGAATAAAAAAAACAGAATCAAAGAAATAAAACGACATGGGGTCTCTTGTTGTAGCCATTAATAAATGACATTCAGATGGCCTTTGTACAGATGGGGCAGTTATATTCAGTTGGTCATCTTTATTTTTGGACATGTTAAGAGATTAATGTGTTAATGTTACATTGACCCAAGAACCAAAGAGATGAAGTATAATAGTAGATTGCTTGCATAACCCCTCAAAAGGACATTATCATTGTAAAAGCACTATGAAAAAGATAATATACTGGTGCAAGGAATAGAATAACAGCTTTCCTGATGGCAGTATTCCCAAATGCATGTACAAGATAATGTTAAGCAGCTGTGACTCCTCTCTTACAGTACACAACTATTGTTATTTTGTTTGTGTTTGTGTAAATTCTGATAAAATTGGATTGTATTGTATCTTATATTTTTATTCTTTCATTGACATCTTTAATACATTGTTTCTGAAAGTTTTGTTTGTTTATTATTATTATTATTAAGTAGACTGGTCAGAACAAAACAAAACAAAAGTATCAGTAGGATTGTCCAAGTTAATACAAAATAAATGAATGATGTTTAACTAATGCCCAACTATTGGAAGAAATGCCTTGATTTGCTTTAGCTCTAGTAATAGAGGTTCATTGAATAGTCAATGTCACCAAGACTCTCTATGTGACTGAAATGTAGTCTTATAACTAGCTAGCCAGAAAGTATTGTTAGGTGACCTGTAACAAGCTTCTGTAGTGCAATATTATCTGTGACATACAGTATGTGTAGCCTGATATCCATGCGACAACTAGCCATGCACCAACCATCAATTAATTTCAGAGCTAAAGGTTGACTATTTCAGGTATTGGAGAAGGTCACACTGCCCAGCATTATGTTAAAGGCTTTTGTGTTGCACAAATGGCACAACTTGCATTCATAGCACACAATGGATAAAGGGGATGTAGCCTTAGAGGAATGAAGCATCAAGACAATTCAGGGCAAGTCTGCTGTGGCCAATCAGGGGCCACCAATGGGAATTTCTCTCTGACCTTTCACAAAAGGACAGTTTCAAGTGAAAGGAAAGGGGGGTGGGGGTGGGAAACCTATGCCTTGTCAAGGTCTCTGTGCCCTGAGAAATTTAGAACCACTCGGGAAAATATACTGGGCTGACCCTGCATGGAAAACCATAAGAGTCAAGGAGTCTCCCAGGGTATGAGTTAACCTGTCCCTTGCTGAAATGGAGCTAAAATGTCCGCCTCTAGCTCTCCATAAGAGCCATGCTGTATGATAAGAGAAGAACATTCAGCCCACTCAGGCCTGATACTTTGCCTGCTGTGAACAAAGTATTTGATCCACATATGGTGGGCCAGGCTAGGTTTTGAATCCACTGTCCACTGCTCCAGGGGGAAACCATTTCATCAGTATTTTCACACTGACAGGCACATTTGAGGTGCCGCTTTAGTAAATATGGCTGTTCTGGGGGTATTGTTTTTCTTTCTGTAAAGTCTGTGCATTCAGTATTAATGCATGCGTGATTTATAACAAATATACATACAAATCCCTGCTTGTCAAGCTTATGTCAAGCTTAATAAATCAGATATGTATAGCATTTTTTTAAAACAAATATAAGAACAAAGCTAAAATCATTTCATAAAAAAGGCTCAATTAACTGCAAAAATGATCTGCTGTGAACTGTAGATTAAGAATAAAGTCCTGGAATATGGTGAATTGTGGCATCTTCAATCCATAAATTTACATGCATTTAAATACAGTATTTGGAATAAATGCTTCTTTTTATTGGCAAGCTAAACATTTTACATCATTTAGTCTGTGCTGTTTGTTTTCCAACAAACGCTACAGGGTGTTTCCAAGAGCCTTATCCAAAACACTTGGACAGGGTTGGGATTCCTGAATGCGGTGGATGCTTAAAACTAGCGTCTGAACAGGAAAATTACTATCTGCAGGTCGGTGCGCTTTTAGCAGTAAATTAGCCATGATAATTCAGTCAAGGTGCCTTTCCAGGGGAGATTCAGTGGGAGGTTGCATAAAGTACAGGGTGGTCCAAAGAATTAATGTCTAAGTTAGCTAAGCATATGCTGTAGCATTCTTAATGAACCCAGAGTCTGACTAGCATTAGTTTAAAAATAAATGAGTGCCGGTTATCACTGGCCTTCAAGGGCACACCATTGCATGTGATATTCACATTATTATATTTGTAGCCTTTTACTGGAGATTGAAAAGCACCCTGACTGTCCTGGCTCCTATGTCTATGTGCAGAAATGCAAAAAACAGCTTACACCGGTTTACAATACTAAAATGCAATCTAAAACATCCCTTGAAGATTGGTATTTGTATACTATATGTTAGTTCTCTGTTTTCTTGCCAGGAAAATCGCAGAGTGACACTTATCCTATGAGAGACTCATGTCAGTGGGTCACACACTGTGACCAGGCTAGCTAGCAGCTCGCAACACAAGTGAAAATGTCTGTCCCATTGAGCACAACCGCTCCATCATAAAAATGAAAGCTGTGGCTTCATTACTGCTTGTTCACTTTCAATATGCAATTTGGATAATTTGGGAACGTCTGGCTCCATCTCAGTCACGTAACAACCATCAGAGCCGTTTGACTTTGTTCAACTTTCATGCTCATTAGGACTCTATTTTTAAAAAGCTGGTATCATCTGTATTCCTAAATTGTCAGATGCAAACCTTCTAGCGGGGGCCTGATCTGCTACGACAACAGCGGCGTAATCACGGCAGCAGGGCTCTTCACACCAAAATTGTCTCCCAATTATTTGCAGCTATGTCATCCAGGTGGTGAGGCACCAACAGCAATCACGAGATCCGTCTGGAGGCTTTACAATGAAATTTTGTCCATTTGTATTGCAAATTCACGTTTTACATTCACATCCAGGCATTTAGCACATGCTTCCAAAGATATTTGCAGAGATTACATTACATGTAATCCATTCTATACAGCTGGATGTTGTTGAAGCAATTCAGGTTAAGTAGCTTGCTTACGGGTACTACTGCAGTGCCAGACCTAAGAATAGAACTTGGAGAATCCCATTTTCTGTGCCATAACCATCTACTTATGTATGTATTTTCATTATTTTTATTTTCCAAAAATATGACTGAGGGAGCCAGCTGCACAGAGAAAGAAATCTAAGTGAAATGATTTTTGATGATAACTCAGTCCATATTACCAGACTGAAGCATGTGAATAAGGACAGAGTACTAAACAAGCACGTTTGTTTGAATACATATGCATTCAATGTCAGTATAGGGGCAAGACTGTCAAAAAAAAAAAAAAATATCCAGACTTCATTTTGCCAAATGGCCTCTGACCATATTTCCAGGTAGGGGTGGAACTCCTGACCCCAGCACTCAGGATGGGAATGCACTGGGAGGTTCCACAGCCCTCTGATGATTGCCTCCAAGTGCTCCCAACCTCCATTCTCACAAATATTTTGGCACATCAAAGATGGTCTATCTTTGCTGCTGAGTATACTGAGAAATTGTGCAAGGACATCTCCCAAAGAGCAGAAGTTCAGAGAAACAGCTTTTAGGGACTGACGCCAAATGACAATGCTGACCAAAATAAACAGCAAAAGGAAAAAAGAAAAAAGAAAAATAAAGAAAGTGGCTTCACCTGGGCTGAATGCTGAGTCATTGTACAGAGAGAGACTTCAGCTAAGGAACTGCCCGGAATCATAATGAGAGACCAAGTTGACAAGCACATCTAATCAGTTTTCTTGTGTCCATTTGGCTCTTTTGTGACGCTTTCTAAAAATGTTTAAAACAATACTGCCACTGAGAAAAGCCACATTATAAATAAAGAAAAGCTCTAATTGTTCTCTTAGCAAGAACAGAATGGTACCGTCATCAGTTATGAAGCTTAAAAAGTCCTTAGTGAAGAAAACTTATTCAGGCCGATTCCCAGACAGCACCCATTCCCAGAGGCGAACATTAGTCCTAAGAAATTCAAATACCTGCGCTTGGGAAGAGACCAGAAATTGGCTAGCCAGCAAGCCAACAAAGGCATGTATCCGTGATACCCATGCAGAGAGGACTGACAGTTATCAAACCCACCTGAGAAATCTGACAGTTCATATTCAGAGCTGGCCTAGATAGATTTAAATGGAAAAAGACCAGGCATTTCAAGTTTAAGTGTGCATTCATTTGAGTCCCAATGAGCCAAAGACCTCCAAAAAGGATCATCATTATCAGAGGCTGCTAAATTGCCTGTGATAGTGAAGTTAATAACTAGCTTCACCAAGTTTTAACAGGGAAAATGTTATATTTGAAAAGGGCTTGACTTCATTTTTGATACCAAGAGTAAGACCAGTGTATCATTGATTGATGGCAGTTCACGAAAGAGCAAAACACTGACAATTTGCTATAATTGAAATCCAAACGGAACGCCCCAGTTCTGAGCATAATTGACAAAGGCTGTCAACCCAGTCAGACTGTAAAATCAGCATTTGATCAAACTAAAATGTCCCCTTCCAAAAGTTAACAAAGAAGGGGAGCTAAGTGCAGAGCACTCCGTGAAAACATTACTAACACAAACATTTACATGGCAGTCATACGTTGTGTGCTAAAAGTGCGAAAGGCCATGTTTACAACGGGAAGCAGATACAACGCTGCAATGTGAGGATTGGCGTGTTGTTAGATGTTCTGTTCGAAAGAGGTAAAGACACCAATCCATTGCTGAATGGGGAGGGTGTAGACAGAGGTAAATTGGACAGAGGTACTGAGGAGACGCAATGCCAAGCAGACTACAAGCAGAAATATCCCTGCAGTACCTGCAGAGGAAAAATTAAAATAAAAAACCATACCAGCTGTTTATCAAAGCATGACACCTGACTGAAATATTTATTCAAATTAAGGAACCAGGGGCACAAAATAAATAAAAAAATTCTGACTCCAGGGAACTGGATGGTGCAACCTATAAGATGTGCCTTTTGCCCAAATAATACCTCATGGAGAGCACCAAAACCTTTAAAGGACCGAGCAAGGCCAGAACACCTGAAGATGGACACAGGAGTTGTCTCACAAACAGACAGCCAGAGATCAGTGAGCAAGAATGGCAGTGTCAGAAAGAACCCAGAAATGAGAATGGGTGTTGACCCGGAAAAACGGTGGGCAGAGAGCCACACTTCATTTCATCAGCAGAACAGTCTTCAGGTCGGCTGAAAGGTTCACTGGTATTTACACTGTTTCTGAAATATACGATTGGTGGAAAAAAGTAGAGAAATGTCTACATACATGACCGGATTTGGCTGATTCTCTTACAGTATGTTTATCCACGTAGAAAAGTGCTGGTACAAGAACAGATGCATTTGCAGGAGGTAGAAAGACTAGAGGCCAAAAGCCATGAGTCTCTTTCGACAGAGACAGCATAATGAAAGATGATCAGCTGCACTTTCAACACTTTGTGAGGCTGGTGTGATGCTGAATGCAAAGTGCATGTGGGCTCAGTCAAATTCCTATTTGTGGAGCAAAAATTGGCACAGCGGAGATCAAATGTGCCTGCAAACGACCCAGCCATTTCCTTGGCATGGCTCCAGAATTTCTAGAGCAATGTAAAGGAGTTGAGTGAAAAGCCTGATTAATCTTCATTCAGGATTGGAACAGTGCTAGCACGTTGAAAGAAAAAGCCTGCCACCCAACCACATGCGTTTTCACAAGTCTGCCACCCATCTACGAATGCCTTCCAGGGTCATGTTCTTGCAGGGTTTAACCAAAAATAAACTTGTTCAGGATTAAAAACTCGTTCAGGTATTTGGCAACGCTGTACATAAGTTAACAGCATCTCCATCTGAGCTGCAAAGCAGCAAAGCAATCCAATCAACCAAGTAAGACTTTAAAAAAATGTTGTGAATACAAAGAAATATATATTTAAATATTTTGGTTTGATAAACACACTTTGAATGTGAAACATTTACTCATTTGAATTTTAGCATGAAGTCTTGGTAAGGGCTTGACTCTCCATGGAGATGAAGTAACCACCACCAGCACCACCCACCCCCCACATTTAGAAAACAATAGAAAGAAAGGTGAAGGAAAGGGGAGAGGGATACGAGAGTGAAATATTGTGGTCATAAACCCATTTATTTACCTTCACAGAACTTTGGTTTAGCAGGTTAAGAACAGGGCAAGGAGCTGTCTGAGAATTAATCTCCCGAATCTCCATTTAAAACACCCATAAGGAGAGGAGGCAGCTGGAACCCTACAGAGTTCAACAGGAGGATCTGCATTGAGAAGAACTGGCACAGGAACATGGGATTCCCGAGCCAGTATAAAAAGGGATTCATGGACTGTGAAGGGCAGATGGGACTATCAAAGTGCCGTGTGAGGGTACGGTGGCAGCCAGGGGATGTGGCCGAGACCCAGTGGTGATATTGACATACAGGCAACACGGTGTGAAGTGCATGTAAAAATGTCAGACTCCATGTCCAGAGTCTTGTGTGATACCACACAACCACAGGAGAGGTGAGAGCAGAAAAGAGAACCGGTTATGTTTTGCTGGCAAAAACTACACATTATCTGAAGATGACTACCCAAGATGCTTTTGAGATTATGAAAACGTCCTGACAAGCCTGATAATGGGCTGAAATCTAGAGTGGATGTTTTTGCTATGCATTTGATCCCAAAGGTACTGATGACAGATACGTCACAGTTCAAATCAGAATTAAATTATGATTATGATTTGTTGCCAGAGGCCCACACTCTTCCCCCAGAGCCACTGTAAGGCTGAGAACCATAGACTATAGAGCTGTTTGGCCAGAGGAGACAGGGTCTGCACTGGCTGCTTTGTTAGCCAGCAGAGTCACACCCCTACCCCACAGTTAGTCACCCTCAGAACTCGTTATGGGAAAGGAAACCGCAAGCTCCATTACTGGCAGCCTAGACTAGAGCTCCCTGACAGGCTTCTCTGAGATTTGTAACTTTTTTACAAAAGGTTTAATTGTCCAGTTCGTTTTGTAAGGCAGTTACACTATGTGATCAATTGCTATCAGTTTGAAACAATGCAGAAAAGCTTTCTCTGCTTTCACTGGCTGCAGTCACTCTGTAGTCCTCCAACTGAGCTGCGCAGTCACAAAACAGGCACATAGTCGAAGCTAACCACCAGGTTTCTACCAAATCCCAAAGAGGACAGAAAGCCAACAGACAACTTTACTGCAGCTGAGATACAGTAACATGTGTCAGCCTGCAGTGTAGTGACAGGGAACTACAAGGTCAGTGGTTCGATCCCCGGTGTAGCCACGATAAGATCCAAACAGCTGTTGGGCCCTCAAGCAAAGGCCCTTAACCCCACATTGATCAAGGGGGAATTGTCTCCTGCTTAGTGTAATCAACTGTAAGTTGCTTTGGATAAAAGTGTCGGCCAATAAAATATAATGTAATGTAATGTGTGACAATGTGCATCACTCCCCTTCATACAAGTCAGCCAACTGTGGGAGCAAACTAACGTTACTAATTTTGCCAGGCTAGGGCTGGTCTGTCGCAACGGGACATTTTCTGATCTCATTGTTTCACTGGGTACTAGATCCGGGTGCACTGGGGTTTTAGTGAGCTGAGCCCCCCACTCCTAGCCCCTCTGCCCATCAAACAGGCTTTTAAAATGGGGAAACCAATAGGGAGGTAGGCTAGCTCTGAGTTTACTCATGTGGCTCATGGCCCACTGCAAAAAACTTCAGCAATAGTTCCTAAGGGGTTGAAACTAGAATGGCAGTGTAGCATAATTGTTAGGGAACTGGGCTTGTAACTGAGACTGAAGATTTGTTTTCCCTTGTGGGGTGCTGCGGGTGCACCCTTGAACAAGGCACTTAACCTGAATTGCTTCAGTAAAAAATCCAGCTGGATAAATGGATTGTATGTAAAAGAATGTTGAGGTTTTGTTGAGAAGTCGCTCTGGGTAAGAGCATCTGCTAAATGGCCCAAAAAAAAGAAGAAGATGAAAATAGGCAGGGAAGTTTGGCAATTGTTGAAAAAGATTACACCAACAGCTACTCCCAGATTCCCATCCAGTCTGATGGGAAAAATAAGCACCGTCTCAGAGGCCAATAAGGTTACAATGGACCACTGAGCCACCATTAAGACTTTACTCAGCAAAATAAGACTTTACTCAGCAAAGTGCTAACAGGACATAATGCGCCAGTGGAAAACACAAAGAAAAACATAAACAATACTGTACCAAACGTGAGCAGATTAATACTCCGTATCTTTTTTTGTGTTCAGAATTTGTTTTTGAATGGCAATTTCATGATTTTTATTAATGTGGCAGTGAAAACAAGCGTGACATTAAATTAGTCCATCTGTCATCTAGCGTGAATTATCCTAGCCTACAATTTTGCTAATACAATGCATAGATGGTAACATTGTAACTCTCCCAGGAGGGTTTTGTCCATTGTCCTCTCAAATGATACACTTGCATAACCGTATTTAAATGCAATAACTGATTTTTTTAGACCAGACTTCTTCCGGTAGGGCTGTGTCCCATTCTCTCATTGGAAGAGAATACCTCCACATCCGAAAGTTTCAATATACCCTCTAGTGGCCATTGTAGTGCATGCATTTATAGATTCGCAGAGAGTGCTGTTTCGAGTCGAAGTTCAGCACATAGCCTTCCACGTTTTATTATAAAAATAAACTTAGCTAGGTTACTTGAAATTGCACAATGCATTAACTTGTTTTTGATATGAAATGTGTGAGCTAGCTAGCTAATTCACTATCTAAATAATGGTTGTATTTATACATATATTGTTACACTTGTAAAGTAAAATGGGTTATTTTTTTCCTGGACTATGGAGGCTATTTATTAGCATGTTACGCACGACGAAACCAAAGCCAGATATCTTTAGCGAGAGAGGACCAGCAGAATTTTGGAGGCAAAGTAAAAATAAAATCTTTCCATGTCGCTACTTATGGATCGTTCTTAACACACGTCACAGATCAGGTGACCTTGACTCATTTTCTATGCTGGAGGGCAGCCCGCCCATACAACTGAAAGGATTATTTTTAAATCTAAGGTTAACTACAAAGCATATAAATACAGTAATCAATGTTTGCCAAATATTTTCAGTTAAAGTTGGCAATATCTTACACCAGAAAAAAATGAAACCCATACGAGTTTGTTCGGATTACTTTGTCAGTGGAAAGTTTACATGTTTATATGTGTTCTATCATATAATACTATAATAGATTTTAATTCCAAAAACATTCCAAATGCAGGGAAACAATTTTCAGGGTGAAAATCAGTTTAATCAGAATTGTCCTTTTTAACAAATCTGGGAATTCTTTGAGGGAAATTGGCTGAAACCGACAGCCATGTACCCATCGGTGAAAACTAATGATCCAACATCACTTGAAAGCAGGGTGAGCCCAGTGTCTTGGACACTGGCTGTTAATTAGTCATTGAGAGCAGCTGTTGCACATTCTTCTCTTGTCCAATCAGGATGTGACAGCACCCTTCCTGTTGGGAGGGTCATTTATGATCCTACTACGTCTTGCCATAAACCATGTTATATATAGTATTTTGCAGCTGGAAACTATACTACTCTTTTGTAACTTTTGCTAGCTTTTATTTGAGTGTTTTTCTTGCTTTAGGGCAGTGAACTGTGCTAGACTAGCAGGCAGTGCTAGCCTTGCCTATCTATTGCAAGTCCACATGGCTTACAATGATTGCCTCTCCTTGCAGCTCTATTTGGGCATTTTCTGATGAGTAGAGAAAATAAATGGTACATTATGAGGTGAAAAGGACTACAAAGAAATATGTATAAACTGGAGAGTCATTTGTTCATTATTGCATACCGAAGAGGGATGTGTTCATTATATTGAAGATGTGTTAATACAAAAAGTAATAACTTCCATTTTCCTGAATAAAAATCTATTCATCCTTTCCTTTTGTGGTTGGAGCTAGTAGTTGGGCTCCTTCTTGATCAGGTGGAGTTGAGAAAAATAGTGCCACTGTATCTCTTTTTGCAAGTAAATTAATGTAAATGTACAATGTATTGATGTATCCATGTATAACCATGCCACCTAAAGCAAGTTCACCTCCATCACATGGTGCTCAGTCCAATGTGATTGTAGAAATTAAATGGGTGTTTTTTTTTGTTTTGTTTTTTTGCTAATTTTATTTTGGCCTTTAACAATGTAATGCTGGCTCCTCCTGAGAATACTATTTCCTAAAAAATATAATAACAGGAAAATGGGAAAACATTTTTTTTTTCTCCCATTAGCTTGCACCAGTGATATTTACAAAATATATGCGGTTTAATTTCATTAAACATCTAACAGTTGTTTGACAATGCGTGTTAAGCCCGGCTAAAAGATGAGAAATCGCTTTACTGCAGAATGCAGTCCATTTTATGTACTTTCTTTTAATATAGGCCAACATCTATTTTAATTGGGAGATTTCCATTTAATTTATTATAGGCCAAAGTCTATTTTGTACTTATTTTAAGCCATTTTGTTATTTTTTCACCAGCCTTTCTCAAATGTTTTATAGGCTACAGCCTATTTATGGGATAGGCTTAATTTATTTACTAAGGGATAATGACTGAGAGCTTTATGCAGTTTGAAGGCCTGATGTGGAGATATTCAATTCTGCTTTGTATCTGGGTGTTAATGGAAAAATAATTTACACCTTCCAGCCAATCAGAATTCAGTATTCAGCCAAGTTATTGTATAATTACTTTCAACAACAGCACATAGGCCTTAAATTTAGAAATTTGATTTGTGATTCAATAACATGGTTCTATTGAACACCTCAGATTCTATAATGTTCAGCATTTTTTTGTTATGCTGAAAATCTCGAAATGTAAATGAAAAGTGTGACAATATGCCTCACTCTCTCCTATACGAAAGCTATCAGGTTGGAAAGCCATAGGCCATGCATACTATTCCTTTTATTTAGCCTGCTTATTGAAGTATGGCCAAAATTGTACTGCTTAGTATACATCGTGTGCAACAGGTTCAGTTTTTTACTGCAAGCTTTTCTTTACAAATAACACCAGAGATGTCCCTTAAACAAGTCTATTGCAGGCTTCTCGTAAAATGACCAATAGTTCATAACAACTGCATATCACACCTGTTGCATTCCTTTTCATGGAAACGGCACCCTTAAAATCCAAATTTAATAAAAATCCAAATTTAACTCATCACATCAGGAGCACGTTCTGTCTAATTAATATGTTTTAATATGTGAAATGTTTGCATTTGCTGAAAGACTCAAAAGACAGGAAATGAAATTGATCAGCTCAAATGCTAACATCAGCCTTCTCTCCATCAAGATATCAGCACAGATCTCTGACCACTGCTACAGCCATGTATAATGCCTACTTTTGTAGATTGTAGATTCTTTCAGAGGTTTGAATCTTAAACAATCTTACAGTAGTGCACTGTGATGCATCACATTGGTTAAACTGAACTTGAGCCTAATCTCATTTTTCCATTTGATCATTACACTGTTGGAAGCTTTTGTTGTAGACCTGTGAAATGGCAATGAGTTTGGTTTTAAAGAAGAGATCTTGAGGCTAAATTTGCTGTTTTGAATGAAAGCACCAACCAATGCAAGCAAGTGCCATGCTCACTACGACTAGCATTTCCCCAGTACTGTTTCTTGCTGGCCTGTTGGTCAGCAGCCATGAAGGACAGCATGACTTCCTTTCTCGGGGAGCTGAATTTCTTGTTCCACTCTTTGGCTCACTCACCGTAAAATGCATTTCTTGAGGAAGGCACATTTGGAAACAAAACGTCACCTGAGCAAACACTGATTGTTGTTGGCTAATGATGTCATGATGTTATGAAGAGCAATAATAGAAAGCGATAATTGAGTATTTTGCTGGCTCTACAGTTTGTGGGATTTCTCAATGGTCAAGATATGCAAGACCACCTGAACACAACTAAGGGATAAACAATATGATAATTTTAATGTGTGCGTAATGTGAATACATATTCACTCTTTCCGCTTTGCTATTCTCCAGAACCGTGAATGTTATTTCTGATTGTTTTCATTTTCATAGTAACATTGACTACAAATCATATTTGACTATTAAACTTCATCTTTATTTCTTCCTCCCCACCAATTGTCTTTATCCCTTTAAACTTTATCTTGCATTTATTTTACTATGCCTTAGAAAACTGTTCATTAATTTCTGTGACAAATTCATTGATGCAAGAAACAAGCAATATGGAAAATTTTCAGGATGCATCACATTGGTTAAACTGAATTTGAGCCTAATCTAATTTTTCCATTTCCATAGTTTAAATAAGGAAGATCTCATCAGTCAACAGTGTGAAACCGAAATTGTCTTAATGGTGGTTTCTACAGCCTTACATCATTAGACGATTAGACGGGCAATGCAGAATCAAAGGAAGGCACTGAGAAGCAGTTGACATTTTTCACATGTATTTGCATAATTTAATATATTTACTTGCATCATACAGAAGAAATTTCCAAACTGGACACCGATGGTGATGGAGTGAGTTGACTATACTGCTGGCTGGCTTGCTGTACCATCCAAAACAGAATAACACTTTCCTTATGTGCTTTTTATACTTAAGAAAAAGTCCAGAATGAACATGTTTCGCTCAGTTGGTGGTGCTAACATTGGGTGTGGGCACTAGTCTTTCACAAAACTCCAGGAGTTCTGGCATATTTGGGAAATTTACTATTTTATTTTTATTTTTTTAATGATTTATTGCAATCTATTCTACTTGGTCCAGGACAGCTGCAAATGTAGCTACTTATTTAAATTGGTTTCTTTTTAAAAATATTTGGCATGCTAGCAACTTTTAAATATTTAATTTAACATTTAATTTGTTCGCGGAAATGACTGCATGCATTAAATGTGTGGCTAAAGATACTGAGGCACATGGGTGGGATTATAAGAGTAAGCCCATGAGCCCATTATAGGAATAAGGGGTGACGTCTTCTCACAGTTTGTCCATCAATTCTACATCAGCTGGGATTAGGAATTACCTGCCTTGGAATTCCTGTGGTGAGTGAGAGCTGTAGGTGAAATGTAAATGCCTGAGGGAGTATCGGACCTGTGTTTACAAGGCAATGAGTGGAGTGAGCTTACTCAACTTGCACAGCACTTCTGGACAGTCCCTCTGCTGCTTTCCATTTGTACCACACCCAAGAGCCTGCTTCTGCAAAAGGTAAAATGCTGCCAGAAGAGTTTCAAAAATACTTTCAAAAGAATAAATAATATATATATATATTTCATATTTTCTAAGCTGCAGTTGCAGTTGGTAGATGTTGGTACCTCTCACTGGACTATACAGCTTTGTCAGAACTAAAGTACCCCCCCCCCCTTTTTTTTTTCTAATTAACACATCAATTCAAACCTAAATGAGCAAGCAGCTGTTAACAAGATCTTTCTGAGCAAGGAGACTGGCTGAAGGATGAATGCTCTGGAACAAAATCGCTTTATAGTGATTTTGGGTTTTGTTTGCATTTAATTATTTCACTCACCTAAAGAATCATTTAAATTAAACAGAGCTGACAGTTTGAAATAATAATATCAGTCTTCAAATATGCATTTTCTGTACACTTTTAATTATAAATCTGATTTCACCAAAGAAAAAACATATATACCAACCGTACATACAGATTTTGTACAAAATGAACAAAAATCTTTTAAATTACTGTTATTTCATGAGGTTTGGGATAATGCTTATTTTATGATGTGAAGGCAATCAGAATGAATCATTGGACATTATGTGGCACAAATGTGTACTTGTTTTATTTTCTGTTGGATGTAAAGTAAGCAAACCACCGATCCTGATTTACTTTTTTTGGAAAACCTTTTTCAAGTTTACAACCTGTTAATAAACCCCAGTTTATGGGCCTGTATAAGTTTTGGGAGAAGGGAAGGGTGTGAGGGGGAAGCACTGTCATGGCGAGGGAACTAGGCTTGTAACTCAAAGGTTGTGGATTCAATTCCCAGATGGGGTGCTGCCATTGTATCCCTGGACAAGGTGCTAAATCTGAATTGTCAGTAAAATATCCGGCTGTATAAATGGACTGTATGTAAAAATGTAATCTAAGCTGCTCTGGATAAGAGTGTCTGCCAAGTGCTGAAATGCTTTTGTTAGCAAGGTATTACAGTTGCGGTGACCCCTTCGAGGGTGTGTATGGGACACATCCTAGTCCCTGCCAAACATCTGGGTCACTGAACTCCCGAATCAGAGAAGAGAAAGGGGCAGAATGGTATGATTCTGCCACTGAAGTGTTTCCCACAAGCAGCATGCTGGATGCTTGCCATGTATTTAATTGTGATAAATAATAAAGAGATGAATTTGCTATCATTTTTGATGGTGAATAATGCAAGGAAGCCAGAGGGGGAAATAAGTGATGCTCAAAGTACAGAGCACAATGCAGACGTGATGTGGAACAAAAGTGCAGCCCAACCTATTTTAACAGTAAATATATGTAAATGCACTGGATGTAATGTTAATGGCTTAGCTTCCCAGTTACCTGTCCCTCAGTTAGGTTGCTAAACTTGTGATTAATTACTTTGCAGTTCCACTCGCTCACACATGTAAAAAAAACGTTTTTGCATATTCAGGTTTAAAATTAATGCTATGAAGATGATTACCTTTTGTTTTGGAAACGCCACCATGACCCCTCATCCTAATGGAGGTCTAGTGTCATGTGTTTACCCTTCCCTTTCCCCTTCTCCTCTTTTGAATCTGCCTGTTTATACTGTTATTTGTTATTGTCTCCTCAGGGGAGCTTATTGGATGAGAGACATCCTGCTCAGCTCCTCTCTGGAGGATGGCACTCCCCTGATCGACTTCAACCTGAACTCATCCACCCATTCCAGCTTCCTCTTCCTCCTGTCTTCCTTTGACCTTACCCCTACACATTCTCAGGCAAGGAACCTTCTTGGCCACGTTTTCACAAGGTGCCCAATCACAACAGACCTTTTAGTAACACTGCTCCATATCTGACCACTCTTTCATCTTTTCTCTCCCACTCTCGTCTAGCACTCATCCATCTTTGCACCATCCACTTTCAGTTGTCTGTGCGACCTATGCCACCTGTTTACCTCCACCCGCTCTTCCGTATCATATGTGGAGTGTTTCTCCTGGCTGTCTGTCAATGACGCTGCCACAACCTTCATATCTTTGTATCTTTTGACTTGCAATGTCCCTTCACAACCAAACCAGCATGGGCCTTCCTCCACTGTCTTTGGCTTAAGCTCTACAAGCTGACAGAACCAAACTGCAGGGAGAAGGGAGAAAATGGAAACAATCCTCTCTCCCCAGCGACATGGCTTTCTTCCATGCCCTCCTATCATGTGTCTCTCGCTGAATCCTCCTCCTTTCACTCCAAAATGAACACAGCTGCCTCTTACCAAACTTCTCCCGAAATTTCTTCTCTCAACCCACTCCCCCTCCGGACTCTCCTACCTTACCGAAATTCCTATCCTCATTTTCTCCCCTCTCTGATACCGACACCTTGAAACGCCTCACCTCCCATCACCCCATCCCCTTCTTCAATCCATCTCTAATGTCATTATCCCTTTTTCTTAATCAACACTTTTCTTCTTTTGACAAAATGCCCTCTGCCCTTAAGAGGGCCAGAGCCACTCATTTTCTCACTCTTGACCTCTCTGCTCCTAACAAATACCGGTCTCTCCAGAACAATCTTCATAGACCCAACCACTGACTGGACTGGTGTCCTGCAGGGCTCAATCCTCGGCCCCCTCCTCTTTTACTCTCTCCTCTTGTACACCATGTTTCTTGATTCTGTTATCTCTTGGTATACTGCTGACACCCAAATATTTATTTCTTTCCCTCCTGGTACTCAGGTGACCATGCAGATCTTTACTGCTTGGTTGACATCTCTGTGTGGATGACCTCCCCCTACCTGAAGCTTAGGCTTGTCAAGACTGAGCTTCTCTATATTCCAGTCCTTTCCAACCTCTCACTGACTATTGAGGACTTTGTAGTATCCCCCACCCACAGCAAAGAATCCTGGGGTGACCCTTGATAATCTCAGCTTTGCCGCACACACATCCTCCACTGCCAGAGCCCGCAGGTTCTTCCTCCACAATGTATGCTGTATTAGTCATTGCCTGATTGAGAACACGACCCAGCTCCTAGTATGGGCACTTGTTCTCTCGCAACTCTTTCCCAGCTGATCTCCTAGTTTGTGCCATCAAGCCCCTCCAGCTGGTCCAGAATGCTCCAGTCTGCCTGCCCTGCACTTTTCATCACCCTCATGTCATCCAGCCTATTGCTGCTAAGGGGACTGCCCCTCTGTACATCCAGATTATAATGGCTCCCTACACCCCAGCAAGACTACTCTGGTCCGGCAGTTCTGGTCACCTTGTGGTCCCCTTATTATGGGCACCAGGTGGTCAGGCTGCAGACTCATGCCTTTTCTCTGTTCTGGTTCCTCAGTGGTGGAATGACCTGCCTACCACTGTCAGAATAGCAAAATCGCTCTCCATATTTTTGACGGAGACTTTAAATGCACCTTTTCAGACTGTACCTTAGTCCTCCCTCCTGATTATCCCCTACCCTATCCATCTTCTGTACCCTTAAAAAAATCTGCACTTAATATGACTATTGTTTTGTTTGACTCTACATGTTTTGCTATTTATGGATTTGATGCTTTTCACTGGAAATGATGCACTTGTAAGTCGCTTTAGATTAAAAGCATCTGCGAAATGACAAAAATGTAAATGAGAATTATATGAGTGAGTATAATTGCATACGTGCATAAAATACAATTATCTTGCATCCATTTTGCTTAGTAGCTCCTCTTCATCAATATTACACTTCAGACAGATTTTCCATGAATAGAAACATTAGCCAGTTAGCTGTGATTTATTTCTGAAAAATGTAACACATGCTTGGGTATCAAAAAAGACCCAAAGACATCTAACTTGACAACCATAGTTCCATAATATTCCATAAGGGAAGAATAATATTACAGGGTACTTTTTATAAACATAGGATGTTTTAAATGTATCTTTGTGTTTATACAAATGTTTATGCAACTGGAGTTAAGAGCTATAGACTTGATCTGGAATGGGTTTCTGAAAAAAAAAAAAGGTTCTGTTTTCCCCTCTAAAAAGAGGTTTAATAACCCTTTATTACCCATAACTTATATTGAAAAACTGCCTCCAGGGTTCTGAAATATTTAGGTTGGGCCCACAGTGAGCATCCAGCCATTTACTACGTATCATTCCACCAGAACCACAGTTTACAGCCTCAATTAACAAGAGGCTAGTGTAGATTCTTGGCCCCCTGATCTTGGGAGCATAACTCGGATAAGGCCCTGCCATCACCTTAATCTTTTCTACAGTGCATTGGGGAGTTGGTGGGAGTGAGGTCACGGAGACCTGGCCCTCCATTGCGCTAAGCAAGACGGATCCCATTGCAAATGGATAATACAAAAACAACTCGGACTACAAATAAGTGTGTCCTATCTCTATGAATTATTGAAAGACCACTTGGTTGCTTCATGCGTAACGGCAACAGCAAATGCAAATAAGCCTCTTGTCACCGTTCCAACTGCGAATGAAAAAAAAATGAGCTACTCAGCTAAACGTAAAACTGCTGGCAGTTGGAGGACAAGGCCGGAAGCCTTCTGCTAATGTGTAGCATATGGATCTGTCTGTATGTGAAAGCATAAATGTAGCAGCACCACTGAATTAACTTTATGCTGAACCATGCATCACAGGCAACACGAGGTCGCACAGATTCATAACCACAACGATCTGCACCCCACGGCACTGTTGTCAGTGGAGAATACTCTGCACTTTTCATGGTTTTTAGTAGGAATAACTGACCACGCTGTCCTCAAACTCTGACCTGATACAAATGTGTAGAATTTAGCAAGACAACAATATCAAAATAAAGGCAAGAAGTGGGCTGCTATAATGATAGTAATAATATACAATTTGTTTTATATATTATTGAAAATTGGAATAATAATGATGATCTCAAAATAATATTTTTTCTGTCTGCAGATCTTATAATTGCAAATCCTCCATCACCCACAATATTATGTCCCTCCCCATTGGTCTGTCCTGTACACATACTGCAACTTCATCTAATTTAGCCAATAGCACCATCTGTTCGTTAATGCCCACAAAGCACTGTGGGGAAACACTGGCATGGATTTCAAAATGTGTGCTCAATTTTGAATTGGACAAGAATTGAGTGCAAATGTCATTTTTTTGGTTATTTTTGTCATAATGAGTTAGATTTTTGTTGCAGTTTGTATTTATTATGTAGTTTCATCATTTATTCAGAAAAATGTAGCAGGGAACCCTATTCCATGCTAGAATATATACTTCTGCTATAAAATTCAACCTTTTTCTTTTCTTATAAAATTGACAGATGTGCTCGCTGGGTGTTTAACCCCAACATATCCATCATAGTTCAATATTTCTACTCATGTGTTTGTTTGTGATCTGAATACTAAAGTAAGAAACCAAAGTTATCTATACCTCCTATACAGTATATAACCTCTATATATAGTTACATAAATGGGTAATAATAAATACATAAATAAATGAACAGGTCCTCGTGTCCTTAAACAAGTCCGCATATCAAATTAGCATAAACATTATACCAGAGAATAATAAACCATTTGGGGTGGGGTTGACATACCAACATTATTACAAAACAAACTCATGTTACCCATATTTCTTACTGACACTTTGTTGATGTTTGTTCTTAAAAAATATATATATATATTCCATAAAGTGTAATGCGCATGATTTCCTGACATGCTGCATGTGCTGATAAAGACGTATCGCGCACGGCGCACTCCAGAGCTGTCATTGGCCGAGTGCTGTGGTACCCCATGCAGGACAGCGATATGCTGGAGAGCATTTGATGACGCTGTGCGCTTGTGAAGGACTGACAAACGCGATGTGTGTTCGGCGCATCATCGATACGCTCGGCTGTACATCCTGCTTTCAAATGGAAAGCACTGAAGTGCACCTGCTTTGTTAGCATTTGCGAACGGTGTGATTAGAGAACTGGGCCAGCCCTGCCTACGAGCGATAAGCAGCAACTTGGGGACCTCTAGTCACTTAGGGGGCCCGCAGAGGTCCTGCAATCCCATAAAAAAAAACTATTTCACCTATTTTTCAAAGGCTGTTTTGTGGTACCTTTGAACGCCCTCTGCCACCCCATCTCCAACAACACACACACGCATGCACACACACACACACACACACACGCACGGACACACACAGTTCAGTAGCATTACTAGCTCATGTTTCATTGGATGGACATTCTCTTGAACAGCTTATTTAATTTTAAAATTCTCTCACGTACAGAAACAGATCGGACAGTGACATAGGTAATAATTTCTATTATAACACCGTTCTAAAGTAATAATATCTCATTGAAGAAGGTCTTTTCCAAGTATGTCTGCAACATGATCTAGTGTTATATCTTGTAAGATTGTATAGTGATGTATTCAGGCGTAAAAATCATTCACATGAGTCACAAATCGTAATGTAAAATGACATGTGGGTATATTTTTGCTTCAGACACTTGACACTCTCTCTACTAAAATTAAGAGGGTTGTTAGACTTTAACGGGGCAGTTTAAAAGGAGGCTTGCAATATCATTTTTGTTGAATCCTTTTACAGATCTTCTATTCACAGGAGCCTTGGTGTATAATTCAGGTTGAGCTCAGCAATACATGGTTTGGTCCTGAAAGATTGTTCATTGCGGTTTCATTACTTGTTTTATTCTGCCTTCAAGTCTTTACTACCATTCTAAAACTTAGTGTAATGTATCTTGATCCGTCAGTCTTGTGCCACTTCAGTAAAATCCAAGCTTGTCTTTTGGGCATCCAATGCATAATGGAACATTGTTTATTGTGATTTGTGAAAAGGCTTTTAAGGGACCACAAGAATATATGCTTGACCAACTTTTGACAAAACTATCATTGGGCAAATTACAGAAAGACAAGTGAGTCTGGCATCTTATTCTGACAGCTGATGATAGGTTGGTCTCCACAGTATATTGATGATATTGCGGCTTGCTTGTTCCCCTCACAAAATTAATGCCAATTTACCTACAGGTATTGTGAGGTGCCACTTGCCCATCTTTCTCAGAGGTCCTGCAGGGGGGGAGAGCATTGTCGAGCTACAGCACAATCCCATACATTCCACAGGAAACTCTTCACAGACATTGCAGGTAATGTAGGACACAGTCCCAGCACTTTAATTCAATACCGTGCAGTGGAAATATGCAAGTAGTAATAAAACTAAAAAGGCCAACAACTCTCCTCTCACCTTCCTCAATTTGCTTGCCCCGCTCTCTTGTCTCTCTCTTGCAGGCAACAGACACACATTGGGAAGAGTTCGCAAGGCCTGCTCAACAGAGCAACACAAACTCGCGCACAGGCCTACAGGCTATCAGCCACAGAGGAGCGCAGACGCCAGGCCTGAAGGCTACGCGATTAGCGGGTTGGCACGCTTCCTGCTCCGTTGTTTCATCACTAGCTCTAGCTCGTTTCAGAACCTCCCTGCATCTTCGCTTCTCTGTTCTCCCCGAAAACATGTCAGCGGAGCACACTCTGCACCCTGCACAAAGCCCACGCTCAGGAGTACACGCACACCCAGTGATAACACGTGTGTGTGTGCGCACACACACACCTACATACACACACAGCTTGTTCTACATTGCAGTTGTGAATTTGCCCTTTTTGGTACTTTGCGTTCAATAACCTTTATATTTTCCAAGGTTGCCTGTATTAATATTACTATTGCATTGAATTGAGCCAGCCACTGCTAATCAAGAGAACTCCCAGAAGGCCTTCACCACTTCGCTGAATCTTTAGGCCTCATGCAAGAACCACTCGTACAAAAAGATTTGTTCTTAAATCGCTTAAATCGCTTAAAGCGAGTGATTTAATGACTGATTGAAGGTGCATTCTCCGATTTGCTCTTATTAAGATTTTTTTTTTCGGTACAGCATTTACGTGTGGTCCCAACCTGTCATGTAATGTAAACAAGAGCCATGTCACACAGAACTCGGATCAAGCTTTCAAACTAGGTGCTGTACATCAAATCAAGATTCGGCAGCTGCATTGCTTATTTCTTGTCTCAAATGTTTTCAGAAACATATTTTAGCAGACTGTTTAGGAGAGTTTATCAACCATTTTATGTTTTGCCAAAAATAAATTCTGCTACCCAATCAGGTATCAATCATCCCTTGTTTTTTTTAATCCCATTGTCATCTAGCTAGGTGCATTTGTTGAATCCGAAGTGGCACACTGGTGTGAGCCCTTTGTAGGCAAAAAGTAAGAGAAATTTATGGCAAGAATACAAACATTTTCTTGCATGTGGCCCATTGTGATTTTGCAAACTATTAATTTAAATGATGTACATTGGCAATATATAGTTGATATATTTATATAATGACTGATTTATAATCCTTTACACCACCATTTGTAGAAGGATGGTATCGCCATATCCCCTACATTATCTGCGCCTCATGTGAAAAATAGAAGTATATTCCTGCCATTACCAGCTGTCTCCCTCGGGTGGATGAAGTTGTTGATTTCTGATGCCCTAGAAATGGACTTATGCACTGAAATGGGTTTATTTCCAATATCACCAAAATCAGATCTATTTTCGATGGTAACCGAGATAATGGCTTAATACTAAACATTCTATGGTGCATATTGTGTATGGGATGTCACTATCAACATTGCAATTCTTGTTTTTATAAGCCAATTTGCTTCAGTGCCTCACGGAGCACTTTATTAGGAACACCTATTTATCCATGCGATTATCTCATCAGCCAATCGTGAAATGCGTGCCATGCATACATTCATGCAGATATGGGTCAAGAGCTTCAGTTAATGCTCACATCAACCATCAGAATGGGGATAAATGTGATAAATAGTGATTTCATTGGTGGCATGATTGTTGGTGCCAGACAGGGTGGTTTGAGTATCTCAGAAACTGCTGATCTCCTGACATTTTCATGCACAACAGTCTTTAGAGTTTTAACAGAATGGTGTGAGAAACGTTCAGTGAGCAGCAGTTCTGCATACAGAAACACGTTGCTAATGAGAGTCAGTGGAGAAGGGCCAGACTGGGGTCAGACTGGTCAAAGCTGACAGGAATGTCACAGAAATGCAAATAACCACGCATTACAACAGTGGTATGCGTAAGAGCATCTCTGAACACTGAACCTCTTAAGTGGATAGGCTACAGCAGCAGAAGACCAATAAGTCTCAGACAAGGCTACAGTAACTATTGGGTGCCAAGCACATTGTATGCATTTCAACAATGTTGCCTTTTTATAGTTAGAACGTTGCTAAAACACTTGTGTTTGTAAAGTGAGCTTTTGAATGCACATGAAAGCACATGAAACAAGTGATTATTCCAAGCTCACATTACAATTAATCAAATAGTGAGCATGTTAAGTGAGCATTTACTTTCATTTTAGTAAAAGGAGCCCCAGATTGCGTACCCATTTCTGCCATCCTCTCTTCAATGTGGGTCGCCTCATGACCTGGAGACTTTCACTGTTTACCATCTGCTGTGCAAAAATGTTGAGTCTGGCCAAAACACTGGCCTTTTCATCCAACTATCCTCTTCACTATTTTCTTATGATTTAAGTATTCCTTTGTCTACTTCTGAGTTAATTGTGTAACGTTAACTCATCTCCACTACCTTAGCTTGGTCTCATTGTCTTTCACAATTGTTTTCATGTGATGTGGGAAGACGTTTGCTCTGGGATTTTGGGGTGAGGTTTTGCATCCTGCACTCAGCATGAAAGCAATGTCTTTTTTTCTTCCCCTCTCTCAAAATTGCTATAGTGTGTATAATAGCCCTGAAAAGAGAGATTCAACTTCAAACATGGCATAACTAAATCGTGGTATATCTAAAACCCCACCAGTTGTATATTTATAAAACGGTTTTAAATTGGAGGTTGATGTTTTCTCAGTCTTCTGGTACATTCTGTGAAACGTTATGTAAATTCAGTCACATCGATGTTTACCACAGTTGTTCCACTCAATGTCATGCTATAAATGATAAAGGGTAATGTCATAATCCCACCCTGTGTATTACATTTGTGACACAGGACATCCTACAATCATACAACCGATACAGCAATTTAATATTCATCAAAACCAGCCACCTTATAAACATAAGACAAGCAAATATGAGATTGGCAGTGTCATGGGATTCACGCAAGCTTATTAAAGAGGTCTCCAGCAGAGCAAGTCAGATTACGACTAGCCAACCAAAATAGAAAGCAATTTAGGTAAGCTTGTTCAATGAGATATGCTTTCAAATAAGATTTTGAAAGTGGGGCAGATTTGGCATGACTGACTGATTTGTGACATTCTGGAGTTTCAGAGTCGACCCAGAGACATTTCTGAGCCTTGTAAGACAAGCAAAACTTGGAGGAAGAAAGCTTATTCTTTCCAAAAGGGGGAAAAAAAAGTTTGTCAAAGGCTGACACAATATATGTGTAATCCTGCTCCTTTTGAAAAGTTACAAGAGGCATTTAAATGTGAACCAAAGTTGGCCTCTCTGCAGTGTCTCACTCTGTTCTCAACAGACAAAGCAGGACAAAACAAGTCAATATTAACACTGGTTAAGCACAGCTGTCAACCCCAGTTTCACCGAAGCGACCTGAAGGTACATATAAATAAGGTAAGCAAAGATACAATAAGATGTTTACAAACATTATTGCAGGCTACCATATGGCTATTTAGCTAATAGTCATGTTTTATAAGCACCTCATATTGTATGTCTACTGTATTTCATCACTTTCAATCAAATTGTGTATAGTGGCTTTTAAACATATTGTAATGCCACATGACAAAGATTATATTTAATTATGAATGTTGTACAGATAATTACGTAGAACATTCATAATGCACATAACTTATGCACACTGCAATGCACTATGAACCTGGACACAAATCCATGAGGATAAAAAATGTAAAATGAAACAATAATGCATTATGACTACAGATATAGAGGTAATTGAACTACGTGTTATAATTGCATAAAACAAAATATTTATATTACCTAGGGGAAAAAAAGTTGGACCCAGTTTTTTTGCTGGTAGAAAGGCAACACTCTAGAAGTGGATGATGAATTATGTCTTCAAGGCCTTTAGCAGCACAAACTGCAAATGTACACAGAATTCAATATTTAATTCTCACAGTTAACATTAACAAAAAACACACACCTACAAGATTCTATTGATTTCACATAATTACTTAAATGTTGGACAGGGGATTTAGCTCTGCACAATCTCCTTAAAGTGATAAATAACTGGGCTTTATTACATCAAGTCTGTCCCTGTCCCCTACCACAGAACTACACTCAGTGAGCACTTTATTAGGTAGACCTGTACACCAGCTTGTTAATACAAATATTTGATCAGCAAATCATGTGGCAGCAACTAAATGCATAAAAGCATGCAGATATGGTCCAGTTTGCAGAGAATGGTGCAAAAAATAAATACAAAATCAGTGAGCAGAAGTTCTGCAGGCAGAAAAGCGTTGTTAATGAAAGAGGGCAAAAGAGAAGGGCCACACTGGTCGAAGCTAACTGGAAGGTGACAGTAATGCAAATAACCACGCAACGCTGAGTGTAAATTACACCATGTATTTCTGTCCCTACCCACCTCCCCCTCTTATCTGTTTAGCTAAATTATTTATATGTTTAGCTGGGAATTAATTCTACAGACCAGGATTCATAAATTGCACGCTTAAAATGCTGGGTCCTGTCAAGTATGGAAGTACACGTTCAGGAATTACAGCATGTACAAACTGTCTACTTGTGGCTTGGAACGCAATTACGATAAACAATGTGACGCAGCGTGGCCATGGGGGTAACATTGCACAGTTCTTAGTTTTACAGCATACTTAAACTGCGTCAGATTCGATTCGACACACAAAAACTAAAGTAAGTACTGTAAAGGAGATGGGCTGATTGGTAAGTGCTTCCCCTACTCTCCAGTGAACGTGTGTTGGGAGACGCGGAGTCATTAGAGCTATTGCGTTAGTGAGCGTGCATCGCCAAGAAGAGAGGCTCCCAGGTTTGCCTGGTCCTGCCAAATTTCCATCCCAAAATCTACTCAAAATGTAATGTTCCATTGAAGTGTTAAATGTTTTGTTTTTCACTCCCTTTTTCAGGCTGTGAATTTTTGAACCGCGTCTAGACTTTCAAAATAGCCCAATTTGGCGCGATAACCGCAGACATGAGAACACTGGAGGCTCCCCCTTCGCCTAGCCAAAAAACGTTACATGTTGATCACGTTTCATACACAGCTCATTTTGTCATAATATCTAGCCTATGATACCAAAAGTGTCTAAAATCTAGCTAATCATTCTCAGAGATAAGCTGCAGAACCAACCGTGTCCGTGTGAACTAATATGCTAGCTAGGTAAACACGTCTTTCACTTTAAAATGATGGGATGATTTTATATTTTACAGAACTGCTGGCAACACTAAATTAAACCACGATTAGCTGCTGTACAGTCATTCATGGACAACAAGCTGACAATGCAATATTGTCCCTTACTGAGCTGATATTTTAGAAATGAGAATACGATTTTCTATATGAATAAAGATTATAATTGTTATTTGAAAACGCTGCCTTTCACGTGTTACCTAAAGCTTATGCCTAGATTATCACTCTAGGTGGGAAATTGGAATAACAGTTAAAAAAAACTTTGAAGGCTGACTTCTCAAAACCACTTCTGTCAGAAACACATACTTTAACAAGCCATATCTCCAAAACAGATTGGCCAATCCTGACAAGTGGTAGCTCTGATCTTCTAGTTTCACATCAAATGAAAACTAAAAAAGAGATCTGCTACATGATACGCCATTTACCACGTCGCATCACATATGACAATCATACTTGCTTTTACTTTCAAACTAGGATGCATAAATACCTTTTTATGACCTTTTTCCTACAGTAACGCATTTGTGATTATTTGCTTGCCATCTGTGTTTCACAGCTCAAACTGCTTTTTTACACTTACCCATAACACACAAGAGCCCTTGGAAAGCACTCTTGATCCCTGATGTAGTCTAATATATACAGGATGACAGGACTGGAGATGGACCAGTTAAAAGGGATTTTAAATGTATGCTGTGAGTAAACTGCTCACTTGCATCCCCTAAGGTAAATGCTTGATGATACTAAGTGGCTAATTCCCTTCTACTAAATAAACCAATAAGCCATGCCTTGTCCTGATTGTAAATAATTATGCTGGGAGCAGGACTTCTTCCGGGAGTGTTTTGTGAATGAATGATCTCAGGGATTCAGGCAAAGATCGCCATATTTACTACGGATTATACTCTTTTTAATTGTACATCGGGGCAAAAAAGCAGCACAGCACATCTCAGATGAAGTACCAGTTTTCACCTGAGCAAGCTAACCAGCCTAAATGGCTTCATTCGTTGTACCAGATAAGCCACTGTGTAAAAACAGTCCTTGAACTGCTGTAACTTTGTTACTAAACATATGGATAACTACCTTCATGTACTCAGACTGAACTCTGAAGTGATTGTGTGCTCCAGAAACAGTGATAATTTGGTGGAAATGGCTTATCACCCAGACGAATGAGATGCTATGCAAATACTATTTCACTGTAAATGTGCATGAAGACAATGACAATAACAGATGTCAAATGCATAGAAATATGATTAAATGCATGCAGGGGAAACTTTTGTTTAATTTTGTTTTGCTAATACTTTTCATTTTAATCAGGCAAACACACAAATTGTTCATACAGCAGAAATCCTTTACAAAAATGTCATTACTCCTTGGCAATGTGGTGGATGAAACTCAACCCTCAACACAAACTCGAAGAAGCATGGCAAGCAAATGTCACCCACAACCTCAGATGTTTGGAGCATGGTTTAAACAGTTTCAATTAATCACTTGCAAGACTTTTAAACCTACAGTACACGAAACATGGCTGTACCTTGTGTTTAACTGCATAGTTATATATATCGAGTAATACATTCTGATGAAAGCATTTCTTTTCAGCTTTCATTTTGTAATCATGTTAAGCTAATTGTGCAATTTAAACCATTGGTTTAAATTGGTTCCATTGTTTAATAATGTTTAAAATTAGTTTCTGAAACTTTGTTTGTCCACCAGACATCTCCATAGCTACTAAATTTAGATTAAAACGTACAAAGTAAATTCTCCAAGCCTTTGTTGTAATTAGCTGGAGGATTAAATTAAGACTGGAAATCAATGGGGAATTTCAGTGCTATGCAAACACAAGTTTTCATGTGTTTGCTACATTTCAAATTATATATCTTTACAGATTTAAAATCAGTAACGGAATGATATATTGTACAGTGTTTGGATAACATTTTCATTATTTCATAATCATCTCCTGTCCCCATCTTCAGTTTCCAACTCCTTCCTGGCAGTTTCTATTAGCAGTCCACCTTCAACTGCTAATGGTCTCAGAAGCTGTGACTGATTAAGATCAGGTGCACACCTGCTAACGATTACAGCAGGCCTGGGTTAAGAGATGATGTGAGCGGGAATTCCGAGGCAGAGAGGTCTACTCCTTTTTAGTTTAATGGTCTTTCACATCCATATCGCTTTCCCCACTGAAGCAATGCAAAGACCAGCTCTTTCAAAAGGACCTTGACTAGTCCAGTCCCCCAGCCTAGTGCAACATGGACCGTACAACTCCTCACATCTGCAATGCTCTCATCTGTTATCACAGCGGAACAGACATCTCGGTGCTTTTCAGTGAAAGGATGCAGTTCAGCTGAAGTCGATCCATTTGTCGAACCTAACTAATACACAGAAGTAATCTGAACTTTTCAACTCGCATGAGGTTGAAATTGGGATTTATTCATCCAATCACATTAGAGGAAATATTTTGGGCCAGAATGGACATTTTGCCATGATACTAGAGAGCCCCTTCCTTATTGTCATGGAAATATCATTAACCACAGTAAGTCAGTACTTTGAATCAGGGCTTGATATTGACACCCACCTAATAGGGTAGAATTCATACCGGCCACATTGCCTTTGGTTCATAAATACTGAAATACTGCCACACTGTGTACTCACCTCATTGGCCCATCCAGCTTGCCCTCTCACTCTTGCCTCCTCAGTCAAGCTGGGAGTATGCTTGATAAGAAGCTGAACTTGGCTTAAAATGTAATAGAACTGCAGCCACTAGGGAATGCTGAGTGGCTAGTGACAATGGAAAGCCACAAGACACAGTGACTAGTAAGCCAAACGGGTAATGTCAATTCTCCATGACTATTGTGTAGAGGAGAGGTGTCAGATTTCAGGCTGATGGGCTCTGTAGTCTGGTTTTGGCCCACCAGTGAATAATTGGAGTCTTTGATGGGCTAAAGAGTCCACACCTTGTTCCATAGGCTTTAATTGGCTGCTGACACTGTGGCCCTCCAGGACTTCACTTGACACCCTTGGTGTAGAGGCTATGTTCACAGTAATCAAAGCTATGATACAAGGAGATGAATTATTGACACATATTAACACAAAGAAATATGAAAAGTAGCTTTACGCGCCTGCAGATTCAGACCAGTAAAATAGAAATAAGGTATACCACTATTTCTATTTTACTGGTTTGAATCCGCACAGTCCTGCACTACCCTCATCAATGGTATTTTGAGTCACAAAGAATTTCCAATGCATACATTGTTAAGCGAATGATCTATTTTGAATGAAGATGACATAAGTTTGTAAACGCATGATGGGATACCACCATTCAGTGTTCATGTTCCTAATAAAAATCATTAAATGTATTACTGCATTTTGATAGATCAGTTACAGTATATTTCAGTTTACAACTTGTGTAATTTGTATCGGAAAAACCAAATACAATCACACCATCAATAACATGATCATTATTATGATATGGAATTTTGGCTATCATCCAGCCCTAAGTACATTATAGTTGTGTCATGAGAACTAGCCAACTTCCCACAATTCCATAATTTCCATGATCTTTTCCATCCATGCCCATAAGAGAACACAAGCACACAGACAAATGTATGCGTGCATGTAAGCTTAGCCCATCTGCTCCACAGTTAATAAAAGGATGTTCTTTCACTTTTCCCCGATTCCCTGTCGTGAGTTCAGCTTAAAAGTTGCCAGAGGTCAAACTGTTCCCTCGAACACAAGTGTGCCGGATTGTCTTCCTTAATTAAGCTGAATTTTCAAACACGCAGTGTAGACACAGGACACGCTGGAGATATCGGAGCCCGGTCAGGGGAGGGTTCTGGGGACACACTCCGGTGGGGGAGCTGTCATCTGCCAAGAACCGCTTGATTGCTTGTGGGTTTTGGGAGTCGCCGTGGGAACAGGCGGATTAGTGGATCCTGAACAGCGTCAAGCAAAAGGGCTGGGATCCCTGGCCTTTGCCCTCTTCAGCCCAGATCTGTCACTGCCACCACAGTAAGTGACAATGGAGAGAATCCTGTTACAGGGGTGGAACACAGCAGATGAACCCCATATAGACTACTGGGACAAGCAGGTGGAATGGTTTTACTGGTGTTAAGATATGACAGTTGATCACTCTCAGAAGAAGTTTGTTTCCACCTGGGACTTGGGCTTCTCACAGGGAGAACCTTGTATTTTTAAGTGGCTTCTGTGTGAATATGACTTGACCTCCTTGGTGAACTGTTTTTATATCTCTGCTTGTGACTGAAAGGAAGTTCAGAGGATTTAACAATAGCTCCAATAGTGATGATAGCATCAAAAATGTTTAGTTTTTGTCAGCACCCTGCAGAGTACTTGAAGGAGGACCCTCAATAAGCACAGCATCTAAAATGGCAGTACTCTAACACAGCTACATCACTCATTCTTTACTCCGATGCTTGCCAGCATTGCCGGTTTAGATCAGACATGTGGTTTGAAAGGGCAATTGTTTTGAAATTGTAAAATGAAGAAAAACAAACCTGAGCAAATAAAATGAGGGCAGGAAATATGGTGTAGCTTTGGAGTGCATGTGGCACAAACTGTAGTAAGTTGAGCTCAATCATTTTGAAAGACCTTTGCCTTTGTATAAATTTGCCTTGATATTTTTTCTAGACCTAGATGTGGATAGGATTCTCTAAAATAAAATGTAAAATATATATATTAAAAAGGTAATTTGGCAGATTTGCATCTTGGAATGACCAAAATATACAATTACAATTTCCTTTCGGAAAGACTAGCAAACCATTACCACTTTGCAAAATCAAAAGCTCTGCCATGCTTTTATCTTGTTTTGAGCTCATCCACCAGTCTTATTGGCCTCGACATTTCCACTGTCTTTGGACAAAGGATTGGTGACTGAATGAACTCCTTTGCCTTGGCTTGGGCCCACAAAATGGCCAATCTCAGGACTGTCTGCATGTTTGAGTCCCCCAGCACGGATGATACATTATCAGGGTGGGTAGCCTGGATGTAAGGCTTACTTCTGCTGGCTGGGGAAGCAGTGCCACTTTGGATATCGGTGATGTGACGGAGTGAGTCTCTGTCCCCTCTGCAACCTGAATGCTGATTATATACCCAAGAGTGGGGAAGAAAAAAAGCTTTATTTCAATCCATTCTGACCTGCTGTTGACGGACCAGGCCTGTTGGTTTGCAGGACTGCTTGTGCACAATAAAGGAAAATAAAAAGCAGAGGTGTTACTGGGGCCTTGGATTCGGAGGCACAGGAGGTGGACAGACCTCAGAATTCCAAGTTCACTGGGAAGGAGCTGACTGAAGAAATCGTTCACAGCTCAATGCCCCTTTGCTCCCGAGTCTCCCTCTGCAAAGAACTAAAAATAAACCATTTCTCTTCAGTCTCCCAGGACCAGCCTGCTGTCAGGAGGAGACCCATCTTCTCATTGCACTTGTTAGCTGACTGCAGGCAGGAAAAGGAGAACACCTTTTTCATTTTAAAATGACTGCAGATGTATACACACAATTCCACAGAAAGAATGGGTCCTACAAGCTGTGCCCAAAAAGTACAGCTTACCAGGTCACTCTGAAAAATCTGATCGTATTACAATTACTTCCATTAATTGCATCTTTCAAATGAAAATGTTAAAATGACTGCCAAATGACTAAAATGTAAATGTAAATGTTAAATGTATATCCAGGAGTGTCCAGAGCTAATTAGCAATGCTGGTACTATCATAGGACTACAGTCATACAGTACAACAATACCTGACTCAAAGACTTATGGAAAGACCCATACATACGGTAAGTGGATAAGATCCATTGCTTTTTCATCATTTGTAATTAGGATATTGTGCTACAAGCATACGCTTTGCCTAATTTCTTTGCACCAAAAGGTAAAATGGTTGGTGTGGAAGAGAACTGACCCAGCTAGAACTGCTGCTGCAACTCCCATCCACCTTCATAAGCATGAAATTAATAATTCATGAATAATTTTGAAAGCATTATGAGAGTGGATGTAGACTGAAAAAGTGCATGTTATGCAATTTGCGATGACTAATCAAATCACCTCACTTGACAAAAGGCCATAGACCTGACTTAAAAAATTAAGATGCCATTGCAAGTGTTGGAACTTTGGAACTCATTATTCAGGCACTCCAATACACAGTATTCTGCAACATGAAATGCATAATTAAAACATAACCAGATAATAACTGTCTCCATAAATCTATAATTTGCCAATTATCTTTTACTGTATGCAAATCAGATTTTATATAATCACCCCAATAAACTTTTGAAGAACTATTACCTGTAGGACAATTTTAACCCACGTTGAAATGTCACCATGAATTGTCAAACCGTGGCCTACATTGCGCATTGCCATATGAGCCATAAAGTTCCTGCATAATTTTTCAATGCTTACTTATTTCAATCCATTTCAATGATTGTTGCCATTGCATTGTGCAGGTTTTGACAAATATTTTTTGCCACACTGGAGTAAAAATCAGTCATGGTGTAAGTACACCAATATGTGAACTGAATGATTAATTCGTGCTTGATGTAAATCCATCACTGAATGTGTTTTTCAATTTGTTCTGTTATGTTTCTTGAATAACAGAGTGAACTAAGTGAACAAAAACTCAAGCAGTTTCCATGCTCCCTTTCCCTGTGGACTTGAAGCTTTCTTTCCTGCAATAAGTAAACCAATTTCCTTGGCTAATGTATAAGATGGTTAAAAAGCAAAATAAAAGCTCTAATCATTCTTCAGTCCTTCAGCCTTTCATAAGTCATTACAACTTGCAGACTATCGTAGTATACTTTCTTTCGGGTGTTTTAGCCCATTCATGTCCAATAACATGTCTTTTAAATTTTATACTACTGCCTGGTGTAATGAGGCATGGCATTTGGTAATTATTGAATATCCTAATGTGATTTTTTTTTTCTTTCAAAGCAACATTTTTTAAGGGTGCATTGGGTATTCCTTTCAAGTTCTTTAATTGCAAGCCAAGACCCAAATTAAATCAGCGCAGGGCACTGCTTATTTCAAAGAGGGAAAAAAACCTTAAAGACAAATGAATTACAGCAGATGCTTAAAAGAGGAAGTACCGGCTCTTTTCTCACTTGGAGCATTTTTAATGCTAACCATTTAGATTAAATCAAACCACAAATTAAAAGTATACCACATGTATTTATTTTATTCAAGGGGGTCTTTCGATTCTCAATCCTAGTTCTCCCCCCTCTTGGGTAGCCATTGTGCAGAGCGTGCTCTGTACAAGGAGCCAGGCAGCTGAGGTAAATGCTTCCTCCGCTGCTCTCTTCAGAGGCCAGTGGATATCCTCACCCCCCTGTCTCTAGACTACTACAGGAGAGCTGGAGACGATCAGAGAAGAGCTGCAGGGCACCTGCTACTCTGTTGGCACCTGCCACAGAGTTGTAGACGCCCTACCTCTGGTGTGACGCAACTCTCCACCACCACCGAGGTCTCCCGATCAGTCAGCCAATGAGACGGGAGTACCTTGCGAATCTTTGGTATCCAAGGCCTACCCCTCTGTGAAGATGGTAAATGGTAAATGGTTGGCATTTATATAGCGCCTTTATCCGAAGCGCTGTGCAATCGATGCTTCTCATTCACCCATTCATACACACACTCACACACCGATGGCGATTGGCTGCCATGCAAGGCGCCGACCAGCTCGTCAGTAGCATTTGGGGGTTAGGTGTCTTGCTCAGGGACACTTCGACACAGCCCGGGTGGGGGATCGAACCGGCAACCCTCCGACTGCCGGCAGCAGTCAATAACAAACACTATCTTTGCATAACACTCCCCGTAGGCAAACTGCAGTGAATGCTGGGTCACCTGCAATGATTGAAGAAGGTCAGAGGGCTTGATTTCTCCTCTTCATGTAGCGTTACACAACCACAATATGCAGTACCTTGGCCTGTAGCAATTTAAAGTTTTATCTTTTATCTTTTCACTAAATGAATATATTCAAATTCGAACATGAATTATTCATGATTTAATAAAACTTCTATAATACAAGTGCCATGAGAGGGTTATGGTGCGTTGTCATTTGAGTAGAAAATTTAAACCAGCAGGACACTTCAAGTTCCAGCCTGATATCTACATCACGTCTGATTTCACTGAACCGCTCAAGAGGTTCAGGACGAATGTAATGTAATACATGCTTGAATGTGTTGCAGACTAAGTTAAGTACATAGAACCGGAGGTTCTATGACTTGAGACTTAAAGGACAAGTTCAGCTATGAGACATTTTCTCAGAGTCTTAAGGGGTGTCATATTAATTTGTGTCATGAAACAAAATATTGAATTATCATATAAACATGCAGAGGAAGTCTGGTTTCTTCTTTCTGGGATGGCTTCTTTGTGTTTGTGGTGTATTACATTGTGTTACATACTGCCTGCAGGACCAAATAAAATATACAAATTAAATCAAATCAATTTGACATCATTTAGTTATAAAGTTACAAAAAACTTTGGAAATCCAAAATATTTGTATCCACTCAACTCTTTTGTTTTGTTCATACTGTGCGTGAACTACCTTTGTACAGAAGATGCTGAATGTCGCAATCATAAGGGAATCATGAGAATACTTGAAGTGTAATTGAAATGTATGTATATGATTACAGTTCAGTAAAGTATAATATTTTTCACACGGAGGGGGGGGGGGGGGGGGGGGCTGTACTGAATGACTTCACCAGTCTTCAACTGTACTGTACTGTTTTTTTCTTTTTTAATGGAGAAACTCAAGACAGATACCAGAGGAAATAAGGGCACAGGGAAATAAAACCATAATCGCATTGAGTTAGTAGTTCATGATTTTAAACCTGGATCCTTGCAAGACATTTAATCGGCAATTTCTCTACAATTTCTAATACGCTGCAATTCAAATAAAAAATGAGCCAATGAGCGCATTTCAGATGATATTGTTGATCTGCGCCTAGAAATAACATCCGTTCTTGCAGCCTTGAAAAGCACAGTTCCACATTTTCAACACATTAGCACCTACATTACTTTTCATATTTATGCTGTTTCAGACACTGAGTGTGTTGGACTTATCTTAAGTTACATTTAGGTCACTCCTTAAGCCTCATGGAACAGATTAAATAATGTGGCTTAAAGATGGAAATATGCTGTTGATCGAATTATGTATTTTTCTCATTTCTTCTTTTCTTAATCTATTCACATTCCTTATTTTAGCATGATTTCATTTAACATTTAGTATGACTTACATACAGTCCATTTTATAAGCTGGATATTTAGACAATTCATGTTTTCTATCTAATGAACAGTCAGGCGCAAACTGGGAATTTAACCTACAACCTCACAGTTCCCATACCATTACGCTATATGGCCACCTCAGCATGCTTTATAATTGCAATAAAAACAAGTAGGTGGTAAGAGACCTCTTGTTTAAAAATGATTTCTGTGGAAAGGACTCAACACTTTAACACAGCATAAACCCCAGTGGTCAATGGCAGTCTACCACCGACTTCCCAAGAATATGGGTCACTATATTATTTCCCCAATGCTGGGTCTGTGCACAGTGTGATTCATGCACACACCACAATATTATACAAGCCCTTCAGAGCCTTAACCTAATAAACCCCTGACCCAGTTCAGTCCAGTTGGGCTTTTTATTTTATGAACTCAATAATTTTGCATCAGTTCATGCCCTTAAATGTGTGAGACACCACAATCACCAACTCGATGCAATATATGTGATGTCAAAGTACACTAGTGTTTAGAATTTCAATGATTTCACTGGAATCGTTACCTACACTATGCCTTGCCTCATTTCTAAACAGGGTACTCCTCTTTTATAGCCGAAAAACCTTTTTAAATTATGGCTTCATTTCTAATATCCTGATATGAATCAAGCCACATTTACGGGCAGAGGTCATCAAACACGTCGACATTCCCAGGTTTAGCGGTGTGAATTTAATTTCGCCCAGATTACGGGACGGAAACAGCCAGATGTCCCGGGAGTTTGCGCTGTGTGTGTGTGAATGGCGTGTACAAGCGGGCCTCTTTGTCACCGTGCCAGCGCTGTTGAGATGTCGGCCTACCCCGGAGGCAGACGGCACGCTGCAGCTCCCATGCCGCTACGCTCCGCCCTGCATCAGCACGCAGGGAGGGAAAGGCTGGATGGTGTCACCGTTAAACAGAAGGTAATTTATTTCAGGTACGCTAGCGTTTGGGTGCTGACTAAGAAAGCGTTCGCTCTGGGCTCAGGAGGGGCCGTAGAGGCATGCGAATTCAGCCCGTGGTTTTTCTGCTCATTAATGCTGGAAGTGCAGAGATGAGCGAGGGTATCTTTCGTGGAGGGGGAAAGAAGCCCCTGGAAGAAATTTCTAATTAATTTTTAGCTTCTCTGCATTATCATTAAACAGCCTTCCAGTTTCAGGTTCAACTCCCTGCCCTTCAGCCCCGCAGGTGTTATGGCAATGCAAACCAATCACTTAATCCTTTGAGAATAAAACAAGTAAACCAATTTATTACATAATTGTGTGTTCCTCAGATATAGAGCTATAGCTGCAATGGACATTAGTGCTCCAGCGTGCAAACTTAAAATTGATGTTTACAGTGTGCGTCTTACTGATTACATAAAACAGCGTCTGATTCAGATAGTGCTTCAATGATGTCTTTGTTGCATGGTTAACTATTCAAAATGAAAGCTATCACATTTCTTTTGTCATCTCATTTCGGTTTTATGTTTCTATTGTCACCGAAAGTTTTTGTCAAGCTGCTGTAGAAGTGCTTTCTTTCACAAAAGCTAAGTAATACAATTATTTTCATCAGAAAAATCTGAAGGGCACACTTGAAACCAAAGCCAACATTATAAGGGGACAATGTTTGCATACCCCACTGTTGTACAGATTTTCCCCCCAACCAAAATTACTACAGTCACACTCTGTATCTGTGTGATTTAGCACTTTATATCCATGGTATCAGATCATAGCACTATTCATAATTAAAAATACACAAGTGTAAAATTAATACATGTCACACAGGATGTGTCTCAAAGTTATTCACTAGTTCCATAATACTTTATGCAAACTGCACTAAGAAGACTTATTAATAACACAAGTGGCTTCCTGATATATGTTTATGAGAACACAACTATTAAATGTGTAAAATGCATCTTAAGTCTGGCCACTGAAAGCACAATAACACTTGTTAAAATGTTACAAGGCTATACTCCATTTCAAAATTTGTGTTTAAAACTACTTTATAAATTCTTACATCAGGATGTCATCCACCACCCGTGTAGGTATGGTAGCTCTTAGCCTTGTAACAGCATGCTCCCCAATGCCTCACTAAAATATTTCAATCTGTCTAACAAACTTATGCAAGCCAGTAAGCCCTTTTTTTTCTTGACATTCTATTTTGAAATAGTTATTTTTGCAAACACCAACAGAAACTCCAAAGTAGACCAGCGTAGGACGGCTGGGAAAGTTCAGCTTGAAAGATCGCTGTTGCCGCGGTACCTGCAAAGTGCTGTGATGGGCACTGGCTTCCTATGAGCGGCTGACAGCACGGAGAGAAAAGGTTCTCTGCACGAGGGAAAACTTGATTTCAGCAGAGTGGAAAGAAAAATGGAGGTGGCATTCCTAACTGTAAGGTCAGCTTCCAGCTGCCTAGGCATATTGAAGTAGAGTTTAAAAATTACTTTGTGGTACAGATTGCACTCTTATCAACAATTTAAATAGTTGCCAGGTTCTGGGGTTAGCCTGAGCAAGTCTGCAGATGATCAAGGTAGGATATATTCATATCAGGTCTGAATGTTTATTTTCTTTGTGATTATTAAAATTGGCAAAACACAATGTTTACAAATGCATAAGGGGTTAGCAGTCTGAATGCTTCTATTACCTCTAGATCCTGCATACATAATCATTGTATAAATATCCCTTGATGAAGCAGAATACGCCAGCACTTTATACATAGGAGGCATTGTTGGGCGTTTGGCATTATGGGAGTTTCGATTGCTTAAAAAGCAACGCTCTTGCTTTTCAATGGGCTGGTCTCTTCTGAGGACAGGTATTTCTCAAACTTTACTAAATCAAAGTTTACTGAAGCACACAACTTTTTTTATTTTTCTCATTTACAGCTATTGTATATATTTATATTATAGGAAAAATATACACATTTCCCTTGTGATTTAATGGAAATCCTTATGCTGTAATGTTTTATCTGTTCCCTGTGAAATAGCCTATCATGTTCAATCTTTTTATTATTATTTGTTTATTGTGAGTCATCAATCAGCCATGGGAATGAAAGCCAGGAGCCAAATCACTTTGAATATCACATTTTTCCACTTGTTCACAGTCGTACAGTAGCACAAAACACAGTAGCACAAAAATGATGTGAGTGACAGTACCGGTTACAATCCCTTCTTGCAGCGTATTTAATGCTGGTTACTTTAGATTAGTCACTCGTGAACTGCTGAATACATGTAATAAAATTTTTGTTGGTGCTGACAAATGTTTATTTCAGTTTGTGTGTGTTGCATGTACTGTATAAATGCATGGTTAATGCAGATGCACTGTATTCTGATCAAGGGGCTTTTGAATATGCAGTTTAGTGAAACCGTATCGGTGGGGAGGGGAGCTGATAAAGGGCAGGACTACAGAGGATACTTCTTATTTCACTCATGGAACTATAATTACTTTGACCTTCTGTTTGTACTGTTTCTTTCAACATTTGTTGGAAGAGTGAACTGTGAGGGAATTAAATATACTGTGGGTAAAACTCATGAACAACAAGTGCCACTTCAACGGTGCCTAATTCACATCGTTGCATACATGTACATACCTGTATCTAGTCAATTCTGTCACGTGCAGTGACTTGGCTGATTTGAAATCGGATGCATGCTAAATTGTAGTTCATTTAATTCTGTAACTCCTCCATTCCTGACAACTGATAAACACTCAGTCCCTAGTTCACTGTAATATCAGCTCTCTAGATTTATATCCCATTTTGGATGGAAATGTTTAGTTTGTTGTTGTAAAATGGCAGTTGATACTGTGTATTTTTCATCTCTTGGGTCCCACAAGGTTTCTTTTTTCCCCCTCTCAAAGGTAGAAAACATTCTACTTCTGCTTACAGAGTCTTCAAAAATCTTGCAACATAAGAAATGTGCTTGTCAGACACCTGAGCTGTAGCAGGTGTGATTGTGCCTCATGCTGCCTGGCTCTGCCCCCCAGTGAACGGTCTGCTAAACCATGTCACTTCTGGGACCTGCCCAAATCCCTCAACCGGGCAACATGGCCTCCCTGGTAATCTCCTTCAGAGAGAAAAATAACTGCTTGTCACAGGAACATTTGTTATTTATTGTTAATTTCATCAAATCAGCAACTGAATTCCATACTGCTGCAATGGTTTTAGCCTAAAACTAGCCTAATTCATAGAAATAATAGTTTTTACTTACTAGGATCAGACTGTTCAGAAATGCTCTCTTCAGGCATCGCACCTCTTCCAGAAACTCCAGGAGTCTCCTGGAATGTTTTTACCTGCTCCCTGATACCTGTGAGAATTTTCCAGCAAATTTCCCGCAAATCAGTAATCTCCACCACAGACGGAAGTCAAGTCTCGCAGAAATGTGCATTATCCCATCTCAACCTCCACAACATCGGGCCAATTAAATCAAA
This sequence comes from Conger conger, assembly GCF_963514075.1. NCBI lineage: Eukaryota > Metazoa > Chordata > Actinopteri > Anguilliformes > Congridae > Conger > Conger conger. Next base: position 17,569,669 of record NC_083777.1, on the reverse strand, counting down.
GTCTGTCATTGGAAAAATTCAAATGAATATTACAAAATTTCTCTGACTGCGGTAAGAGTAACACATGTTGATAAAATTTTTATTGAATTCAATAACAAACCTCCCTAGAAACTCAAAGGAGGGCTGAGGAAAATGGTTGATAAAGGTTTTCTCCCTGTGCCATTCTCCTGACTGCAAAGAGTTTGAAGGTATTCAGGGCATGTCAGAGGATTAGAGGATCTTCTTTGTCTCACACAGGAACTGCTATCTGGGCTGCATCAATTATTTAATTTATTTACTTCCAAATCTGCTGTAATTGTGTTCTATAAACTGTAGTCACCAAAGCCACCCCGTAACAAAACACATCAACAACAAACAATGGATCCTATTAGCAATGCATCTCATCAGAAAAATAATAATTTTGTGAACAATGAAGTATTGTATAAAGCTGGCAGCTCATGCAGTCGATTATCACCAATTCCAAACCGAGAAAGTAGAAAATACGAGCGAAGGAGCAGAAGCCATAGCAGTCGTTTACCTGGGACCAACTCTGAGGCCTGTGACAAGGAAAAAAAGCAACTGAGTAGGTTTTGTGAAAGTAGTCCCTCATGTGCTGACGGTGGGAAAACTGACTAAATATTTACAGACCTCAGAGTAAATTTGCACAAAGGTGAAAAATTGTTATAAGCACACAGTGGTAGCATTAGTGAATATACCTAAACACTATATTCTGGCTAACAATATGTAAAATATGTAATAAGTCATTATTATGCAAATTGAGAAGTGAGGCGTCAGTCCTAGTGCCCATACAGATGTCTGTGCAGTCTCGTTTACATTTAATAATGCCAGTGAAAGATTGAATTGTTTCCAAAAGCAAAATAATGCTATTTTTAAGTGGACTGTAAAATGTATTCAAAATGCTTCCTGTCAAAAGATACAGAAAATCCCTTAAGAGACTGAAGAAAAAAAGATTAAAAGTGGTATAAGGACTTAAAGCCTTCCAGTGAAGCAAAGTTTGCCAACTTCAAAAGCTTTGAAGCATGCATCTTTGAGATATAGTTAGTACTTTGGGGAGTAATACTTCCAACAAACAGAATAAGGGTGGTTCTTAGAGCTGTTCCCTGTTTTCCTGTAAAACGGCTCTTTACAAATGTGAGGAGTAACCAATGTCAGTCACATGTTTACTGACATCTACAAATTTTAAATGGCCAAAGAGGAGGATCCGGCCCCTCAGTACCTGAAAATGTATGGGTCTGATGCTCAAGAAGATGTTACATTTTATAAATAGGTCCCGCAATTTTATTTTTTAATTTTGAAATGAATCATTTAAAATACATTACCACTACTCAGGTTTAGTACTGATGGCATTCACTAATATTTAAATACTAGTGTTGTGCAATATAAACACAAAAATGTGATTCTTACTGTAATACATACTGGTACTACTTAGAATTGACTCCATGATTGATTAGCATGATGGGCTGGCAACTTCCTGAAGGTTTCTGCTATGTTCTAGTAGCAATCCCAAGGTTCAACCCCTCCTATCATTGCCAGGTTGAGCTTTTCAAAGAAAAAGTTTCAAAGCTACAAAAGCACAAAAATCTCAACATCATCCATCATTCTCACCAAATTGTGAGTTTAGTTCAGAGTGTCAAACTAATTTTCTGCAATCTGACTGCTGCAGATGGTTCCACTCCGCTGGAACTATTGGGTACTGGCAAACCTTTTTCAAGCATGAATCAATTAAGATGGTCTATGTAAAACATCAGTCTTTGGTACAACTTTGAAACCAATAACCAATTCCACTTCAAATTCAATTCCACTCCATCATCTCTGAGGTAGTTACCATTGCTAAATCATCTAGCTTTGTGCACTGTTAATACTGCTAACATCCAATATAACATATACCCTAATGTGTACTACACGATGTGAGCTCACAGCTGGGCAAAATAACTACCTTAAGGACACCAAGTTTGTTTTCAGTCACAACTAAGACTAAGACTAAAGCTAGAGGTTGATGAAAAGTGAATGAAAGGGACGCATCACCATTAGCACAATGAGTTGCATTAGTGCACGGTGACAGTCAAATGGAAAACTGAACAGAAACCGCACTTTTAGCCCCAGGGTCTTGTAAGTGATGAATGGGCTGAATGTGGCTTGCAGTAAGTCTGCAGCGGTCTGGGTCCTGGGGCCAGCTAAGCTACCCAGGGTGAAATTGGCTAAAGAATGGATGGAGGCTGCTGTGGCCCTCTTGTGCCAATAAAGCTAAACGGCAGAAAGCACTCTGTAAACAAGGGCAAACAAAAGTGCATCGCCACCACAAACATGGTAGAGAGGGGCTTCACTTGAAATGTTGAATTCTCAGATATGCAATATCACTTGTTTCTGAAATGAGGTTACACATATTTGACAAAATTATTACAGCCTAGATCCCAAAATCAGCATTCTCCTAGATTAAGCTGCAATGCTTAGCAGAGCAAATAATCGAGTTGTTTACATGTAGCTTCACATAGATGATATGGACAACCTAGTTAACATGTTTGCCAACCTACTCACAATTCGCTTTCTGAAGTTTGGATTCAACGAACACCTCGAGAGACTTGTGTTGGTGAATCGAATGGGATATCTGTCATGTTTGGATGAAACGCTTTCCAACATAATATCTTGGCACTGCTTTGCTCATAGGACATACTGGAACTAGTGGTCAACAATACAATGAAAGGGGTTGAGCGTCTTGCTACTAAAACAGTATTCTCCACAGCACGTCTGGGAACAACAGATTAGAAGTACAGCAGTGTGCCGAATCCCTTGACATTTAACTCCGCAAAACAGGGATACAATGGATGGGTTGCTTCTAGTTTTAGAACTGCTGATGCAGTTTGGGAAACACTCTGTTCATCACAAGTGCTTCAAACTTCAACTCTGTGGCTAAGCATAGCACAGAAGATATCCAGCTAAGCTGGCCTGTATGAGCGGGTAACCTTGCACAAGTTCATTAATGATCAGGGATTTCAAAAATTGGACGGCAGTGCTAATGATGCTCACAAGGCCATCTGCTGCAAGTGCTGCTGTTTGAGGAGGGAGGCAGGGGGACATGTTGCAGAGTGTGAGGAGGTGATCAAACCCGGCTCACTTCAGGGAGTAGCTTTACATGAGCGAGGCAGAGTGAACAGCACAGCAGGGTATGAGTAACTCATAAATAAACTCCATGCAGTACAAGCAACACTGGCTTAAGCATTTAGCAATGGACTGACTCAAATTCTTTGTAAATGTTTTGCAACACAATTCGGTTCAGAGAAGTCGGAGAAATGGTTAGCTTTTTTAAATGTTGTGTTTTTGACACCAGGAGTAAAGGGGGATACATTTCTGCTACTCGCAGCTGTCATGGTGGCCTACCAGGATAAAGAGGTCCAATAGTGGAGGGGAGTGAGATCAAGATTGGTGAAATTTAAGTAAATTAAGTTTCCATACATTTGGAAACTTAATGGACAGTAAGTTGCTTTATCCAAGCTCTTGGCCAATAATAAAACGGTAATTAATTGAAAGCAGTGGAACAAAATGAAGTGTGTTTAACCTGGATGTTTTTAATGTTGAAACAATTGAAAATAGTGCACAGTAATGCGTTCTGTTGAAATGCAGCAGGTTTTCCAAAATATAAATCCATCCAGCTGCACCATACTTCATATGGCGTTCCATCAAACCTACACCCACATGTAGTTGACACATGCTATGAAAGATGTAAAGACAATTTGTGCCAATTTCAATTTGTGCACGTCAGGTACAAAGTTATTTGTGTTCACCAAAAGAGAATGGGGCTGATTGAACAAGAGCTGCACATTCAAACTTGTCAAAAGGATTTTGTTTTTCTTAATTAACTACACCAAAATTGATCCAATTAGCGAACATGCTATTTTTGATTCCTGAGAGCTTCTGGGGTAGAAATTTTGCTACTAACTTACACATTCATCTAGGGTACCGCTGTGCTCACTGCAGGCACATAGATTGCAATTAGTCTGATGTAATGGCCCATAAATCAGAATGTGGAGACTGTAGGGAGATCCTGGAGGACTCAAGGTTTGAAGGCAACGCAGAACAAAAGAAAAGGCAAGAAGGGGGATGGTTTCTAGCAACACCCATTGAATACAATAGCAATTGTTTCAGAAAATAACATGTATTTTACAAATGAAGCGGATTATATTTTAACAAAATTAAAAGACCGCACTTTAAGCAGTTTAGGGTCAAACCAAATTTTACCAATTCACTTTTGGTCACTTTACCTGATGGGTTATCACGTGAATTTGTTGATTGACTTTGTACTTTTATCCATTGTTGCACTGCAAACAAACTGTGCCCAAGCTCCTCCTCTTGTGTTAATACTGCTAAAACTGTATACTGCCAGAAGCAGCCTACGTGTCACGCATCTCCGCACTCATAACACTTTCCTTCCATGTGTACATTTCCGAAAGCATGGTATATCTCTAGGAACAGGGTTGAGCGCCCCTGGCATCCCTGGGTTAGAAAAACTTACAGGAGTCTTATGAATGAGATGGGAGATTCCCTTTCAGTTTTACCTGGCCCAGAGTAGGAGATATTATCTGAAGATGATGATTACTGTCAAAACCCCACTGGTACTTCGTTTCAAACAGCTGGCAGTTTCATAATGAAGATCCAAATGTTTTGTACTTGTTTATCCATGGATGACTTGGTAATTGTAACACTGATAAACGGAGACAAAAACGATTACAGAATGTCTTACAGCGAGAGCGTATATTCTGTCCCTGCACTCTGCAGGTTGAAATGCTGTGATAACCAGGCCTTTTGTTCAAAACCTGGATATGACAATGCATTAAATTCATTTTTACCTGTATCATCCACATATAATGTGTGCAGGATCCAGTCTGGTCTTTCGTGACTTTACTCCAGTCCTGGTACTTTCACGTTTCTCTTGTTGAAAAGATTCATAGGAGATAGATTATTTAACACTGTCACACCTAACCTCTATTGGTTCTATATCCCCCTACTATTATAACTTGATTCAATAAGTTACAGCTGCCATTGAGCATAAATGTGCAATTTCCCATCCTGCAAAGTAAAAATGGAATCTCTGCTTTGAAGATTGATTTTATTTAATCTATGGTAGTTCTGAGGAGAAAAATACTCCAAATACCACAGTGGTAATGCATTCTTTGGCGGTATATTGGATGTGATGACTCACTGTTTAATATAGTGAATGATCATTAACCCAAATACAGGTATCCATTTGGGGAAAAAAAAAAGATCATTTCTGCAAAAAACATTAATGTGATATGAACCAACATCGACAGCATAAAATATATTTTTTGAAAATGCATAAAACACAGCCTTTTAGGAGCACTACCTGAATAAAATTAGTCAATTTATAACGCTGCACAAGAGACTTGCCCATAAAAGGCTATTACATGTTCCTGGCCGTTAAGTTGCTTTTATGAGGTTCATTAATATTTTTGAGCACACCCTTGGTTTTCTCCCTGCATGCGTGTGTGTGCATGCGCATGTGTGCGTGTGTGAGCAGGTCATTTCTTTCTTTAACCTCTTTAATAAAATCAATTTTCCATGAAAGAAAAATACGAACCTGGTAAAATCAGCAACTGTGCACACAATCAGAATATTAATCTTTACTCAAATCAATAAGGGCAAAATTGAAAAAAAAAAAAAAGAAAAGATAAATGATATTTCGATCACCATGAATCGCTATAACTGTCTCTGCTTCTGCGTGTTGCTGCATGGCTCAGGCAGTAAGAGCAGTCGTCTGGCAGTCGGAGGGTTGCCGGTTCGATCCCCCGCTCGGGCTGTGTCAAAGTGTCCCTGAGCAAGACACCTAACCCCTAAATGCTCCTGATGAGCTGGTTGGCGCCTTGCATAGCAGCCAATTGCCGTCGGTGTGTGAGTGTGTGTATGAATGGGTGAATGAGAAGCATCAATTGTACAGTGCTTTGGATAAAGGCGCTATATAAATGCCAACCATTTACCATTTGAGTTATAATGAATGCTTTTTTTTTTGTATTTTTTTTTGTATTTTTGTAAAGATTACTGAGACCAATTAATAAAAAAGGAAGACATGATTTAATGAAAAATAAATCTCAGCTCTAAGCTACATTTTCCAACTGCCTGGCCGACAACCGAAATGGCACACAAAGTTACACAACCTCCCTGCCAACCACTCGGACGAACAAAACCGAGAAGAGCTGCCCGCACACAAACAGATTCAAAATTAATAAGATGCTTTGTCCGACCCTTCAGTCTTCATTCCAGAACGCAGAGCTGTCTAACACGGAAGCGGCCACTTGTGAATGCGGCTACTCTGGTTTAATATACGGGGCTTGCTTTTCGGATGCGCTCCTTCTGTGGCTATAAAATCACGCACCAGAGCGTGTTTTCCCAGTCCGATCGGCCCGGCTCTGACGGGCTTCCCTGCCCTCTTGCCACTCCACAGCGCCGCACAGCTCAATCAAAGCTAATTAATTGAGGGCTCAGCTTGAGCGACAGCCTCCACACAGTGCACTCCTGGGATAACGTTTAGGAAACATTAGCGTATGCGGTGGAACTTCACTAGCCGCAGGCCTGTTAAACAGCCTTTCTTTTTTGGTTTACACACCCATAGATTCTATCAAGTGAGCTTAACCTCTTTAAGAGCATTTGCAATTCAATTGTACGAGACAATGTTTGTTTTTCTATTCAGATTCATTTAAACCAACCAACCAAGCTCATTCTGCATCTTAGGGATAAAGCAATTAACTAACAGTTGTTTTTCCACTTTTGCTTGTGGTCCATGCATAATATATACCAAGTATATGTACAAAAATTCAATGAAATGAAATGGGACTATTTCAGCTGCTAATAACTTAATGTATCATTAAATATGCAACATAAAATTAACTGATTAAAATTTCTGGAATCTGATGAAAATCTATATCCTAGTGTCTTAATGATTAGCAGATGCGATGTACTGTAGCTCGGTTGGATGTAGTGCCTGGTTAAAGGCATTGCAACTCCAGGTCCTGCCTGACGAATGCCCCATTGATTAGAATGTACTGCATACTGTACTACGCTGAGTGATTGTTGCATGTCGGATGTCTGCTTTAAGCGCTAATTACACCGAGTGTAATGACCTTGGGCCAGAAATCACTAATGCTGATATTTCTTTTAATGCTGGTTTAGAAATGATACTCCGAGGCTGCTGGGTAGCTGATCCCATTAAGGCTACAGTGGTATCGGATCCAGACACTGTTAGTACAGACTACGGCGAGCAGCACCGCAGGGTGATGCACAATATCCTCTTGCATTAGGGCTAGCAGAGGCCTGCAACCTCCCAAATGTCCAATGGCGGTTGTGATGACAGTTGCAACATTAGCGTGACAAGCCATCTCTAATACAGGTGGAAAGGGGGGGGGGGGGGGGGGAGGCATAAAAAATAAATGCTTCAATGAGAGGACATGCATCAAAATGAGTGGTACATTGCTAGCTAGCTTATAGCAACTGACCTCTACCAAAATGCATCTGTCTGGCTCATATCTGGAAGGCCTTTTTAAAATATCTTTTTGTTGACCTCCTGCCAAATACAATCTGTGCATTTCCGTCTGAATTACAATCCATACCATGTCTGGATTTTTGTATCTGATTGTGATACCAAGTCCAAATGACGGATGGTTTGATAGTGAAATTGTGCAATTATTTTCCTTGTGACAACACCCTGCCTGACAAGGATACTCTCTGCAATAATACTGTGTCCATAAAACACGATGTTCCACAGAGACCGTAAGATTGGAAGAGTACCAAGCGAGCCACTGCTTTTAAAAGGTTTTATTTCTAGCAAATCGCTACAGTTTTGCTTGCAAGAGCATTGCATGATAGCTCTGCAGTTCCTTCTGCATATTTATCATCCCCACTCACTGAAAGGAAGACATTGCATAATACACACATTCATAAAAACATGGTAATGTTTAAAACATTCATGAAAGAAGAATAAACCGTCAGTCTTACCTTCGTAGATTGCTTTAAATCCTTGAGCACTCACAGCAAAATCTGTTGTGAACCACAGCGCCAGGATTGAACCTGTGCTCACAATAGGCGATGGCAACATGAAGCCAGATAACCTGAAAAAAAAACAAAAAAAAAAACATTTGTCTCAATTTATAATCACTTTTTTCCACACTTGCACAAATCCAAAACAACAATTGACCACAGCACTGAACATGAACTGGTTCAGCAGAAAACTGGGAAGTCACGTGTGTTTTACCTTAAAGGGACCATATGTCCCAAAAATCTCACTTAAGTACAACATACTGAGCATACAGAAATACCAACACACAGAATTGTAACTCTATTTAATTAATTACATAGACTGAATAAGGCTATGATTACGCTGTGGTTCATATCACTAGAGCAACAAACGGGGCATATTTTTAGCTTTTGTAAGATGGCCGCGACATCAGTGGATCAAGCAGTCCCTGACACAGTGCTGATTTGACCATAGCATTGCCCCGACAGTTCTGTATCTAATTTAACTTGATTGATTGCTTGCTCACCAGATATTGTGCAATAAACGTCTCTTCTTTTCCATGTAAATATTTATGCTGAAGAAAAGTAATTAGCTAGGACTAGCTAATTACTTTTCTAAATTGCGTATATAATTGAACCATAATTGAAAACGCATTTCTTTATAATGACAATAGTGAATATGAATTAGAAAATGTATTGTTACAGATTGACAGCTGTCATACAACTCTTCAAGCTAAGCAAGGAATGCTTGAAAGTTGTGGGCAGCATGTTTTTATGAGATTTTCTGTTAGAGAATGTAATTACCACTTCATAGGGAAATGGGGCTGACCATTTGAATATAGGTTGCCATAATCAGAATCCGCCTCACAGCAAGGAGGTCCTGGGTTCGAATCCCCGTCGGCCGGGGCCTCTCTGTGCGGAGTTTGCATGTTCTCCCCGTGTCTGCGTGGGTTTCCTCCGGGTACTCCGGTTTCCTCCCACAGTCTAAAGACATGCAGGTTAGGCTGATTGGAGAGTCTAAATTGCCCATAGGTATGAGTGTGTGAGTGAATGGTGTGTGTGCCCTGCGATGGACTGGCGACCTGTCCAGGGTGTATTCCTGCCTTTCGCCCAATGTATGCCTGGATAGGCTCCAGCCCCCCTGCAACCCTGTTCAGGATAAGCGGGTTAAGATAATGGATGGATGGATGGATGGATAATCAGAATCAATGGTTCTGCACATTACACTTGGCTAACATAGGCAACATACATTCTCAATGGCATCCAATCTCCACAGATGTGCCCACAGATTTCATTAGATGCTGTTCAGAGCAAGGTTTATATAGGGCCTCAGCCTACCTTCATGAGATCATACTGCTTTCTAGTATATTCTATAGTGTATTCACTCCGTTTCCCAAAGTTGAGCATTACACAGACCCACACAATGCAAATGACTATTTGAGAATACAAAATTACTTGGGCGACATTGGCTCTGGCCCTGGGTGTGTCAAAGTGTCCCTGAGCAAGACACCTAACCCCCAAATGCTCCTGACGAGCTGGTTGGTGCTTTGCATGGCAGCCAATTGCCGTTGGTGTGTGTGTATGAATGGGTTAAATTAGACTCATCAATTGTGCTTTTGATAAAGACGCTATATAAATGCTTACCACTTACTCACATTTGTGTCAAATGTTGATTGTATCTAGGTTGCTTATTTATAAAAAAAATGATATGATTCATAACACAAAATAATCTGTCTTGAGTTAGAACTGAATGCAAATTATACCAAAAGGTCACCTTTGATACTTTCCCATCTCCTTTTTTTTGGAAAACACTTTGAGAATCCAGAGCATTTCCCATTTATATAGTGAAGTGCCTGCAGGTGTCATAAAATATGTACCTTTCTGGTGATGGGACTTCATTCTTGAAAAAAAATAATACTGACAGTTGGGTGACGTCAAAGACGTTGCTATTGCTCCAGAAGAAAGGCTAACACTGAGCACAAATAGCATAGATGTCAGACTAACAAAACCTGCTAATGTCAGCTGACTCAGTGCTTCAGGTCAGGAGAAGGAGGCTAATTTTATCGCGGGTCTCATACATAAGGGATCAAACAGAAGCATTACTGGGTCACATAATGGAGAATGGGAACAAATAGGCTGGGCATGTCATGTCATGTTCATGGCTGAATTCAATGTATTCAATGAATAAATGCATACTATTTGAAACAATGATTCTGTTACCAACAACTTTTATTTTTGATTAGACTTGTGAATCCATCATTTTGGAAATGTTAACAGAATGTAAGCTAACAAATGCAGTGAAAGTGCCTAACTGCCCAGAGGAATACACTACTACTACTACAGTACTACAGTACTACTACACAATGAGATGGAGATCGACCTGCCAACCCAGATGCTGTCTTTCCGAGGTATGAGATGCCAACTAACATTGCCTCTTGTGACTACTGGCCAGTAAGCTTTGGCAGTAAGTAGCCCAATACTGACCAGTTAATAATCTAATGGACCTGACTTTAAATTCTCATTATCCACAGTTTTACTGGAGTAGAATCTGTGTCAGCAGAGGTGCTGCATTCTTTTATGTAGCTACTGTAGCTAGTTGCCCATGTTTTTCCTGGAACAACTTCCCTACAGAAATTGTATTAAATATTGGTTATCATTAACCAACGAGATTGCTTTAGTTTGACATGTGTTAAAGGCTAAATCAGAAGATAACTCATCTCCCTGTTCAGACGGCAGCCATTTCCATCTGTGTAACTCAGACATTTACTCTACTCTCTCGAAGAAATATACAGTATTACGGTTTGAATGACAATATTAATCAAGATCATTTTTAAAGGGTCTTTAGTTTCTTTGACAATATGACATGGCTTGTCCCAAATTAAGATGGCTTTCCAATAACTGTGAAAATAAGAGGTTAGAGATCTTGATCTCACGTAAGATGTTGATTTCTCTCGGGAATGTTCCTGTTAAAATATTTCTAAAATGGCCTTTTTTTCACCCTACAAACTAAGACACTTAATATCCCTCAAAGATTCAGAAGGACTCATTATTTTCTGTCTCCTTGGTGCTGTACTGCACTACCTTTCTGTATGGCAGCTGAAAACGTATTTTCTCTCTCCAATTACTGTAGAGTGCTGCTGCAGAGATTTTAACTGAAACAAAAATTGATTATATATCACCCCTCTTTGTTTCTTCTCACTGTCGTCTCATTAAACACGAAGCAGGCGTCTGCTAAAATTCTGCTACTTACTTACAAAGAACCCATGAGTGAGCTTATTTTCTGTGTAATTTTCCTTACACTCAAGCTGTTGGTAACCTTGTCCTTCCTCACATTTCTCGTTAAAATAGCATAATTGCACAATTATGTGGAAATCAGAACAGGTCGCAATACCTAGCCTAATTTCATATTAAAGATGCATCTCTTTACATTTTATTGTTCAGTTCCCCAGACAGCCTTCATGACCTATACTGTACATACCAATGCTGTTGCAGTTTTTTGCAATTCCAGAGTTGTTACATGTCAACTACATGTATAAATCAAATTTTGCATACCTCAAACGGCATGCTTCATCAAACTCCACGTAAAATACTTTTGAACCCGAAGCAGAAACGGTAAAGTAGTGGTATCAAACAGAACATAGGGTTTCGAGTTCATATACATTTCTAAACTGCATCTGTCGATGACCAGACTTGCCCGATCCCCGTAGAAGCCTTTATATTGGTATCAGAAGTGGAGGAGGGGCCTCAATGGAGAGGGCAGTGCCCTACTGCAGGTGGCAGCCTGTGAGTGGTGTGCAAGTGTGAGGGCTGTGGGCTGTGGGTGTGGCAATCTGGTCCTGATGCTACCTTCACTGCTTTGCTAACAGTGAATTCATCTCTATTGCAGTGATTAGCATGGTTACAGCCTCTCTTGACCACTGCAGTGGTCTTTACAGTATGTTCAATAACTTGCAGTCGGAAGCCGCCCTACCCCCATCTGAGTCCCGAAGGTAGATTTGTTACTTTTCTAAAACTAGCAGGTTGCTACTAGCTAGCCAACTATCCATTTTAGCTTGTTATGAATAACTGTACACCAATTTTGTAAACAACTCAGGTTTGTAGTATGGAGGTAACAGTTACAACTACAAACTCTGTAGAAATATGTAGGTTCTCTCAGATGGGAAATGTAGTTTGTTGTCAAAGATGGTATGATTATCTTGGTAGTCTAGTTATTTTGTAATCTAAAATTCTGTTACCATAGTAACTGTTGTTCAGGCACAGAGTTGCACTGATTTTAGGCCAATGGAATGTTTTTCCCCATCTAAGCTTTATAGCTTTTAAAAGGTTTAAATTATATCTTAGCAAAGCTCATGCAGGTTAATAGAAATATGGGCACTGCTGATAGTGAAACAGGAATGTCTGTGTTTGAAACTGTTGGTTCTTAAACACAGAAGTTGGGTCTGAAAACTCCAATGCGGAATAATAAGAATCAGACAGAAAACTATAAAATGGTATACTTCAAGTATAGCCTATTCCAACCTACGATTTTGACATGCGACTATAAACCACTTAGCTCACTGGAGCATTCAGTTGTCATTCTGTTTTGTCAGACTGCTACACTGTAGATAGTGTTGAAATATCATATCTACTTCAATACATAAGGAAACCAAAGCCCAAACTGGAGGCTGCTTTACTCAAAGGCAATGCCAACCCTGTCCTCTGTGGAGGATGTACAATACATTTATGTATCTTTGTCTTCCTTTCTGGAGAATAGCCTTGGTGACCTTAGGCACTAATGTGTGTTCTTATGCCTAATATTACTGTAACACTGCATAAACCAGGGATGGAAGAATTCCTCTCTTTACCCATTTGATGATTATAACACATAAAATGTGTTTTCGATGGCTTGAAACAGTTGTTTGACTATTTTAATCTTCTCTCCAGCTTGAATTTTTAATGAACATGTTTATTTTAGATGGAAATGGATTGTGATTTTTTTTGTATTCAAATAAAGATATCTGAAACTGATGTATAAATGACTTAACTGATATTAAAAGTCTTAGTGTTAATTTTGAGAAATTATAGTAATTGCCTTTTAATGCACAAGTCCCAAATTTGGCAACTCATTTTCTTAAATTATTGCTTTGAGACTTCAGAACAAGTTTTGCATTAGTAGTTTGCCTCCTAACATTTAGATTTTCCAAGTGAATGAGCTTCTGCTGCGCCAAGTGGAGGGTGTGTTTCCACACATTCAATTTCTCACAAGATGTCACGCTGTGGAGTCAATTATACTGCAATGTTATTGTGCTCAAATGTATACAGCAAAAAGTAAGATGAAATGATAATAAAAAAGTCTATGCTCTTCCAACAAGTTACTAGCCCCTTCTCTGAACTCAGCCTCCCTTGGCTGAAGCTAAAAACTTCCCTCTTTAATCATCATCGAGAAATGCCGCAATAGTTTTTGACTGCACCAAAACATTCCATTTTGGTCTCACTTGGTCTCATGCAGTCATTTAAAGTATGATTGAACAAAGATGCTGTGGTCAGATGAGACCAAATTGAACATTTTGGTCAGATACAGCATCAGTATATTTGGCGTGGAAACAGAGATACATCAAAGTAGATGCATGTCATAAACATGGTGAAATTTTATGGAGGGGGGTCAGTGATGTTTTCATTCCAGAGGTCCAGGGCATTGGATAAAATCAATGGATTTCACTATCAGGAAATTTTGGCTGACAAAACTGGTTGCCTCTACCACAAGGCTGAGACTTGGCTGTAGGTGGACTTCGCAGGAAGACAATTACCCAAAGCATACCTCAAAATCCACAATGAAGCGGTTCTGTGACAACAAAAACTATGTTCGGCAGTGGCCATCTCGGGCGCTGGACCTCAATCCAATCCAAAACCTGTGGGCGGAATTGAAGAGTGCAGGGTCTTGCAATGATCTGCACAGAGGAATGATCCAAAATCCATCCATTACAGGAAAAGAGTCCATGCTGTTATCCAATAATTACGGAACCTTGATTTTGGTTAAATCTATATTTATTAAATTAATGTTTGATTTTGGTTGTTTCCATTAAAACATGAATATAGTACAATATTTTTTGCATGTTGAGCGTTTTGAGTTTCTCAGTCATCATATTGATTATTATTTTTTTTTTAATAAGTTTTTTTTTGTGCATTGCCAGTCATGGGTTCCAAAAATGTTTGAGTCCACTGTAGTTACTATCAGTGAATTGTAGCCATCGTAGCAGTCTGTGGGATCAGGGTGCTTTCCTTGTGCTTGTACTGTATAGCACATTTAGCTCCGCTGTTTACTTGATGTGAGTTTTATTGTTGTTCCGGAAACTACTGTACTGCTGCCCTTCTTGGCCGGTTCTCTCTTGGAAGAGATTTTAATCTCAATGGCACTAACCTGGTTACATAAAAAATGAGGAAAAATGACTCGCTATATCAGCATGTACCCATTTTTTCTTTCAGGAATGGTACAGTAAACATGCTTTTAAAGAACATTACAAATGTTCATCTCCTTTGCTTGCCTTCAGGCAGGGTCTTCCAAGCAATCAACAACCTTAATATGACAACTCTGTTCTGAAAGATGAACTACATCACGGAGATGCAAACTTGTTCCTTCTCCTTGGTTAACCCTGGCTGTGGTAAGGCACACTTTGTTGCCGATGCTTCATACAGTATCTATATTTTATATATTTTTATTTAGTTGACGCTTTTATCCAAAGTGACTTACAGTTGATTAGACTATGCTGGGGGACAATCTCCTCTGGAGCAATGAGGGGTTAAGGGCCTTGGTCAATGGCCCAACACCTGTCTTATCATGGCTACACCGGCACCAACTATCATTCCACGGTCAAAGTAATTTAGATTACATTTTTTTTTCCCCATTCTGATGGTTGATGTGAAGCTCCTGACCCATATCTGCATGCATTTTATGCATTGCACTGCTTAGATACTGCTTTTGCATTGCACTGCATAGACACTGATTAGATAATTGCATAAATAAGTAGGTGTACCTTATAAAGTACTCAGTGAGTGTATGTCAGATGATACCATTGTCTGATCAAAGATAACTTTATAACCAGAACTAACTGTTAATTAAAAATTAAAAGAGTCCCATACTATTTATAGAATGAGACACAGCACATTAAGCTACTAGTATATAAATAATCTTTGGACTGCAGCCAAAGCTTAATGGCTGTAATGTATGGCTGAACTAATCTGCAAGGAGTATGAAAGTGGCTAGAGTTACTAGCTTTGTACCAGTGCTAGCTGTCTGTGGAAGACAGTAGTGTCTCTATAGACAGACCTTCTATGGTTGTTTGAGACTGACTAATAGCTTTAGCACAGTAATTCTATTCAGACTCTCTTCAGAGAAAAATCAGCTCCTGAATTAGTTATTCTATTTCATGTAAAATTGTCTCTTGGAGATTTTTCTCCACTAACCTTTCTCCATTGGTGAATAATTGCTGATATACCACTGATAAGTGGTTTCTGTATACTGTCCCTGAAAGTTACACTTTCAGACGTGTAAATTCAATGTTATTCATTAGTACATTGTCACTGTAATGACCCTGCTGCACCCCTGGATCTCTGGGTAAAATAATCTGCTAAACTTTTGACTAGAATTCTATATAAACTACATTATGTTTGTTCAATGTGCCTGTTTTACACATCTTTTCAACAAGATTTTATACTACAGTTTATTTGTTTCTGTACATTTACAGTATTTCTTCATCCTATTCTCACATAAGGCCTTGGCAACAGTTTACTACACAATTCTTCTCCACTCTCATGGTCTGATATGTTGAAAGCGAGATTGTCTCATGATCAAGGTTGCGTGAACTGGAGACACCATGAATCACATGAACATGAAAAGTGTCAAGTGTAGCAATGTCAAAAATCAGATTATTGAAACATGTACTGTATGCTGGGGGGAAATTGCTTCTCCAGACATCACCTAGACCTTGTATCGCTGTGTGTCTCCCAGTACGCACTTGAATAAACTTAATTTGGGTAGAAGACTTTGCCTCCTGTGTCTGTCTGTTGAGCTGATCTGACTCCATGCACATTTTTCCCTACACTGTGCTCTGCTTCATGTAAATATCATTCCAGCATTGGTTTGATAAGAATCCTTCACTGCACTCCACTGCTTGTCATCTGTTCTGTCTGCTGCTTTCAGTTTGAAGTGGCCTGTTCTCTGAGACCCAGGCATTGTTTCTGTTTTTATGTCTAGCAGTAATGGAGCATTTTCTCACCTTGGAGAGAAACTGCATTAGTCTCCAGCTACTAGCAATTGGATCCCTTGGGTGTGAAAAAATAATAATAATAACTGAGTACTTGGTTATTGGATTTGAATATACAATAATGCACAGTGCTGTTTCAGAGAAAGACTTGAGCTTTTAGGGCCAGAATATTACACAATTATCATCCGGTGCCATTTGTTGCTGCTGTTAGACTGTTAAGGCTTTAAAAAATATATATATAGATTACCGATTTAAAGTGTCCAGATTTTTTGCCTTGGTTTGATTCATATTTCAACAAAAGCAGACAAGACAATACTTGCTTGCAGCAAATCCATATCTTAATTTGTTTCCTGTGAAAATGTAAGCATACAATGTGAAAAGTTTAAAACATGTTAAACTGCTCCAGTCATGAGCACAATAATTTATTTAGCACATTATTCATTTTTGTAAAAGGCGAACAGGTAACTTTGCTGAAACTGATTCAGTATAACTAACTGTATTACTAACAGTACTTCAGCGCTGAGAAAGTTTTAAATTATTGTTCTGAGTCACATTAATTCAACCTCTGAAATTAATAATCGAGTTAGATCTTACCCCCTGCTAACTGTGCCATGTTCTCTCAGTTGCTGTAGGACTATAATAAAATCAAACTGTTGGATCACTTTACCATGAATATCCTTCCACTTCTTTCTGCACTCCTCTGGGTAACAGTACTAGCTGCCCACTTCTAAAGTTATTGGTGATTAATACAAGCCGGCTGAACTGTGGCATAGGGAAGACACAGGAAACATTGCTACTGGCTGTCACAATGTGGCAATAGAGTGAACAGTTCATCAGATCTTTAGCTAACCAAATGTAATTATTCTAGTGTAAATTCGTATTAAACATGAATACTAGTGCACAAAAACAATAGCACCCATTTTGTTTCAAACTAAGAGCAAAGGCATCGCAACAGTTCAAAAGCAACTAATAGACATTTTCCAAAGCAGCTGTATAGAACATTAATTTAAAGCATTGATTTAAGGTTGAAGGTATTTAATTGTCTACTATGAATCATTTTCCGCCAATGTGGAATACAATGCACCTCAGAATGCGCCAAATGATTGTTCAATCAAGCACAGGGACCAAAACTGAAAGCCAGAACCACCAGCAGCTAAGAAATGAGTGCAACCAAAAAACTTGATTTGTCAATTGTATATTTAAGCAATAACCCATGACAGGCAGTGGTCATTTAATCAAAGATAAGGGGCATTGATCAGTCCAACTTGCAGTGGATACAATATACCACATCCTGGAGTAATAATAAACTCTAACGTTAATAAACTCTAACATTCTTCTGCCAAACTCGCTACAGCTAGCTAGTTGGCTTGCAAGCTACCATCAGTGAGCAAACCAGAGTCTATGCCTTTTTGATGTTTATTTGTACATTCCCATTGTGCAATCACTGAAAAGCTGCCCAACATCAGTGGGATCACATTGCGTTGTTTTCCATTTTGACATGATTGACTGCTTAGATGCGGAGTGATAATTGAAATAGAACTGTGACTAACCATAGCAGTGGTATATCGTTATTTTATCAGTGCTATTAACCAATCAGATTGCGAGATTCATCCTTCCCATTTTATAATTGTCTTTGTTCCTGACTCAAATTATATTTAGGGTTGATAGTAATGAGTTAAATTAGTTCAACCAGAGCCAAAGAAAATTATAGAACAAATGGTACTCCTATAAAAGAATGCATCCTATGATCACAAAAGGAACTTCCTGATTAGTGGTTGTACAGATCAGATGAGCCAACTCCAGAGCTGCCATGACTGACTCACAGTTCAAGATTAGAAGACTCTTGATTAGATTCTAAGTGCAGTAATTTGGAAACTCCTTGAATAAACAGCACGGGTGAAGCAAAATAGACTTACAGCTTTTAAGTTTCTCTCAAATTAATCAGGTCAAGGGTGTATAATGAAAAAATAATCATCTATGTTCTGTGTTCTTTCTTGTCAACTTCTGAATGTTTGGGTAACCACAATAGATGGACAGCTGAGTGAGTCAATTTTCCCAATACATAATTCAATAATGCTAAAATCACAACATTTATCACAAGATTTTGCGACCATTTTAAGGCACACGCATTTTTGCACAATACTTCCAACGTTTTAGGACAGGCAAACCATTTGGAGCCATCTTCTCTGTTCGAGGGAAATACAAGGGAAATGGATGGGGGATCCTTTAAGGTAATATTGTCACTTAAACTGCAGGCATCCAGCAAGCTCCAGCGATGAGTTCAAGGCTTTTATTAAAGTACATCAGACAGAGCCGAGTGCCTGAACATTTTTGCTACTGATGGGGCTTCCCTTTAATGTGCAATGGTTCAGAGTTTGGACAGGATCTGACGCTGTTTCAAAACCCCCCAAAGCACTAAGGCAGATATTGAGCCACTGTTGTTCCCACGAACACTCCCCTTTGCCTTCTGTCCTTTATTGCCATCTCTCGCTGCTAATTTCGAGTCTCTGTGCTGTTGATATCCTTAGAAGCTGATTCCAGACTAACTTGAACAACAGGACAATGCCTCATTGACTCTTCTCATTTCTCTTGGGAATTACAATGTGAGCACCAAATGGTGATTTGAAATGAGTGGATTTGGATGGCAGGTATATTTTGCCACAAAGTTTTACTCTTTTGCACTCTCTTTAGTCAACTAATATGTAAAGGTTTAATGATTGACATAAGAGTTTTTTTCTATGCTCTTGAGTTATCTAGTTATACCGCTTGCAGCCTAATGGTTAGTGGAACTGTCTCCATTGCTTATTTCTATGTCATGCTAGTTCTAAATGAGTTCTATCCAATATCATCAGGAGGCTGGAAAGCCATCTAAAATAGAATTAGTATGATTATTTAGTCATCTGGCCACAAAGTGAATGAATGAGCAGTTCAATACCTGTTTATGCCTCATTGAAACCTGTGGAAATCAACCAGTACCGCAGCACAGTAGCATATTTGGGAATGAGAGTCTAATCCAATGGACTATGATACTGATTAACCTTCATCGATTAATGATCCATAGGTCGGATCATTATTATATATTGAGTATAACATTTTAAGATTTGCTTTTAAAGCATAAATTCACTCAAATTATTTCAACTTCAAGCAGTTTCCCCCAGCCAGGCCTTTGGTTTACTGTAACTGGAAAACTGTCAGTATCCTGGCATCAGCTGAAACCCAGCGAATTGTGATTCACCTTTGCGTCTAAAACTGTATTGCAGGACCTGAGACAGTTCAGGGGTTGAAGTCCTAGCTCGGTTGCTAAGGACCTGATTAGCATCTTGTGCTTCAGAGGAGCACATGTTTGTCTGCACTCTTCCAATTTCAAAGCAGAGGTTGAACACTGCTATAGAATTGGAAAGAATAAATAAAATGTCAAGTAAACCAATTACATTTTTAGTTTCCTTATGCATGAACCATGATACTTTTCAATAGGAAATTAAATAACCTTAGAAGTCTACATGTTAATTACTGAGATGTTTCAGTTGAGGTCTGTAGAGATTTCTTCCTTAATTATCTGAAGTCCATTCTTAATTATTTGAATTAGCATGGGACATAGAATATGTGCCATAGTGTGTCGAGGGGTTTTCCACATACTCTGAATTACAGTATTCTTCTTTAGGTTTTGCTCAACATTGCCTACAGTTAAGTCAGAAATGGCAAGAGAGAGCACATTATACATATGTGGTCCTGGGACATAAAACCACACCAATGATGTACTTTGTGTGGAGTGTGGAGTAAAAGGATATACTGTCATTCATGGACAGACGTAAATTCTTAAAAGGGCTTGGGGACAGCGGGGAATATTGTCACACTTCACTCTTTCCTACATTTCTTGAGTGCAATATATCATAATGGAATAAATGTCATACCAAATGAAAGAATGAAGTATCAGGCATTTTGTATTCATTACATCTTCATATCTTATTTCAGTACAGAGGTAGAGAGGTAGAGGGTGTGCACTTGTCCCAACTTGCCCCATCAATGGTTAAGTTGTCACACTCTTTGGGGCGAGTTGTCACTGGATTTTTCAACCAAGTCATTGTGAATATTGTTTTTATAATTATTATTTTTATTTACAATTCAAAACCAAATATAACTTCATCAAAGGACAAAGGACATCAAAAGTGTTTTATTTATTTATTTTTCTGAAGCCAAGAAGTATGCAAATGACCCTTATCAGTGCTACAGATATTTTAGGCATATAAATGGTTTCAAAGGTATATCATAATGTGAAATATCTGAAATGCGGACACCATCAGTCGACAATCAAACCTTCAGACCAAAACACCACTGCTTCTCATATTTCTAACATCCAAAATTGAAAACAATATATCAAAATCACTGTTGATATAATTTGACATTTAGTATCTTACCTTCCCAATTGTGATAGAATTTCTAGGCACATATTTTCTTTACCCTTTTAAAAATATTTGTTGGCAGAAAGTACGGTACAAAAGGCTAAAAAGGTCAAACAAGTCCCAGCTAGAAAGAATGAATAATGAGAGAGAGTCCGGGTGCTAGTACCTCAGGATCTGCACAAGCTTGTGATCCAGAAAGTCAGAAAAGACTCACTGCCTGTCTGCAAAAAACAAATAACTTTTAAACAAAGACTATGTTAGCTTTCAGCTGCCAGATATCATGGCCATAACTTGAAAGACAAACCATTTACCTCACTTAAACGCATTACATTTTTACAGCCATCAATTATGGCCATAATTGGCTGTTACATCACATTGAAAGCAACTCAAAATCAGTATGGCTATAGAGAAAAAATGTGATATCCATCTTATCTACATAAGCTTCCCTTTGTAAAAATAAATAAATAAATAAATAAAATTGTACTTCACAAACTAAGAATATTAATTTAAGACACTCCCATTTTAAATGACATGAAGCATTCAACTCTTTCATTTCATCTGACTACCTTCATTGTAGTGTGCCTAAAGGAGTCTAATCCAAAGAACAATGGTTCATACAGAATAAAGGCAGGCAGCTCTGAAATTGCCTTTGTATTCAATCATAGATATTTTGTGCAATGAGTGTTTTATGCATAATTGCACTGGTGAACACCAGTCATCACATTAATAGAGCTGACCTCTAAGTGTCTCTTTTGTGTGGAGTGGTGGGGCAGAATATTCTAGACTCATGCTATTGGCTTAGCATTGAGTGGTCTGAACTCTACACCTTGGTATATGTGTTTGAAGTCAGCAGGGGTGCGTTACATTTTCACTCCACCCTCCTTTACTCCACACCTCCGCTCCAGCAAAAGAATGTGGAGCAAAGGAGTGAACGAGGGGGAGTGAAGGAAATCAGGGCAAGCTTATTGGCTTCGCCGTCATCAAAGTCGACGTCCTGTGTAGATGAAATAACCCTATTATAAGTGCTCTTTTTCGCCGAGCCCACAAATATTCCCATAGCCAATTTCAGATCTTACAAGTGGTCAGCCTATTTGAAGCAACAAATCGCTTGTAAATTTCAAGCACAGGTTGCGTAATAGGATACAGTAGCATGTCGGAACCTAACATTGCGGTTCGCCTGGAGACACTAAATACTAATTTACTGTAATCACAGAATCCCGATGTGTCCGATCTAAGCACCTCGTACTGTAACCGCTTATGCTAGGCTACTGTCAGTTGCATCTCACGTACACTAATTCAGAAAGATGTCTGTAGATTAGTGAAATGTAGCATAGCCTATATGGCGCTTCATATTAAGTGAGTTATTGTTTGTTCAGGGTTCACTTTCGAAAACAATTATTTCCCACTGTAATATCTAGCAAATGTATTGGTAATAAATAGGTCAGTTGGAAATGGTTGGTTGAATAAATTTAGCCTTGCATGTTCCCATACTGAAATGGAGGTAACTTGGAGGTGCTTTTTTTGCGACCCGTTCTATCATAGTCAGTCATAAGTCGCGATGGCCAATTTCACATAAATCAATGTTTCTGTAAAAAAATAATCTTTTTTGGCTGTTTTAGGCTTTAATGTTGTGTGTATCTTGGCTTCCATAATCGTTTTTAAGCTTTTAAACAAAAGATGTCAAAGTGAAAGTAACACCAGAGTTGTGCAATGTTTGGGAGCTATCCAGCTTATCACCGTTCACCAGTCACACATGTGGCTGTATGTTAATATATTTGCATTCATGGTCTGTATGTCTTAATGTCAACAGCTGAGCTGCTTCTCAGGAGGACTTTTCTTGCCAGAGTCCTGGAACCCTCTACCCAGGTTCCATGTACTCATGCTCTTGGCATGATAAGGTTCTAAATGTGTTCTGAGTGGCATCTTTGAAGCCCAATATTTCAAAAAACAAAGTCAATGGGCTCCAACTAGATACTAACTTTTAAGATTAGCCTTTTGTCATGCTATTTTGCAGTATTTTTGTGTAAAACTTCAAACATATATTTAGTGCCCTATAAACAACATATTAATGGCGTTTCCCGATATGTTTTACGAAGACTCTCTAAGGTATACCTTACTAAAGTTGTTTACTTTTCTATGTGTGTTCCCCAAACTATCACTTAGGCGGTTGCTTAAGGGATAGCTTCTACATGCGATGTTACTAGGCCCATCGACTCACTCTAAGATCGATTATTCACTCCATGCAGTGACTGTTTGACTGCGATGAGAGAAAGTAGCATTATTTATGAATAAAACACTGCAGGAATACTTTAAAACATTGCATTTATCACGACTGTTGGGAACGTATTAATTGAATTTTTTTTTCAGAACCCAGAAAGAACTATGGTTAAACATCGCTCCAACACAAAGTGAGAGTGGGAAATCGTCAGTTTATGAATATCATTTAAAAGGCAATTAGGCAACATGTTAAAGTGCAACATGCATCCTTCGTAATTTACAATTTTATGATTTAGTTATATTATTAGCCAACTACAACTGTAGAATTATTTGTGTACATATTTCTTAATAGATTGAGATAACTAAGAGCAACAGCTGATTTCAGAGTCTTGCGGTCGTAACAGTGGTGGCCAATAGCAGAGTAAGCTGACAACATCGCTAAGGTATAGCTAAGAGAGGTCCGGACCAACTTACGAAAGTACCACGTACAGAAGGTATACTTAGCTAAGACAATTTCGGAACTTACAAACGACGTAGCATTAAGAAGCTCATTTTTGTCAAAAATGTCATATACAACCTCATAATTTTAAGGTCTCAATGTCCAAGCTCTTGTCGAGTCAAATCTGGAAAGGGCAAGAACAAAACAGGTCCATGCTTAAACTAAAAATGGATGCCATGTTACAATCAAAGAAAAAGACAGTGAATGAAAGACCATCCCCTGTCCAACACTTCTAAAACATTATACAGCAATGGATTGATCCACAGTGCATTGTTGAGCAGGTAGATTCTGTGAATTGTAGGATTGTGCATGAGGAAACAGGATGGGATCTATGGGTGGTTAATGGGCGTAACTTGCTTGAGAGATGTAAATGAAACACCTTATTTACACAGTGTTTATTTTATGGGGGGAGAGAGTAGCAGTTACCCATTTTCTGGTGCTGGCTAATAGCTCCTTTAGTGAGTTAAATTGGTTTTTCGCTGATTTTGGGATTTTTCCTCGATTTCGATTTGCAGCAGAGCCAACTTCCACTGGACTGATTGGAAGGTGATTTGATTTACCTGCAGCTCAGGGTGTGGGAGCTGGCTCTTAATTGTAATTGAGATTGAGCATTCCACTCATTGAATCAGGGTGTGGCAATGGCCTTTGTGTTCGGCTTAAGAGGCCGTAACACACACACATCTGGTTGATTTTCTGATAATAGACTCTCGCACTTATACCTAATGGCAGAACAACCATAAAAGCTAGAAACTCTGATCCTTTTGGGCCTCTGTTGAGAATTCTTTGCTCTAGTTGCTGTCAAATTTGAGAGATTTAGCATCACTATTTTGCCTGCATTGGGGCTTTAGGGCCTATCATTGCAAATCTTCTTGGCTAGCCCAAATGATGGCCTTGCCCTTGCGGGTTTTATTTTTTTTTAGTTTTTAGTTTTTTCTTACTGTTTATTTAAGCACCAAAAAACCCATATTCCTGTTTTGTTTTTTTGGGGGGTGAGGGGGAATATTTCAGTTTCCTATCTTTTCTTTCCTTTCTATTATTGAGGCATTTGAGGCATTTTTCAATTCTACTCCGATGCATCTTTCCTGCTTCCCTAGATTTTATGTAGTTGGGAACTGGTTCTCAGGCTTCTTCCTGATCCGCTGAAGTTTGGTTAATCAGTACTGCCACCGATGTATTCTTCAATATGCGTATCTTTACACAGTTTGCATCTTCACTAAGCTTAAAATGCTGTTCACCTGTGGGTTATGCACTTTTAAAACTACTTGTCACAGGGCTATATGTGTAGCAGTTTCACAGTAATCCTACATCGCGGTGCTTGTGGTGGGAGTTTTCGCATTTTTTGTACCATTAAATGTCATTTGCTGCATTCCACATACAAAAAAACCCTTCAGACAACGACTATTAAGAACCAAACGTCCAAATATCATAATTACTTTCAAAGGAATTGGGAAAACTGTATTAATCTCTCCCATGGTCCTTTTTTTTTTCTTTTTTTGATCCGGAAGTCTCGAATGCTAAAGAATCTAAAGAGGATGATGAAGCTACTTCTGAGACTTATAACATCCAAGCCAAGTGTAAAACCTGTGTTTCTTTCAGTTGTGGGGAAAGACGGCATACAGTCCTGATGGCAATATCTCGCTTTAAATCTTTTTTTGCCATGATGGATCATCCAGATATTTTGTTAGATTCTTTGAGAGCCCTGCACCTACATATGCCCTCAGCAGTAAAGAATTGGACAAAAACACATTCCATGGCCTAATCTGCAGTTCCAGCCTGTCCCCTGCAAGCACAATTCCAAAAAATATAAATTGTTTATGACCTTGAATGCGAAACTATTCAATGCACACATTACGAAGAGCTAAATACACAGCTAGGACCAGCACACAGAAAATGTTGTTTGTGATAACCTTTTAAATCTACTGCATATCTGAGTCGCCAGCCATGAGCACCCTGAGGCATTTTAGATCATATCTCTGTCCACTGGATTATTGTATATGGAAGTACCTATCTGGAACTGACATTGAGCATGCTGGTGATTGGAGACTTTTCCAATGCTGAACTCAGCATTACATTTAATAGAGGGTTTGAGATTAATAAATTATGTTCATGCTGACAACTCTAAATATATCTAATATGTCGCCAAAGTTTATAATTAAATCTTAAATCTTTTTCAGCAAAAATGATTTTTAAGGAAGTGGTTAGTATAAAACACAGCATGTTCAAGACCACTTTTCCATAAGAAGATAGCATAGCAAAGCAAAGTGCTTTTCTTGCACTTTGGGGAAGATAAATGCAAAAATCTCATGTCTATAATAATAAAATTGTCAAAGTGTAGTTTTACACTCGAAAAGCATCAACAAATGATTATTTTATCACTTGCTGGTTTGACAGGCAAGAAAATAAATCAGTGGACAGTTGTCTTTGGCCAAGAAAGGCCAAAAAGTACTGTCAAGTATCTGGGCCATGGCCAGTGTTAAGGCCTGCTAAAGGGCAAGATGAGCTTTGGAAGCCTCCAGAAAAACATGCAAGATCATAGAAGTGACCTTCTATGCCCTCCAGGCAACAATATGGCAACAATAAAACAAATAAACTGGCTCTGTTCAGGCAAATGAATGCCACTCAAACTAATCTCTGCTGCTGTGGCTGTTTTTAATCTTGCTTCTATAAAAAAAACTTTCCGTCATTTTATTGACTTCAGTACAGAATATGAGATCATCTTTCTTATTGTTTTTAAAAACGTATTTCACCTTTAATGTTCTATGTTCCTCTGAACCTGTAAGCTCTGTGTATCCCAAGATAAATGGTATCAAAGACCTTTGAATTTCATAGTTTTGATATTTCCCCAAGGACTGTTGAACAGGAATGTGGTGTTAGGGACCTGGTACATTTCAGGTAAATTTTTTATACTGGGAGTTTTCACTTTATATCAGGTCATATGGGTAAACGTAAAGTCTCACTGCTTCCACTGAACCTGTATATTGTTCCAAAATTAGCCTGCACTCCTGTGCATCTGATGAAGGAAACTGTTCTGCTGACCTTTTCCATCGCTGCTTTCAAAGAAAATGAAACTTAAATTCTTGAGCATGACAAAACAGACATTCCGGGGGAGGGGAGTCCTTCAAGTCTGTTATTAGTATTCAGTCTTGGGATCTGAGATCTGACAATTTAGTAAAATTAATGCAAATGGACATATTGCATTTTGGAATAAAAGTTTTCTAATATTATTTTTTTTATTATTTGTATCCAACAAAAATGAGTGCTTTTCAGATCAGTAGGTCAGATAAAAGACCCTGAGTCTATCACATCAGTACAATGAGTTTGAAGCACAATTTCCTTCTGCTCACCTGCAACCAATGAATATATTTAGTATAAACCACAATAAAAGCAGCATATAGGCAGTTCATGAAATGGAAAGCAAAGGAAATCTTTGTTCATCTGTTCAATCTTTTTTTCATGCATTATAGTTTTGCATGTAAATGCTGAAATCCTCCTTTTTTTTTCTTAAAGAGACAGGAATTGCATCGGTAATGTACTAACAGCTGTGGCGGATTGCACTACATGTTTAAACATAACAGCTGGTTTACTAAAAATGTCAATTATTTGTATCCAATTCACAGAACTAAAGCAAGTTCAGCTGTGAAGTAAGGGTGTTCAAATTTATATTATCCAAATGTCTTTAAAAGTGCCAATGCTACCTGTGCAAGGTACAGGTGGGTGGGCACTACGGTAATGAGTTAAATGTGTCACTGGGCTGGTATGTCGTCCACATTCCCATTGCATCCTTATGCACACCTGCCTTCTGCCACTCTCCATTTGCATGTCCACTATGCCTTAGACTTCAAAGGTCATTTACAGTATGACTGCTGTCTTCTGATGAATATTCATAATTACAACGGTTGATCATTGATTTTTGTTGTAAAATTATGTTTAAACTAATCGATGCTGTTATACTGGGATATGCCTCTAATTCATGCACACAAATGACCTAAATAATAAAAGCTCTGTAAATATCTTGGTTGCTTTTCAATTTAATAAGTTTCTTAATGTAATTTCCCATGGCAACCACATGCGATCATTCTCTGAGAAAGGTGTATTTTAGAATATCAACAGACCTGTCTGATTTGTAATGGAAATTATATATTATTATGTACATTTCAAACCATGCATCGCTCCAATATTATGATTAAAAATGCATGTATTGAATTGGTGGATGAACGTTCCCACATCTTTTAATTGGTCAGCACTGTGCCCTTGAAGTCAGATTGGTCCTGCCTTCAGATGGTCCTGCCAATTAAATTCTGTTGAGGCCAAAAAGGTGTTTAGGATCAGTGAATTATGCGATCTGGCATGACTGGCCAACATTAAGTAAAGTAGCATTCTGAATCACATTTCAGCTGAACAATAATATGCTTGTGTGACCTTACAGTTCACATAAATGTGACTACTGAGTGATGCTATGCCTGCCATCCTTTTTCAACGGAAAAACTGACAGTGTAATTCTTGCACTGATATGAGCATCAGATATAGCGCGCATCAGGAAACTCTGCTCAGTGGAAGTTGAAGCATTACTGTACAGTGTCTTGTTGAAGTATGATACTAGAATATTCAGTTTTACAGACCTCTTCACCCTCGGATATCATTTGTGAATCCTTGCTTAATTTACAGTCAGCACATATCCCAGAGACCTATTAAAAGAGTCAAGAGTGTGTCAAGAGAAGATAATTGTTTACTCTTGAGTCATAGTGTGAAACCATAGCAGAGATAGACTTGAACTGGTTGACCCTCTCTGAAAGTTTATTATTCAGATGGTCTTTTGTTCACCTAAACCTTTTTATAAAGTTCTGTTTCGTCTGTAATACACTGATTGTACTGAAAGTTTTATTTCCAAAGTATGAAACATTTATTCAATGATGATACAGCCAATATGCAGGAATTTGAATCCAGATTGTGCCTAGTTGTAAATATAGTTATACAGTTTGTTGGATAAAAGATTTTGGGGAGTTATTTATATATTTTCTCTGAGTAAATCTAAAGTTTCTAAAGTAGCATTTGCGTGAAAGGCCAGCACAGCATATTCTGTTTCTCCCCCCACTATAATCTCCCCCAAATTAAGAGGTTTGCTTTTACCAGAACCCCTTTGTGTTCCTGCAAAGATCAGCCTTTTCACTGTGCATTGACCAGATCATTAAAACACTATTGTGCCCTGCATTTGGGCCAAAACTATCCCAATGGCTGATCTGCCCTTATTCAGCCCACTCAATGCAAACAGGAAATGCCATTCCTAATCCTAATGCCATCAGTGCTGGCCCTCTAACTGCAGTAATTAGTGGTAAGCAGTTAAAAGAAGTATACAATTAAGGGCCAGCTGAAGAGCTTGTTGGCACAATGGTTTTAAGTCTCTAAACAGGAGTTTTATAATCTTCTGCTAAAAGGGAATCCAGGTTTTTGTCCATTGCTAGCACTGGAACACCTGGGGATTTTTCGATAGGCAGCAGGCCCTGCAATGTTAGTCAATCTGTTGAGTAGGATGATCACTCAGAAGGGATCTCTACATTTGGAACACTCCTCTGGAGATGTCTAACGGTAATGTGATGGGGGTGGGAAAGTTGGCTTCTGTTGCGAGGTTAATGGTGCGGTAATGCAACATGGCTCATTTTGGTGCGCTTGCATTTGCCTCTCATTCAACTTAAGGTTTTGATTGTAGACCAGGGTGAGTTCATTATTTGAATAAGGCGTCATCGCTGGGCTAGAACAAATGTTTGCTGTGACTATAGGCCTTCTCGGGTAAGATTGGACAGTCCTGTGATAAGTAAATTATTCATTGACTCATTTTAACGTATCAAAATGTATTGAGTTCTGAGCAAGTGTCTTCACAGTCCTGTGTCTAACTCTTGGTTTTCGAGAGCAGAAATACAGGTCAAAAAAGTAAATGGCCATGGCCCTAATCATATCAGAAATCAATTCTGTTGGATCCTATGGATACATATGCACCTGTTGCCTAGATACTGACTCTGTAATTATTACTAATGACTTGTTTTGCATGTTTTGTAAGGGAAGAGTACATTGTTTTAATTTCTCCATTCTTTAGGCCATTCAAGGTGAACATTCAATGTGACACTGACACAGGTTCGACCAATTAATAGCCTCTGCGTAGCCTGCACTTAAATCAAAGAAAATACCTTTTGTATATTTAATCTTCTTTAAATTAAATGGTGTGATGGTGAAATGAGCTGTGATAAGTGTGCCACAACGCTGGGATGTTGTTGTGTTGGGAGAACCCTTTGGTATGTAATCATAGAAATGCAATACAAATGCCCACAAAGCTCATTGCACTTGCTTGTACTCTAAAATGTAAACCGAATTGCATTGGTTTATGGTCGTTTGTCATGCGTTGCAAGAAAATCTTCCTACATGATCAACCTATTTGTAGAATGCAATCACAATAACAAACCTTGCTAGTCTGTAGGCATACTTCATTACGACTATATCAGATCATAATGTATATGTACAGAGGACTGTTGAAGGAACGAAATTGAAACATACTCTAAGTAGATTGTCAATCACTATAGAATAGAGCTTCTGTAAAGAATGATTATATCTGAAAAGCTTACAAGAAATGCTTCAGGTTAACATTCACTGATGCTCTTTGATTAAGGCAATCATAGCAGACAAGCACTGACTGTAACAGAAGTCAGTGGATAATATTTCATGGTTTGTTCAAGTGATTTTAAATGAAACCATAAAAATAAAAATAAATAAAAATAAAATAAAAAAGCTTCTGTTAACTCATTGCATTACATACATCGGAAACACTTTCTTATTTTTTTTTATTTTAAATTTACATATTTTAGTTTTTTTCCACAGTATCTTGTTGTTCACACAACTACCACCGAGTGGCGAATGTGAGCAGTCTGACATACTAGCAGGTTCCCAGTAGAGGGGCAGCAGTGCCCTTTTTCATCACGAGGAGCTTGCTTTATCATAATAGAGCCGTAACAAAATATCTGTTTCTGGAAATAATACAGTATCAAGACACTCGCCAGAGGGAAACCTAGACATTTGAATCATGGTTATGTTTTGTTTCTATTTATACACAACTCATACAAACCATTTTGAATATGGATTTATTTGTAAGGGGCACAATTTCTGTCTTTCACAGACTGTGGACAAGAGACAAAAATGTGAAACCACACTTAATCCGACTAAAAATCAACTGCATAGTTATATTTAATTACTCTTATACCTCCCCTCATATATACTTTAATTGTAACACTGGACAATGATTACGTTTATTTAAATTATGATTTATTGTAGCAGAAAAGCGTATGCTCTCGTGGTGAGATGTTTTACCATTTATTGTGTCAACTAAATAGTTGCTTTTTTTTACAAATTCAGAGTCTTGTAATTTCATATGCACTCACACTGTATGGTGGTCTGGGGAAACGATGGGAATGAATCTCCAGCCAACAGAAGTCTAGAGCTGCGTAGTGAAAACATCGTTGATATAAAACAATAGGGAGAGCAACTGTTATTGTGCTGCTTTCGCAGGATGATGAAGGGACAAAGATCCACAGAGAAGGTATATTAGTCTAAATTTAGCCAGCAGAAACCAAGGCATACTGTCTCCTCTCTTCTGTCTATGCAGATTATATTTTGTCATCACAAACTGGACGTTAGATGACAACCAAAACTGGCTAGTAGCAGTCCAACTGATTATAAGCCATATCAACACTTCATAGTGTATGACAATTATATAAACAACCGGATTCACCATTTAAAAAAAGGCAACCGATAAGTCCCCTATTGGAGACCATTAAATGTCCGCATTTATCAAGTTTAGAAGTATTAAATAAACAGCTAACTGTAGATAAATCCCAAGTGTCACCCGGAAGTAGGGGAAAGAAAATAGCAATTCTTTAGAATCTCTCTATCAGCAGAGAGCAACAACATTTACAACAGAGCCTACGCTGCAGTAACTGCACATTTAAATCTATTAGGTGTCTGCATTGAGGCCATTGTGGCCAGCATAATTATATTCAGACTAATAGCCTTGTTGCTGAGGCCCATGTCGTGTGACACTAGTCATAATATAGTCTGGCTGTCAGTAACTCCCCAAACACCTTGCCCAAAAACTGCCAGACTCAATATACCAGTAAGTTAAAATATTTCAATGGAGATCTATTTCATTCTGATTGGCAAACAGGTGTTTCATTGGTAATTACTTGCACTTTGTTTGCTTGCAAGTATCAGACATCCAATTCCATATCTTATCAATGTGAAGGTTATAAAAAATACATTTCCCAACAGAATTATAACAAATGCTGATGGTAGCTATTTTTGTGCACCATCAGCCGTCATTACAGTCAGTAATGATACATAAAGTATATCCTGAATTGTGAACATCCTCCCATTGGATTATTGTTTGAATTAGTCTTGAAGGAGGTCTCCATCTAGTGGCACATTATGTGCCACTATACACCATTTTCAAGACGCCTGCTACGTGTTAATGATTTATTCATAAACGCAGACTGTTCCTACAACTGATATGCAAAGATTCCTTCCCCTCAAGCGATGACATTTTTTCCTGAAGATAAACTTTTCCAGTCTTTGTCCCATTTGGGCTGCTGTAGATGAAGAGACTCACCTTTTACATGGGTGACAGACTTATTTATATGTATTCTATATGTAGATGTTTGAAACAGATTTTCTACATTGTAAATGAAAAAAGATTGTAAAGTAAGATATGCATGTGCGTGTGTGAATATCCTGTTTGCTAAAAGAAGAACAGCATTTTAAAAATAAATTCTTGATAGAGACCTGACTCATAAGGTCAAAATGAGCCCACAGGTTACATAAAATGCAGCATCATAAGAAATTCTATAAATGATTTTGGTTACTGTCTTATGACAGTTCAAAGATGAATTCAAACTTAATATCGCAGTGTGTAAAATAAAATTGAACAACAACAAAAAAACTAAAAAATTGTGATAATTGCACTGGAAATATATCCCCATCAGTTTACCCGTAATAATTAAATTATATTTAGATTACAAAGAATCCATGAGATTTAAGTTTGGCATGAAAGCGCGCAGCATGAAATACGTCTCTGCGGTTGACCACCCCCGTTATCTGACTCACAGGGAATGAATTATTATCTCAAAGCCCTGCTTCAGCTGTCCCTGTTGACCCTGCATCTGTAGCATTAGAGAATTACTCTTCCGTTTCCATCTCATATTGTTTTGGTAGATCTATTTCCTTCTTGGTGATGAACTTTGATAAAAACTGGGCGAGAGCAGGACTGTGCAATGAATCAACTCTGAGCCTGGGTAAGGGCAACATGCATAGGGTAATGGACTCTAATGTTTAAGTAAGCTATACATAGTGTGTACTCCTAAATCCATAATTTGGAAATAACACGGGTAATACAGTGGGCTCCAGAATTATTGGCACCCATGATAAAAATGGAGAAAGAAGGCTGCATGTATTAAACAGCATTGAATATGATCTATATGTCTGTGTAGAAACATGGGTAAACTATTTACTTTTATTAATTTACTCCTGTTTCAATATTTTTTTTAAATTCAGTAATCATTTCTTTTGAAAACCACAGGAGCCAAAATTATTGGCACCCCTAACAATTATTGTAAATAAAATCAAAGTGAAATCGGAAACAATTTTACTATAGTTAATCTCAGTCTAAAGGAACTATATTGTGTCATTCTATCATTTTCTGCTTCAGCATGTAAAATCCCTTTGTCAACCATCAGCATGGGAAAATCCAAAGAACTGTCAAATCAGAAGACACAGATGGTAATTTACCATCACAAGTCTGGTAATGGGTACGAAAAAAACAAAAACAAAACATAAACGGTTAAACATACCACTTAGCACTGTAAGGGCATTAACCCTCTGGGGTCTGAAGCCCACACAGATTTTAGAAAGTTTAACGTTCCTTTCTATTTGAATGATTAACTTTGTGATATTATTGTAACGAGTCCTTGTGTGATATTCCCAGTAGTGTGCACAAGAGGATTGCATGCAAGGAGAAGCAACCATACCAGCTGTCAAATATGGAGGTGGGCCTAGGTTTTGGCTATGTTTTGCTGCCAGTGGTCCAGGGGCCCTATTTAAGACCACTGACGCAATTAATTGAACAAACTACCAGGACATATTGGTTTTATCTGGTAGGAAGCACAGACTGGGTCATAGCTAGATTGTCCAGCAGGACAATGACTCCAAACATACATCAAAATCCACAAATGGTTATGGATTTACAGCCCATGAAAAATCTGTGGTCTAAACTGAAGAAGGGGGTATCCCATGGATATCAAAGATTCTGAAAAGTTATTTGATAGAGATGCCTCCAAATGTGTTCTCTAAACTTATTACAAATGATCTGAAAAGACTGTCATCTTTGCCAGAGTTGTTTGCACAAAGTATTAAACATGAGGTGCCAAGAATTGTGGAACCAGTTTTCTTGGGGAATTTTTATTTAAAAAATGCAAGACTTTTGTGGATTCCATTGAATCATTAATAAAGCAAACTACTTAATAAAGCTTAAGTGAATGACTGTTGTTGTTGTTGTTGTTTTAGTTTACATCACTTTTTGTGCATATTTAGGGTGCCATATTTCTGTATGCCCACTGTATGTGCACAATTAGTGCATACTATAACCTAGGAGGCATTGATTGGCAGTGTTTATAGTACAGCATGCAATCTAATTGTAAGAGTTTCGGTGTGCTATGAAGCAAGATTATGGCATTCACAAGCTAACTTTAGCTTTAACCCTCGGTTTTCTGTATTACAAAGCTTTCAGTTTTAATCGGGATATTTCACCATGGTAGTGTATGCTGCATGGGGAAGAGCAATCTTCATTCCTGGAGGATTCCATAGAGCATGGAAACCTCTTAGCAGGATGGAGATTGTTTGGAGACTGAATTCATCCACTGGGATTTTCCAAAGATACACAAAACAAAAGCTATAGATTCTCCATGGAGGAAATGCAGTAGTTATTTAAGCATATTGAACCCTACATGTCCTTGTCCATTTCCCTTAATTATGTAACAAATGGAGTCCAATAATGAGTGAGTTTACGGTGTGAATAAACGCTGTGATTGCTTTTGACAATGTTTTAAATATCCTGTATCAAGTTTACGGTTTAGACTAGAATGGGCAGTTGTCCCAAACTGTAGGACACTTAGAGAGAGTATCGATTTTCCTTAGGAGTGGTAAGGTAATTAAGGTATTAACAAATGAATTTACACTGAGCAATATACTCCTCATGTACAGTCCATGCTACACTGCCGTAGGCTCATTCTTTTTGTAGGAAGCACTACTTATATGGGAATGAGCACAGAGCTTGATTAAGAAAGGCTGTGTTCACTTAGCAAGTTGATAACCACCTTTGTGATACTGGTGAAGCCTGGTATGGATTTTTCAAGCCAGTTAACACAAAGAAACCCTGGGTATGTACAACGTCGTTCATAGTACACCCCCAAAGGTGTCTATCTGTAGAATAACAACAAAAACAATTCAGAGATTTAATGAGTGCTCAAATGTCACGTCTCGTTTTGCATAGAGCAACCATGTGACACCATAATTGATATTTATTTGTACCTTGTATATTTCCATAAAAATACTGGTGATTATAATTTTGTTAATTGTTATAATTATAATAATGCTACGTATGTTTTACATTATTACATTATTGGCATTTGGCAGACGCTCTTATCCAGAGCGACGTACAGTTGATTAGACTAAGCAGGAGACAATCCTCCCCTGGAGCAATGCAGGGTTAAGGGCCTTGCTCAAGGGCCCAACGGCTGTGCGGATCTTATTGTGGCTACACCGGGATTAGAACCACCAACCTTGCGTGTCCCAGTCATTTACCTTAACCACTATGCTACAGGCTGCCCTATGTACTTGTAACATTATCACCATATTTGTATTTCCTGCAATGGGTTATTCAAAGTGGTAACCAAATATACATGGATTGATAGTAAATTAACATTCCTAATATTTCGATACAAGGCTAATCTATTTTGGCGATAGTGCTTAAGGCAGTCAGCCAAAGTTGTGTGTTAGGAGATGCATGCATCTTTTCTCAGAAGTAATCAATCGTACTTATGCTGCTTCACCAGTTGTGTTGATTTGGAAAACGGTCTACAAGCAGGTCTCAAACACCCTTGCCCAAGGTATATATAGTGGTGTTGAGTAGTATCAGGCACGGTTTATACTAATATAATCCTGACATAGATTGTTTTCTGTTCCTGCTCGGCTACAATGAGAATTTGGAAACTTTTGTTAAATCTTTGGACGTGCCGTATGTTTATGGTTGTATAGCTTTGGTAGCGATAGCTTCTTGGCACCGTATGAACTAGACACCAGGTGTAATACTCATCAGTCTGCAAAAGGTGAGAGAAATTTGTTGCGCTTCAGTAGCAGAGTCACAGTATATTGGTAAATCTATCAGATGGCCCAGCGAACCTTGGCTCTCTTTGGCTCTGTGTGCAGTGCATCAATCACTGGAGCGAGCTTAGCTGCTGCTTCCTAATACAGAACTTAGTTCTGTGAAAACAGCGCCTTGTGCGTCTCTCCGGGAGTTCCTTCACGAAACAACATGGAGGGTAAAAGCTGAGCTCCCTGAGTTCTCGCTACGTGAGGCACGGTTTCCTCTGCTTGAGGGGAAGGAGTATCAAAATATGAGACCTCAAATGAGTCTCCAGAGAGAAGTGAAATTGGAGCAGATGGTTGTCTCATTTGCCTGCGACTGCAGATTCAATCCGAAGGGCTGGTGTTACATGTCGGAATTAAAGTGTTTTAAAATCACGACTGTGAAGATGAGTCATATGCAGTGCATGTTTTTGTGGCTCAGTAATCCGCATCCTAATAGGGCATCACGGTAGCTGCTGTTTTCATCTTGCAGAGGATTCTGGGATTCCTATGTGAAGGCTGTTCTTAAATTGCATTGTCCAGTCTTTCCAGGCAAACTGTAACATACAGTATATACATATGATGCAATATTTCTATGTGTTTCCCTTTAAATCAATATGCTGTACTTAACATTACGCACCATACAAGAACCCAAAAGGATTATTCGGTTTACAGGTTGTCCTCCTAGTGCTAAACCTTTTTTTCAGTTGAGCTCACTCAATAATACATGGGGTTTGGAAGCAACTTGATAAGGTTACCCCCTTCAGTTTTCCTAAATAGATTTTCTGGTCATGGGGTCAAAGGTGAGCCTTTTATTGCCAATATCAGTCTGATAATCACATTTAAAAAGTCATACATAGATAGATCAATACAGTACCTGCCACTGATGACCATTAAGAAATGGAGAAGCTTATGTTAACGATGCTTTATTTTTGATTTCCAAAATAATGGTTGTACAAGTGTACAGTATGTGTACATGCACACACAATTTGTATTCTTACAGCATACCGTCAGAAGCTTAAACTTAAATGCAGAAGCCTGCAGTTTTCAGGGGAATAGGGCACCATGTCTTAACAATTCCTCAGCTAAAACCCACCTCTACCACTTCAATTATATACTAGTAGGAATTAGAAAAGGTAAATGTAGCAAGTCCATACCCTGCATGAAACATATTTAAGTTTATTCTTGCTTTTCACATTCTCAATTGTCTCAGTTTTTCCAATCCGTGCATACTGTACGGCCACCCACCAAGCACAGCCTCATATCGCATCTCAGTCTGGTGAGACATCATGACTCAAATTGCATCCTGTCAAGAAAGGCATTGAAAACAAGAACAGTGAACACAATGCAATCAAACTGCCGTGGCCCAGGCGGTGGGCATGGAGAACAACGCCAGTGGAGAAATATGTAAATATTCCAGTCAGTTATGCTGCCGACGTCCTGGCAAAACGGCTATTGTTATTCTAACGCCGGACTGCCGCGTTATTAAAAATCCACACAGCCACACACGGGTGTGTATAAGCAGGAACACAGGTACTTGCATACAGTAATGCGTGTACACACACATGCTCACGCGTTGATCTGGAGATGGTAGTCTTGATATCTGTAAAGTGGAACTGATGAGGATATGTGCATTCTTTTTGAAAATGATGACAGTGGCAAAGAGTTCCTATTACAGTATACAAATGGGATCGTGTGTGTGTTCAGTACATAGGTATTTGGACACAGTCACACAATTTTTGTTTTGGATGTGGGCATGTCTCCATTGTGCATTAGTTGTTTTTCACTCAGATGTATTGCTACAGGAGTATCTGACCAGGGGACAGTGTGCCTGGGTTTCACAAACATACTATCCTGATTTTGTGATTCAGTGATTTTTCATTTTTATTTTTTGTATTTATTTATTTTAGCACAGCAATTAGCATACTTGTCTAGAGGGCCATGCTTTCTGCAGGCCTGAATCCTGAATCATTTCACTTTGCAGCGTTGTCCCTTGTTCCATGCTAATTTCTACCCCATGTAGTCACGACAAGCTTTCACATTAATGGTTGAGACTGGTAAGATCCACATCCTAGTCCAATTTACCAGAACAGTGGTTATATAAAATTGAATTACTTCTAAGTAATTGGTTTTGGAGTGGAATGCACCCTCAGTTAAAATAGATTTCTATCCATATTTGAGGGCGTAACAGATTAATTGACCATCTTCCAAAAGATTGTGGTATAAAACCATGCCTTAGTTTGCATGAGGAAAAAGCCTGCACATGGACACACTCCATAATTTTAGTTATAGGCAATACTCGGCCTATTAAGACTTTCTGTTAGTATTTCCGTAAAATGTTTTTCAGTTTTCACTTCAACAATCAGAACATTCATAGAGATGAATAAAAGGACAAGCAATACAGTAGAGAAGAAATGAATAATTTAAGGGAGGGAATTTGACATCTCAAGAAATCCTTTCAGATCCGTCACATCCATCACATTTAAAAAATAAAAAAATTGTTATGCTCAGTCAAAATTACTTTCAGCAAGATGCCTGCAGGTAACCAGAGTAAACGTATGCAATCAGAAGGTGCTGTCTACAAACCTGCCAAATCTACAACAAAACGAAACTAAAAGCTTCAACTCTGAAAATGATTTATTTGACAACGCACATGGTGAAAAAATAAAAGCTTCACACTTTCTGTAGCTCCACACACCTGAAATAATAAATCAGGATCACATTGAAAACTTTGAAAGTCAGACCATAATTCTAGATTGCTCGAAACACATTATTGTATTGTGGGAATTGTCAATGAGCCAGCAGTTTGCCAAGCGGCATTTAAGAATTGGAGGATGAGCGTTAATGTGGTTGATATTTCTCCTTTTCTGTTTTACTTAACCTTTATTTTACCAGGAGATAAGGAATCTCCTATCCAAGGGAGGCTTTGACAAGGAATGATTTATCTATCATAGAAGTAACAAATACGGGCAAAAATTAGCAACAAATGCAGGCAGAAAACTATAAAATGCCAGGCAATGGAACTGACTGTAAAATGATCTTTTCTGTAAAATGGGCATATCAACATTGGTTTAAAAACAAGAACCAAAGCCAGCAGCAAGCTTTGAATTTTGAACTTATAGACTTTACTGTGCCTTTACTGTGCCTCCCTATTATATCACATGATCACATTACATTACATTATGATCAGATCTCAAGGACTGGTCCATCCTATCCCCATCTATGGCAAGTCTAATCACTGAGAGGCATGCGAAGAACCCATCCCTCTTGTGTATCGCCCCATTCAAATCATCCCTCATCTGCCGTCTACTAAATTTCATGTCTGAAACCTCAGACATTTCTCTTCACTACTTGCGCTGACATTAAGCCTGTTGGTTTGTAATTATGACAGAGCAATTTGAGCGCATTCTCAGCTAACTGTACTGTGCAGATCCAATCTTTTTTTATTGTAATGTGACAGAAGGTGTCCACACTGCAGTGCATTTACATTTTATGTTTGTATTTATATTGCCTTGTATTTGATCCAGGTGTCCAGAGCTGAGCTAGGTAGTTTGTGTGTCCATAAAAAGAGGCCTGCTTCCATGCATTAGACAATGGATGAGTTACACAGAACCACTTGCTGTACCCTGTAGTCACTTGCTGTATGTTGTGAAGAACTGACTAATGTGATACCTCGGCCTAGTTTGCCTAAGTACACTGTAATGTGGGGCAAAATTAGCTCAGGAGTTTCCCTGAGTAAGACTTCTAACCCTCAATTGCTCCTGACGAGCTGGTTGGTATCTTGCATGGCAGCCTATCGATGTTGGCGTGTGAGTGTGAGTGTGAGTGTATGTGTGTGAATGGGTGAATGAGAGAATAAATTGCAAAGTGCTTTGGATAAGTGCTATATAAATGCAGTCCATTTACCATTACTGTAAGTTGAGAAGTAAGTTGATAGCATGTGGAAGGAAAGCCCTGAATCATTCCAGCGGTTACCTGTCTCTTCTTGACCATTAACTATCAACATAATGATGATAAGGATGATCATTATCAGCATCATCAACTTCATCACCACCATACTTGTGATACGTGTGTGCTTAAACTGCAGAGATTTTAACCTATAAGGCCTTTATTTTGTAGCTCAACACATCACACGATTGAAGTACTATGTGATCTTGCCCATTCTGCAATCAAAATCAAGAATTTCCTGTAAGAGTCAAGCATCCACTACTATTCAGAGTGGAACGTGTGATTGCAGGAAATTGAGAATTTCATGTTACTTATTGTAACAGTGTGGTTATCTAGTATATGGCACTTCTGCATAAAGACCCTTTAGATACACTGTATACTTCCAATGGAAGATCTGATATGGTGTTTGTCTCTGCTGCTGAAAGGATGCATTCATTTATTCCAAAATGTATGTATTCTCCCCTATCAATGCCTATCATATTTTCTCATTCATCAGTATCAATCTATATACATTGAGGTCACTTATCCATTTTCTTCTTGATTTTACTCGGCGCTCAATGTGGTAAAAGTGCCAACACACACACACATTTTAGGGTGCCATAATATTTTCTGATTAGTCAAGTATGTTCAAGCGCTTGGTGCAGGTATGAGACCTTTCTGTATCGTCTTGGTTCTAGTGAGGTCAGGAATCAGGAATCCTCACTAAAAGTGAGGCAAGTACCGGTGATGGTGTTTAATAAGACCAGCTGGTGTGTTTTATTATGATTCAAAATGAGCTACAGTGGTTGAATTATTTATGAACCTTCGAAAGTCATCCTAGGAAAAGCATAAATACTTGTCCACTGAGCCGAGGTTACTATGAGATAGAACTTCCTAAATTGGTTGCAAGGGCCTTTCTGTTCCATTTTTTGTTTTGTTCCTCGTCTATTCTCTATTGCAGATCACCTGTTAAGTTTGCTTGTTGCATGTCACAAACTCTGCAGGCTCTTGGCCACTTCTTCGCAAACTGAAACCTGGCCATTATGTCTTTGTGGTTAACTACTGATTTGCATCTTACAGTGTGGTCATTTCATTGGACAGTAGTCACTGACGTGTCCATGCCTGCCTCCTGAAGACTGCTTCTGATCTGTGGGACATGTTTTGGGTTTTTCCTTCATGACTCAAAACATATTCCTAAACAACCAATTTTTTAGGCCCCAAATAAATGTTGTTGACTAAGTAAATCACCCATGCTGAATCCAACATGCACATCTTGCTGAATGGTAAATGGTTGGCATTTATATAGTGCTTGTATCCAAAGCTCTGTACAATTGATGCTTCTCCTTCACACACACACTCACACACCAATGCCGATTGGCTGCCATGCAAGGCGCCAACCAGCTCATCAGGAGCATTTGGGGGTTAGGTGTCCTGCACAGAGACACATCGACACACCCAGGGTGGGATCGAACCGGCAACCCTCCGACTGCCAGATGACTGCTCTTACTGCCTGAACCAATGTCACCCCAATGTTGCTGAAAACAAGACTGAAGGCAAAATGGCCCAGAAATGAAGGAGAATTGAATCTGGCTGCATTGCAGACCTGGCAGTGCATGGAAGATATCCAGTGGGAGGAATATTTAAGGGCAGTTATTCTTTTGGGGAATCTATTCACAATTATAACGTACATAATGCAAATCAAAGCTGTCAAAGCTGTTACATGACAGTGACACCCTACATCATCCTGCCCTTATCAATTTGATATGAAGTTGACAATGAAAAAATGAATCTCAACAATTTGGTCAATGTTTGCACATGTCCATCATCTGATCCTCTTTGAATCGGATGGGATTCTACAGTCTTGTCAATAATACTCATGGATACTCATGTATATTTCATGAGTAATTAATCTTGCAAGACATTAGGCTGTCTGGGATTTCGTAAAGCCCAAAATGACAGATTCTAGAATTTTGATCCGCATAGACGGTCATGACAATTATGATTTGGCTGTCATGCACGAGAGAACAAATTTCATGCTTTGGATATCTGCTGAAAAACTAAGAATTGGACTTTATTTTAATCCTTAATACCAATTTATTCACGGTACAACCTCAGTCCACCACCATCTGCTAAAGTTGTGGAAGTCTGTAAAAGGTATTCAATTTACATGAAACTGCTGATACATATTCATTGCTATGCAGAATACCACTCAGTGTCAAGCCATCTAAATCTTCATTTGCCCTCACCTTATTAATGAGTTTTTTTCAAATATATCCCTTGTCCACCCACATAGGAGAGACCAAAAAATGAAGACTGATCTTAACCCATTCACAGCTAGACTGGATATGTAAATATTTGCATACCCAATAATGATGAAGTCAGAGCAGCACAGAGAAAACTAAAAAAAAAAAATGTCTTTGTCTGGCTAACCCGGAAATGTTGCCTCAGTTAGCTAGCTCTGTTTAGCTTGCATCCAGTTTAGCTGAGCATGAACTTGGCAAGTAATTTTGTGTCAACAATGCTTAGCTTAGCTTGCTACCAAAGGTACATTTTTGTCAACATTATTATACGTATCAAGTTATATATAGAGTGTTGCATCCCTTTGAACACCTACAAGCAGTGTTTGAAAAGCAGTGTGGGTTGCAAAGCACAGGCACAACGCAAGGCCAAGTAAGATGACTGTGATTCTCATCTAAATTCTCCATCCTTTTTCACCATTGTCAAAATTAACTCACTTCTCTGAAACATAGTGGAAGCTGTCCTCAGAACTATGGGAGTGTATACTCAGTCCCCTCTGTTTTAATATTACTGAACTGTAATGACACTGTACTTCAGAGCACCACTTAACCAAATGGTAACATTCAACCGAGATGTACAAGTGGCAGTGCAGATCAGTAGCAGATTAGTTCAAGCAAGGAGGAGCACATAAACATAGCCACAAGTTTCATGCTGGTGATTTCCATTCAACTGCTCTGGGTAAAACCTGCAATGGCTTGAACTGTAACACATTTCTATTGAAATGCCTGTTCAATCAAACACCAAGGTGAAAACCATAGGCCTTGAGAATTTAGACTCGGCCATTATCTCCAAGGAAGGACAGAATCTCCATTCATCACCATAATGACCTAGAGAATGAGAGCATTTCCAAGCAACATAGGTAATGTGCACTAAACAGTTGTTGTTTTACAGGGCAGAAATTACGCCAGCCAGTGCTTACAGAGAGAGAGAAACCATCCATTGTAACTTTAGGGTGGATTTCTAATTCCACTCAATTGATGAATGTCTCTTGTACTAACCAACCCTAAGCTGCTATAATTAGGCTCTGGTGGTGTGATTGTGATTGCATGCCAAGTGTGAGTGAGATACTGCTATCCAAATAAAGGATAAAATGGATAGAAAAAACACTCAAAAAACAGGCCTTATGGCACACCTAGTTTACCTTTCAAATACTGATTGGCCCTGAAAAATGGGAAGCCCAGAAATTGAAAAGAGATACATTCTCAGCAAATGTAAATGTTAAATGTTAAAACATTTTTTGGCAAGGATAGCTCCTTGATTACAGAAATATACCTGTTGATTGATTTATTTTCTTCACAGATTTAGTCTCTTCACTGGATATATGTAAAGACGAAACAAGACAGCTTAAATCCTGGGATATGTCAGTAGTTGACTAAATGGTTGGAATTTATAATAGCGCCTTTATCCAAAGTGCTGTACAATTGATGTTTCTCATTCACCCATTCATACACACACAAACACTCACACACCAACGGCGATTGGCTGCCATGCAGCAGAGAGCAGCTCATCAGAAGCATTTAGAGGTTAGGTGTCTAGCTCATGACACTTTGACACATCCAGGGCGGGATTCGAACCGGAAACTCTCCGACTGTCAGACGACTGCTCTTACCGCCTGAGCAAATGTTGCTACAGTAGTCCCAGTGCATACATGCCAGGCACCCACAGGGTATGTTTAGAGATACACCTCTCCTTTAATTGTTGATGGTTATCCAGTAAAATAGAAAAATAGTCACTGACTTCCGTGTATCAGATTAACATACGTTTCAAGTGCTGTAGTGTGGGTGCTGGCGGCTCAGTGGTGATTCAAGGGGTGTAATTGAATATTCAAAATATTGGGTAGAGAACAGTGTAAGGTGGCAATAAGATTACCGAGAACTAAAAAGTAACTAGTATGATCACAGCAAAATTATTCTCCAGTTTCCTAGCAACCTCCTGTGGCTATATAATTTCAGTTCTAAAACTTCTTAATATATCTTTTTCTCAAAATACTGATCTTCACTGTATGCTCACAATCACAGAAGAGTCAGATCTGAGATGACTAGGGATAATAAAATTAAACAAAAATATTCCAGAGAGATTTATTAAAAATCTATGTCCTCCAGGCTCACTTGTCCCTAATGAATGTTTGTTTGCACCTTTGACCAGTTTTCATATGCGCAGAAAGATATGGCAATGATTGGATCAAGAATTCATAAAATAGATCTTTGCAGACCACACTTTTTAAAAA
This sequence comes from Conger conger, assembly GCF_963514075.1. Taxonomy (NCBI): domain Eukaryota; kingdom Metazoa; phylum Chordata; class Actinopteri; order Anguilliformes; family Congridae; genus Conger; species Conger conger. The sequence goes on along the minus strand of NC_083777.1, from coordinate 17,525,413 downwards.
CGAAAAATACATGGCGAAGCGAGATGAAAGGAGTCCTATCAGTAATCTGACTACTAAAAATCATTTTTCTAACCTTCAGGCCTGGACTGCGATAAGTGGATAAGGACGATAAAATCCAACTCTGTACGGCCGCATGTATTATCAACGGTCCTGAACCCCTTTCCCACTCTCTGGACACAAGTGGAAAATATAGTGAAACCAACTTCAAATACTGCTATATTTCTGCTTTTCTCAAGCAGCGTGGGTGTGTGTGAGAGAGAAAGGGACAGAAATTCAGATGAAAATGATGATAATGGCGAGGTGATGAATTGAGGAATAAGGCAAGGAGCCGTCAGGCAATTGCAAGAAAAGAATGCTTCGCTGACCAGATGAACTCCTTAAACACAGGAGTCTGGGAAAAGGGTTCAAATGAAAATGTATCTGAATGATATTCAAGCTGAAGAGAGACAGAGAAAAACTGTCTGTGAGGATTACTAACTTATTTTCAATGTGATCGGGTGTTGGCTTAAATTTATTCAGTGTTCCAGTGTAATGGCATTTTTTAAAAACTTGACCAGAACACAAAAAGGTAGTCAGACTAGGGTGGGTGTGATATGAATATGCCTGGGAAGACCATGGGAGAAGATAACCGAACCAAGTAATTGCACAAAAAAAGCAGTATGGACTCATCAGAGCTGTGGTTACCCATAGGAAAGCCCAGAAAAGCCCCAGGCCTCCATGAGCCTCTGTCCCAGGAAAGCCCCAGGCCTCGATGAGCCTCTGTCACAGGAAAGCCCTGGGCCTCGATGAGCCTCTGTACCAGGAAAGCCCAGGCCTCAATGAGCCTTTTCCCAGAAAAGCCCCAATGGAGCATCCAGTGAGGTTTGATTAAACCTTATTGAGCATGTTTTCAGGGGGAGAGGATGAGCGTGCGCTTTTATGTTAACCTGCAAAAAGGTCCAGTCGGTTCAGAACAAAATGGGGGAATTAATTCTGTCTGAAATAATATTTGGTTTTGTTAGCTAGTTTATTGTGTGACCAAATGCTAAAAATTACCTCACGATTACCAAAATTGTCTGGGAGTTTTACACTTCATACCTGCGATAGAGACTTCTATGAAGAACGAAAAACGGTTCCTTGATGGAGACGAGCCAAATAATATGAGAGTGTATGATCTACCTACATACATCTTTAAAATTAGAATATCCAAAATCAGGAAAAAATGTAGCCATTTTGAGAAAAAAAAAAGCTGATTTTATTGGGCCCCATGAATATTCACATCCTATCAATTCTGATTCATACATTGCATCGCTTCAATCAACATAGTATGCAAATTCATTCAATGATGATTGAAGGGATTCAATTTAATGTAGGTCCCCTAAATCCAGAAAGGCCCAAGGGCTAGAACCAGGAACCAGCATCATCACTGCAGTATTATGGGTCTGTAAAAGCCAACGATGCACTGCTCCAACGCATTTCCACCCCCAATGCCCCGTCCAGCATTCGTGGTCACTCCTCTAACCCTCCACTGGCAACAGTGGCAAAGGGCGGTGAAGGGACACACACCAGAATCACAACTGCAATTACCTTTATGTTCATATTGGGCTTTCAGAATTGAAATATAGCTGAGGGATCTGCCAGATGCGGAGGTGGCCACTGTCCAAGTGCTGGTCGCAGTGGCAGCCAAAAACCTATCCTGTAAAGTCAAGCATGCGCAGACACAAAGCGTGTGTGGATGGCTGCCCACTTTCCCCCAGGCTTCCCTCCTGCAACAGCAGCCCAGCCCAGCCCTGTCCAGCCTCCGTCTGTCACTAAAGGCAATAACACACCTCCCTCGCCTCAGATGCAAAGACTTCCCACTCTCCTGTGCTGCAACAGCAGGTCTCTGTAGCCCCCAATGCTTGTATGTACCATCGTATGGATGCGTTCTGAATAATTGTAGAACTGTAAGCTCCAAACCCCATGCAGTGAACAGACCCCTCTGCCAAATTCTTCCAGACTAAAACTTTGTTTTTCTTTTTTCTTTTTGCCCTAGTGCCATTTACATTTTTGAATAAGAACAACTGTATGTTTCTAAACAATAACACCCAGTTAATATGCATCAGAAAAACAAAGGAATGCATTGCGTTGCAGTGACACAAAGTACTTGCCAAGTAAAATAGAATGCAAAAAGGAATACATAAGCTGGAAAAAAAAAGAATAAAAACTCTTGAAGATGTCGGTAAATTTCACAAACTGCCAGATTGAGAATAATTTCCCATGAAATGTTTTCAAACTCCTGGAACTAAAACAGTCACCTGATCCAGAAAAGCATTCATCCCTGCTTTGAATACGGATGCCAGAATGCAGGTGATGGAAGCCGGATCTCTCCAGTGATGTTCCAATACTGTTACAGCATGCTTAACTGCTCATCCAAGGTGTCAGGGCCCTTTGTTTGTGCTCACAATCTAAGCATTAAGAGAACACATTCCTGCAATTAGGGAATTCAAACATTCGGAATTACCCCCTATTAGTTGTTTAGTAGAGCTGATCCAAATTCAGTATATAGTGAATGTATAATGCATGCATGCATCATTAAAAAGGCTTAAAAACTGCTTAAATCTGAATCTCAACTCCTGGAAAAAAAATAACAGGTTTCATAAAAAGAATGCAATTTAAAAGTTCCAATCTTCCAAATCCTGGCTGGTATTGTCATTTCACATTTAAGTGCTGATTTTATTATTACTATTGTCCTTCCTACCAATTCTGTTTATGGCTATATCTCATACAGTATATTGAATTTAATATCAGATCAATATTAATTTTATTTTATTTGCCCCAAAGTAGTTACTCCTTTACATTGGTTGGAGACAATCTCTATTTTGAACAGAACAGTTTTTTTTTGATACCCAATATTGTCTGAGAAATGTGTAAGAATTGGGCAAACTCTCTGTCTCCACCTATTTGGTGCTCAGTGCATTGTCTTCTCTCGAACAATGACCTTGTTCACCAGTTTGTTTTTTAGACCAGTTGCATAAATTAAAATGTATACACACAAACTAGTTCTTCCCTGAAGAGACCGACAACCTCCATGAAAAACGACTATCACATTTTTAAAACGGGCCACTATGCTACAAGCTCCAATGCCCACGGGTCCTCACATTTAGGCTCTGTTAGCCAGCTCATCAATACAACATTATCTCCTGGAACAGACTAATCAGCACAGCATCCCCTTTAACGGGTTTTTGGCAATAACCTGGACTGAGTTATACCTTCGGTGTTAGGAACAGAATGTGCTTCCAAATAATCACAGTGATCAGACAACTGAGGGAACAACACAGGCCCGTGCAGAACACAAAGACCCACTCAGCGTATCCCTCCAAGCACACGCAGCCTCGTTCATCAAAAGATCCGTACGTCCACATTCAATCAATAAAATATGCTGTCTTTATTGCATTCTTATTAACAGAGTCTGTTCTTCAGATGACCCACTGAAATGCTTGTATTTTACATCTTTTCAAAGCTATTGTACTCAGTGGAAAGATTATATTGATGGGTGCATTCTGTATGGGAGGTGATTAGGTTTTTTCAATTATGAACTACAAGATCAAGAGAGATTTATAAAAAAAAATAACCACATAAATGCACAAGTGTGTTTTGGTAATCTGAATGAGACCCCATGCAAATATTTCGGAAAACTGTTTGATCAATAAGGCCTAAAACCAGCTTATGAGACTATCTTCTGCAATCTTTTGCAGGAACTAAAATGTTAAAGGCTGTTAGCAAGGGATTTATAGCAATTTTAATGGTTAATGTGTAATAATGGGTGTTCAGAACACAAATAAAAGCTAATTCATTCCTGTGTCTAAGTTCATGATTAAAACTTGATTATAATTTCAAATGGATGATTATAAGTGAGAAATTATCTCTAGTGGGAAACTGCTTTCTCAAATATGTTCTTAAAAAAGGTAGCCCATCAGTTGCACATATTTTAAATGCTGTTATTTTCACAAATAATAAATTAACAAAAATGATCAAGCAAGAAAGCTAACACGGGCTACATTTGAAAATGACGGAGAGAAAAAAGTACACTATTAAAGAGTAACACAGAAAAATTAAGAAATGTCATTGGGAAGCCTTTCCAACATATCCATATGGTAGTAAAATATAACTATTTAATGAGCGTATAAGAGGGGAGACCTGAAGCCTAACTTGAAACCAGTGAGAGTCCTGAAGTCATTTTTCATGATAAACAGGCTTGCCAGTTACACTAAGGATCGCCAATCAGTGGCGTGTTCCTTCTAACTTAATTGTGTGATGGTGTTACCTTTGTGCATTTAACATTAAATAATGTTAATTAAGACAAAGCAATCAAGTTACATCAATCAGGGATTGTAGGTTCAAATCCCAGCACTGCTGAATAAGTGGATAAGGTGTAAAAAATTGAATCTGCGCAAGTCATTCTGGAAGAGATTGCCTGCTGTGCAAATATTACCTGAAACTAACGAATCCCAACGGAATTAGTAATTGTGGTAATAGGTATATGTCTCCATCACTCTGTGCAAAAATAGAGGGGAAGTCTAATTGTAGTAGAGGTTGCACACTGGGGGGAGGGGTACAAAGAAAAATGTATTGGTGACAAAAAAAATAATAAAAATAGAAAAGCAATAAAGGGAAGTAATGGTCAGGGAGCTGGGTTTGTGACTCGGAGTTGTGTGTTCAATTTCCAGATGGGGCATTGTCATTGTAATAAACCTGATTTGCCGTCTAAATGGATTGTCTGTAAAGATGTCATCTGTGTAAGTCCCTCTCTGATCTGCTAAATGCACTAATGTGAAGGTAAATGCAAATGTAATCTAGACAGTCAAAGGAAAATGGAAGACAAAATATGTTAAATCAACTTATAGTGTTGCGTTTTAGTATCTATATTGATCGGTTAAACAACTGAATTTGAAAAACTAAAAGTCATTGTGTAATTTATCCGATTCAATATAAAGTTCAGCAAAGGTGTTTGTTTACGCTTCTGAAACCACTGTGGAAGCATAAAAAAGCCACTTGAATTAAAAAAGACAGCTTACTGGGAGGAGGATGTCCTCATAGGCCTTATCTGTCACTGTCTCACCCAACCCCTCTCAGATATGGGTTATAACATATTGGTAACAAAAGGGGAGAAGATGAAACAGCTTGTACTTTGTGTTATGAAATCGCAGTGTCTTGGCACCTGAACACATAAAGGCTGCCAATATAGCAGGCAGCTGAAGCACTGTTTTGGACAGTTGCTTGATTTATTTTGCATTGCCAGTCTGGTAATGCCCAGAGACTCCAGCAGTGTATGCTCACAGGAATATGTTGAGTAAGCTCTGAACTTTAGAGCTGCACCCTCAGCATATGATCCCGGTTCATCAGAAACGCATAACAAAGGGTGGTCAAGCAAAAAGGAATTTTAAGATGTACGTGTTACCCGCATGCTCCTCAGTCCGAAACCAAACCGTGACTGCTCCGTTTATGAAATCCTGAGGCACAGCCGTGTCTGGGGAGGGAAGGCTTTTACCCCTGTCTGGGTTGGCGTGTGGCGTAATGGGCAGGGAACTGGGCTTGTAACCGAAATAGTTAATGTTTGACTCCCAGGCAGTACACTGCTGTTATACCATTGAGCATGGTACACACTGTAAATTGCTTTCGTGTATACACTCACTGAGAACATTTTAACTTTATTACACCTACTTATTCATGCGATTATCTAATCAGCCAATTGTTTGGCAGCAGTGCAATGCATATGAACATGTAGATACGGGTCAGGGGCTTAAGCTAATGTTCACATCAACCATCAGAATGGGGAAAAAATGTGATCTGAGTGACTTTGACCGTGGAATGATTGTTGGTGGCAGACAGGGTGGTTTGAGTAGCTAAGAAACTGCTAATCTCCTCGGATTTTCATGCACACTAGTCTCTAGAGTTTGCAAAGAATGGAGCAGCAGTTCTGCAGACAGAAACGCATTGTTAATGAGAGATGTCAGAGGAAAATGGCCAGACTGGTCAAAGCTGACAGGAAGGTGACAATAATGCAAATAACCAGAAGAGCATCTCTGAACACACAATGCACCATAACTCTAAGTGGATAGGCTACAGCAGAAGAAGTCTAAAACATAATAAATACCTAATAAAGTGCTCACTGAGTGTAGATACAGTAGCTTGTGCTTGGTCATTATCATACCTCTGGCTGAATACTGGATAAAAGCTGCAATGGATAAAGTACTGTACCATGCTTTTGACATCAATTACTTCTTCTGACTGCATTCTTTCATGCCTTGCGGCACTTCATAATACACTTTTTTTTTTTCCTGAATACAAGCTGCTCACCTCATTTTTATTTAGCACTGAAGCAAAGCAAGTCATCAATGACTTTTGACTGGCAATTACGATAATGTTTAAATTCAGCATTCGTTTCAATATAATACTGCACGGAAATATGCATGAGAGGTCTTCTGGTAGAAATTTCAGGTCCTGCTTTGTAGGAGAGAGGTAGGCTACGTGTGAAAGACTGTGGAGAATGTGCAGTGCTGTTGGAATTGAGGGTGGTTGTGGCCACACCAAGCTGTCAGACCTTTCTGGATTCAGTTCCACAAAGCACTTCTAGGAGTATCTCTATGAATTATGCAGGCAAGCAAGCACTTGTCGGTGCTCCCCCTAATTGACGAAGGACACTGAAGGATGAGACAGGCCTACAAGTACATTCACTCTCCAGACAGTCAGAAAATGATGAGGCTAGATGGGTTGAATAGCCTGTCCTTGTCATTAAATATTCTTAGTTTCTTATGTGCTTCTTACAAATATGATTGGACATCCCAAAATCTCAGAAAGAAAAGAGTATCTGGTAAAATAGGCTTTTTTGGTTTAATATATTCCAGCCCATCGCTGACACGCTTCGTTCTTTGGAAGTGAATGTTCTTTCGGTGAGGGCTGTATGTATTCCCACAGAAGCTGGTCACATCTGTGAAAGGTGTTCGCAACCTGTACATTGCCTCAAGCGGTCTCATCTGTTAATGTCATCATTTTTATGAGCTCAGAATTTAAGTGGTTCCTTTTCTGAAAGGGGTTTTGCAACATTACTTTAGCATCTTAACATTCAGCCATAAATGGGTTGATGGAGCAGGGAGGTTAACTCATTGAAATCATATCTGCAGAAGGTGACAGCCTTTTCTTTTGCTGTCAGTTTTTTTGGGTCTGTCTGCTCTCTTCAGGCTCAGCAGGTGTTGAATTTATTGAGACTTTAGATTCAACAAGTGCTTCACCTGCAGGATCAACGTTCGGAAGCCCCCCTCACAGACAAGGTGAGATCTTCCGAACTAAAATTGTTCCACTGTAGAAGCACCAGAAAATGTGGTTGCTCGGTCAGGTGCTTACACCACAAAGTCTAGTGTTGGTCAATGACTTATTGGGAAATAAATTAGATCTGTTTTTGGACAATGCACCGCTATAATAGAAGGCTAAGTTGGTTGTTAGTGATTTGCAGCCTGAGGCATCTGTGGAAAAAAATACGGACTTAGCCGTCAGTGGACTACTGACACTCAACCTACTCTATTTCTTTGATATGTTCAGATATTATCTGTCTTCAAACCAGATAATGCTGAACTGCAACATTATCAATGTATTATCATTCAGCTCATCTTGTTTTTCAAGGTCTCTGTCTTTTCCCTCCCTGGACATTCAAGGGAATAACTTAGGAAATTAAGACTCGCCATGGCAGATATCTGTGTACACAAATCTTGGGTGTTATGGTGTTGGCTCTTGTGGAAGGTTTTATTACCACTCTGAATAGCTTTGTGTTCTGAGTGTCAGGGCTGACCGTGGCCACAGCATAGCACAAGGTCATTAATGCCTTTTGGATTTAAAGTTGAATTGCCCAATCTGTGACATTCAATTGAAGAAATCAATTGAAAGTGTTAATGTCAGTGCAAGTAATGGTTGTTCAGGCCTGCCTGTTCAGAATTTCCATTTTTGTGGCCGCAGGCACAGAAAGGTGGAGGCCAGTGTCAATTGACTTGCTTTGTCACATTGCAGCAATATTCTTTCCCTAAGAATGGATATTTCAATCGTGGATAACAGCGTGGTAACATCGTGGTGTACATTTTTCCATTTTTCTTAGATATTCAATAACATGGCTGAATTACTTCTGAACTAGAGGTTAACAAGAGATCATTTGATAACAATATCATGGTGCTTATACTGCGTTCACATGGACCATGGTAGAAACAGCACAGCACTTGCAGAACAGCACTTTTGGGATGGTACAGGAAAAAATATATTATATATAATACATTGCTATGGTGATGTTGTTTGGTGATTGTCCTACAACAGCGGGAGTTTCCAGCTTGGATGGGTAAATGGTAATTGTCTGCATTTATATAGTGCCTTTACCCAAAGCGCTGTACAATTGATGCTTCTCATTCACCCATTCACACACACACCAACAGCAAGGACACTTGAGCAAAGCAACCCTCCGAGTGCCAGACAACTGCACTTGTGTCCTGAGCTAATGTTGGCCCTAAAAGAAAAGGAGTAGGAACTAGTAGGAAGAAACTAGGAAAATAAGTATTGTGCTTGGCGTAGTATAGGGGAGGTGGTGCTCTCCTCCACTATAATGACATCCAGTTTTGCATCTACAGAGATCCATGTGAAGCAGCATTACATAGTAAAATGTTCAGTGTTAATTCAACTCTGGCCATAGTGGACTCATATAAGCTCCATAAGAGTTGATTCAACACTGAACATTGTACCGTGTAGCTCTGCTTTCAACGACTTTGAGGTTCCTCTACTAATAGTAATTTAGTCAGTTCTTGGATCAGCCAGTTCTGGCCATAAATGAACTGAACCATCCCTTCAGTGTATCACCCAATCAGGGTCAGCATCTTTACTCCCCCGCTGGGTGAAATATTTATGACTATTGAGGGTAAGGTTAGTTTAGATTAGAGTTGTAGTTTGAGTTACGTTTTGCAGCAGTGAAGAAGCGTTTTATTCCTTTGTTTTATGGTGGCTCCCTAGTTGTGTGTTTGTCTATTATTGGTTTCTACCCCTTTTTTTTTTTTTTGGTTTCCATGGCAATGAAGTTGGAAGCGTACTTCTCTAGCATGGTCTGGCTTACTGATTCTCAGTCTCCCTTGACTAATTTCTTTTTTTTTTTTCAACTACCCTCTTTTTAGTTCACTATAAATAGTGAGGCTGCTTCTGTGAGAGTAGTTTCATTCTACTTCCATTTGTAAATGTCATATCTTATAAATTTGTATTTTTAACAGACATACAGTATTTTTCAGCAATTTGTTTATTCCATAAGGTATGCAAACATGTTCATTATTATTTATTTATTTTCTTTACACAAATATTGCAATGGAATTAAATGTATGAATCTTCAATGTATAAATCCAGCAAGTTTCTCTCCCCTCAAGCTGATTGGGCCAACTTGGGTGGGTGTTGCATTTTTTATTTTATGCTCCTTATTGACTGGTCATCAGAGCAGGAATGACATGAGCAATCACTCCCGATCCCGAAAAGCAAATATGGTGTCTAAATCATAATGAAATGTTGCTGTGCACAAAGTTAGGATGTATGTTGAAGTGTTTATAGAAAGAGGAGATAAAAGATGATTGGTTGCTTTGACTGAAATCCAGATTATACTTCACATTTGGAGCCAAATTCAGTTGGCTTGTTTTGTCTTTTTAGTTGTGATTTTCTGTAAACAAATGTGGTCAAATGGCATGGTACAGCTTTCATTTTATACCAGCTTAATTGCAAGTTAAACGATGGAAGCGGCCAAGCATCGAATAAAACTTGAAATGGATAAGTGGGGACCTTAAAATCCAATGAAGAACTGGGTTTGAATTGTCTACTGTTCAACTTACCTCTAACCTATCAACAAATTTGTAGATTTAAATTGGGATAATTGTTAAAGATATGTCCTTTTCTCTGTCCTACGTCACTGTGTTTTTCAACATGAGCAGCCATCGAACTCCAAAGCCACTACTTGTGTGTGTGGCCAAAAAGCTCAATTATGGTCTCATCTGACCAGAACACCTGGTTCCAATCAAAGTTCCAATGCCATTTAGCAAACTCCAGATGCTTTTTTTTTATTGTCCTCAATAGATGCCTTTTATGGAAACCCTTCCAAAATGAAACTGGCATAGAGGTTGTGTCTGTGAGATTTGGGGACTTTGTCCCTTAAATGCAAATTAGTTTTGTAGATCCCAAACTGTGGCCTTTGAATTTTATTTTTTCTGCCAAACCATCTGCCTCCCTGTGCATGGGGGTAAGATGCGTGTGTAATCCTCTACGAGGCCCATCAGTTGTACCAGTGGTTTTAAACATCTTAATTATTCACCTAAAATTGCGATCTACAATAAGGTCAATGTTTATCCAGTTTGTTGCTTTTCCCTATTGTGATGGAAGACACATACATCATTGAGTTTTCACAAGCAAACACGCTTCAAAAACAACCCCCTACCCCCCATAGTGACTCCCTCCCACCCTACATAGACCCCAAAAGATCTCCATCGGTTGTCTGACCCATCATATTTTGTATTTAACAAGCGAGACTGCTGCCAACCAGGCCCTAAGGGTTTTCTGACTGGCTCCATGTACTCTGGCGACTGACCATTCCATATGTAAGAAGTCCTAATGTACTAATCCACTGTGACCCCGTAAGGGAATGCGAAGGCTGTCAGCGCAAAGCAAACATCTTCTGGGCTGCTGTGAGGCCAAAAAACAGGACACACATCTGCTGTAGCGAGAGGTCCACTGAGGAATCAACATTCAGAATCAGGAGGATTGAGAGAACTCTGGGACATCACTTAAAGTGGAGGACACGTTTGTCCAGAATCTTTTGACATCAGGGCATTGCCAAAGCCTATGTGTAGAAGAGCCCAAAGAACCCTGAGGGCAAAGTTCACAATGAGACGATGTAGTACGTTTCATTAAATGATGCCTTCTGGGAGGATGGCATACCCTATGAATATACTTAGTGTATTAATTGGTGGTCAGGGTGGTGACACGTTAATTTTGTGTTGCCTATTTTTCATACACCAATGAAATTGGAAGACAAGGAATATTACTTCCAGCTCTCTAAAATGATATTAACTTTCAAAAGTAGCATCAAACTTACACACACCCACACACATACACATACACACACAGGTGCAAATAAGTTTGACTAATCTTTAGACAAGACTTTGAGATGCTACACCTACACTTTCTCAGATATGCAAAGTCATTGGTTAGAAGGTATGAATAAATTCAGTGAGCAACTGAACAGTGGGAAGCTGAAGTGGAAACAATGTGCCATGTGGTTAAAAGACTAGCGATAATTACCTCTGGTAACTATGCTGTACAATATTTCTGACAAGGCATTTGCAACATTCAAATTCAATATGGCACTATAGCATGACTGACCTCCTGAAAATCCCTTGGTAAACAAATGACAAGATTCACAAATTCGGATTAAACACCTAGGATTTATACCTCTAAGTTATTCAAATCATACACTCGCAATGAGGCCTCATGGGTTTTGAGCCAAAATGAAAACCTGGGAATCATGATTTCCTAATAGATTAAGCACTTCATAGGCACTCAATCTTAAAGTCTTACTATAGCCTGCGAAGAACACTGTGGCTGTCAGCAGAGATGCAATTCAACAGCCAAAATGGCATACAAGCACAACAGCAATGGTGAGATAAAATGTCATCAGCAAAGCCAGTGAGCAAGATAGGATATGATATTCCTGAGCAATACATGTAAATATTTTCAGTGATTGTACTTGAGCAGGAATATTAAACTGAACTGTAATATTATTTGGTCCATTGTCTTTTCCTGACACACTTTTATTGCTGTATTCTTCCTCCTAATGTCATTTACATTGGCAAGTGGAAAACAAAGTGGTTTATTTTGATTTGACATTTCAGTTACATAATGTGGAATCTTTGTCTAATGAAACATTACATAATATAGTCATGTCATTGGGGGGGGAACACATACAATATCTTTAGTTTTTGAAAAAATTGATGAATGATCAAAAGAAAATCTGAAACACACACAAAAAAACCCCCCACATTAATACACAAACATCAAAGAAAAGGTTTAAATTGCCTTAAAGCAAAAACCTCCCAATATGGAAAACTAATTTCTTCAACCCAAATTTGACAGAACTAAGACAAATTGTCCCTCTACACTGTTCTCAATGATTTCATTATTTAATTTCAAACTATTTAACGGGTTACTCAGTACAGCACTATGATCTATTTGGCTTTTGAAAGTATCTGTTCAAGGTGGTGGCATTTTACAAATTTGCCCTATTGGATTTCAGTAAGGTCTGCATCAGGTAATGCTTAAAAATGATTTTTATTTTATATTCAGTCATAAATAATATGCTTATTTTACAAACCAATGTACATGCATATTTGAGAACTGTTGAATGAAATGAGTTCATAATTGACTGTTCGGTGATTAAAGCTATTCCACACCAGCTGATTATCCCCACGCTGGATATTCCGTCACCTCATTGCTGAAATTAATTGAGAACAAAATAAGATGTGGGATCAAAACAAAATAACTTGGTAAAATGGTATCTGAGACTGAAATTAAACCATGACTGTTCAGTCATGTCAACACCATCTTATTCATTTATGGCATACGTATGGATAATTAACCCTTAAAACATATTGAATTATCGACAGTATATGTGCTTTTTTCCACCAATATTATATGCACTACTCATGCCATTCATATAACTGGAATTTAAACTGAGCATCTTTCCGTCTGTAAAATAATGGCTTACCCTTCTGCAGGCATGTCAAAACACTAACATTTATATCAAAGAAATGGTACAATGGTGGGTGCATAATACAGTTGAAGTACTGTGCCATGGTCCTGTTTAGAATGCATTTAAATTCTAGGACGGTTTAACCTTTACTGCTACAGACAAATCCAATTGATTTAAATGGACACGTATTGAATGCAAATACATTTTCAATTCTGAGTGGGTGCGATGGCTCTAAAGCTCTTTTCCTGCGCAGTTCATCACTGGAACCAAAGCTCTGGCTAAAATAAGAATTCCTTTCAAGCATGTGATGGAGCATAAATAGAGTTAACAGACAGCACAGATATAATCACTGCCACACGGCTCGTTTTCATGACTGTCACCACTCTTTAAATCAGATCCTGGAGGCCTTTGGAATTTGCGTTCCACACCTCCTACCCAACCCTGAGTCTCCATGACCACATACAGTACATCTGTGAGAGACATTATGCAAATAGTGGTGTGTGTGTGTGTGTGTGTGTATACTGCAAGCACACTAGTGCAGAACCTTATTGCCCCCCCCCCCCATATTGATGAAATGATGAGTGCACAATTTTTGCTTGTGATCTCAATGACTAACAATATGGTGTCATTTATTTTCAGAGAAATCAAAAAACCCTTGTAAATTCAGTAAGCAGGTAGCATTGCATAAATGTATTCCTCTAGCAACAAGATGCTGATAGAGCCTGCTAAAGAGGCAACCTGACTTGATAAGAGATCATTAACAATCATTCTGTTGCAGCTGCTGAAGGACCTTAATTAGTCATTTAATTATTATGACTTACACTGTGCAATTGCATGCAAATGCAGAATTATTGACACATGTTCATCTATTCATTTAGCAGTGTATAGTAGAGGAATATGAAAGAGGAGTTAACTGAAAACCTTTATAAAGCAGCAAATAACTGTGAAATTGATATGTATGTTTGGTCAACTACACTGGGGGTTGAAGTAGAGTTTAACTAATCAAAGGAGAAGTTAATGGGGAAAAGGTTCAGCAAACTGAGTACATCAACACATGAAGGGCAAAATAAAATCTGGGACATTGCTTTCTCACATCAATAAAAACAAAGATTCAGTCGTAACTACTTTGAAATAACAGATTGCGGTGCTGTGTGACAATGATACTATTTGCAATCAAATGCTGGACTTTCGGCTCAGTGAACTAAACGGCTACTTTCAGAATGATTTATACAGGCTCATGAACGCCACCTGACTGCATCTGAACTGTTCGGCCTCACAGATGCTCCTAAATCACTGAATAAATTGTTTGATGTCCATTTGGGGGAAACGGATCTGCCTGCTTTTTCCACAACAAATTAGGTAAATTTTGGACAGAAGGGTAAAAATGAACAATGAACTAAAGTTTTAGACCTTCAATTATCCGGGTAATTATAGGTATAAAAGAACAAATGTATAATTAGAATCTATTTTGACACTGCAAAAAGCATCTCCCTAGCAGAAACGCAGCTGTTGTGAAGATTGGTATTTATTACTGGCACAGACCTGGTCAAGTCGATTGGTATTGTGTTAATTTATTGGTATAAGTATTCAGTGTTTTTATCATGGAAGTTGTGTGGTTGGAAAGGGAGCTGGGTTGGTTACTTTTGGACAAACATATGGTGTAGTATATCAACAAACAAGGAGTGTGAAAATTATTTGGTGAAATGCATTCCCATGGTGTGTATTGACAATAATATACGATGCAATATATGACAGCAATTACCACACTGTTGCATTTGATTGGTCAGCATGTCCTTGATTTAAACAACAAATAATATTTTTCTCAACAGACACATCAGTTTCTGTTAGTGTGAGACTTAAGAGTGCGATACTGGAAATACAGTTTGTAGAATTTGGTGGTAACTAATATCAATGAATAGGACTTTGTGGCCATTTACAAATAAGTGAAACACACACATTTGAGAAAAAAAGCTAATTTATCCAGATAATATTTAGGATTTGAATTGACATATTTCCAGTATGCACATATTGCTTTCATCGTGTGCATTCAATGTTTACTTTGCACAAGCCTGTCCTACATGGATCTTGTAGCTGCTGTTGTGTTTTGTATGTATATTCTATCCTTCACTAGAGATGATCCGTGGAGGCAGAAATAAAGTTTACTGAATTGCATACAGCATTGTGATTGTGCATTCAGGAAACACTCTCCACAGATTGTGCACTTCCTACAGTGAGGCAAAGAGAGAAGGTAACTATATAAAATGGACTCGATTGAACTAATCATCCCTTTGTAATAAAATTACTGACCGCTCGCAAATGACCTCTGCTTGCTGCATCTAACCTCAATCCCAATGCATGAAGTCACTCCTAAACTTGTGCTGGATAGTATTGACATACACCCAAATTACTTTTTTTATCATATAAAGAACTGCCTTGGGCATCTTGCCTACCATATAAAAGAGGAATAAGTTGCCTGTTTCAAGTAAGGTGAGTCATTTTTATGGCATCAAAACAGTATCAATTGATTTTTATGTCCTACACTGGCTGGACCTTGCTTTAAGGTGAATACTAACTATACGAAGTCTGAAGGCATACATCCCACATCTTAAATCCAGACAATACTATTATGAACTTGCAGACAGACCAAGTTGGTTCTTGGTATTAAGTCTAAACCAGTATGAGCATCTATCAACTATCAGTGTAATCAGATATAGCTAATGCTTACTACATCATACGAAAGTTAGTAACTGCTTCAGAAAGCCTCTCAATAGCTGTGTGAATCTAGTCTGACCTTAACCACTGTTGTAAATCTTAAAACATGTTACTGAATATGATAAACCAACCATTTATTCAAGCTGGATTTTTAAATGGGGGTGCGGTGGGGGTGAATGTCTTGACAGAACATTCCTCTTTCAAGGGCCTTGGCCTCTGTGTGCATGGTGTGTGAATCACACGTGTGTTACCCTTTGGTGGTTTCCCCCTTATCACTGTAAATCACACCAAGAATGAGAAGGGCTATATACAGCACATGTATGGTATTATTGTTGTACAGTAATACTAAAAACAATAATAATAATCATTATAAATATTATTAGAATTATTAGGACATTTCTTTCTCTTACCAAAGGCTGGGGCCAAGAGGCTGACCCATAAATAAAATTGGCCACTGAACAATATGAGAAAATAAATCATGAGGAAATAAAAACATTGTTTCTCCTCGTTTTTTCATTACGTTTCATTTGTTTCTACTGGCTTGATCGATTCTCTGATTATCCTCAGGGGCACTAATCCAGTCCGGCTGTATTCAGTGCTCGAGTGCCTCTAGCCTGCTTTTCCTTTCAGTGCCTATGTGCCCTCTAGCGATCTGGCAGCACACACTGCTCTCTGCCCCCTGAGATGGTGTCAGCCTTGGCCAGTTCTCCATGTCTTAACATCAGACTATTTTTAATGAAGCGCACTGTTTCACAGTAATTCACAGCATCTGAAATTCTAATGTTTTGGTGATTATATAGTATAGCATGCAGCTGACAGGTAATATGCAAAGGCTATTTTGGTGTGAAAAGTGCAGGAGCACATCAGGGTTGCTTGAAGTTTGTGACTGTGTGCTGCTGTAACACCAGGACAGACTCAGCCATTTTTATGATGAGGGTAATTTGATGTGTGTCCCAACAGTGACCTGAGACTAAGGTGGTGTATCAACTTCTGCCAGCTAGTCCGCTGTAATTACGCGGTCAGTGCACAGTCTCCTGCAGTCAGTCCTTCATATAACAACCAGAGACTGTGGTGTCACTCCCCCCCCCCCCCCCCCCTTCCCTCTCCAGTAGGCCAGTGCTGATTATAGACTTACACTTTATTTACTACAATAGTATACAGGTCAAATACACAGTAGCGAGATGAGGAAAAAAACAAAAAAACACCAAAGCATTGACCAAATTTTCCACTGACATGTGTCACAATTACCGCATTGGGCCCTATTTTCCTGAATCTCCCTGACACGGTGCATTGGCACAGTCAGACGCAAAGATGAGCTGAGAAGCACAAAGCTCAAAGTGAGCACCGTGGGTGGTAAATGGGCTGGGGTACGCTGCATAGAGCCAGAACGTCAGCTCACAACACACCGGACACCGGCCAGAAAATAGAGCCCAATACATTAATGCATACTGTCAAAATGCCTATCTCAGAGAGAAAACGATATGGAAAGTCAGTGGGAACGAGATTTCTGACGAGAGACCTTGCCAATGTGTGCAGTCGTAGCCCAGGGCAAAGTGACATTTTGCCTCCAACTGTACAGCATCTTCCAGTGCTGGCTTTACTTGATTCAGGAGGACATGACTCATGCTCGCCTGTTGTCATCCAGTCCTGACCAGTCAGAATCTGGTTAACCGTTGATTAGAGTTGCCAGCAGTGTACGTCTGTCCCTGGTTGTGTTTCTTCTTGCATTTAGACAAAGGGAGAAACATCAAAGGCAGTGATGAAGTCACAGGAGTCATTTACTCCCCGCTAAAGTTAATTTCAACCACCATTTAACCACAATCCGTCACTTTCTTTGCTGGCTCAATTGTCCCATTCTGTCGTGGCTTAGTCTATTCTGCAGACTTATCTTGTTCATAGGAGTGTGGAGTGGAGCCTGGTTTTCGAATGACTTTCTAACTAGATTGGATTGAGAAGAGCAACCATCTTTTTTCTGTATCTGTTCGCTAAAATGTTCAGAATATATCAGAATGATCAGAGTATCTGATAAATTATGTAACAAAATGGCTGTTATTCCTCTAGCTAAATAGTCTGTCACCAGCACTGATGCAGATATCTATTCTTAATGATACTTTGGGCTGAGATAAATTGCAAATTCTGTCGAAGAGGATTTTACAGGCAATTCAGAGGGAAGTCAGGAAACAACTGGTTAAATGTAGTCATCAGAGCCAGAAACACAGTTTGCTCAGTCGCTGGGCAACTTTTTATTATTTAATCAAGGTTATGCAGATGCGTTGACCTTTATGATGTGGGGCTGAAGCACTTTCATGCCTCGATTCATTACAGCGTATTTAACTGAGGCTGGTGATTTGCTGTTTCTATTTTATTACATTTGCGATGTCAACACAACACAGCAACACAACAAAGCAAAGGGTGAAGAGGGAGAAGGCAAAGCTAAAAACTAATTCTGCCCCATTCTGCTCCATTCTGATCCTTTCTGACCACTGTTAGCAATGGCGGGATCCAGAATAAATTCAATACGAGACCAATGTCACATAATATACAGTTTGTGCGTATTAACCACATGGTTTAATGTATTTATTTTCTGCTGCTGGTGAATTTAGCCACTGGAGATCAATACAGTCGATTTTCTCTTATGTTTTCTGTTCTATTCTAAAAGTAATGATTAAATAACAGAATAAGTAATTATGGCAACTAGGGCAGTGACCAATCACATGGCTTTAATAAGGTGGCCTCCTCTGTGGGGAGGTCCTGAACTGGGCAGGAGGGCAGTGCTGGTTGTTAGGACCTACCAAAGCTTGATGGACACCGTCTACCACACACACACACACACACACACACACACACGTATACACGGTTCCGCATGCGCATACGCACATATGCAGTACGAACATGCATTCACACTCACACACTGTCATACACAAACACACAGCATATACAAAATATCAGGTACGTAATGTAACCTTTTATTCATATTAAATTATTTATACATGCTATATATCATCGCTTATGTTACCACATGTTCTTGCTGATATTAAATTGACCATTGGTTTATAATACCAGAGCTCTGCAGTTGGACAATAGTAAGAATTCACTTTTGGGATTATGTGATTCATATTTCACTGGAAAGTAATTTAAAGCAAAGCAGCTTAACCTTCTCTTTGAAAACCTATGATCCACGTATTAGAGATCATGGGCCTTTGAAATACCCATTAAAGGGCAATATCATATCTGGTGTCAGATGTTGGCAAATGAGTACACACAGTAACTTGGAGTAGCTAAATAAAGCCTACCACTAAGCTCTTGTGCTGTGTAATTATCACACAAGTAAAATCAAGTTAGCTTGAATTCTGTAAAACAAAAATCCCAAAATAGTTGTATGGACGGTTGCAAATTCAATGAATATTTAACAAAAATGTCTTCCAAACATATTTAGTCTTGTCCAAAAAAACTGGGGGTATATTTTCCTTTAATTTAAGGTCTACCTAACCTACCTTTTACCATTACCATTTTCGCCAATAATGTTCAGTGTCACACAGACAGGATGTGAAAGTTCAGTGCGTTTGACCCAAGCATAGCAGAGAAATCACCCCTCAAAATCTGCTCCCCTGTAATGAATACATTGTGTGAAACTGCATTCTCTGTTTATTTTAATACACAGAAAGACAATGCCTTTCCCTTGTAAAGAAGGGAAGAAGTGACCTTTGACTAAAGTGAATCTGAACCCACTTGAGTGTAAGTCACAAAATCATGAAAAGGCTGACGCTTCGCCTAGCAGCAGCAGCTACTGCGAGTCAGCAGGGGAAAAGGGTTTTGGCAAAATTATGCCTTCGAATCGCAGAGGAGATTCTCAAATGAAGACTGACTGCAATACCATTGCCGCCTCATCGCCCACCCACTGAGACATCTAAAAACCGAGGGTATGCTAATGCTGTAATTCACACATACCTGTACATGCACGTTTCTGCATTCGGGATTGTACAGTAGAAAGATATCAGGGTGAATAAAAATCCCTTTTTGCCCAGAACCTTACATACGTCATTGAAGCTGCTTTCAGAGGAATATGGCTTCAATGCCAAAGCCACAAACAGTTTTGACACAGTGTCACGATTTATTCTTTTGTCCCAGCAACAGTTGAGTAAAATTGCATGAAAATATTTGTTTGCATGCAAGTCATGTCAGTATTTCTCAGACCGCTGCAAAACTAGGTACATTTGGACACATCACCAAATCTATCCAAATAATTGTCAACATATCTAAAATATGGAAATACATTTGTTAGAGTTATGTCTCCCCTGATTTGAATGTACAATGTTCAATTGTTGGCATGCAGGTCTCATCACATGGGTGTGTTCTCGATGTTTCCAGGTCCGACAAAAAAGGGTGTCTTCTGTGATTATAAACGTGCAGCAGTGCAAAGTGCAGCAGTGCAAAGTGAACATTCTTCATTTGCAGTTACATGTAAAATTTTAAAGCATTTACCAGATGCCCTTATCTAGAGTGATACAATCCATTTTCACAGGTGGACATTCTGGCCAGTGTGCCATCTGGAAATGGACCCTACCACCATGGTGATCCCTAAGCATTATATAACACTGCCACCATGTCTTTACATTCTCTTCAGGTTAGGCCGTACAGCCTGATGCCTACTGTATGCTGTAGCATGTCTATAGATGTCACACATGCTATAGCGTGCTTATGTAGATGTGTCACACACTGACAGAGATATTGCATTACTAGAGTACTTGTTAAATACTATGTCATGCTTCACTCCCTCTCATAAAACCTTTCCTGTGATCGGTGGAGATAATATAAGCGTACAAAATTCCCGTTATACATTCTTTCAGTGCCCAGTAGTTGACTTATGGTAAATGAACTGTACTTAAATAGCTTTCATCCAAAGCACTTTACAATTGATGCCTCTCGTTCACCATTCACACACACACTCACACACCAACGGCGATAAGCTGCCATGTAAGGTACCAATCAGCTTGTTGGGAGCAATTGGGGGTTAGATGTCTTGCTCGTGGGCTACTTTGACATACCCAGTGCGAGTCATTCCAGCAAGCTTTCGACTGCCAGACGACCTCTCTTACCTCCTGAGCTAATGTCGTGTCGATTTATGTTTTTAATGCTGAGTTCTCAACAACAAAGCATGACCGAAAGATAATAAAAAAATCACAAGCCACATCACCCTGGGACGCAACTTGTTTCTGAAAATGTTAAAGGAGAGAGCAGAGGGCCTGTTTCTTGTACTTCCTGATCCTGCTGCTCCACAGATGTATGGCAAAACCCCTATCAATCAAATGATAGTGCCCGGTGATCTTGGGGTTACAGTTTCATTGTCTCTGATTTTATGGGCCACTGCAGTTGAAGAACATTTGGCCCAACGCCGCTGAACAATCATTGGTCAGTGTGGCAAGAAAATGGTTTGCCTTCTGTGGCAGGTAACAGTTTTTCCCACTGCTACAGATTAGCATAGCCTTCAGATCTGGTGTAATGCAAAGGCGAAGTGATCAATTATGGCTCCA
Source organism: Conger conger (assembly GCF_963514075.1). Taxonomy (NCBI): domain Eukaryota; kingdom Metazoa; phylum Chordata; class Actinopteri; order Anguilliformes; family Congridae; genus Conger; species Conger conger. Next base: position 17,504,407 of record NC_083777.1, on the reverse strand, counting down.
TCCATGCTTCCTTCAGTGTAGGTTGGATGCTACAGAACACAGACTACCCACTCTCACATATACTGAGTACCTCCAGTAAATGCATAAAACAACAGGGTTCTCCGATATGGTGCCACCTGTTAAAAATATGCTCTGTTGCCAATGATCATAGTAAACGTGCTGGGGGCACAGGACTGACCAAGGAGGCACAATTTATGATTCCAAATGGGACATAAAAACAGTGAGAATATATGGCAGATATGGCACACAGGTAGCTCAAGTGTTCCCCCTACTGATACTGATGACAACCCGTTCGATGATTATGCTGATACCAGCTTTTTGTGGTCATGGCATGTGGCAATAAAACACCATGGTGCCTCGGGGCAGATTTATAGATGAATCAGGAAGCGTTCAATGAAGGGGTTTATTTAGCATCCTTGCACACAACATGTACACACTCAAACTTAACGTCATACTGATACCGAGCTTCAAGGCCAAAGATAAATTTAACACTGCAAAGAACGTTTCCAGATAATCTGTAGGCCTGCTGCTAAATACAGTTCTCAGCTCCTCTTTCCTTTTTGACTTTTCCACAAAAGACCCTCGCCAATCAATGTGCCAGACTCTGAATTCAAGGGCAATAGCAAGGACACATTATATGAAGGATACCAACATACCATAATAACATACAATCAGTGGAGGCTGGTATGAATGGGCTAACAGTGAAGCAATTTAAAAGATCTGGAGAAAGAAACGGGGGGGGGGGGGACCCTTGTGTAGGTCTGGTTTGTTGTTACTTCATGTCATATTTTTGTTTATGGGGCGACATTGCCTTAGGCGTTAAGACTACTTGTCTGGCAGTCAGAGGGTCGTTCTTTTACCGCCTGAGGGTTCGATCCCACCCTGAGTGTGTCGAAGTGTCCCTGAGCAAGACATCTAACCCTCAAATGCTCCTGACGAGCTGGTTGGTGCCTTGCATGGCAGCCAATCGCCGTTGGTATGTGAGTGTATGTATGAATGGGTCAATGAGAAGCAACAATTGTACAGCACTTTGGATGAAAGCGCTATATAAATGCAAACCATTTACCATGACAATAAATGAATTGTGGTGAAACCAAGAACAATAGCATCATCTAATGGTCATGTGAAAAACATAGGATATATATATTTTAGCTACAGGGCCCCCAGTCAGCATATCACAGTGTCAAATGTATGACGTGTTTTACACATAGTGACACACCCCCTCGATTTCTTATCCATTTGGGCTAAATTTATTCAACTGGTTCCAGTCTGTGTGTGACAAGCCCTTTCAATTTGTCATCCATTGAAGGCGTGTGAGTAACTGTTAGTGGCAAATTAATAAAATGGCAGATACAAATATGAACAAGGTGGACTTCGCTAATCACATTTATTGGAGAAAATTTGGAAACTCATATCAGAAATAGCTTCAATCTGTCAATGTTGAGTAAAGCTAACATATAGAGACATAATGAACAAAATGAAGAAAAACCCCACTCACTGTCACAATTGTGGATTGTATCATATTTTGTGGAAAGAGTTAGCTTTGCAATGGGTAGGATGAAACTACGAGATCGTATCGTAAGGTGCTTTGAATAAAAGTATTAATCAAAAGTATTAATTCATGGTGGAACGTGAGCTATTGATAGATATTAGACTTTTAGTTTTTAGCACCCCCCATCCAGTATCACCACCAGGCACAACTGCATACAAACATAGAAACCGTGCAATGTTAAGGGGCGTTCTCACCGATTTCAGCACTCAATGCATACCTGTAATCATTTTCTATGCAGAGGCCATGTGGTGCGTGATTGATTCAGTCTGATGTGTGGTGTGGTGTATGATTGATGCAGTCTGATGTGTGGTGTGGTACATTTGCCTGTATCTGCAGAAGATATACTTCACCTTATTGTATGCAAATGAATCCGTCCATCGCAGCTCGCCTGCCATGAAACTCAGATAAAACTTTCAAACTTGCCATTCCAGCATATAAATCAAGATTCAGCATTGTTATTGCCTATTTCTTGCCTGAAATGTTTTCAGAAGCATATTTTAGTGGACTGATTAGGTGGAATAAGAGTTTATCAAAGGTTCACCATGTTGTCTTGATTTTGATTTTGAAAACGTGGACTAAAGACTCAGTGCGGCCACGAAATCAGGTGCCAGCAGTCTTCCATTGTAGGCTATCTCACTTGTACATATTGATCCCATAGAGACATTTATCTGACAGAGCAAGCCATATTTATTTGCATATAGTCGTACCACCCATCAAATGGACAGTTTGGGGGTCCGTGTCCCTGCTGAAATCAGGGATACATCCAGCCGAGCAGGCAGTGGTAATGCACCAAATGTTGGCTTGCCAACTACCAACAAAAAGAGAAAGAACAACGACAAGTGTGCTCAGCCCCAGCTCCTAGTCCCTGTACTTTGGTACATGTACCTTTGACATAACCCAGTCCATAGGATTCCTGCTAGCTCCATAAAGCAGGGAGTATCCTACAGGAGTTCCCTGTTTTGAAATGAATTGTGTTTCAAGGTTGCATTGCCCTGCTTCATGTGACTCCCTGGACTATTCTAGCAAAGCAGCTTGCTGGGTACACAGTCTTCGATGGAAGTCATTCAACATTAAATGGGTTAAAACAAATTTCATCAGCATCAGTGGCAATTATAAATCACAAAAACAACAAATCTGATCCTGCCTTTCGCTGTGCCATTTGGTACATTTTTGCAAATGAGAAATGGAGTGGTTGCTACGTAGCATAGCTGGGGGGACAGCCAACAAAGTTATTGCCAAAAACATCTTCCTGTGAACAGCCATCTGTAGTTTCATGCAGCTGCCCTTTCATGTTAAAAAAAAAATGGAATTAAACTAAGGAGAAGGATTGAAATCTCTTGGTTCAAGCCTTCTTTTGGCAGCATCCATAAGCACAATCCAAATTATATTAAAAGAAATGTACAATCTACAAATATAGATTATTATCACTGTCAGTGTAGTCGCGGTGCCCTAGCTCTAGTAGTTCATAGCTTGTAACCAATTCTAACGCCTGGTAATGCATCTTTTTATCAACCTCAACATGTATGCATATGGATAGGATCTTTGTACCATGTGTGCATGGTCTTCTGTTGCTACTGCTGTATTTAGTACAGATACTAAGAAGCAACTACTGAGAGTCCAGTGACTGAACATGCTCGCATATGCTCTGGTGAAAAGATATGATCTTGACCAAGATCCAGTTCGTCATGCTGGGATGGAGAAAAAAGGGTGACCTCCCAAAATGGTGCATGACTTAGGCCTATTAAATGTCATGTGACAATATACAGTATCATAAAGTATCTACTTGTGTTAAACAGATGCTCTACTGTACTTTTTCAATCACTTGGGGGGACAAAAGTGATCATAGCAGTCCGCAGGCCAGGCGTAGGCTGCTCAGCCCTGCCAACTGCTGCTGGTCGATGGCCACTGTGAAATGGGCAGAAAACAATCAAATAGAAACATCAATGTAAACGTATTATGTACTGCAGGGTATTTGCCATGGCACAGAATTCCATCGTCTGGACTCAGACATTAATGTATTCGGTTCATTTGTTATTTGTGGATTTATTCTACAGATTCATTATTTTCTTATTCCTTTGTGGGGGCCTGGAATTATACTTGAATTAACACGTATAAATGCTTTTTGATATCCGTTCGTCAGCGATGACCTGTTACTGACACTGAATACGGTGCCTTAAAATAGCTTTGTGTCCCTCAACTCCATTTCATAATCCCCCTCATACATAGTAATTTGCCTTTCATAATCGCCTTAACATGTATTTATTGCCATTTCATAATCCCTTTCACACATATTAATTGCTGATACATTCAAATTTTGCAGCAAACTTGCATTATCGCCATTCTCTTTCAATATGATGTTTAAATAAAATTCCCACATTTTGCACCACATTTATCCTGAATTGCTTAACAAATTGATTAGAACCACCAGCAAAGAGAGCAAAAGACTATTGTTCGAATTTGCATGGGTATTCATATCTTTGTATGTGTGGTATACATTTATCAGGTCCACTAATGGCTACACCATCAGTCATGATGATGCATGCATTTTACATCCTGTTCAGGAAGTGGCAGGCAGCTCTAATGTGCAAAAAACAATTTCCTCTCATCTATATTGTTTGAATAACAATTTCCACGATGGTCAGGTTGCAGTGAGTGAGTTTAAAGCAGCGCTACTCAACTCCACGTCCTGCGGGCCGCAGCGTCTGCAGGTATTTGCTCCTACCGTGCGCTACACCACCTGATTTCACTAATTATTTTACCTGCTTGGTTCAGATAATAAGCTAATTAGTGAAATCGGGTGGTGTAGCGCACGGTAGGAGCAAATCCCCACAGACACTGCAGCCCGCAGGACGTGGAGTTGAGTAGCGCTGCTTTAAAGTAACAAAGCACAGTTAGTGGAGAAGAAGGTCTCTGCTTTGCCTGTCCTCACTGCGTTCTGTGATTGGCTCCATGGATGTGGGGGAGGGGTGAAACCTGCTGTGTCCAGTACAATGCATTCCCTTCAGGCTCTGCTCTTATCTCCACTGTTTGAGGTGTTTTGAGCACCATTGAGGTGTACTCACGACCTTCACTGTCAAATTATCCCATGTTTGTGTCACCTCAAAGCTATCAGAGCTTTTGATTTTTAGATCTTTTAAATTGCTTCACTAGCTGAGAGTAACTGGCCTTCAACAACACAGACCAGGCAACTCAGTTCTCAGGAAGATGGCATTGAGCTTTGCAGCAACACAGCCGCTTTTGTTTGAATGTGGAGACTGAGTTCATCGAAAACAGGTCCCTTACCAGGTTTCTGAGCTGACCACTCAGTGTTTCAGATGAAGTCGGTGAGCTTAGCCTTCTTCCTGCTGTTTTAATTAGCACTACGTTCCCCGTGGCTGTGCACTAGGCCTGGCGCCCTGCTGAGCCATGAGCCCCAGTGTTCAGCAGAGGAACTGGGGGTCATTCCAGGGAACTCTGCCGTTTTGTCTGGCTGCTATTTCCAGCTGTTGCTCACCAGGATTGAACATTTTTATTTTTTATTTTTTATTTTGATGACTTTGCTGTTTATTCTGGAATTGTGTTAGTTAATCTTAGCATTGAGCAAGTTTAGAGTGGGAACTCTCCTTGTTCTGGGAGATACATCTGTTTTTTTTTGTTATTCACCATTTAATTGATCAATTAAAACTGTCAATTGTGCTGTTCACCTCCTTTAGCTAGTTTCCTTTCTTATAAACTGGTCTATTTTATTTCAAGGTATGAGTGAAAATCAGCAGTTCCTGGCTTTGAGATTGAGCCATTGGGGGAAAGATTAATGTGCTTATTTTCAGGTGATGACTCAATGGTCAACTCAAGTGTACGTGGCTCTGAGCAGCATTAAGGTGAATTAAGAGCTTCCTCCATCAATTCTAATGCAGTTGTATTAGTGCCCAGGGAGTGTGTGCATCCTCAGGGTGTGTTTTGACCTCCTCTACACTCACAGCCGATGCAAAAGACGTTTCCAGCGGAAGCACTGCAAATGTAATGCTTCTCATATGGCATGCACTATATCAGAGAAATATTTTCAGTTCTCCCAGCTTGTTGTCTGATGCAGCCATAAATCCTGCCAAAGCCATTATCACATTGTCCTCTAGAATAACAGTCAGGAGGCAGTAATAAGGATAATTATAACTTCAGAGATTGCTTTCAAATCCAATAGCCCAGCCTTATCATTAAGTCTCCCTGTCTGAGAATGCATATAAACTGGGGAAAACATTTTGGCATAAATTACAATTAAATTATATGACTTCTCTATTGTAATTACAAAATAACCATATTTTGTTTGCTGATTAATCTTTAAAGCTGCATTTACTGTACATATGAACAATCCTTCAATTGCAATATTTATGAACAGAAATGACACTGTTTATTATATTTGATGCATCCATTTTGATAAATCCTAAATATACTTTCTCCCACTAATGCAGTGATATTATCTAGTTTAGATCCATCAGTTTGTTTTCTACACTTTCTTTTGAATTCAGTCCACAGAGCACAAATAAGGTGTTTACCTGATAAAAGAATACGTTTTGTGCTTTCTCACGGAGCCACAAATCCTGAATACTCTGATTGCACTTTGACTTTCAGCATAAAAGCTGGATGTTGATAATAATGCAGGTCATGAAAACGACCTTTTTAGTAGCTAAAGGCCTTTTCACACACACAGGCTTAACCAGCAGTACTCTGGAACAAATGTGAACGAGAGCCAGACTCTTTCAGAAAAAGCATTCTTCCAGCAATTTTCCTCATAACATTTACAGAAATGTTCAGTTTGTGTGAAGAAAAGCCATAACATTACTGGACCAAGCACGCAGAACTTGTTTCACTAAGATGTCCTTCAAGCAACTCTATTTCTTACTACTGAAAATTTTATGAAGTAAACCAAGCATTTACTTGTATGCCAAAAGTATTGGGACAGTGAGACAATTTTAGTTTTTTTGGCTCTATCCTCCAGCACATGCCTGCAAGTTTGTGACCCATAGACATCAGCAAATGCTGGGCATCTTCCCTGGTGACGCTAACAGGTCTGTACTGCAGCTCCCGTTTGTTTCTGGGACATCCTGCCTTCAGTCTCGTCTCCAGCAAGTGAATGCATATTCAATTGGATTCAGGATGGGTCATTTATTTGCCAGTCAATTCTTGGCACAGAAAAGCTCCTCGGTTGCTTTAGCAGGTATGTTTGTGGTCATCGTGGAAGAGTTTGGTTGGACCTGAGCAGATAAAATGTTTCTTGACGTTTTAGACTTCATTCTGCTCCTACAATCAGCACATCATCAAGGAAGACAAGTGAGAGTAGTAACATTACCTCCACCAAGGGGCTTTTCTTCACCATTCAAAGCCAGTCTGTATCCGTTACACCGGTCTTGCCTGGTCTACCAGGTTGTTTGCAAATGCTCAGAGCTCACTAGAGTGATTTTGCTCTTTTATAATGTACCAAATATGTCTCATTACATAAATGCCAGTATAGCGCAGCAGCCGTAATGTACTAAACTATATAAATAAAATATTTAATACAGGGTACAAAATGGGACAGAAACTTCAATAACAAAATGAAAGGCATTAAGTTCTTTGTGTGGGTAATGGGAATGCACAGCTGATTTATTTTATGGGGAGTGACAAAAAGTGACTGTGCACAGTATTAAAAATGGCTGCAAATTCTCCAGATCTCAGCATAGTGCTGCTGCAAGCAGGGAAAGGGCAAATGGGATCTGAGGATATACAGCAAAATGTATTGAATTTACGTCAAACGAGGGTTAATACTCTACAGCGGCATAACTGCATGACCTGAGGCAAATTGGAAAGCTGCAATGCATGCTAGGGCTTTTCAACACTCCCATCATGCAAATCACCCTGTATCATAAAGCAGGGTCAATGCGTATCATGACATAGCTGGGATTCACTGCCACTTGAGGCTGTAATGAGTGCCATATTTCATTTTTCTGTTTTGTGACTTGAAGAGAATAGTGAAACATTTGTTAATTTTTAAAACTTTTAAGGTGCATGCACACACACACACACACACACACACATTTAGTGCATATAATGTATATAACTTAAGTATCTTGAGGCTTTTAGACTTTCCATCAACAGCATATGCATTTACTTCAGTCGTAAACCACAGGAAATCATTACGGCAGGTGTTTTTCCCTACATTATCAAAATGGTTGGAATGAGATGTCACCAAAAAAAACTCTGTTAGAGACAGACTTCACATTTCAGTACACTCCTATCATTATGACCAAATGTAAAATCATTAACAGAAATATACATTATAGGAGCACTAATGTTCTCAAGATGCCTCTCACATTCTAAACAGCTCTCTAATGTGTTCGTCTTTCACCAGATTCAAGTTGTAAGCCAACATAGCCTAAGTGGTCAATTTCCATCTAAAGCATTCCCAACCTGGGAATTAAAACTAAAATAACAGTGAGGATGCAAATCGGTTGTCCCCAGGAGACGTCTACAACCAGCAGCCAGGTTTGATCTTTTAGCAGAGCTATATCTTAGTGTGTATCATGATTGAAGATTATCATAGAAGAATGAGCATGAACACACTGCACTTCCGCCATGATAAGTCAACCATCCACTAGAGTTTTTGAGACTAACGGATAAGAATTAAAATAATAACCGTTTTTGGCTACTAAGCTGTAATACTTAAATGGATGCATTTTCATTAAGCGTCATCAAAACTTCATTATAGTACTAAATTAAGAACGAGTAAAATCCCTTTAGCAGCATGTTAAGTGATATTTATATTTAGTAGCATGTTAAATTGCCTGCTTACCATATGATCCAAAAACGCCATAGCTTCAGTGTAAAGCACCAGCTCTGCTGGCAGTGAGATGCACCACTGCATGGAGGTTTATTGCTTTAACTGGACACCACCCAGTAGGCCAAAGGCAATGACTCTTCACATTCAAGCTCCTACTGCATTCATTGTAGCTTTAATGAAAATTAAATCGGGGAGAAAATTGGCTCTCGTTTAAATTACTGTTTATAAGCTTTAATTTGACCAAAAACCATTTAGTGTAACATTCAGTCATGCAATGACATTGCCAATATTCCGTTGTGCTTCTCCCAACATCCATCATATTGCCGACATTAAACCCAACGAATGAAGCACAATCTACAGTCTATCTAGATATACTACCAATTACATTTAATCAATATGGCTAATTATGGGGTGTAACGTGACCGTTTCAGAGTATGTAAAATGGCAGGAGGAATATATTTCATCATAATCTCATGAATGTAATATAGCGTGCCAAAACTACACTCTTCATAAAATATGACATGAATTAAAATAACAAATGTAATATATTTCCAATATTCAATAAAAACAATAAACTGAAATAAATGATGGAATTTGTTTTAGCCGAGGGGAAAATTAGGTCCAGCTGTCAGCAGGCTCACTGTAGTAATCACTCTACAGCTCTCTCTCCTCCAATCAATGGCAATATCTTGTGATCAACTTGTCCACATCAAAGCTGGCCGACCAGCCGTTAAGCCCCGGAGTTAATACAGTCGGCCATGTTGAATAAAAATGTCCTCCCTTTACTCTGATCTAAACTGCATGATTAGTGCTGTACATTACCCTCCTGCCTCAGCATTACACAAGCTGGTCAAATCAATTCTGAATTTGCAGGACTACACAGAATAAAACACAAAAACAAACCAACCTAAAAAATAAACTGATTTGTTATTATTATTATTGTTATCGGAAAATGGACATTGCTGCTTAAAAGTCATTGCATCAGAGGAAATGTTTTTTCTTGAACTGTATTACGTTATAGTGATTTGGCAGACACTCTTATCCAGAGCGATGTACAATAAAGCAAATCATAACCAGGGATAAGAATAAGACAATAAGACATTATTGCATTTCACAATTTGTTATACATGGTATCTCCCCAAAACATGTCCCTCTTAATCACATTTGCTTTAACAACTCAATAAAATCTGCCTGGTTGAACATCAGTCTAAGGAGTATCACTGCATAGGTTTTAGAGATCGGACAGACCAAGGATATCCAAATGAAGTACATAGCATTATGTTCTTATAAGCTAGAGAGGGTTCACAAATGCAAGTTTCTCAAGTAGATTTTCAATGAAACGGGAATATGTGAATCACGCATATTCATATGTATGTACATGCAACTATTCTCATTCATATATTCATGTTGAATCAACAAATATTCTATAAATGCAACCACAACAAAATTTTCTAGAATTTGTCCTGGAGCCTGATTGGCTAACACATGGTCACATGTCCCCCTTGTGCCTTTCTCTTTTCAATTTTTTCCCCCACACTCTCCTGTCAGGTAGAATGTGTTTATGTTTTTAATTGACAATGATGTTTTTGCAGTTCTCCCACAAAACGTCAATGCGTGTGCCTTTCACAGAAATGCTGAGTTTTCCATTTGTATTATGAGCCCTACTTCCAGAATAGCAGCAAGTAAATACGATTGTGCTCTTTATTCGGTGATAATATGTTTTCTCGACCACCCAATCTTTCTCAAAAGGTTACGTAAACCCTTTTATCAAAGAGTGTTACAGCATAACTTCTACCGACCCGGTATAGCATCAGAAAGGGGAGTTGTTTGGTTCTGTGAGATGTTTGTGGGTTATATTGTTTCCCTGTAGTTAAAGAGCAGGTTGTGCGTCTGTGGCAGGCAGTCAGAAAGCGAGAGGTGACCGAGAGAACATGAAATTGACTTTGAATGCAATGTGACGAACAGACAGCTGCATGGTTTTGTCGGCGGTCCCCAGCCCAGCCACTCTGTGCCCACACCTGCTGTTCTAATTATTTTTACACTGTTCAATTTCTGCCTGGCCCTGGGGTTTTCAAAAGTTATACAACAATGAACATTGGTTTTATTTCTCTCCTTAAGGAAGTATAGCTGGAGCTAGCTCCCCAGCTGCTCTCTCTCATATGGCCTCTCATTCTCTCTCCCGCTCTCATTTTCTCTCATACCCCCTCTCATGCTTTCTCCTCTCTCACCCTTTTTAAGGGGCATCCTCGCTCAACGCTCTCTCTGCAATATCTCAGTGGTAAGATACTGTACAAATACTTGGCAAGTGGAATCTTTGTGATTTACCAGACGAGCAGTGGAGATAATGGGCTAATTCTGAAAAATGTGTATAGCGTCAGAACTTAGTGCAACATTTAAGTGTTGCTATAATTGCAATCATGCTCTTTAAAGTACTGCAGTAATTTTTACCAATCCAATGTTTTGTTGTTTATAAACTGAACACTGCTGGACTATAGTAGGCTGGTTGTTCATGTAAAACTATATTAAAAGCTACTGTGGTATGCGTGCATGTGTACGAGTGTATATTATGGTGCTATGTGCTCATTACTTTGTATTCAGGTCTTATATGACCAATTGCATATCACAGTATTAGAAATATGTCTTTATCAGTTCAGTCATTTATTATTTATTATTTATTTATTACAAAGCTGCCAGAGGAAGAGCGCTTGTTTCTGGAAACATATCGAGAGACTTCTTAGCCCTATGGCTAGTCATTCACATTGTTCGTTCTAAGCCCAATACATATTTTTTCCAGCCCTTTAGTGCTTCATTTATTATCTAAAATATGCTGTCCCTTCAAATAAAAGTGTGGTGTTTTGACCTTTGCATATATGTTTATTTTTCTCTGTTAAAGGATAGCTCAATGAACACGAATGATGCATATGCATGACCGAGGAGCTGATGCTGAAAGCAGTGTCTTTTCCACCCAGAAGTGTGTACGTACTGTATCGTGAGAAACACACATCGTGGTGTATTGTTTTTACACTGCCACTCACCGTAAGCAGACATAAATAATATCAGTTTGGCATGCATTGTCAGTTTATAGAGTCCAGCATTCACCACAATTAAATTGCTATACTGTGTTATTGCATGAAAAAACTAACACAGGCATGGTAAGCATCCATTAAAACATTTCCAGGTCAAAGTACGGATATGTACTGAATACATCCCAGAGATGATGAAAAATGGGTATGTATATATAATTTCATCATGACAGTGCGAGACATTTAGAAATATACAGTAAATAATTATTCATGTATATGTTAATTAAATATGTTGCTACATTAAGTTACATTTTACAGTATGATTATTCAGCATCTAACATTACAACAGCCAAGGTCATCATTTTCAAAGGCCATATTCTTAAAATGGAAATGACTGTGGCACTGTGAAAGATACATCCAGCACACTGTTCATAACTTTCGCTGGGTGTATGTTTACAATCTTTTATATTATAAAGGCAACATTGCTTTGAAGGGGAAAAAAACATTGTAATCCACTCTACAGCCAAGCACAGAGAAAAAAATAATCTTGTCAAGCTATCATCTGTCGAATCTCACAGATGTTCTCATTTTTATTTATTTTATTTATTTTGATATTTGTCGTGACTTCCCAGCTTTGTGAGCAATTAAAACATTTTAAAAGGGATTCTACACTAGGACATTTGCATAATGTCTAATAACACGTTATATGCTGATGTTCATGGACAATGTGGATGCAACATTTACATTAACATTAGTCCTGATTTAGATCCTGGGAAAGTTGATGCACCCTGTAAGCAGCAGATACACCAAGAAGAACACTGCTGTCATGTAATTATTTCCCCCACCTCCACTCACATGTCATGTGTAATACTTTCAGGTCCTTTTGTATGAAGCACAGTGTATATCAGCCAATCCCTAAAATAGCCAAACACCTTACACACACAATGTATACCATGCTCCATACACATATACAAAAAGCACAAGGCTCATTGCCAACATTAAAAGCTCAGTCTACAGTCTACTAAACAAATAAAAATCTGAAAAAATGTACACCCAATTCATATATAAAAATATGTATGTGTGTGATAAAGAGTCTGTATTCATTGGCTTGCACATTATGCTGGATATGAGAACACTTGTTAATCTAACCGTAGCTCTGAATCTCTCGTACAGTTCTGTAAAGCCACATTGCTATAGTGGGAGTTCAGGAAATATTGCGTTTATCGGCAATGAGGATATTATGATGGAGTAACAAAGCACTTTACTGTACATCACAAGGCTTTTGGGAAATGCACTGCTATGCAACTAAGCAGCTCACATTAGCTTATTGCTGTCTGATTCCATAGTCTGCTGCATGGGTTGTGCTCAAGTCAGCTAATCAAGAAATTAGAAGGTCCTACTATTTCCATGTGACTCTGGTAGCTCACAGTAACTACAGCATTCTTTCTCCTGTAGACTTGGTAATTCTGTCCCATCTGTATATTCCCATAAATAGCTTCAGGGAAATGATAGCTGATTAGTTTGAGAGGTCCAGAGACTGAACTGTGTGTACAGCCAAGGTCATGTGACTTTTGCGGATCATCTGCATTTCTGGATGCGGACATCAAGGGACACTTACATCGATAATCGTGGTCAGCTGGTTGAGCACCTTTAAAACAAGGTTCCTGATGTTGAGGTCCAACTGGCTGGTCTCTGCCGTGATAACGATTTGGTAGAATTCCAGGAGCTGGTTAGCATGCCAATGGAGCAAGCATTTTGGGGGGCGGGGGGCCTCAGGACCAGTCAGAGAGAGGCAGTTAGGGTGAGAGTCCGCTGTGTTTGCAGAATATACCGCCAAGGTGATGTTTTCTGAAATTATGGTTTCACCCAATGCAAGGACCTGGGACACAATTCAAGATGGAGGTCCTCCACTGCTATCTGATCTTGTGCTTTGGGTCAGAGAGGTATTTATAAGGACAGTGATACAGTGGAGCATAGTCTGACGTTAGAGAGGAGAATGTATACCCCCCCCCCACCACCTTACATTACATTATCCAGAGCAATGTACAGTTGATTAGACTAAGCAGAAGACAATCCTCCCCTGGTCAATGCAGGGTTAAGGGCCTTGCTGACGGGTCCAACAGCTGTGCGGATCTTATTGTGGCTACACTGGGAATTGAACCACCAATCTTGCCTATCCCAGTCATTTACCTTAACCACTACGCTACAGGCCGCCCTACCTTCACATTAACCACCATGTATTCCAGTTTGGGTATCATCCCCAGCCAAAGCCAGCAATGCGTTTGAGCAGATTGACTGACTGCACACAAACAACCCTGCATCCCGACAGCCATGCAAGCTGGTCTCCTGATCCAGTGTACATAACATATCAAACGGGCGTCCAGAAGGAAGAGGTCTTTTGGGCTGGCATTGTTCTGCAGTAGCCCTTGTTTGCTTGGTGTATGGCATATGGTTCAGATGGATTGTTGTAACTTGGCTCTGTGTTTGTAATTGGTAGACAGACTGATTGTTGATGCTGAATTTCAACATGAAAACTCAGGGACAAAGCATGAACTATATCCTGTGATCACTTGTATAAGAGATGTATGTTCACGTAGAGTAAGTACAAGCCATTTACTGTAACAATCTAAAAACATATTGGAAAGTCTATACATGACTGCCATAAAGTGTTAATTATTTTTTAATGAGGGGCTGTATTACAAAGTGAATGCAACTGCTGGTTTCAACAAAACTGCGGCTGCTTTAGTTATGACATGCTGCATACTGATCCATTATAAAAAATGGACTTGAAATATAGGTGTAGGTAGAATACAGGAATATTTGAGCATATAATGATACATACCATTGGTTTTTCATACAAATGTGCTATTGAATATTGAATACCTACCACAATTTCCACATTCATTTGGGTCTAAAAAAAGCGTGTATATTTTTCGTTGAACAGTGTTTATGATTGAACTGGCCCCTTCCTTTTAAAATGATAAAGCTGTGAAAGAGTTGAATGTATTTGTCTAATATATGTTCATTTAACAGCACTATAATATTAAAGAAAAACAGCTCATACAGGCTTAAACTGAGAACAGCCATAAGTCAGAAACATTGCTTAAAAGTATGAAATACGTCGGTATGCAAATATTCGGAGGAGCAATGGTGGGAGGCATCTCTCGCTATACATTTCAGTGTTATTCATATTCATAATGTAATCATTCTGGTTGTATAATATTCCTCCCTACCTCCTCTATGGTATTCTTTATCAAACACAGAAGCGGGTTCATCCTCTTTCTGAAATTCGCTGCAGCCTCCAGAGAGATTATTTTACTGCGGGATGCCAATGTAGCCTGTTCTGGCATTCCTGTGTACGCACTGAAAGAAATGTTCAATAAAATAGGAAATAACAGAGCATCCTTACAAGGGCATCGTCTTCCTCTTGATGATAAAGAGCCATTCTCCATGCAGGGCTTGACTGCTGGTGGAGTTGTTTTCTCTAAAAGCTCAGTTCTGGCGTGGGATTTGATGGAAGATGTGTAGAAGACTACACACAGTAGGAGGAGATGGTGAAGTGCTGGGCTGATTGAAAGGTCTAGTGGCACGCTCTTCACGAGAGGTCGAGTCAAACGTCTGTACGATGGTGCATCCAAAACTGACGTCTGTCGCCTGGGCTCACACTATCAGCCCACCGCTACCATCTATATATGTCAGTATGAATTATACTCAAATAAAAACAGAAGGCATTTGAATAGCTCCATATTTTATTAAATTGATTGCCTTGACTATACAGCAGTCCGTTGCTGCTCATTATCAGTTACAATGGAAAACTTAAAAAAAAAATAAAGATTAAACTTTCATAAGGAAATATAATGCCGTTTGAATATTGGAATACAAAACCTTGCAATGTACTGTACGTAACAACTGGAGACTAAAACAACACCGAAACAAAGCAAAATAAGCCTTCAAGGAACAGTAATCCAGATTGTGTCGTTCCATTTTATTACAAATGTATTTTTAGGAGCATTATGTGTGTCTAAAGTGAATATTATTAGCGATGTAAAGTTCACTTGAACTTTTATTTTTATACTTTTATGATATATATTCTAATGTAATGTTCTGTTCGGCTTTGCTGCTTTAGGTTCAGTAAACAGCTTTCCAAAAGGCTACATGGTTTGCTATTTAGCCTTTTTATTTCTTCATTTTTCTTAGATGCGGCCTATCTTCATATCAGTGCCCCGTGTGGCCCGTTGTCCTGTGCTGGTATGGAGATATTTAGAAGCAGATACTAACTGAATAACGTGTAAGGCTGTTTTCTTATATTTACAGATTGAAGTAAGCCAGTGGGGGAAGGAACAGCCTCTATTCTCATCTCTTCCAGACTCTGATAATTGCCAGTGTCCCAATCTTTCATTTACAAACAATACTGAGTCTGCCAGCCCCACCACCGCCCTTCTGCTAGTATAGTATCACACCCCTGAGGCATGGAGTCAGAAGAAGAAGGCCAAGAAGGCCATAAACATCTTTATTCAATTGCCTCCAAAAATATGAAAGCTGCAGATTAATGGACAATATACCCCATTTCTGTAACGTTTGATGCACAAATAAAAACCAACTGGAGTTTATCACTGCATAAAATGCTACAAGGATCAATCTAATGTTCTATTTTATTTTTTTGTAGTGTATAGTAGTAACAGTGGTAATTAACACTGCTAGATAGGGAATTCTAGCCACATGGTAATAGCTAAGGTGTAAAACTTAAGTTGGGAAAGCCAAATCAGTTTTTTTTGTTTTTTTGTTTTTTTTAAGTTCACCAACAAGAATATAAATATACACAGAAATAAAAGCATTAACTGATGGATTTCTCTTCCTATTTTTTGCCTCACAGGAGTGGAGTAATAGAGTCTGACAGGTAATTAAACAAACAATGCAGAAATAAAGCTAAAACTTACATGTCTTTTTGATACACAATTTGACCTGTGGGTTGCTAACAAACTTAGTTTTCAGGTACAAACTGCCATCCCCAGATGACCACCCACACACAAATAGCAGACAGCTGCCTTGGAGTTACTGAAAACAGTAAATTAAAGCAACCATCTACTTGAGAGAAAGCACTTTTTTGCAGTGTGGGGTGGTCTGGGGAACTCCATATAGTTTTATTTTTTGCTCTCAAACATCCCAGGTGATAAAATGATGGTGTTTCCTACCTAACTGCCTATTCATAAAAGAAGTTAGAACATCAGTCCTTTATTTATTTGTGTTCGGTTCAGGTCATAAAAACACGGTTGAGAAAATTGATGCTGGCTGTAAAGGCATATCTGCCTTTACTTTTCTTGCAGGGGTTAGGGTGAGTGTGTGTGTATGTGTGCATGCGTGTGTATGTGTGTGTGTGTGGCATTGTACACAGTGTGGTAGAAGCAATAAAAGGAGTGGCACAATCTTACAATGGTTTTACCCAGGGTTGAGGAAATCATTTATTCATGCACTTGCAAAGTCAGCACTGAAGAGGCGAGCAATCTGGAGAGGCTCCAGCCTACCGGCTAATTTACTGCTTTTTATATGAAGATTTTACAGAGGCAGGACTAATGTAAGCCATTCCACTGATAAAACTACGATTCGTCCTGAAGGGGTGATGACACGATGTGTTTGGTCAACTTTAAGAACAAGCTCCAGGGCTTATCATAAAGAGCCTGCATCAGATACAGCAGATTCGCAATGTCCACCGCTTACTTTTTTATGTCAACCATTGATCCTACTAAATATTTACCACAGCAATTCCAGTTCGATATCGTGTGTCCCATAGTACTATAATAAGGTCCCGGAGGGGAACTGAACCTGAAATGTACTGGGTTACAGGCCAAACTTCTGAACTACACGGAGACGGTGACACAGTGTCATTTGTCACCTTTGAGACCAACTTGGGGCTCAACGTATAATAGGCCCTATGTCTGTCTGACGGGGCGGTATTAAAGAGGCTTTTGCCACTAAAGATTTTGCAGAAGAATAGAAAAACAATGTAGTGGTAGTAGTGGTAGTTGTATTCGTTGTAGCTGTAGTAGTTGTAGTAGAAGTTGTTACTTAATTACTACCAGTGAAGGACTGTACATTAGGACATAATCTGATTGTTCCCGCTGTTATAGGATTTTAACTAACTGCCGAAGGGCAGTTCACAGACCTGTACTGCAGTACTAAGCTAATCCTGTCAGAACCAACTACCCAGTCCAAGAGCGAATATATATGTCCTTATTTAGTAACAGTAGATCACTGATGCTCAATCTTAGTGTGACAATCTAATAAAATGAAAGTACACAGTGATTGAGTCTAAGTGAAGTATGAAGAATAAGAATTTAGGGGATTGTCACAGGACGGGGCCTATATTTAGCCCCTCAAAAGGAAGGAATGGTGAGGCCTGAGAAGCTCCGTCTTTGATTGACAGGCCGGTAACCGGGAGTGACAGAGTTGTGCATGCCCGTGGGTATTCACCTGTCTCTACCTGTCCTAAGGCAACCCTGAGTAAAAAATGGTTTCTCATAAATATAGGCTGTCGTATTTCTTTAACTATTAAAGAAGAGGCTGCAATATTAGACCCTCCCATATCTCTTGGGAATTCCAACAGAAACAAATAACTCTTCTGGTCTTTTTTTTGGTAAAAAGCGAGACATTTTCAATCTGTCAAAGATAAAGAGAAATAAACTTCAGCCCAAGCATGAGTCTCCTGGCTGGATTACTGCAATGCCATACCCCCCCTGCAGTCCACACTCTCCAATTAGCTTAAAAAGCTCCCCCAAATATTTCAGAGAAAACAATACAGATACAGAGATCACACATAGCCTCTCTGAGGCGTCTCTCCGCCGCCTCCTTGTTAGACGAAAGCGCAAACTCCTGCTCCGTGCCTAAAAGCTACGACGGGCTCGTTACTTCACGTAATCCTGCTAGGCCGCTACAGCCTCAGACAGCTTGCCACTGTCCTTCCCAACATTTCAAACGCTCACACGGAGCTTTTGGCAGCAGGGCTGCTTAGGGAATGTGTGCCCAAGCAGTAGCCCCCTGTCTCGCTGGACAGGCAAAGTCTTGCAGTATGCGAGAGTTAGGAATGTGGCTTCGTGTGCCGTTTACTTTCTAACATGGTATCAAGACTCACAGGAAAAGGAAAATAAATTGCAAATAGATGCTTTCACATATGTAGGTACGGTTCCTGAGTTAATTAAATGGTTAACAATCCTGCATTCTCATGTTTGTGGATAAAAATCCAGGAAGACTGGTTGCCTACACATGGCTAGGGTTGATTGTTGGGGTATGTTTGGCAGGAGCTTCAGTAACAACAACAGCTCAACTTGATGTTTCCCAAGGAGCAGATTTTTAAGGCAACTTTGCCATGGAACTTTGAGGGAAAGACAACATTCACAAAGGGCAACTAATAATGGAAGCACATACTCCTGTATTGTAATGTCCACATGTTTGTTAGTTTAAGGTGTAAGGATAAAACGAGTGAACAACTCTGAATCAGTTGACTGCAAGTTTCAATCTATGGTGTGAGCAGACTCATGAAGAATGGTTCCATTGTGATAAAATATTGATTCTACCTGCCCACTAATATTCAGGAGTGCAATGGTGCAAAGAGCACAGACAATGGATGATTGAGCAATGGCAAAATGTCATACGGTCAAATGCATTATCCTGAATTCAATACCATAATATGTAGAGGAATTTTTATATGACTACAGGAATTTTTACATGACTACCAAAAACATCTCATATGATATGTGTATTTCACCTCTTCATTCTCTGAATGAAGGCCACACTCTCAGGTATACATGATTCTCAGGCTTGTGTTTTTCGTTGGCACTGTGCTTAAAGGAATTCTCAAACACAGAGCAACAGCTTGTTTAGCCAAATGGTCTTTGATAGTCTAAAATCTGGTGCAGAGTTACCACTCAACCTTACAAGGTTTAACACTGATCTCGGCATGTTATGTGTATCTCAAAAAAGAAAGGAGAGAAGCGGAAGAGATGGAAAGCAGATGAATGAAAGGGAAGAACAGGAGGAGAGGGGAGAGATGGACCAGCAGAATTCCTCCACTGTGTTCTAGTTGCCTACTGGAGAGCTGTTGTCTCAAGCCTTCTGGGTCTAAATTGTTTTTACCTAGCATACATACAGGCACCATTAGCATAATTATAAATCCGCAATGATGAAGAAAACTGTTTAAGTGCTGTTAAGGTTGAAGATAATCACATGGAGTCACCTCCATGATCTCATAGGCACTGAGAAAAGCAGTGATTTGAAAATAAAAGCAGTTCACCATCACCAACGTGAACTTGCCATAAAAAAGAACAAAAGAACATTTATTTGCAATTCAAAGTTAATGTGAAATGTTACAAAGAAATGCTCATTTAAATATAAGGCAAATGGTGAACTTGGTTCAAAATCTAGGACTGAGATGTAAATATTTTATAAGAAATAAAACAAAGGTACGTGTGATATGATAATATGAACATATATTACCTGCTCTCAATAATATTGCACAGTCACAGAGGACAGGGAGGAAATAATTACCCTTTTCAGGAAGACTGATTACCTGATTGTAAACAAACCCGTGGTCTGAGCTGAAGAGGGGGGATATCAATGATTCTGAAAAGTTCTGCATGGAGGAATGGTCAAAAATCCCTCTAAATGTGTTCTCTAAACATATCGTAAACCACAGAAAAAGACTCATGTTTGCCAGAAGTGTTTGCACATAGTATTAAACCAGGGGCGCCAATCAATGTGGAAAATGTGTTTTGAGAAAATACATTTTCTATTTGAAAAATGAAAGACTTTGGTTGATTCCATTCAATCATTAAAAAAGCACACTACTTTACGCATGTTGGGAAAAGCTTATGTTAATGTTTTAGCTTACAGCACTTCTTCTGCATATTTACAGTATTAAGGTTGCCGATAATTCTTGAGACCACAGGACATAGTGATAGGTTGTCGATATAAACCTGCTTAATGGGATGCCTATAGCTGGCTGTGTGATGTGGTCAGTGTTTATCACCTGAAACGGCCTAGGACAACAGGTAAAGCATGGCACTAACAGGTTCAATTTCCACCAAAAATTCTGCCCAGCAGACGCCATTTCTTTACAGATGGCCCTAAGAATTCATTAAGCGTATGCAAGGAGCTTGAGAATAGAAAATTAATGAAAGGGAATGAAATGGGAGATGCATGAAACTCAAAGAGAGAATGGCTATTTTATGTATAAACAGCACAGGAGATATGCAGAGAATATTAAACGTCTTGCTGAGAGAGTTTTTCAGCAGAGAGAAACTATCAACAATGCCTAAGCCAATTTCAAATGCTTAGACATGCCCCACCTATTTATTAGGGGGTGTACTGAAGCATGCGTCTCAGTGTTATTGAAAATTCTAGTCTGAATGCGTTAACGTGGTGTCCTGAAGTAAACGTATGGATACAAGAGATAATAAAAAATATTGCTCATGGGATGCTGTCCCAGTTGTTTATTCAGAAGAACGAGCAATTCATCTGAATCATTGCATTACTTTAGCATGTTTCACATGTTCAAAAGGACCAACCCTCTGACAAAACACTCATTACTTTCCTATCACTTTCCATATGAAGAATTTCCGGAAGTCACTTATAGTCACTGTGATTCACTGTAATGTGAGAACATGACATAGTTTTCAAAATGCAAGGACATTTCAAAGCTATTCATAAACTTGTTTTAGCCATAAAAGCACTTCTGACTTCACTGTACTTCTTGACATAATAATGCATCATATAGTCTGACATAGTTTTTTGTTAATGGTCTTATGGTCACTTTAGGTGAACAGATGAAAAAGAGTATGTTGTAGCTCGTGTTTTGTTTTACTTGTGAAAGGTACATCATCATGACAAAGCAAAAGAAAATGCATTGCACTCAACGGTTAAAAGGCCCACAGAAAAGCGTGGAACTGTGTGAATGTGCCAGCCCAAGTTTGCAGGAAGATGTGGATGTTGTGTTACACTGCAATACTGAAGATTGCTCGGGAAGGACAAGCTCTGTAAGCACAAGATGCATTTCAAGGTTTTATAATGTTGGATTCGGTTTTGCTCCCTCCTGAAAGCAGACCTAAGGAACTTTATAACAGCCTCCCGCCTCCGGCTCTGTGGTAAGATTTATTTATTTATTTATATTTTTTTAGTTTGAACATGGCATTTATCCTCATTTCTCATCATTCCTCATTCAATTCTAAGATGCTTTATAAATTATAGGCTCTGATGCACAGAGGCAATGATGCATCCTTGATAGGGGGTGATTATATAAAAAAACAAGTAAAGATTTGTTGAATATGTTGTGGAGGCATGGGTGGTTTTGTAGTAACAAATCATATTTAAATCCATCATCCATTATAATCATGGTGCATTTATTCAGCATCATTTTGTCGTGTTATATCCACAAAGAAAAGGATATAGAAAATTTCAGGAAAGACAGCGCAAAGACAACATGGAAAGGCTTTGTCATTTCTGCCCTCAAAGATCAATGCAGTCCTGCAGTTCACACGAGGATGTCTGTACAGTGGTATACACTGATACCCTGTAGAGCAACTGTCATCTAGCAGAAAGGTCTCTTCAATTCACGTGAAACTGACAATAAAATAATGTTAGTGTACTTTCTGCTTAAAGTGTAGCTGGAGGTTTTTTGTTTTTTTTGCAGTTCATGTGAAGTTCCCCTGAAATCCTGTATACAGCGATGTATGCTATATTGTGACATGGAGGCAAACAATTGCATTATCTTTTAAAGACTCAAATGCATATTTTTTGTGTTGTTGTGTCATCCTGGACCTTTAGATTTGTGTTCCATACTGATCTGAGTAAAACAATTGCAATTGTGGTAGAAGCATGCCTATTTTATGCATATTTTAGCGTCTAACTATTTTTCTGAACTGTGTGTAGAATGATTTCCCATGTTACACGATATACATAGGCAAACCAACGTCACTGCTTTTTGCAAACGTTTTGTGATTATTTTAGAAACTAAAACCAGGAAGACAACATTGATTCATGTGGGCCTTTAAGGAAATAAGGGCCATTTACTA
The DNA here is from genome assembly GCF_963514075.1 of Conger conger. Taxonomy (NCBI): domain Eukaryota; kingdom Metazoa; phylum Chordata; class Actinopteri; order Anguilliformes; family Congridae; genus Conger; species Conger conger. The sequence continues at coordinate 17,481,985 of NC_083777.1, read as the reverse complement.
GCCATGAATATGAACAATGTGATAATGACAACCTCAGCGAATCAGTAAATCTATGGTCTAATGTGTTATTATACTGAACCTATATATTACATTACATGGCTGATGCTTTTATCCAAAGCGACTGACAGTTGATTAGACTGCATGTAATATATGAAATTGACCATCTTTTCATGAAAATTTCACCTTGAAAACACCCATCAGTGGCATGTTGTTTGTAGTTTGGAAATTCCTAAAATGATTTTCCTTTTGAATTAAAGCTCCAGTTTTAATAATTGTTCCATGACTGTGAAAATAGGATTTACTAAGAGGAAAGGGGTAGGCACAAAAAATATCTGTGTGGTAATTTCTTAAATCCAGATCCATACAGTAAATAATTATAAAATAGATAAGAATAATAAGAATATCTCTTAAAATTCACAAAAGGTGTACTGCTTTGAAAGGCTTATCACCTACATTCTCAAGGTACAGAAACTTACAGAAGGTATGATATTCGAAAAAGGCATAGCTTGCTAGGTTTCATTATGCTTGTGTATTGGTAGATTACACAATGAAAGGATGCTAGTTTTGTTTAAGAAAGAGCCGATCATTAATTATCTTGCAAATTCAAGCATAAGCCCTTATCCTACGCAGCACTCATAATCAAATAATTGGCTTAGCTACTGTTCTATTGGAGGTGAAAGGACTTGTATTCACAATGTTTTTTTTTTCATCCCTAAGGACTGGTAACCTTATCTGGACTGACTTAAATTGTTCAGTTTTTTCATACTATCCATTTATTCTGCTAGATATTTATCAGTGCAATGCAGGCTAAGTACCTTGTCCCCTTGTACAATAGCAGGGTCCCACATGGGATTTGAACCTGCAACCTCCTGGTTACAAGCTCATTTCCCAAACTCCGACACTCATCCTTAGAGACCAGTAAATGATAAATGGCTAGCTAGCACACTATTTCTAGTTTTCAATCCCATTCAACACTAAAAGGCTGCTTGCTGGCATGTTACAGTATCAGTATGGAACATACACACTATTTAATGAAGTGCAGAGTGAAAGTGCACCCTGTTTTTTTCATTTCCAATAACAGATCCTAGGCAATGGGAGAGAGAAGCATACAATAGAAGAGGCTGTGAGTGTCCCCATTCCTCTTTCTGTTCCATTTCCCTTGTAAGGGCCGGCCTCTCATTACTATTGTATGTATGAACAGGCAGGGAAGCAGAGAGATCTCAAACACCTTTAACAAGATCACAGCCTTGTACAGTGAAGACTAAATGAGTAAATGCCCACTCTCGAAGATTGGTTCCTTGGTTTTGTTAAAGGATGCAGTATGAAGCTTTCATTTGTCCAGATTTTGCCTGGCTAAAAGAATGCCTAATAACGGGTTAAGTGCTATGAAGCACGGTCAGGTAATAGGTCAGGAAATATACTGCATTCTGTATGACAGGGGGCGGATGGTGGAAATAGTACTGTGAATAAGTGAAATAAAAGTAGTACTACTTCAGAGATAAGGGTTCATTAAATGACTCACGTAAAAGTAAATAAATAGTTCAGTTAAATGTTACATAAAGCATTTGAGTAAAAAATACTTCCATGGTGTAAAGGAAAATTCATCCATCCATCCATTATCTTAACCCGCTTATCCTGAACAGGGTCGCAAGGGGGCTGGAGCCTATTTCAGCATACATTGGGCGAAAGACAGGAATACTCCCTGGACAGGTTGCAGGTCCATCACAGGGCACACACACCATTCACTCACACACTCATACCTACGGGCAATTTAGACTCTCCAATCAGCCTAACCTGCATGTCTTTGGACTGTGGGAGGAAACCGGAGTACCCGGAGGAAATCTACGCAGACACAGGGAGAACATGCAAACTCCGCACAGAGAGGCCCCGGCCAACAGGGATTCGAACCCAGGACCTCCTTGCTGTGAGGCGGCAGTGCTAACCACTGCCCCATCCGTACCGCCATAAAGGAAAATACACACAAGAAATATTTGAAGGAATGGCCTACTCATCCTCATAATTGGTGTTGTTTTTGTAGCTTGAAATAATAAAATAGTTTTGTAGTTCTACAAAATATGATTTTCCAACATTTGACAGAAGGCTGTGTCCTCAAAAAAAATAAACCTTTTCATTTAAAAAATGTAAAACGATATCCGCATTTACTCCACCTAAAGGAATTCAGTTCGTGACTTAGTTCCTCACTCTCATTAATCTGTGCCAACATGTTTTAGACAGGGGATTTCTGGAAGCACACACTGTACGGAACAGAAGAACGGCTGTCCCCTCCTGCTGAACCACACCAGCAGCTTCGCACGACATAAAGCCGTGAACTTTTTCATATGAATATGACTGATTCTCGCCAGCCTCATAAGCCGTTAAACGAAAGACAGTTCACGTGATCTTTTTTCCCCAGGACTAATCCGAGGGTGACGTGATTTAACATACATTCTCGATTGGGCTTGCGGTATACCTGCGCGTATACAATAACGCAAGAGAAAAGCTCGCGTGAACAAATGAAACCGTTTTGATTACCTCATCTTCAGGTTGCCTGGCTGAGGCTGCCCATCGTAGATGGAGACGATGTCGAAGTCTTCCTCCAAAGCGAACGTGTGAAATGACAGCTGTATCCTGTTGCGTTCCCCAGTCACTATGATCCAGGTGCAGTTGGCATAGTTGGGGTACCCGTGTGGGAAGCCGGGGCTCTCTATCGTCCCGTTGAGTCCCTGGACCAACCCGCCACACATCTGACCTGAGAACAGAAACAAGGAATGACCGTTATCCATCGGAGCCAAAGGTCCAGAATATTCCCTGCATTTGCAAAGGGTGCTAGGGGTTGTGAAGGAAAACGCTCAGTCAGATAAACAAGGACTTCCAATCAGAAGTAGTAAGAGAATCACATTGATCAGTTTAGCACATTGATTCGTTTTTTATTTAAAATAAACATATCAACATGTTTTATTAAACAGGTATTTGCCACATTGGTATGTGAGAATTTACTGTATTTCAAAATAAAAAGATTGGATAAGATGCTCCTCTGAAAGATAATTGCACAATTATCAGTGAATAACAGTCAAACATTTCATCCAAATATCAGTGTTGCTAGCGCTAAATGGGAATACAACACAAAATGCCATCTGTGGATGGTACAGAAAAAGAAACCCAGTGAAAGTATTGCACAGCTTTTAGATGGCAGCTGAAAGCAGGGAAACTCTCAGATGAGTGGGTTAACTAATGCTCAGAACCAACAATGCAGAATGGGGTATTAGCTGGGTCAGGTTGCTTTTCACCCTCGCAAAAGGGATCTGATGAACAAACCATCTGCTGTCCCATCTACTCAGCAGACACACAGGCGTCTGCTCCCTCAGATCACTGGGTAGCACAGCCATGCTTAAACGCCTTCAGTAAGGGTCTTGTGCACAACATTACCAATATTTCTAGTCTATTATCAGCATTATCAGCAAGTATGAAGTAGATTACATACTTATATGATTGCAATAAAAATAAATGATTTTGTGTAACCACAAACACATAAGACAAAATATCTATTGAATGTGACTATACTTTTGCAGAACTCATAAATATTTAGAGTGTAATTTACAATGAGACACGATTGGATTTTGGGTTATGGATAGGCTGATGGTTATTCAGTTAATTTAAGTTTTAAGTTGGTCCGGATAATATAGAGGTAATGTAATTTGCCATCAGGTTTAAAGGGGTGATCGAGATAGCAAGCCAAACTCAAGGACATTCTAAAGTTGAGATGGAAGCAGGAAATTCAAAAACAGCATTTAGGAAGTGATGTGTACACTGCAACAAGACCACGTCTGTTCCCAGAGTCCGGCATGGGGCTCAGAGACGAGGAATAACCTCGGACAAGTCCCAGTGGCCAAGATTGCTGCTGTCCTGTCAACCAACCTCCAGGATGAGCTGACTATGGAGTCTTGTCAGATAAATAAGATGTCATGGCTTCATTTGTTCTAGCATCATATGATTCTTGATCTTCAGGAACCGCCCCTTACTCCCGTCTCAGCCTGTGCATGCTAATGCAATGCAGTACAAGTAAATCTGTAACAGAGAGTGTGTACTGTATGTGTGTGTGCAGGTGTGCTGCCTGGTAATATGTAATTAACTGTGTGGTTGATGTATTTGTCTGCAACACAATGAGCGGTCTGAAAGAAGGAAAGAAATGAACCCTTTCACTGTGTGCCGTGTGTGAGTCCAGCCACTTCAATGCTAAACACTGTAAACCGCATACACTCATAACATTCAGGAACACATGAATACGGAATACTGCTCAACAGGAAGTCTGTATGATATGGAGCTGATTCCTCAATAATGATCACTCTGCTGAGTCTTTAGACCTGAATCATCCTCTGTTCAACTATTGTCCTCAGATCCATTTTGTTTGTTTGTTCTTTTCCACACGACCACTCACCTGCATTAGCATATTTGAGTGATTATGAATGCTACATAGGCGCTCTGTACTCTATATTTTCTGCAGTGACCTTCAGATTTTGCCTCCTTCTGATGATGATTCAAGACTTTTTTCCAATCAGCCTTTTGCCCCATAGTATAGTTCAGCGCTTCCACCAGAACGTTAAAGGTCTGGCATAGTTCTGTTCCAGTACATTACATTTTAGCACCATGCTTATTCGGTTGTGATAATATGTGGAGGTGTAATGCTTCCCCAAGTAAAAGGCTCAGATCATGGTTCCGTACCTACCTCAGTCGTCAAAATTACATCAATATATTAAAAGGACACAACTGCTTCATTCTACTTGTACTGGCAAGACACAAACATAACCTCGAACCTAGAATGGGAATGTAGAATAGGGTACAGAGCCTGTAGCGTAGTGGTTAAGGTAAAGGACTGGGACACGCAAGGTTGGTGGTTCTAATCCCAGTGTAGCCACAATAAGATCCAGCTGTTGGGCCCTTGAGCAAGGCCCTTAACCCTGCATTGCTCCAGGGGAGGATTGTCTCCTGCTTAGTCTAATCAACTGTATGTCGCTCTGGATAAGAGCGTCTGCCAAATGCCAATAATATATATATATAATATATATATATATATATATATAATTCAAATATGCATAATTTCATAAAAAATGTGTGTGTTATACAGTGGGGTTTTTTCATCCCGGAAATAAATAGACAGTTTTAGGATTTTGAAAAAATGAAAACAAATGAAAGTTACTTCAAAGCTTTGCAAGAACTACTCGAATGCTGATAATGTTGTCTAGGGTAGGCCGGATGGTTGTAGGCAGTCCTAGATCGTACAAAATATGGCTCTGACACACATGAACACAAAAGATACTTTCAAATACAATGACACAGCTACAATCTGGCTCTCAACTGACAAACAAAACTACCACAAAGGAAGGTCAGGACTCCTTATAAAGGCTTAACCCCTCCCACAGGAACATTCCACCTGCAATCTACTATACCCACCCTACATAGGTGATGGCTGCTTATTTTTCTCTCTGCAAAGCTACCGTTAAATAAACTAAAATAACTAGTTACATCAATGGAATTGCATCATTCCCTACACCAGTTAAATACAGTTGCTGAAAATCGAACTTGCCACCAATGGTGCGTTCCAATTCTGGCTGGCAACACGCATGTGCAAATCGAGACAGGCGCCACAAAGCCAGCTGGATCTCTGCAGCTCGGTTTCGTTCTCGAGGCTGCCGTACACGAAAGTGTTCCGCCCACTCCATAGTTTGCACCGTGCACAAACCTAACAGAGTGATCTACAACATTTAACAACTGGACAACAATAAACGGTAACAAAGTGACAAAGACATGTATGTGTGTGTTATTTTAAATTAGCGATGTATTTGTTGGCATGCGAATGTGGAGTGGATGTGTTGCGTGAGTTTGTCCTGGGAAACATGAGCTAGCACCCCTGAATTTAGCGCACTCTATGGAAACAGTGGTATGAATTGCGGAATGAAAACGAAACAAACACGGTATGATTATGACGGTTTGGTGTAGGTAGTGTGCCACTCGCAGCCAGGGGACAGAGCCATCTGTCACATAATATAATTAGTGATTTAAAAAAGTTTTTATTTTTATTTTTTATTGCTAGTCTCAGACTTTTGGACCCCAGTGTAGGTTCTTACTAACAACTGAAATAAATTTATAAAAACTTTTTTTTTTTTTTTTCTGCAGGATTGAAAATACATTATTCTGTCACATAATAACACAAACACACCATACACTCCAAACTTTCCAGAACATATTTTTTATCATTATATTCAGGTTGACCTCTTTCATAATTCTTGAAGCTACAGCAAAAACAAAATTAAAGAAACTGCAACAGGTCAGGCAGCTTGAGCTGAACCTACTGCAGAAGATCAGCCAAAGTTTTGTCCAAGGCCTTAAAATGGCGCATTGTGAGTTAGGGCACATCACATGTACACACACAGTCTGAGTGCCTCCCCATAGTGCCTGGAGTGGGAGAAAGTGCCGGAATTAGGGTGTCCAGATGAGAAGAGAATAAGATTGCAATCGCAGACAGGGGGTAGAGAGATTGCGATCGTGGCGCGAGGGGTGGGATATTGCAAACCTGCACGGAGGTGGGTGGTGTTGAAGATTGTGATAGTGAAGGGGGGGGGAAGGGGGGGGGGGACTGCAAAGAAATAAAATAAAAAAAGCATCTGAGAAGTATCAGAATGCTGCTAGAAAAAGCGCTTGTTACTCATTTGAGCAAAAAAAAAAGTCTTGGTCCCAGTCCATTTCAGCCCACTTTAAGTACTGCCTTCCCCATTGCATTGCATGTTTCGGTTCTTAGTTTTTACTTGATGGAAAGTTAAAGCTGGGAAATTGTGCGGTGTGGTATTTCCAATTTCCATGCCAACTCCAATGAATTCTGCCAAAATAAATTGGGGCCAAATTTGACAGGTGGACTTGAAAAACTCTTGCTTTTGATTTAGAGAAATCGGGGATTGTGTCCCAGGCTCTGGCGAGCTGTAAGTACAAGTCAGGACAACATGAGATCAACAGGGTATGCTGTCTTAATGCTTTGCCTTGCGCCCAACTGAGTCGCACCTGACAAGCATGACCCAGAAAGTGGTGCAGATTCAAAGAGAAGCACGCTCTCCTCAATTACTTACTTATGTTTCAAAAAGCAGAGTTGGTTTTTATTTATTTCATGACACAATTTAATTTGTATTTATCCCTCCCCCTCATTGCAGCGATCACAAATATAAATGAAAAAAATAATTACATGAGAAGCAAGATTTGAATTTATTTGAAATTCATTTTGATTGAATCCAGGCCATAGGTATTTATATATATTAAGAAGATAAATTATTATTAGTATTATTACTATTATTTGCATTATAGCACTTTTCTCAGGATGAAAGTGCTTTACAGTGATGGTGGCAGGAATCACCACTAGTGTCTAGCACCCACCTGGGAGATGCACTGCAACCATTTTGCCTCAGAACACACTCTGTTTCACGATTGCTTGGGAACATCTGTGAAATTCCTATTGGCAAAAATAAATGTATGAAATATATATATATATTTATTATATATATAACGGGCTCTCGATATCCAAATAATATTTTGTATAATTATTCGAATTTTCCCTCACCTACTTTGAATGCAATTAACAATGACATTAAAATTCAAAATGAATAATTACTTTGGACAGTGTTCCCCGTGTGTGTGTGAGTGTGTGTTTGTGTTTGTGTTTGTGAGGGTGTGGGTGTGTGCATGTATGTGTGTGTGTGAGAGAGAGAAAGACTGTTTGTTTTTGTTTGTTTGTTTTTATTTAATTGTCAAGTCTATTTTTGGCCATATTGATTCAGGCTTCAATTTCAGTGCCGTGGTTGCTAGGCAATCTCAGCCCACGGATGGACAATAATAACTGATTTCACCCGTAATTACCACTTCACACTTGGTTTCATGGTGGGGCTACTGATTTGCTATTTATAATACAGTGCTGTGTCAGTGCTTGATATAGAATTAGTTCATACTCCTAATCTGAATGTCGTCTTTGTGCAGAAAGTTCACAAAACTTCAGAACTTCACTATTCCTTTGAGGACTGCCCTTTGCTTGAGGGATTGATCCAGTGCTGCAGTCTTTGGTAGCAAGATTACATTTAACATTGCAATGTGTCTTTCCTAGACGCCTAAATGGAATGCATGCACCACATGTACATTCATACACCAACAAGACCCCTCCGTTCTGTCACTTTGTGTCATCTGGCGCCTCCCCCTCGCCACACCTGCACTTCACGCTCACGACTGCTGTCTGTCCTGGTCCCACGGTGGTGGAATGACCTCCCGGTGGATATCAGAATGGCAGAGTCTCTGACCTCCTTCAAGCGCAGACTGAAGACCCATCTCTTCAGGCTACACCTTTCCCTCCCCAACTCACCTCCATGATTAGCCTTAGACTGTAATGGCACTTATGTATAGATTGTATAGATATTGTTACTTGTATAGGTATTGTTGTTTTTTATTGGCTGTTGTATTGTTGTATTCTAGCTGCCAAACTGTGGTATACTAGTTTGAAAGTTGTACTCTTCAAGGGTTCTGATTTTCTGAATGTTTACACTAGGACTCGGAACTGTACTGTCCTCTCAGGTCCTCTTTGCACTTGTTCTTGTGTTTGATTTGCACTTTGTTGTACGTCGCTCTGGATAAGAGCGTCTGCTAAATGCCATATAATGTAATGTAACATGCACTGTACATTGTAGCAGGAAACCGTTTAAGCAGTTACTTCTGCCCTCGACCAGAAATAATTGGCATTGCTAAGCGCAATTTAGCCCATTTCTGCTCTAGAGAGTTCCCAATGTATTATCGTGTAAACATCAGTTTTATAGTATAAAGCTGCTCTGTATTACTCCTAGGTCTCAAAGTTTGACTTAGGGGTTAAAAAAGTGTCACAAAAAAGTAGGACCTACGTGCTATACGTAACAGCGCCAAGACCATTTTTTAGCAAATGGCAAGTGGCATTCTTAGGTGCTGATCTCAGTTTAATTCAAAGCACACCTAGATGCTGTAAAGAGGAAATACAATGATGGCGCCCAGGAAACAGCCAATAGCAAGCCTTCGTAGAACAGCCTATTGCATTAACTGGAACAATTTGCAATGTGCTTGTGCTTCTATTCAGTTCATATTAAAAAGGAAGTTAACAAATATGAGGGACTGCTTCTTTCTTGTCACAAAATTTTGTCCCACCATACAATTTCAAACAGGCACAATTACCAATGTGCTTGTGCCTGAATTCAATTCATATTTAAAATGATAGAGACACAGAATTAATTTTGTCCCACATTAAAATAAATGTTTTTTGCATTTATTGAATGTATGCTATTCATGTCACACCTAGTTTTTAAAAACTGTAGAAAAGACTATAATATAATGTGGTATTTTAAGATAATAATGAACAACACAAAAATCTGTGTGAATGCAGCAAGAAATTCATGCTTGAAATGGATAAAAGAAAAGTGTTAAAAGAAAATAATTTCATGAGGGCTAAATTCAGCCCCACATGAATTAGCAAAGACAAAAAACCCCAAATGTGTGGTTACTCCTTCCCTTCCACCAAAAAAACTCCAGATGCAATGAGCCTAATGTCGACAGCACGAAAAAGGACAGATTTCGAATTATAGGCCTAATGACAATCTCAGTGCCACTGGTAGCCAAAGCCATAGCACTTGTCCGATACTCATCTCACAATTGAAATAAATACTGAGACCTTTGGCTTTATTTGGCTCCCTTTCTAACCTATTCTATAAGTTAGAAAGGGCCACTGGAGCTATGCTGCACAAATGTCTGCCGTCAATAACTCAACAACCCAGGGAAAGCCTGCAATCCTCATACAAGACGTTTGCTTCTGAATGAAGGTTCTGAGATGTGTAGACAAATCAATGAACTTCCTGACATGGTGCTGTCAAATCCTTGATACTGGCTTGTATGGCTTGGCCTACCTACTAATTGCTTTATTATTTAGCATTATTGCGTGCAGTAGAATATACAACATCTCATGCAAGATAGGGGTTTTTCATCTCATGCAAGATATGTGACAGACGGAACATGCCGATAATCAAGACGCTACATTTCCAATACGTTCTTCTTTTGGTGGAAAGCGTTTGTTTGTTTGTTACAAATCTGTAAATAACATCTTACATAAGCAAAATACTTTTTTTGCCATGGAAATATATAAACTATATACTGTATTTATAAATATATAAACTTGCTGTTTTTGTCTAAAAGACAGATTTTTGCAAATGTTAATTTGGATCCATTCTTTGTTCGACAGTGAAACAAAGACAATTCTCCAGAGGCAGATCTGAAACCGCACGCTCTGATTAATTTTCTGTGACCCTGTCACCTTTAATTGGCACTCTCTTAGTTACTTTCAGTTGTCACTCATCTACCTTTTAATTGTCACTCACGTACTGTAGCTACATAAATGGTCACTAAGCTAGCTATACTGCATACCAGATGTATCCAGTTCTTAAGAAGTTATCACATGTTATCAGTACTGAACTCTGGTCTTCATGATGCTTCTGGTACAACATATACAGTGAACCATATAATTCCCTTCTGCGAAATTGTATTGAAGTATAAATGATCTTGCTGTCTGATTTTATTTGAGAGTCAAAGTTGAACTAATTACAGCTTCATTCATTGATTTACCCCCACACTGCCTGAGCACAGTGCATTTATTCATAAACTTTGTACTAAATTAAAGAAAGAAAGAAAACTAATTTAAATGATCATGTCCTTTGTTACCGTTTTACAACAAAGAAGTGTTTGTCAGGGAGAAAAAAAAAGTACATTAGATATTCCAAAATATCACACTAAATATAAGCAGTCCACAGTTCCCATGAATCACAGTGAGTTGAAACTTGTCCTTTATGCTCATGGCTAAGGTGGTGATTTGGTTGACTTTTGCCGGAACACTCTTTATAATCAGTGGCACTGTGTCCAGCATTGTGAGTCAACTGAGCCATTTAACATGCCATTTGAAAGATGACATCTCCTCAGGTAGTTTCCCCATCACTGCACTGGCGCGCTAGTTTTATACTTAGTACGGAGGAATGATTAGCCCCAATGACCCACCACAACTACTCCCTCCAATAATTTCATTTTCCCCTAGTCTCCTTTTCCACTATGAAATAATATGCCGTGCCCTTCTCAGTCTCTGCCACAAGAGAGGAACAGGCCCCAGAGTGCTATGACTGCCACTTAGTACTTATCAAAACATTGTAAAATGTTTAAGCAAAATGTCAGCCCACTTCTAGCTCACTCTGCAAGTGAGAAATATGTTTTGTTGCATGTTACATAAGGTAGGGCTTACAGTATTTAGCAAAAAGTGGCCAATATCCATTACTTTATACATTAATAGAAATTGAGAATGAGATCCACTTGCAGTGTTGGTAACATAATGTATTTCCTTTCTATGCTCAGAATGGGTGAATTTTTATACAGAAAGGAAGAGCACCACTTCTGGAATTTAAAGTAACACCAAACAATAAATAAAGGTACTATTTAAAATTGAGTTTGGCCCTAAATGAGGTTGCTGAAGGACCGCTTTGGCCTTTCCGCCATTTCCTCTATTTTTACACATGCTGGAATCACGCGTAGCGTTTCCAACTCAACAGAATTACTAATGAATGGAAACTTGATTTCAGACTCTTGCGAAATATTGGTGTTGTTAAGATATTGATAATGAGTCCTCAATGTAGGTTTTGACAGCTCTCCAGGACAAGTTATGCCATTTACGTGTGGAGCAAGGGCATTATTATTTCATAAGATTTTGGCAGGAAAGAGCGCTGATCTCTTGAAGAGATTTCCTTCGGTCTTCGGTCTCAAGCATACACAATGAGACAGCTTTCTGTCCGTGTCACTTCTAAAAACACAGAAAAGAGGGCTGGGGTTTTTAGAGTGTTTTTGTGTCATCAACTTCTTACTCGCTAAGCTGAATATTGTACTGGAAGCTTCTTGGCTCAGGTCAAAGAAAAAGGCTGCTCATGAACAGAAATAAATCAAAATGGCCACCATATCCATGGACACTCCATTGTAATAAAGTGGGAGAAGAATTTACAAAGTGAGACATTTAAACAAAGAAATCTAGAATTTTTTAAAATATGCTTAAGTCCCTGTTCTTTTGTTTTAGCTACATTTATTCCAGGTGGCCCAGGTAAAATACTGCCTGGATAAGCAATTTAGTGCTCGTCAGAAAAATGTATAATACAATAATAATGTATTATCAAGTTAACATAGGATGCTAAACAAATCATGAGTACAATATCAGTTTGGTTAACTAAATAGGGGCATGGTTCCCAAAAAACATTGAGAATCAAAATGAACAAGGAAAACTAAAATTATTACGTACAGGGATTCTCAAGGATGCCAAAGCACTCATAAGGACCGACATACAGATATTTGTTTATCTACATTAGTAATCCCAGTGAAGGGTAGTCCATTAATCAGCAAGCAATAGCTTGACTATGAATTATTTTCATGAAAATTATGTGTAAAATACAACTGCTCATATGATATTAGATAAATATTATACATTTAACTGGAATCCATACAAATGCATAAGCCAGTCCAGAATGTAGTGGCCACACGCCAGTCATGTATTGTATGTCAGCCCATGACAAAACGACATCATGCGGTTGTCACTCATATAAAGAGACCGCAGTAGCCAGGATTGCAGACGGGAGGGTAAAACTGGGACAGTTTTCCATAAGGTGTAACTGTTTTTAATGTGTTTTTAATTAGCGGGGGGGTATATTCTGTCCCGGGCCTGAGAATTCATAGCCGTGGCTAAGAGGAGTGATATTACCGAATGAGCCCCACCTCAGGAATAATGTGTGTGCACGCACGCCCCCCCTCCTCCTGTTTCTGCTCACCATTTCATTTATTGGATTTTTTTTTTTACTTAGCTAGCTAGTGGGAATTGTTGGCTAAGGAGCAAGCCAGCAGGTTAAATAAAAAAACCAAGAGAATTTGACCTGCTAACAGGCCAGATAGCAAGCTCCAGGTGTTACTAATAAATTGGCATAAGCTCACAGTAACATGACCTTGCCATCTACTGTAGCTGACTGTTAAGCCTGTGAAAATATAACAACTGGAGGACAAAGAACATATACCAGACCACCTCCCACCCCACTTACCATCAGCCCCTAGTCAGCTAAAATAAGCCATTTTAGTCAACTAAAATTACATACTCATTATTGTTACTCAGCAGATGCTTTTTTGGTTTTAAGTGTAACCAAAAAGGTGAGGCAGGAAGTAATGATAATGTGTTCTTTGTGTCACGACCGATAGTGAGAATAGATACAAAATGCATAACGGGACACCATAGGATTTGAAGATAATTTTAATTTTATCATAAGTATACTCAGTGGTATTCAAGTTCCAGTGCCCCAGCCTTAAGACATGGGACAGAGAGAATTGTTATTTACTAGCCTCAAATATGAAGGCTAGAACACAGAGTACTGATAGAAAACACAGTAAACTATCTCTCCAAAATGCCTGTAAAGAGCACTCTTTCTTGCTAATGTGTCTGCCACTGAGTGCCACCCTGCAGGTGTCTTTGCCTGCCTCTGCTGAAGACAATTTAAAGGCCAGTGACTGCCAAGGTTTCAGTCTGTGTACCTGCAGCTATGCCTGACGTGGCTAAGTCCCTGTGGCATATGAAAGGCCCTGGTTCAGTAAAGGATTTCAGCGTGCATTAGAACGGCATACGCACATAGCATGTACAAAAATGCAATACATACGCACATACACTCAGTGAGCACTATTAGGTATTTATTAGACTTATTTTTCAGACTTATTAAATCTGCGGCTGCTGTAGCCTATCCACTGAAGAGGTTTCACACGTTGTGTGTTCAGAGATGCTCTTCTGCATACCACTGTTGTAATGTGTGGTTATTTGTGTTCCTGTCACCTTTGTCAGCTTTGACCAGCCCTTCTCCTTTGACCTCTCTCAGAACTGCTGCAGATGTTTTGTTTTTTTCGTACCATTCTCTGCAAACTCTACGGACTCTCAAACTCTCTAACTACTCTGTCTAGCACCAACAATCATTCACAGTCAAAGTCACCTACATCACATTTCTTCCCCATTCTGACATTTGGTCTGAAAAACATCTGAACCTCTTGACCATATCTGCATGCTTTTATAACATTTAGTTGCTGCCACTTTGGCTGATTAAATATTTGCATTAACAAGCTGGTGTACAGATCTACCTAAAAGTGGTCACTGAGTGTATAGTACTGTGCAAATGTTTTTCATTGTCAGACAATAATGTAGGACACATCCACAAAGCTATCAGCATTTGTCCTTTGTGCAGCCTATGACCACTAAGTCTCTCATCCCTACAATCAACAAAGAAGTTACTGCAGTATCCTCCCAACAAAAGTTGTTACCCAAAAGTGTCAAAGACCTTATCTTTAGACACACACATACATACATACATACACAAGTAAAGTGTAGTAATTTAATTCTGAATAGTGCATTTCATCATCCTGTTGCTCCTTAATGATTTATTTTTACAATTTAATGGGATGGGAGTTTTATGAATTGAAATTGAGATTGAATGTTGATGTGATTTATGATTGGTCGTATTTCTTATTGTCATTTGCCTTGGTTCTTATTTGTCTGTCTGTCTCTGAAACAACACTGCATTGATTAGGTTTGTTTGTTGTTGCACAACTCTATTTCATGCGAGCAGAAGAATACTTTGTCCCGCTCGGGGTGTGCACTGTTGGTGTGCAGAGATGTCACTGCCTGTATCTGACAAACTGTCATCTGCTGACAAACTGTTGACTGGGGGTTGTTTTGTTCATCTGGCACTGAAATGTAATAAATGTATCTGTCAATGTATCAAGAAGCAAATGACCATATTTCATTTTCAGTTTACTTTCCCCCTGAAATGTTATCTTTTGAAAATCATCGGTCAACTTCAGAAGAAAAACATGCAGTATGTATGCAATGCATTACCTCTGGTTCTTCAACTAGAACACACTGTCATGCATTACACATCTGCAATGTATGGCACCAGGACCACTATGTAAGCCAGCCTTTACCTGCAGATTTTTGGCTCAGAATCCTTTAAAACAAATTGTTTTTCTAATTTGCATATGCATGAGCTCCCTTTTTCAAGGTCTTCATGATCAACTTGTGCATATTTTCCACATCTCTCTGGCATTTCAGGGGGATCCAAGACCCCTACCCCCACATGCGCGCGCGCGCGCACACACACACGCACACACACACACACACACACATACACACACACACACACGTATTTGTCTGTCTCCGCATCATGATTCAGTTCCTTGTGGTAGTTCTTCTATTGTTCTTATTTTATTGAATTCCCTTTTCATAAACTTGAATGCTTTCTACTGGTGCAACTTCTTTTGAGTGCAAAACAACATGAATGCGATTGGTACAGCTGTTGATTTTAGCATCTTTTAAATGATTTTAGGTACCTGGAAGCTATGTTTGTGAGGCAGGAAAACATTTGGAGAGGGTGCACTCATATCGCACCATGTCGATATTTTAGCTGTTGGGTCATAAGTGCAATGGTTCAATTCCCTTTCATGCTTTCAGACCTAATGTTTGTAATCAGCTTTATTAATTGGCTGAAATAGTTTACAGAAAAGGCTCTGCTAGACAGTACAATGACCTATGACTAATGATAAACGGTCTGTGTCCGCGTGGTACACTGGAGGAGTCCGTCTTAGTGCTTCAGCAAACAGAACTGTGCATTATGTAGGCATAAACAATCGCTTAAACATAATGTCTTTGTTTTCCTTCTTTTTGTCCTTAAGCCTTGGCTGAACTTTGCCCGTTCCTGCCTGCTCTTTTCGAAGGTTTAAAAAAGGCTGCTGTGCAGTGTCTTGTTATTGAAACAGGAGCTTGCCACTTTATTTCAGAAAAATGTCTATATATGGTCTGGTGAAGATCCAACAGATAAAAATAAAAAACGGTGTAAAAATAGTTCCACTGAAAGTCACATGGTTATGACAGAAAGCAATATGCTGTAGTTTCTGACTGTAGCATGAAATAAGCTGTGGGCATATGCTACACCTGCATTAATGTGCCGAGTAGTTTATGATTGAAATGGGGACCCCATCATGAGTTAATAATGGGTGTATTTGAAAAGGTTTTGTGTTTAAAAAAAGCTTTTTAATATATATTTAAAGATTGAACAGAGAAGGGGAGTCAGGGGATTTGGGGGGGATTCCATCTGCACCCGTGCCAGTTGGCCAGGGATCCCCCACCACACCTTCAAGGACCCAGGAGGTACAACACTGCTTTACCGTGCTCCTAATGACACTGTGGAGCCAAGTTCTCCGGCCACACATTCTGAGGATATTCAAGTGCACAACAGCAGTGCCTCACAGTGGATAAAAACTCACTGAGCTGGGATAAAGTTCAGCTGCCTTTCTCTGCACACTGCGTCGCACGGTAATGTCAAAGTCAAAACTGTTCTTTATCTAATCATGCTAAAATATTCTTCATCCAACCGTGATCAAATTTTAAATATCCATCTTGAGGTTGCTTATGACCATGACATGTATTACTGCTCATACCTTTACAGGAAAAATAATTAATTTGTTCCTAATCCGCATTTAAGTCATGCCAAGTGATTTCTGTTTGAAATGCATTGTGTATCAGTCACTTCTGTGTGATCAGGAGCAGAGCAGAACTTTGAACATGTTTGCAGTTTCACTGAGCTATTTATAGAATTCAAACATGTTTTAGGTTTGTGCTCGTGTGTGTTTGTGCCATGAAATTTTATCTACATTGGTTCATTTATTTGTTCCACTTTATAAAGTCCTTTGTGTGCAGTATGAGTCAGTCAGTAGGATAATTAATATGTCATGATAAATCTGATGAATTTGTATTAAATAAACAAGCTGAGTTGACTCTTTGAAGTCCTTTACATTCTGTGTACTGACTGCTGATCCCCATGTTGGACTGCTTGTGCTTTTGCTCTGGGTTTAAGGATCTGGGATGCTTGATTCCATAGGGGAATATGCCTGGAGACTTATCACTTTGCTTCCATAGTAACTGCACTTACAGTATGCTCATACTTCCACTGTGCTGTTTTCACTGTGTTAATTTTGGTATCCCAGGGCAGTGATCTCACACTGCCATCCCTGTGATGTGTTCAATCAAAGGCTTTGGCTCTTTGTTGATCATCTTGTTGGATCTCAAATAAAAATCTGAGCATTTCATCCAAAGGTATCATGTCCAAAACATTCTGCTTATCTTTCAATCTGACCAAGTGATCACCACCAAATTTAACTGGCTGGCTGAGTAATACCCCTTTCTCACACAAAACCCAGGACCGACCCAGGTCTGACCTATTCACGTCACACGATGGTCACAGGAAAGTCTCGCGTCCTTGCTATTCACCACAGACCCAAGACAATTCCAGGTCTGCAAGATAAATAACACTGACCTTAGGCTAATTCCTGACCTAGTTGCTGTTGTGTTTCTTGCCTGACTGGAAGATTGATAAAGACATAACCAAATGATAATCTGCCGACAGTTAGATGCAGTTCCTTTTGAGGGAGATGCCTAACCAGTGTTGCCAGATGCAAAATATTACATTATCTTACACAGGTGTTAAAGTTTTTAACCCTGTAAATTGCACCTTAAGGAGTGGGGTTTTTTTTTGCATTCGTTCTTTTTTCAAGGGCCAATTTTCAAACAGTATATACAGTTTGAAAGCATCAAAACTTGCAGTTTGTTCTGTATAACCTATTTTAAGATGCCATTGTGTAAGCAACAGTTCCTTATTTTGTAACATGGGTGGCAGAACAAGCATGGGGTGACCTTACCTTCTCTGCATTTTGGAAGAATCAAGGTAATGTCAGTGTCCATTTCATGTCAATGGTCCAGCGAACCAAATGCATAATATAAGCAACTGCACCAGCACCGGTAATGCAGTTGCTAAGTATATGCATTCTCCCAATCCGTGAGCACAAAACCACAGTATAACTTGTTGGATCTCAAATAAAACTCAGCCATATAGGGATAAGAAACTGTAGAATTTTTAGCATGTGCGCAGGGTAAGGCAAAAACAGTTATTGAGGCTTGTTTGACAACAAAAAAATTATCATTCTGAGGAGGACAGTGAAAATACCTATGGCTCCACAATAGAGGGTATTTTCATTTTATTTTGGCGAGCATTTAAATACATTCACAAAATATTGTATTATTCTTTAGGATAAATGGTAAATGTCTGTATTTATATAGTACCTTTATCCAAAGTGCTGTACAATTGTTGTTTCCCATTCACACACACGCACACACACACACACACACACACACACACACACACAGGTGATTGGCTGCCATGCAAGGCACCAACCAGCTTGTCAGGAGCAATTGGGAGTAGGCATCTTGCTCAGGGACTCTTTGACACACCAAGGGTGGGATCGAACCAACAACCCTCCGACAGCCAGGTGATTGCTCTTACCTCCTGAGCCAATGTGACCACCTAATGTTGCCCCATTCTTTATTGTAATGACAGACCTACTTGTTGAGTACACAATCTAGCCATGTAGTGATTGGCTAGAGAGATTTTAAAAATTACTTGGGTGTGCTTTGCTACACAGCTCTGCTAACCACTGTAGTCTACAATAGAAACTGTATTTCATTAGTAGTTTTGGAGGAATTAATGGCCTATTCTTGAAACATAGGCCTATATTAGAAATACAAGCAGGCTGATGCTAGACAGGTAGTGAAACTATATGTTGCAAAATGATTTTTTACCAGCATGTATCATAATGAATGAGGTTCCCTGAGTGAATCTGGGGTTGAGTAACCGGGGATTCCTCATTTTATGGAGCCGAGCCATATCCCAGGTAATTCCCAGGCTGTGAGCAGGGAATATATATTTATCATTCTAGGACAGACCCCTTTTGTATTCTCTGAGATCCTTCAGGTTTTTTTTTCTATTGACGAAGCTAAAACATGACACTTCTGCTACTGTACTGTGTCCAATCTTTAGATGTCTTGGTTGTGTAATTAGTACTGGTTGGACATGCAAACACATAATAAAATCTAGTTAGACAGATGCAGAAAATGTATCAATCTCATATTTTCTGCCCTCCTTTAATCCCCTGTCTGTAATTTAGAAGTAAATGCCAAATCTCCCATCGACAAGATGCGAGTGCTTGCACAACCCACACGATTTGCATGATCAGAAAACACACTTTCACAGCTTAAGGGCCCCAACCTGGCCAAGCTCGGCATAGGAGCAAACAGGGACAGTCATAATCACAGCCTACCCACAGAAAGCCTTTAACACGCTTCATTTAACTTGTTCACCAGGAGACTCCTTTTACCTACTGGCTTTTACCTACTATTTTACAATTCACAGCTGCAGATCCATCCCCATTGCTGCCATTCTCTCAATCAGTACACGATGATGTGGGGACTGAAACCTTCCCTTTCTGAGTGACAATAGGGCCACCGTCACTACTGGTACGGCCAGGACCCGACGAACCTATTTTACTTTAATATTTTTCACAAATATTTTTGGTGTGCTTAATCCATACGCAGGTTGAAATGCAGCTCTCCCCCTAGTGGCATTCAAGGGACAGAGAAATAAAATATGTGATGTGATGAGCAAACAAATACAATTCAGTCAGACCCTGTTAATTTCCTAGCTAGCCATGTCTATTCTGCGACACTCTTGACTGGACGCACAGCCATCACACAGCAATATGATATTATTAAGAAGAAGAAGAAGAAGAAGAAGAAGAAGAAGAAGAAGAAGAAGAAGAAGAAGAAGAAGAAGAAGAAGAAGAAGAAGAAGAAGAAGAAGAAGAAGAAGAAGAAGAAGAAGAAGAAGAAGAAGAAGAAGAAGAAGAAGAAGAAGAAGAAGAAGAAGAAGAAGAAGAAGAATGTTTTTTGCACTTCTCTTTCAGGTGATCAATGTGTTTGCCACAGAAGGCAATACAATAAAAATAAAAAGAACCATACCGCAATAATTGTTTTTACCTAACAGTCACTAATATCTATAGGACCAACATTACTTGATTGACTACCATTCATATAGAAAATCTACTGTATACTGTATCTAAATCTACTCACTACTGTTTTAGAAGCCAGGGAATAAAGATGACCAACAATTAGTCAAGACATGAGAATTCATTCAGCATCTATGGATCTTCCAGACAGGCTGACACATGTTAAGCCTGGAAGACTCATAATAGCAATGTATTTGAGATAATTATGTTTACAACCAGTGCTAAAAAGTAAAAAAAAAAAAAAAAAGAAATTTTATTGTTAAAACTGATTATCATAATGATGTACTTGATTACTTAATAATTCATGTGGAGAAATATGTCATTCAACATCAGATATCATGCCTCGCTTGCCTTTGTAATTCTGCTGCATATTCTAAATAGTTATTTTTTGTGCACAATGTTATTCCAATATCTGTACACAGATTCATGTAACATTTATGACATTTATAATGTCCTCTTTCATTCTTGACATACAGTATGCAACAATTGAACAGGATGAACAGGATGAACAACCTGAACAGGATGTGAAATATTTGTCATAAATGCTGTAATAATGTTTTTTATGTATTCAAAGTGGCATACATTGATTTTTTTTTTTTACTAAGAAGCATTTTGGTGTATTTGGCATTGAGAAGCCTGTATAGGCTGTTGAAAGCTATGCCTTTTAACATTAAGTGTCAGACATACTTGACTCAGAGTTGTGTAGATGCACAATGATAGCTTGGTGACCTAGAGAAAATAATGCGTTTTTGTTGTGTTTGTGATCTGACAGGTAGACTACAATTTCCAAGGGATTTGCAGCAATGGAACAGTGGAAGCAGTGAGTGTGGGAGAGTTCATGCCAGCCTCAGAAAATAGTCCTTCAGGTTTCTAATGCCAATGTTAAACTCACTGAGCTTCCAGAGAAATGCAATTTTTGCTTCAGAATTGAAATGTGTGGCCATGCTCTTCAGTAGAGGGAGAAAATAAAAAAAAACATTTGTAAAACATAGTTCTTTTTTGTTCACAATGTTGTTTCAATATCTGTCAAGTATATAGGTTCATCTGACATTAACATTTATACCAGTTATAATGTCCTCTTTCATTCTTGACATACAGTATCCATCATTTGTATCACACAACCTGAACAGGACATGTGAAATATTTGTAATATATGCTGTAATAATGGTTCTTATGGATTCAAAGTGGCAGAAAATGTTTTATTAAAAAATATATATATATTTTTACTAAGAAGCATTTTGGTGTACTTGGCATTGAGAAGCCTGTATAGGCTGTTGAAAGCTATGCCTTTTAACATTAAGTGTCAGACACACTTGACTCAGAGTTGTGTAGATGCACAATGATAGCTTGGTGACCTAGAGAAAATAATGCGTTTTTGTTGTGTTTGCGATCTGACAGGTATACTACAATTTCCAAGGGATTTGCAGCAATGGAACAGTGGAAGCAGTGAGTGTGGGAGAGTTCATGCCAAGCTCAGAAAATAGTCCTTCAGGTTTCTAATGCCCATGTTAAACTAACTGAGCTTCCAGAGAAATGTAATTTTTGCTTTGGAATTGAAATGTGTGGCCATGCTCTTCAGTAGAAAGAAAGAATAAAAAAGCATTTGTAAGAAAATACATGTATAGTCCGCTCCAAAAGTATTGGAATAGCAAGGTCAATTGCTTTGTTTTTGCTGTACACTGAAGACAATTGAGTTTGAGGTCAAAAGATATACATGAAATGACAGATCCAAATTTCAGCTTTTATTTCCTGGTATTTTTATCTAGATTTGTTATACAACTTACATCTCAGACCACCAATATCTAGGTGAGCAAAAGTATTTGAATGTGTGACTGACAGGTGTTTCTTATTGCCCAGATGTGTCCTGTCAGGTTAAATAATAAATAGTTCTGAATGTCTACTCTTGGATTTAGCCTTAGGTGTTGCCTGCAAAGACTGCATTTGTGTTAGAAACGATAAACCAACCAGAGAGCTTAGGGAGAAAAATAGGCCCTTTCAAGCTTAGAAAAGAGAGAGAAAATCGATCAGAGCCATTGCAAGCATTGGGGATAGCTTGTACAACAACTTGGAATGTCCTGAAAAAGAAAGAAACCGCTGGCGTACTGAGCAACAGACATTGAACAGGTCGACCAAGGAAAACAACAGCAGTTAATAGAAATATTGTGAGAGCTGTGAAGAAAAACCCCAAAACATCATTCAGTGACATCAAACATCTTCACAGGGCAGGGGTCAAGGTATCGCAATCAACCAATCGAAGAAGAATTAGATCGCAATATAGAGGCTACCAAAAGGTGCAAACCACACATCAGTAGTAAGAGTCGGAGGGGCAAGATTACAGTTTGCAAAGAAGTACAGAGATGAGCCACAAAAGTTCTGGAACAAAGTTTTATGGACTGATGAGACCAAGATTAACCTCAAAGAGATGGAAAGGCCAAAGTGTGGAGAAAGAAGGGATCTGTTCATGACCCAAAACATACAAGCTCAACTGTGAAGCAGAGTGGAGGAAGTGTCATGGGCTCATTCATCTTTATTGATCATGTGACTCATGATGATAGCAGCAGGATTAATTCAGAAGTCTATAAAAACTTTCTGTCTGCCAATTTACGGAGAAATGTGTCCAAACTAATGGGGAGGAACTTCATCATGAAGCAAGACAATGACCGAAAGCACACTGCCAACACAACAAAGGACCATTTAAAAAAATATATATATTTAGTGGATGGTCTTAGACTGGCCAAGTCAATCACAAGACCCAAACCCAATTGAGCATGCATTTCACCTCCTGAAGAGATGATTGAATGGAAATCACCCTTCGCCTGAAACATCCACTTTCAATGAAATAAAAATAAAATTAAAATAAAAAAAGAAATCCAGTGAGCAGCAGTTCTGCTGACAAACACTTTGTTAATGAGAGACGTCAGAGGAGAATGGCCTGACTGGTCAAAGCTGACAGGAAGCTCTCAATACACAAAGCATCATAAGTGGATAGGCTACAGCAGTAGAAGTCTCCCAGCGTGTGCCATCAAGCCCCTCCAGCTGGTCCAGAATGCTGCAGCCCGCCTGATCACCAATCAGCCCAGGTCGGCTCATGTCACCCCGCTTCTCATTGGCCTCCACTGGCTTCCCATTGCCGCACGCATCCGTTACAAGGCCCTAGTGTTGGCATTTCAGGCTGCTAAGGGGACTGCCCCACCTTACATACAATCCCTGATCACTCCCTACTCCCCAGCTAGACCACTCCGGTCTGCCAGCTCTGGTCACCTTACGGTTCCCTCTCTACGTGCACCTGGCGGTCGAGCTGCACGTTCACGCCTGTTTTCCGTTCTGGTTCCTCAGTGGTGGAATGACCTGCCTACCACTGTCAGAACAGCAGAATCCCTCCCCCTATTTCGACGCAGACTCAAAACCCACCTTTTCAAACTCTACCTTAGTCCTCCCTCCTGACTTCCCCTGCCCCTCCTTTCTGATATCCCTATCCTTGTCTAACCCCCCCCCCAAAAAAATAAAAAAAATAATAATAATAAAAAAAATTCTGATGACAACTATGTTTAGAACAGCATTTCCTGTGTATTTTGCTAGTTTCTGGATGTGATGCTCAGACTTATGGTAGAACCTATGCACTTGTAAGTCGCTTTGGATTAAAAGCGTCTGCCAAATGACTAAAATGTAAATGTAAAATGTAGAAGTCTAAAACAAAAACCTAATAAAGTGCTCACTGAGTGTGTGTATGTGTATGTGTGTATATGTATATGTGTGTGTATATATATAATATATATAATATATATATAATAAAACAATGTCTATTTATATAGCCAGAAGGGAAGATGATCAAATGAGTCTGTGCTCCAGTTGCTATGCAACTCCAGGTTTATGCTTCTTTGCGGGGTCATAACCATGTATACATTCGATTTAAACACTTATAGTCACCTACCAGCACATAAATGAGTTCTATAGAGGAGAGAATTATGTAGAGCCTAATCACAGTGAATCTCACTCTGTATGAAAACAGCCCACGCTGTCTTACATTTCCCACATCTTAATCAGCTGTGCACAGTGTTTCATAAAAGCTGCGCATAATCACTGATGTAAAGAGATTATATTGTAAAATCGCCACTCCACTTCTGCTGATTTGCGTCAAAAAAAACAACAAACGGCCTTAATTCTAATATTCCTCACCAAGCTTTTTAAGGTTAAGAATTGATTTCGATTTGCTTTTCTGCATTTCAGCCATAACTTCATCATAATCTCCACACAGATCGATGCATTATGCCAATACCAGAATTTCACCTAACTAAGTAATCATTTTAGAAACAAGGCACAAGCATTTAATTTCAACTGTATTCAATTCAATTGAGGATAAATAAATCGCTCAGCACAACACTGGGTGCTAAAGGTTCCTGAGGACACCTTGTAATGATGTATTTGCAGAAGAAAAGACCTCATCATTCAGGTTTATTACAGGAGGGAAAGGTGCTATACATCATATCCCTGGATCATATAGTCAGGATGTGCATGCACTTAAGACAATTTATAGGGAACGTGCCGACAAGCCAGTCTGTAGAATTTCAAGCTGCATTCAGATAACATTTTGTCAAATACATTTGTTATCAAACACTGAAAACGGTGTGTCCACAAATCCATGTTTTTTTTATCAATAGTGTTTAGGTTAAATAAGAGGTTGGATATTTTATGCAAAATCCATCCACTTTTGTATCCACTAAATATTTTCATACAAAATGTGCTCGTACAAAAATACTTGACAGTGCTGCAGATGGACCATACCGTAATTGTAGACACTCAATGAGCACACAGAATATGCATGAAAGAAACACATGATGCGAGCAGTCGATGCTGTGTTCATATGGGGGTCAGCACCCAAGCCATCTGCATGCTTAATATTTTCAGGAAAAGCCATCCATCTTGGTTCTGCACGTCCACACTTGCACAAGTGATTTGTCTAATGATATTCAGCACAGTACTCTTTTTTCAGTTTTCATTCCGATTGCTTGATGTTTGCGAGAATATAAACACATTAAATGCATGGTTATCTTTCCCATTCTCAACACAAGATCTACCTTTATAGGTTCTGTTTCATTTATACTCTATAAACAATGGAATTACAAGCTCATCTCTGACATTAACAACTTGAATCAATTGATCAATTTGGTAACATTTACAACTTGAATCAGCACTTCTCAATTGCAGGTTAATTTTACAGTGTCTGTTTCAGAAAATCTTCTTTAGACCTCCATCCATCCATCCATTATCTGAACCCGCTTATCCTCATCAGGGTCGCAGGGGGGCTGGAGCCTATCCCAGCATACATTGGGCAAAGGCAGGAATACACCCTGGACAGGTCGCCAGTCCATCACAGGGCACACACACCATTCACTCACACCATTCACTCACACACTCATACCTACGGGCAATTTAGACTCTCCAATCAGCCTAACGTGCATGTCTTTGGACTGTGGGAGGAAACCGGAGTACCCGGAGGAAACCCATGCAGACACGGGGAGAACATGCAAACTCCACACAGAAAGGCCCCGGCCGACGGGGATTCGAACCCAGGACCTCCTTGCTGTGAGGCGGCAGTGCTACCCACTGCACCATCCGTGCCGCCCCTTCTTTAGACCTTCTCCCCCCTATTTTTCAGTTCTGCTCCTTACAACCTGAGTTACAAAATGCTTAGGTGTATATTATTTTTTTTAAATTGCATTATTCGTTACTCTGTTTTGCATGAGGCAGTATCACCAAACAGATCTAATTGCGGTGCGATGATGACTATCAGTGTGTGACATCAGAAGCAGGCTTTATATAGGCTGCTCAATCCACAGTGGTTTCTCAAATCTCGTGACGTTACTCCAGTGCCAGTACTGCTAACACGGAAAAACAGACGACAGTTGAATATGATAGTAGACAAAGGGCATGTCAAATGTAATGAAACAAAACATGTTATAAACATACTATGCAATGTCTATGTCAGCATTTACAGTATTTAGTCCAGTTCTGGACAAGGGATTAAAAATCACAATCGGTACCATTTGTTCAACAGGGCCGCTAGTGTGTCTTTTGGAGGATGGAACGCTGCAGTACTGCGAGGAACCCCAGCCGAATACCCGTGGTTTTGGTTCAGCTTTCTCCCATTAGTACATATGTGTAGCCTGGGTGACTGGATGACCCAGGGTGCAATCGGAGCAAGTGAGTAGAAATGTTTTTTTTAAACATTGATGTTCAGGTGAATATTTTAAAAATTGTACTGTTAATGCAGATATGGAAGCACTGGAGCATATCTTATATAACCAGAGAGAAAAAAGGATGAAGGAGAGAAGGCAAGCTAATACTGACATAATATTGAGAAAAATAGTTTTATATTTTTATTTAAATTTATTTATTGATTTACTTTTTATTTTATTTGCAGCCCATAAATACAGAAAAGCTTGAGAGTAGCAGTATAAACTTTAATAATCACCACCATGACCTTGAGAGGGACCGGCTAGGCATATCACAGCAAGTGACGCTTTCCAGACAAATGAAAAAACCCTTTTCACTGATATCATCAGCTCTGTACAATGAATGAACTCAAGGTTTGCAGTAAATCAAAGATAGCACAAATAAATAAGCTTTTCCTGTCAAAAGGAAAAAAATGTGCAGGGGGGGAATGTTTCTGGGTCTGGCTTCGTGGGTTGGTACCCAGAGAAGCCAGGGGATAGTTGTTGGGGGTCTAATGGAGACTACCAGACTATAATGTACTTGAAATAACCTTTTGGGCTCTCGTGGGCTATGAGAAGAGGGTTTAAGCAATTACAGGCAGCTCAGAAAAGCTGCTGGCTGTTTAGTCCCGAAAAAAAAACAAGTAAATGAAGCTGTCCGTTTTATGGAACAAGAATAAAAACGTAATAATAACACAAAGACTCTGAAATGTTACAATATCCTAGCCAATAATTGAAAGGCTGTGACTGCAGTCCACACAATGCCTTCATCAGCACCAGACAGAATTATAACTGATATGATCACACCATGCGGCTGATTATGTAATATTAGGTCTCAGTCTCCACTAATAACGGCCTCCTCCATGTTGAGCAGCGCACCAACTAAGCCACTACGGCAACCTCCATAAACCATGAATGACATCTGAGTGCTAGAAGTCAGGTTCAAGCCCTGAACCTACCAAATGCCTTATATTGAAAAGATGAAGTCACCTCAACAAGTGATGTAATGAAATAAAATATCATAGCAACCTGCTTTTTTTATCCACGTAATGAATTGGAATTCAGTTTTGTTCCAAAAAGAAGAATGCCCTCTACTGGCCGACCAAAACCCATACGATCAGCACGTCCTACCTGTTTAGCTTCAGCAGTTCAATATGAGTTACAGGTTGCTATGGCTGCAAAGTGCTTATGAATGACTATTTCTTCCCTTTATTATTAAGATATGACTACATGACAAATTCCCAGACTGGGGAAAAACAAATACTCATTTCCTTCTTTCCATCCCAAAAGGCACTTTTGAAGTAATTGAGACAAATCTATTGTCAGAAACAGTTCTGTTGTTTAATATGACACATAACACCGCATAATCGTATTTCAAAGGAATGACACGTTATACTACCACTAAGTATCCTAAAGTAAATGTTGCATGGCATGTGATGACCCTGGAAGGGACAGAATGGCTGGACAGAGGGAGGTACGGTAATTCTGGTTTTCACCTGCATTTTATTTTGACACAGAGAGACACACAGAGACCCAAAAACAATTCAACTCAACTTCACAGGGTCCGGGTAAACAGAATAAACTAAAATATGAAGTGAAATTAAAAGGAAACGCAATGAAAGCTTGTTGGGAAGGAAGATTCCCTTCTCTGACACCTACTATGGAAACAAGCAGACTCTTATACCTTGGGCTGGGTAGTAACACAGGTCTGGTGTGTGTGTCCACTTAACCAGCAGGCGTGGTGCCAGAATGCCCCAATTTCACCTCCCAGATCCAGCCCTGTCACAGTAAATAACTCGAGTGGAAACTAATGCAAAACGTAAATAAATATCACAGCGTCATTTACGCTTGTCGGGTTTATTATTTTTCATTCTATGAAAGGTCTCACGCAAGGAGAATAAAACATCTTTAACAAGAAAGCCCTTCAGCAGCACACTGAAGATGCTCTTAAAATTAGTTTCTTCTCATCCAACGAACAGCCCCACCAAAGGCAACCTGGATACTATTCCTCAGCAACCTGGATGCGTTTCCACGGCAACTTCACCCCAGGCTGATGAAATTCTGGCCAACTACAGATATGGTATTGGCTTGGCCTACAGCCCAGGTAAAAAGTCCAAGAGGAAGTAGGTGTGTTTACCCAATGTAAAATAGTGTGCGGAGAGTATTTTTAGTTCCAACTCCTACCCAGTAATATCATTTTGCTGAGATTTCACTGAAATTGGGCCTGTCTAAAACTATGGTAAGAATGAACAAATACAGATAAACTGAGATGTTGAAGAACAAGCTGGATATCCGCAAGAAAATACTTGTGTGCTGTTTTTAGACCAAGGCTGAGATCATGATATCATGATGGGGGGAGAGGGAAACACTGGCACAAGTACCTGTGCCTGTAAACGGTGCTGTCTGGCTGACAGTCTGATAGAGCTTGCCTTTTCTGCGACCGCACACATGCTAAATAATAGCTCACAAAACCGCGACCCACAGCAAGTCATTTCCTACCAACAATGAAGTCATGAAAACCACAAACCTGGAAACCCTGGTCAGAACATATGGGTTTCAGAGGTATCTGGAAAGCAGAAAAATGTTTAGCTTTGAGTCCATATCAATGAACTCCCGAAATAAAAGGAAACGTTACCATAGCAACATTTTGTAACAGGTGATCCACAATTAAATATGCATTTTCCCCCAGCAAATATCTTACTTGCAACACATTATATCTAGCTGATCTTTTTTGTGGTCAGAGGTGCAGTATTTATTAAGTTTGGAAATATTACGTAAAGTGTACCTGTGGATTAGAATAAATGACACAGCTGTCTGCTCATGATAACGGTGTCTTGAGAATGCAGCATGCAAATAGTTATCGTGTACGTCATTTTTCATGGTTAAATGTCTGGACTTTTCTTTAGTTTTTTATATTAGATAGTGAAATGGGGGCGGCCTGGAGCGTAGTGGTTAAGATAAATGACTGGGACACGCAAGGTCGGTGGTTCTAATCCTGGTGTAGCCACAATAAGATCCGCACAGCCGTTGGGCCCTTGAGCACGGTCCTTAACCCTGAATTGCTCCAGGGGAGGATTGTCTCCTGCTTAGTCTAATCAACTGTACGTCGCTCTGGATAAGAGCATCTGCCAAATGCCAATAATGTAATGTAATGAAATGCAACTCTGTCAAATCCAGGGGCCTTATGCATAGAATTGATATGGATTTCATCCTACATCTAATTGTACAACCGTACACATGATTCATGAAATGAGCATGCAGATGAAAATAATTTTGTACATGACACATACACACCTTTTATTTATGAATCACAAATATCCGTAAAATTGTGTGAACGAGAACGCGCTTTCCGACTAACATTAATGTTAACCCATTAGCTAATTTGGATTTTGGAATTGGAAGAAAATGGCGTCTGAGAATGAGAGTGAAGGTGAAAACATCCTGGAGAGGATTGTGTGGGATTCTTTTATGTCCATAAGCTATGAAGAATGGCTGAGAGTGAAAGAACAGGGGAGACCATCTTTTGTGCAAACATAAGTCATTTTAGTTAAGATTTTCCTGAAATGATGCCCCTGTTGTGCAGTAACATATCAACGTAATTATTAAAGTCTTTATACTGAATTTTATAGTTTTGGCAGTGGTTCAGCCCATTGGAGCATGCTTGTTCTAAAAATAGATTTTTAGACATTTGTTGGCTGAATGGCTTCAAGTGATCAAGGGTCCAGGCTATGAAATGAGCCTCAAACTATCATGCTGCTGCTGCTGTAGATACTAATAGAATTGTTTCTCCTGACAAACTGTCCTGTTGAAATTTGTATCTCCTGCATATCTGACCCTTGATGACTTAAAACCATTTTGGCAATCTCAGGCGCCAGACCTCAATCAAATCGAAACTGAAGAAGGCAGTCGATAAGCGCAAACCCAAGAATGTGGAGGATCCTGCAAGGATCTGCATAGAGGAACGGCCCAAAATCACTTTAAATGTGTTCCGTAACCTTGTCAAGCATTACAAGAAAATAAAAAATGCTGTTATCCTTCCCAGAGGTGGATGCAGGTACTACAGGGGGTATTTTTCACATGTTCAGCATTTTGATCTCAGTAATCATATTTATTTTTGAAGTATTTTTTCTGCAATGCCAGTCAGGGGTGCCAAAATGTCTGTTGCCCACTGTACTGTATGTGCATTACTGAATAAGAGACTGCGGTCATTTATAGATATTTTAAAAAGTACTTATATTTTCTAAAGTAATATACTTGACAAATTCATGCAAGGCTAGGGGCAATATTAAGAACTTTAATTAATTAACTAGGTAATTTACAATCCTCCAAAATGTTTTCCCAGTCAGTCCCTCTACTTACATATCAGTCACCCTTGAGTCCATAGCAGTTCATTTTTTTAACAGCTGGGATTTGGGTTTTCGTTTTAAAATTTGTATTAAAAGGAAATACCCCAAGGTTGGCTGCTTTGTTTGTTTCACTTCAAATTAGAGCTGTGTGGTAATAATATCATGAAGATTGACAGCCAAAATCAACATTTATTGTTCAGCTTATTTTTTCTATTTTTATTGACAATCTCGGGACAGTGTTGCACAAACAATCCCAGAGGCAAGCTGGCAGGCTGAGAAAGGACAGTACAGTCTTGATTGCAAATGTGAAAAGTTTTAATGGAAATCTTTAAAGAAGGCATGGTGCATAATGCACCGGCTGGTTTCAGTCAAAGCCGCCCTTTGTTGGCGAGGATGACAGAATTATATTTTTTATAAGTACACAGCAGTTTTTCCGAGCTCTTTTGTTCACTTGATGTTAAAGTGAACAACTCGATTGAGTGCGATAATCAATAATTTCGCATTACAGGGGCACACAATGTCAAATGTTACTAATTTAGCACATAGGCATGGGTCAGGGTACATTTGTATAGCTTATGTCAGGTCATACACACATGTAATTTCATTAAGCATGTTTACAAAAGGAGGGTGAGCAATGCAATGTTGAACCATTACTGTATAAAGTCATTACTTTACATTGTTTAACATTGTTTAAAAACTATTTCCAGTTGATAATGTAAACCAAATGCCAATAGGGACCCATAAATTAAATTCCGATGAACGAATGAGAATGTACGCAAAGGTGAAAAATATATTACTTTGACTTTGTGCCACTTCAAATATTGTCAAAAAAAATTTAAACTTTAAAGTGCACATCTAGTCACAACTTCTGTAAAGTACACTTGTGGCACAATTAAGTTCTGAATAGATAATTAATAATTTTTAATTATCTTTCGCGACCAACCTTTAATCACATTATTCCAAATCGCTAGCAAAGACATTACATAATTAGATTCTTCACTCAAGTGAATATGTACCCATGCAGTTATCTGGATTCTCACCTGCTACAGTATGTTATCAAATGCACCAGTGAGTCATTTTATTTTCTGCCATGACTATTTTAGACATTTTTTCTCTCCATCTTATCATCCATAACTTCAAACACTCCCTCATCAATCTTCACACATACCATAGGAAGGCTGACATAGAAACTGTTGGCAAGATGAAACATTCTGAACTGTTTAAAGCCTGCAACGGCTGTTGCAGAATGAGTAATGTAGATTTCTTAGCCAACTTTGTTAGAAAGGCCCACGTGACCATGTTTTATTCCTCAATTTATGCACTCTGACTATAAATTCTAGACACTATGAGCAAACAAAGGTAATAGTATATCTTGAATAAGCTGAGGCCTAACCTAACCAAGTCTGCTACATTTACATGAATTACAAGAAAAAAAGATTTCATGCGGAATTTAATCCATTGTGAACAAGGTGTCATAATCAGTGTGGAATGGAAACTTTCTGTAGTGCAGAGAAACTGAAACTGTTTTACTGGGAAGATCCTATACCATCTGAAATTTTACTTACTGTTTGTTTATGTGAAGCAATATACACATTTAATGGTGCTGTGTGTTCAAAGTTCTGTGTTTATTTCAGCGTGGTCCCTCAATCTCAGTGACAGTGACAGCAATGTGCTTTGTTTGTTTACTTATTTTTCGGCATTAGAGGTCCAGGACAAAATGAATATATTTCCCAAAGCAAACTATAATAAAGCAGCACCCACATGAAAACTCTACATGAAGCACATGGAGGAATGGGGAGACAGTGGACTGTGTCTGAGGGGGGTGATGAAGGGGACCGGGCAGGGAGAGGAGAAAGTATTTCTCAATTATCTCTCAGAACCAAATCACACAAAATCATTGAAAAGTGACTGGAATTTCTGAATACAGCTGATATATAAGGTGCTGTAAAGTTGTGAAGAAACAAAAATAAATACATTTCCTGTTAATTAAATTTAGATGATTTCAGTCTGTTTCCTTCTAAAATGTATTTGTTGGTAATGTTTTTTTGCTATAACAATAAAAGACTACTATATTCAGTACACTTTTGCATTTACAAGTGTATTTCTGGAAATCAGTTTGTTGCTCCTGGATGCCTGCTGGATGAGCTGTTCCTTACACTGGAAAAGGTACACTTCACATGCAGTGGAGGAACTGCCCTTGAAGAGGGCTCTATGTTTACAGGTCTATTGGTGCAATTCAGAGAGAAAAGCTGCCCAAATGGCTGCATGCATTCTAGACATACATGCAACCTCCCATACCATGCTAGTGTGCAACTTTCCAGACTGTGCTAGTGTGCTACTTTCCAAACTGTGCTAGTGTGCAACTTTACAAACTATGGAAATGTGCAAATTTCCAAATTGATGCAGGTTTCTGTGGAGATGGGGTTTGCTTGCAAATACATGTAGACATAAAAAGGGGAGAAAAGTAAAAATGGAAATAAGTTACTTCATTGTAACACTATGAAACACTACTCTTAGAGGTACATAGTACAACATGCCAGTGAGTGTATGGCATAGTCCAAATGTTTTCATTATTTATTTATTTTTTTACTTTTCTACTGTGAAAGTTTAAGATTTAACAGCACTGAGAAAAATTAGCAGATAAGTGCATGGTGTTCAGATAAACCATTTTGTTCTCTCTTAATTGCTTAATTTGACTTCACTTTCAATAACCTTCACAGATAAGTATAAATAACATATTTTAATAAAGTTCGACTGGTTATGAACATTTAATGTTTTTTTATGGAAATGGCATTAATGGCATGAACATGATGAAGTCGCTTCCCAAATTTAAAACAAACTGGCATTACTGAAGCAATTACACTCAGTAAGCACTTTATTAGGCAGACCTGTATAACAGCTTGTTAATACAAATATCTAATTAGCCAATGTGGCAGCAACTAAATGCATCACAGCATGCTGACAAGGTCAAGAGGTTCAGCTGTTTTTCAGGCCAAATTTCAGAATGGGGAAGGAATGTGACCTAAACTATTTTGACCTCCAGACAGGGAGGTTAGAGTATCTTAGAAACTCCAGTGAGCAGAAGTTGAGAATGAGAATGGTCAGAGGAGAAGGGCCAGACTGGTCAAAGCTGACAGGATGGTGACAGTAATGCAAATAAGCACACATTACAACAGTGGTATGCAGAAGAGCATTTCTGAACACACAAGTGGTTAGGCTGCAGCAACAGAATACCAAAAAGTCAAAGAAATAAGTCTAATAACTACATAATAAAGTGCTCACTGAGAGTATAATCATTTCTCAGTCATGCATGTTTGGGTAGACTGCTCAGGATATGAACATTCAAAGCAAGAAATCAGAAAAATGGATACTAGACTCACTTGAGCAGACATCCCTCAGGTCAAGGCACTTCGGACTGCAAAAATGAAATGATTTCACCTTGCTTGGTTCGATAATTTTGTCATCTACAATAAAGAGGTTTTCGGCAACATGGGTCAGGCGATAAGGATATGTATGAAGTATAACATGAGGCACTGTGCAAATTTGGTGTCAAATCATTTGTGCTTTGAGCTTTGCAGCTCTTCACCTCTTAATTGAAACTGGCACTCAGTGTTGTACTGGTGGCATTCTAAATGCTCACATGAACGCTAAACATATGGAGCAGCAAAGACTTACCAGAGGATAAGAGAACATGGCACAAACTTAGAACAATTTCTGCAATTTCTCATGCTAAAATTAGCTGAATTTAACAGTTTTAAAATGTTTTTGCACCCTTCCAGTTGATCTGTTAATGTTTTGGCACCCTTCCAGTTGATCTGTTAATACTTTTTTTTGTCTCAAAACTCGATTGACTCTTTAGGCCCTACATTATTGTAAGCCAAATGAACACAGTTCCAGAGCTTAATAAATACTGTGACCCTACCACCTCTTGAGGTGTTGTGCTTACACTCAAGAACCGTGGGCTCCTTGAAGCAGCTGACTGAGGACTTGAAAATAAGGATAATTGAAGACTGAAAATTGTCCACCTGACACCTTTTGTTTTACATAACCAATTTTTAATTTCACATTAATTGCAATGGAAAGGTTATTCCTCACTGAATAAAATGTCATATTTTCCAAAAAATGTTACTTTATTCAATTAATTATTTTTATCACATTTGTTTGCCTTTTCGCCGCAAAACCTGCAATGTCCACATCTGTGCTTTTTTGCAGAAACCTCTAAGTCCACCTCTTTGGACAAGGCTTGGGAAGCTGTGGAAAAATCACCAAAGACACAACTGGAAACATTATAAATGATGAAAGCAGAATTTAGAATGGATGAACCAATCTCAGTCTATGATCCCTCGCCCCAAAAAGTGTCCAAATCTTTTTAACCCTTATGTGCTTGAATTGCTCTGAAAATGTACTTTGCTCAATCCAATAAACAACATTGACATGTAAAAGTATCACATCAGGTTATGGCTTAAAAAAAGACTCTTATCTTTTGCAGCAGAATACGATAGGTTAAGTTGGGTATTACCCTGAAGTTTGCTGACAATGCATATACATGCACACACTGCTCTCTCATTCGTGTTCATTTTAAAACTCACGAGTAGGCAATTAAGTCGCCTACTTTACCGTTTGGAAATACACAGCCCCGTGGAGAGGAACAATGGAAGGGTTCCCATACAACATTGCAGTTTAAATAAATGCTGTATATATGCAGTGCAGTCCCTGTGTTTTTGGACAGTGATACAGTTTCTGTTCTTTTGGCTCTGCACTCCAGCTTGTAGAGTTTGAAATGCCTTAGAATGGGCAGAATTACATTGCTGACAGCGTTTCCGCTTGCCTGATGGTGAAACCACCAGAGGTTTCATCAAAGTTGTCCATCTTATTTACTTTTAATTTGGCATGAAACTGGCAAAAATCTTCCACCCCAGAGTGAAAAATCAGTGAATTTTGAACGCCATGTGATCCGATGCGCGTCTTCTGATTGGTGCAGTGAACATAGTGGCTTTTGCCAAAGAAGAATGCAAAGCAAAACCCGCAGATCACTGCAATGGACCTGCAGGAAGGTCTATTTCCTTTTCACACAAGCAAGGACCCCAGAATGTCCTGTGTTTGCTGTTTGTGTAAACAGGTCAACCCGGGATATCCATCCGGGGCCCGCCACCCTGCTCATGACCTGGAAATGACCTGGGATAGACTTGGCTCAGCTTTGGTATGAAAGGGGGAATCCCACGTTACTTGACTTGGGTTACTTGGAATTCAATCAAGGAACTTTGTTGGTTACAACCGAAGACACGCTAGTACGCTGCCAATGGATGCCAATTTAAATTTTAAATCCGTTTTTATTTAAATAAATAAATAAATGTTTTGCAATCTAATAAATATAATAAATAAATAAACTAGAAATATTCATAACTTTGATTTGTGGGACGACTGTAGTTACACAAGGATCAGTTTAATATTTATTGTAGACTACAATGGTTAAGGTTAGAATTGGGATTGGGAAATGTGATGCTAGATCTGCACACAAGGGCAACATCACCCTGGAACTGTGGATCAAGCATTTTTGAAAATGCATTTCATATCTCTCCAGCCAATCACTAGCAGGCTAGATTGTGCACTCAATGAGCAGTTCTCTTCTGATTACAATAAAGAACAGGCAGCATTTTAACGAGCAGAATCTTTTTTATTTGTTCATATGCTGAATGCAAGTATAAATATCAGTGTGCTGGTAGCATTAAACCTATTGAACGATTGCTTTTTTCATTGTATACCTATATGAAACAGTCAATGAAGTCTACGTTTACACATACATCATCTTTTTGTTTGAATATAGACAATACCTTTCTTTAAACACCATCATTTTAACACCCACGTGCAATAATTTAATATTTCCCATCTGGCAACGCTGCTTACAAACTGTGCAACATTGCTTACACAAAAATGTTCTGCATGCAAGATAAATATTTCCCACGATTTCATCACAAAACTCAGTGTCAAAAAAATGCAATACAACACTTAGATAAGCCAGAAACTTTTTGGAACAAAGTGTTGTGGACAGATGAAACAAAAATTTAACTCTTGGCCAAAACTACCAAAGATACTTTTGGAGAAAAACAGGGGAAGCATTTGAAGAAAATAACATCTTGCCAACTGTTATGTAATATCATGATCCATAATGATTTTGGCTTGTGGGCAGCCAATGGCAAAGGGAAGAATGGAATGAATGGATTTAACTTAATATTAACAACTCCTATAAGCTAATGTCCCAAAATCAGTGTAGAAATTCAAACTGAAAGGAGGTGGAATATTTGACAGTGAGCCAGGACATTCCTCAAAATCAACCAAAGGCATGAAATGTAAAGATTTGAATGGATTTGAGTCTCTAGACTTGAAAATCTGTGGCGGGATCTCAAACATGTAGTGCATGTAAGAAGACCTAAGCATACTTCTGAAGGGTTCTGCAAGGAAGTGTGGGAAAAAATTCCTACAGCAAGAATAGAAAGATTATTTGCGATTGACTGACAGGGTTCCCAAACTTTTACCATTTTATTTTTTATCTGTTCAATTCAGTAAACAAAAAGCAATTGTGCATTAAAATCTGTACCATGCAATCTTTCCTATAGATATACCAAAAGGCAAACAGAATGCTAGGACACACAGCAAAGAGTACTGAGTTTACATCTAAGGAAGTTATACTCATCTTATTCCATACGCTTGTTAGACCACACTGAGTACTGTGTGAAGTTCTGGGGACCCCACTATAAGAAAGATATAGACGCGCTGGTACATTTCAGAGAAGGACAACCAGATTGATTCCATGTAAAAAAGATACATTTAATTATACTTAATCTCTTTAAGTTTAGCCAAAGAAGACATAAGGGGGATTTGTTAATGGATTAATTGAAGGAATTAACAAAGTGAACTACAGTCGATTATTCAGGGTGAGTTTGGTTAGCAGAACGAGAGGGCACAAATGGAAATTGGCAAAGAATAAATTCCACACTGATATTATGGTAAATGGTTGGCATTTATATAGCGCCTTTATCCAAAGTGCTGTACAATTGATGCTTCTCATTCGCCCATTCATACACATACTCACACACCAATGGTCATTGGCTGCCATGCAAGGCACTAACCAGCTTGTCAGGAGCATTTGGGGTTGGGTGGCTTGCTTCGACACACCCAAGGCAGGATCGAAACGGTACCCCTCTGACTGCCAGATGACTGCTCTTACTGTCTGAGCCAATGTTGGAAGTATTTGTTCACACAGAGAGTGGTCACAGTGTGGAATAGCTTGCCAGGACATGTAATGGAGGCAAAAACACTGGGGTTTTTTAAGACCAGGTTTGATACAGACCTAGATACTATTTAGCTTTTAGCCAAACTAAGCAGAAGGTACACTTAGTGGTAGGAAATGGCGAGCATTGCTGGGCTAAATGATCTGTCCACACCATTATATTATGTTCTCGCCGTTATGTTATACCACTTCAAATGTACATAGTTTCTACTGTAACATTAAAAGTACACAGATTAATGAGCTGAAATCCATTCATTTAAATTATTTCAATAATTATCAATTGTAACTACGATCTTGTTAGAACTGTGTTATGTTAGATTCTGCTTTGTTTTGTTCAGTAACGCTCCTTTTTAACCGTCACCTTTGATTTTATTAGCATCTTTTTATCCTGGTCTGTCTTTGTCAGGAAGCAGCACAGAGTTCATTAGTAGTGACCAGTATTAAGTTATCTAACAGGATTACAGAGTAACAATGCACTAAAATGTGTGCAAGAGAAAAACTGCAAATAAATAATTACCCAGATGAATATAAATCAAGGGCATAACCTTGATGTAAAGGCTGGGGGTGTACTTTCTTGTGAGCTGGGAGAGTCAGTATGGACTCTAGAGCAGCATTATAGACTCTAAGGAAAAAGGGACTGAAGAAGAAGCAAACAAGATTGCTTTATGTGAGATAAACAACATGGTTGCCTTGACAAATTAATTCAACTCGATGAACTTTTCATGGCATTATTGTGTGATTTGTGACCAAGGTTAATATACACCATTCACAAGAGACTAGTTGGCAATTAGCTGACATTCCGTTACCCAGCTATCGCTTGCAAGCTCGAATTTTAAGTCTATTTGCTCTTCGTGAATGGTATGGTTCACACTTACAAATGTATTTGTAGCCCAAGGTTACTTCAAAACTAGGTGCTGCTACTAAACTCTTAAGCAAAGATAACAGATCAGCACAGGATGTGATGGTGCCAGTGAGCTACAGTTCCTAATAAACAGGTCACATAGACTGCTGGCATAGTCAGTGACATCTAAATTGAAAAAGTTGGGTTTTATTTGT
Organism: Conger conger; assembly: GCF_963514075.1. NCBI lineage: Eukaryota > Metazoa > Chordata > Actinopteri > Anguilliformes > Congridae > Conger > Conger conger. The sequence continues at coordinate 17,443,052 of NC_083777.1, read as the reverse complement.
AAGGTGAACATCTCTTTTCCAGAAACTCTTACTCATGGGGCAGAAGCAAAAAACATTTTTACTTTAGATACTTTTGAGTATGACATAAAAGCATTTCATTGATATTTGATACATCTTTTTGAGCATATGTAAATATATATTGAATGCCTATTTCAATTCATATATTTCGCATAAGTGCGTCCCAAGCTCCAAATCATGCAAAAAATCTGAGCGCTTTTTCAGTCTCAGTGCCCCTGTAGCATGTCTAAGAATGCACCCTGCTTTTATTGAAAAGAAAATGTGCTTATAGCTTGTCATTACTAAAGGGAAACATTACATGAAACATAAAACATAAATTCAATAGAAAATGGAAACAATTACTATCCAATCACACACCAAGGAAATGCCCATTTTGTACAATGGAACATCAGAACTTGGCCTTACGCAAGCCATTACATAACTGCAGCCAGGGATTTGCACTGCCTTTAATGTGGCATGAATTAAATAATTCTCACTAGCTAAAATAAGATAAAGTAGGACACTCCAGTCAATTCACCATCCGGAGGGAAAAAAGGTAACGTTTCCAAGATTATATTAAGAACTCTTAATCTTGCGCATGTTAGACTTAATCCCTTGAACATCTCTTTCTATGAAGAAGCGCATGGGACATGTAATGAAAGTGTTCAGAACAGGCTAATCTTCAAAAATTAGACAGATAATATCTAGAAGACCACTGGCTCAAGCTCTGATTTTAGAACTTTCATCAATTCTAGACAGAAAAAATCACATTTTTACAGAGAAAATAATGATTATTGCATTGTACGGCAGTTTATGCAACAATAATAGAGTTTAACCTTGATTAATGGTCTGGCACAGGCTGTATATTGGAGAGATAGATAGGCCAACCTTGACATGGTGTTTAAATACAAGTTAACACACTTAGAACTGCACAATACCTTCTCAAAACAGCCTGTTTTAAAACTCCTAAAATACGGCAATATAAATTAAATGAGTCTCTGATAAGGTCAAAGTTTATCCTCTGAAAAAAGTGTGTTTGAACAGAATAACCCAAGTACAAGTATTCTGTAAAACAGTGCGTATTAATCAAAAGCAGTGACTGTCAAATCATTAATATGCGTTTTGTTAGGAAAAAATATAAACAATGAGGGAAATATCTCATTATTTTGTAATGTTAGACATTGTTTCAGGACTTACCCAACACAAAGTCAACATAAAAACTTTGAATTTTTAATTAACGCATTCTACACACATTTAATACAAGAATAACTTTCAATTATATTATAATAATTATTAATAGTATTATAATTTGTATATTTCTACTGTATAATAGTACTCCTTACACTTTCAGTGTTGCTGTTCAATGTGAAGGCCTTCTTGTCCGTGCTGAGAATCAGTTCTTACAGTTGGCGTTCTGCAGTTGGAAATTCAGTGTTGTGATTTGTTTTCTGTAAAGAGAACACATCTTCAGAGCTGGCTGGTAAGGATCTAGCTGTGCTCTCGGAGTGACCCGTCTTCACGTCTGTTCCATACATGTGTTATTGTACATCGGGGTCAAGAGGTGACCTTGTCAGGAGGTGTTTGTGATGCCAAAGACAAAAAACATCTTAAGACTACTTAATGAAAACACATCTGAGCCAAGATCAATGTTGCCTGGTTAGATGTTGGATGAAAAACTGCACCGGGGAGCTCCGATCTCATTTGCACAGTGGCACCAACATCCTAATACTTTTAATGTGTTCTTGATCAATATATTGCAAGCTGTGTTCCAAAATCTGGTTTGTCATAAACACTGACTGGCTAATGTATGTGTCTTCAATTTCCTGGCTTCTTCTGCCTGACTTTTACTATTTCGTTAGAGGCTTTTGTCTAAAACGGTGGTCGCTACTCGTGATGACTTGTGTACCGCATTCGGCACTGTCTGACCAAAACCTCAAGACAAATAAATCAATAGATTGCAATGGAGCCAGCTTGCTGCCAGTCTCATAGATTCCAAGACTTCCAGAAGATTCTACTTTTCAGAGGCTGGAACCATGGATTGTGACACCACAGAGAAAATGAAGTTGTGTGTAAAGGTTGCGTTTAAACACACATCAGCACTTATTTATGAGGCACAAGGATCAAAAAGGTAATTACTCTCTGTGTATACTGTACCTATATTTGAAACATATCGAGTGACAATAATAGCTGCATGAAATCTGAGCAAATGTCTGCATCATATGAATAAAGTTACAGTACAGACTGCCTTAATCCTATGTTTCCATGGTTACATCACCCTCTCTATAATTCTGGATTGAAAACCATGCAAGTGAGTGAAGCCACCAACTAAAATAACTGTTAACAACACAGCAGATGGAGAAAGAATTTAAATAAGCAGAAAACTTCGAAAGCACTGCAATTCCGATCGGTTATACATTCTGTCAGTCAGGAACACACAATAATTCATTGGTTAAATGAATAACATTTACATGGAGAACGTTAAAGCTGCATTCAGTCGAGGGCATATGCATTTTGTACGGAGTAAACAAAAGCAGACAGATTCTCATTCAGTATTCTGATGTAGCTGGTGACACTTGTCAGCAATACATTTTGAAGTAACGTTTCTCTCAAACGTCATTAGTTTCATGTGGCTGTGACTGCTCAACCCTCAAGCGACATATTCCGCACACACTAATGACCAACTAGGGTCAGACATGTCCCCAATTTCTGATGAAACTGATGAAAAAGAAGCCCCAATTAATTCATTTTTTGTCATTAATGTCATTAAACCTTTAAAAGGCATTTCATTTTCATAAAAAACAAAAGTATATATCAATATTATTACAATTACAGCAGATTTAGTAATCATTAATGTCACCCACATTGGCTTCATATAAGGGAATAGGGGGGATAGTAAGCCATAACACATGTAACCCATGTGAGGTCAATAAATAATGTTATTGAGGTAACATTGTGATACATTGCAGATATCCTTTATTTGAATGTGAAATGACACTCTGTTCTCTGATATTTGTGAACTCACAAGTTCTGTATTTGCTGCTGCTAAACTGTTCTACAGCCACTGAGCCACAGACATCACCTACTTCATGCTACAGCCCAAATTTGTACAATTTAAACTTTTTCCCCAGACTCAACCGTGCCATGTGTTGAAGTACATTTAAAATATACCCTCTGAAGTATTAAGCACATGAACAGTATATGATAATTTTAATTTGGAAAGAAAATGTACCTGCGAAAATAAATCTATGGCTATGTATCACTTGATATCTTGCCACCACAGAATTATGGATTCTTATAAAGATTGCTTTCTCAAGTTGCATTGGCGGAATGTGTTGCTTTTGACTGGGTGCCATTCCCATTAAGATATAAAAAGATATAGAAAAGTATATGTTTCTGACCCCAGTTGGTTGCTTGAGGGTTAAAGAAATACACACATCCTTTCATTGCTTAGCACTGAGAAACCACTTGCTCTCTTGACAGCGGAGAAGGAATCCTTAAGGCACTGAGAGAATTCATAATGTTAATGACATAAACAATTGAGCTCTGGATTTCTCTGCGTATACGTGGCACGGGAGAGGAGAGAGGCTGTCCTTATTTTCCTATTAATTTCATCTTGTCACTTGACATTCCATTATATTGCCAGGGAAAATGACAACAGGGCATCAACGTGAAACTCTGCCATACCAAAGCTGCTGAAGTCATTATTTTCCTTCATTTTAAAAATGAGCCATGCATAAAATTAATTCCCAGGTCCCACCACAGATGGGGAAAAAGGTGTGGATATAATGACACTGGTGCTGATCGTGGTAATCCGTCCGTTGTTACCTAGTATGTAAATGTCACGGTCAACGGTAAATGACACTGACACCAATAATGGTGATGGGCTAATGAAGCGGAGGAGAGCGCAGAATGGAAAGTGCCCCTGTTTCGTGCTCCAGTGGACCAGTGGGTATGGCCATTACACTGAGCCCAGAGCACAACCTGACCATCCTTTACTATAGGCACTATTTTCTTTTCATGTAGCGTGACATCCAGGAGCGTGCAAGCCATATGTATTTCACAGAAAATGATCTGTCTTTGTTCTGTAGCTATCTGGCTAAGGGGCGGCTCACACCAAACGCTTTATTGGCCGGGGGCGCTTGTTTATGGTTATTTTCACTGGGTTTGAAGCATTTTCCGTGCTGCTTTTGCACACCAGATGCCTTGCGTTTATCAGCCCTGGGCAGCTCGTTGTTTTTAGGTGTGTATCAAGCTGATTTTTTCAGGTTTTATTGTAAACAAAGATGGAGGATAAATCTGTTGCCACAGTTGACTCAACCACATCAACCAACCACATCAAAATGATCTCGTACCCATTTTTCATGCCCTGGAAATCGATTCACATGTATCTAATCCTGGAAAAGCGCCACCCTGTGACGACATTCTGCAATTGCAGGAGGAAATAGCTACAAAATATGTATTTACACATAATCCAAATGGCAATAAATTGTCGCAACAGAGGTTAGGGTTAGGATGTAACATTAACAATATTAATTGGGCATCGAGACACCAAAAAAGGTTGTATGCATGCGTTGGAGTGTCTCAGTTTTGGTTAACGTACTGTTAATTTCAACCACTTGGGGTGGATGTTCAGATTTCGGAACACAGTGTGAGACCAGGCTGACCACATACGATTTCACAAGTTGTTTGGTGTTTCAACTCGTTTGTCTCTTACTCTCTAAAAGAGCAAAAACGAGTCCCCTTCACTTATCCATTTAAAAAAAAGAAGAATATACCAAACTTTCCGGTGAAATCGGTTTGCTAATGCCGTTAATATCGTTAATGTTTGCAAAGCGAATTACAGGTACGGAGACCGGTTGCCTAGCAACTGCAGAAAAGACACATCCAGCACTTTTTACAGAGTAGGCTTCATGAAATCATACAACTAGTGCTCCGTGCATTTTCAACGTGTTTGGTCTGATTGCTCCCTAAGACCAGACATCACCAGGTCTTCTATATCAATGAACACCAAGCTCATGTCTTCAACCCACTAACATGCAACTTAGGAACAGTGCTATTGTACTGTATATTGTCATGGCTGTGATTTGGTTGTAGGTACGAGGCCACAGGCCAAGTATCGAAGATAATAGGAGTGCTGTTGTACTGTATGTCGGAAGTTATGGAATGCTTCTTGTCCACCATAGTATGAGCTTTATCTGAGTATGTAATGCTACCCTGGACTGCATGCAATTTACTCTTTATTTATTGGAGGAATATTTGATTCACAAGACTAATTGTCACACAGATTGATTTATGATGTTTAATATGAGTGACTTACTCCATGAATAATGCTCACCTGTAGTCTATTGACTGAAAATCCTAGGCCATAATTAATACATGGTAAAATACTTTTTTTGCTTATTCCAGCAATGTGTTACAAATTGCTTGCTGGAAATAAATAAATCAGCATCGTCGTTTCAGTAGTACGTAGATCACATATACACTTTACATAAAACAACAAGTATCGCTCGCCAAGACTTTCAGATCTCTCTTAAATAACAGCACACAGTTGAATCCAGACAGAAATTCAGCTGTGGCATGTGCTGTGATACTTCCAGTCTGGCAGTGCAGAGGCATAGATAGAAGGTCAGGAGAAAGAGTTACCCACAGTGCTGCAGCATGTATAACAAAGCTCACTCAAAGCAGTGCAGTTGTGGCTACAGATGTTCTGACGAGCACACATGGTGATATGGGAGTTGTAGTTCCAGCTGTAGAAAATCTGTGCCAGTGATGCAGGCCAGCTGAGCCCAAAGGGGTTTTTGGTCTGCCAGCCAGATTTGGGTGGTGATAGGTGCCAGGAGCACCATGTGGTGGTGTAAAAAATGCATTCAGAATGAGATAACATGTAAACATTACATTTCCATAGGTGCGTAATGGGGAGTGAAAGTTTGAGGTAGAGAATAAGTTATCAAGTGATGGTCGTGATGTTTGTCTTTAAATGTTGATGCTCTTCTGGACCACCTAAGGGTTCACAAATCAACTGTTACTTTTTAAGCTGCTCTTAAAATCATTTTTTATTGTTTTTCTAACTTGATCTAATGTATCATATTATTTTAATTAAGTTATTTAATTAAAACAGTTGTGAAACACTTTAAGATTCAGTCAGAATGAAAAGCACTATACTTTTTTTCTCTTACGTGAAACTTATATATCCTCTATTCAAACATTTATGTTATCTATTTTTCCCCCCAACTTATTCTACAAATTGCCAAATCCTATTCACCAACGGCACTCTGCTGTAACATCTGCAATCATGAATGTGCTTTTCGCCGAAACATGCAATGTCAAACTCACACATGTATGAGTTACAGGAAGACGATTCTGCTCCATCAAGCAGACTGAGGGTACCCAATTGACCAGGAGGGGTCGCTGATGAGCAATAAAACAGTCATCTGAAACAGACAGCTGAATCTGTAGCTCCCTGCCAGATGCTGTTGATGCTATTATGCTTTTATTATGAAAGAACAACAGAAGTGTTGTTGATTGATTAGTAAGCATGGAAATGATGCACAAAGAAAACTAATTACACACTCTATGTTCAAAAATGTGTTTTGACTGAAATATGTTCATATAATTTCTTCTAGAACTGAATGAAGTTCAGATGTATATTTGCACCACTTTCAATTGAAATGGGTAGATACACCAATAAACCCGATGACAAATGCTTTTGCATTCTGCAATGATGATTGTACTGAGACAAGTCAATTTTCTATTATGTTCCAGCTTTTATCATGATAAGAGAAGTTCTTTGTTCAGAATATTATCCAGCCAGACTGACATCTTGAAAGAAAAAACATTAAATGATACTTATATACTATTTAATGAAAAATATAACATATTTAAATGATTGGGCCAAAGCCTGCTACCAAACCGTACAATCCAAAAATGGTTTTTTTAGAATAATCTTATTTTTATCCTCAAAAGACACTCAAAAGAAAACAGGAGACCATTAGTTAAAATATTTCAATACATCCAAGATTAAAACTGGGATTTCTCCAAATTTGGGGGCAAACTCTTTCACGAAAAAAAAAAATAAGGGAAGTGACTGACTGCTTAGAGTAACACATTGATGTTAAAGTTGATTAAAAACATATAACTGAATAATTATCTCTATAGTACTGTTATTCCATAGGATTCTCTTTAAAAATATTAAGAGGAAATTCCTAATGAAAAACCAGGGAGAAGCATAGCCTGGTGAAAAGGGTTTTTAAAAACATTTAAGTCTTAATTATTTGTTCCGTTTTCAGCCTTCGCTTCTCCCGAGTTTGAATTAAACTGCTGCAAGTCTTTGTCATAATGAAATGAATCAAAAGCTTATCCAAACCCAACATAAATACAACATGGTATATGCAGAACTTAATTGAGAATTCTAAATTTATGATATGATATAAATTTAGGATGATAAAGCGGGGAAAAAGACTTTAGAAATAAAACAACCAGTCACTTTTGTAAGTGGTCGGAATATGGTAAAATATGAAATGTGCTTATCAATATAAGGAGGGGGCCATAAGTATAGAGGGCAGCAGACTAGCACAACATGGAGCGACATTGGCTCAGAAGGTAAGAGCAGTTGAAGGGTTGCCAGTTTAATCCAACCCTGGGTGTTTTGAAGTGTCCCTAGGCAAGACACCGAACCCCCAAATGCTCCTGACAATCACTGTTGGTGTGTAAGTGTGTGTGTGAATGGGTGAATGAGAAGCATCAATTGTCCAGTGCTTTGGATAAAACCGCTATATAAATGCAGACATTTACCATTTACAACGTCAGTGAATCGTTACACCGACTATAAATGAATATTACACTAACTGTCTGTAACCAAAGGATTGCTCGAGTTCTGTTTGAAAAGACAGATATTTTTCCCTCTCGACATATTCAGGTTTGGGCAGAAGGCATCAGTAAAAGGTCAATAGATGGCATTAAATCTGGAGAGTGATAAAATAAATAGCGATGTTCAAAGGCTGTTGTTAATTGATGGGCCACAGTTTTATCACTTGAACATGTCAGCTAATATGCAATCTGTATTGCCATTCTATAAAAAATCTTATAAATAATCAGTCCAAGCCTTCAACAAACATTTCCATTTAGACCACACAGTCAGATCTAGAATTTATATAATGGCTTTCACAACATGACTACATCTAAATAAATGATAAATGCAACCAATTTTATGCCAGATATTAAGCATAAAAAGCTATTGATAAATATTATCTGTAAGACTCTATCCTATGAAAAACTGTTTCCTAAAAACCAAATTGCCCTAATTTTCCCTGACTATACAATATCACAATGCTCATTTAATGGGGAAAACAATGTCATGGTTTTAAAATCCAAGTAATTACTTTTTTGGCTCCAAATAGTATCAAGAAAGACCAGATCATTATGAAAACAATGGCTCACTATTAGGGAATTCCCTGGACATCTAGAAAACAATTCAACAATAGAGGCCTCTTCCAATACATTTAGAGAAACAAGGGGAAATATTTCAATTATGCTTCATATTCTGCCTGACCACAGTGTAAAGTACAATACACAGAAAATGACATTTTATGAACAACTAGTAAACGCCGGAAGTATTGAGTGTGATATGAACTGTAAGACAAATATTCTTATGCCAAGCAACTTTGCGATGAGACATATTTAATGAAACTTAAGAAATACTGCATAGTTTCAGTCACTCAGTTGAGAAGAATAATTATTGATTTACAGCAAAGTACTTATGAGTTTCCTCTGTAATTAATTATTTTTTAATGCTGTTCTCATGGTGGCGACCACAAAATGTACAAAATAATAATTTTTCTACATTATTTTTCTTAAACCGATCTGAGAGCTGTGCAATGGGTAAAGATGTTTATTTCCAATTACTTTTTGTATTTTTTCCCACCATTTCACACAGATGTAAAGCCGTATTTGTCGTGGAGAGACCAAGCGGAGGATTCCACACTAACAGGCACATTTTCCAGTGCTCAGTCAAGCACATATCACGAAAAGATACAAATTCTATGTTTGAGTATATAGTTCCCCTTTAATTGATTTTTTACATTTCTTTTTTTTTTTGTTGCAATTATATCCCTGTGTGTCGGGTCCCCGGGGCTTGCATTTGGAGGTGAGCGATGGCTCTGTGTCACGCCAGCTGTTATTTCACTGTCAATTCCACCCCCACTTGGGCCGGGGAGTGTCAGACGCTTGATTGATGTGGTTTGTTTCATGTGACCGAGCAGCCGTGAGCACTGAAAGGAAATGCAGAGATTGGGTCTGTTTCATTGACATGACTGGATGCTCCAGCGACGGCTGCCTTTTTGCCGGCCTGCACTATTGATATACACATCTTCACAGAGTCGATTTAAAAAACGAGCTTTCGCAAGTTCTCCGAATTCGCAATGGAAAGAACGTAGCGGAGTTTTAATGACGATATTCCAGACATGATTAGCACTGTTTAATTCCATTCTGACACAATTTTACCAAACAATATTGACGCTGAATGGAAAATACGGCCTATTCATGTGAATGCCTGGTAAACGACTTATAGAAGCGTTTTTGTGACTTATAGCATATCCTGTGTTAAACAAAGCATAGTCTTTTGAAATTGGTTTTAAGTCTGTTCGGTTAGACTTAAAGCCACACACTTAACTGTGTGGACCTAGGGGTATGTTTTGTTTTGTAGTAAAGTACTCCAGCTACAGGGCATATGTCATAAAAGACATGTCCTTATGGTGCTTGGCTCTCTTCAAACTTCTACTTTTTAGTCACTTTCTTCACTTCCCTCTCACTCCAGGCAACACTGCTTTCTGAACACAATTTAGTGCACTTCTTGGCAGAGTCTCTCGGCCACCAATAAAATGCATCTCGTTGTCCATTTCCCTTGGGGACCTAAAGTCTGAGGACACTATCAACTCCTGGTTGTTTTCATTTTTTATCAAGGAATAATGGAATTATGACACTCCAGTTGCACATAATATACAAGATTATACAAGTTCCAACCGTGCATTGAGTTTGGCCAGGACACGTTCCATGAGTGCTGACACATACCAGTACACTGAGCTCATGATCTGCGGGGATCAATCCGCATTGTTTATGTTAGATTGATATGTCACCTGGGCCCTATTTCATATACGTCGCTTGAACAATCTAGGATAATGTGATGCGTCTGGTGTCAAATTATATGGTGAATTAAATTTGGCCTCACTCTATTTCATAAACGTGAACTACGATTTGATTAGTGAATCTAGCATTGGATCACCTGGGATCAACTGCGCGCCCTTGCTCTGCTGTAAAGGGTAGAGTAATCGCATGCCAAAAATAGGATCATACGCCTTATATAGACAAAGGGAGGCGGGGCTCTGCCCATATGAATATTCATGCAAGTAGGCTATGACAGAGACCTCAAAATTCTCAAAAGTATTGAGGTCAAAAATAATAATAATTTGGGGCTCATACAAACCAATATATTTCACATTCTCAGTAAAGTAAAAGGTAAAAGGCTGAACATAAGTAGCATCAACAGATCATCATTGGGAAGTGTTGAGTGCTGGATGAATTCGGTGTTACATAAGATGATGGAATAAATGTCAAGCAAAGTGATCAAGGCAATGTCAACCAGTAATCAAGTCAAAAGGCAGATACACCAAGTAATAATAAAAAACAAAATCCTTCAGAAAATACTTGCAAACATTTTGACATATTATTAATAAATAATGTATTATTGAATAAGAAGTATAAACTGAGTTGTATAATTATATCCCTGATAAATAATGAAAACAATCAGTTATTGGTCTTGGTTTCAGTTCAATTTTTTAGTTAAGAGGAAAAATATGGAATACAAATTCCCCAGGGCTCTGTCCCATGTATGTGGCTAACTTCTAACTTCTAACTTCCACCCATGCAGAAATAGCTTCTAAATGACCCTGACATTTGTAGATGTGGCGTTTGAGATGATACCAAGCGGCTTGAAAGCATCTCTTGGAAGCTAGCTATCCAACGTTTATTTCAGTCAACAGAGTTTATTCTTGGCTAGCTCTTTATAGTACAGAGAGCTAATGTTAATGTTGCTTAGCCAGCAAGTTAGCTCTAATTACAGGCTTGCATAGCTTAGCTATCAATGATAAATTGTTGGAAATATGGGTTACCTTTCAGATAACAAATATTTGTTGTAAATGTAGCTAGCTATACATTCAGTGAGCAAACATTAGGTAGATCTGTACACAGCTTGTTAATGCAAATATTTAATCAGCCAATCATGTGGCAGCAACTAAATGCAGACATGGTCAAGAGGTTCCAGTTATCGTTCAGACCAAATGTCAGCATGGGGAAGAAATGTGATCCCAAGTGACTGACTGTGGAATGATTGTTTGTGCCAGACAGGGTGGTTTGAGTATCTAAGAAACTACTGATCTCCTGGGACTTTCACATGCAACAGTCTCTAGAGTTTGCAAAGAATGGCAAGAGAAACAAAAAAACATCCAGTGAGCAGCAGTTCTGCGGGCAAAAATGTCTTGTTAATGAGAGAGGTCAGAGGAGAAGGGCCAGACTGGTCAAAGCTGACAGGAAGGTGACAATAACGTGAATAACCACTACAACAGTGACAAATAGCCACTACAAGAGCATCTCTGAACACACAATGCATAGGCTACAGCAGCAGAAGACCAATGAGTCTAATCAATACTTAATAAAGTGCTCCCTGAGTGTTTGTAACTGATCAAGTAGTATAAGTATTAGCTATTCATTAAGTCACTGTGACGATTAGCTACTCACTCACTGCTTATGACATCTCGCAAACTTCCAATCGTGACACACAAGCACACAGCCACAGAACACTCAGCTCCACCTAGCAACAGCCTGCTGATTGGCTCACACCACTGGTCACACCTCATCATACTCCGCATGGCCACAGAAGAGATCACAGTTTCTCTACTTTTATCACCCATGGCAGGGCATAATCCATGCCCATTACTGTCACCATATACCTTTCGTCTCATCCATAACTTTGACATCATTCAATCTTTCATAACTGTATGAATGTCAGCCTTGGACTCTAGGTCTGTTGTCACCAGACGCCATGGCTCCCACAGAATTTTGGCACATATATAGTCCCCACATATTACTTAAGTTTTTAAAAATGTGTTTAAAATAGGCTCACAGACATGAATAGTGCATTGGTGTGCAATAGACTTCTTTGCTCTCGGGTCTTAAAATGGCTACCCATGGCAGTTTTCACACTTCAGAATCTCTTGGCAAACATTCATCTTACACCCAATATGCCACATTGTTCCTGAGTAGACTGCATTTGTGAGCAAACTGGTTGCCATGGCGTTGGGGTTCTGACCGTTCTGAATTGGCGTTGAATATGACAAATACTTCGGTTAATTTTCTCTCTCTTCCCCTGTCAGCTTTTTAAAATAGACAAATAGGAGTTAATTTGGTGTCATTTCATATGAAAGGAGTTTGTGTCAGTTCTTTCAGAATTTCTTTGGAATAGTCTTTCAAAAGAAACTGTATGCTGAAAAATAAACACAATGTGGCTCTCACTCACCACTATGATATGACAATAATAAACACATTTATTCAATAACATACTGCATCTCTATCCAGTGAAAGCCATCACGGGTATGAGAGGCAAAGATTATACTGTGATATCTGAGAAAAAGACACATTTAAGAATCTGCCTATTAATGACAGATTCACAAAAGCACTGATGCAAATCAAGTCACTGTGTGAACACACCCAAATACTGTAATTAGCGACCACAGTTAACAATGGTAGAAATCCACTAGTAAAATATGTTTATTTTACTATATGGAGCATATCTTGAAGGTAATATGCACTCATGTGCAAACTACTCTTAGGTTATTATGTCAGCATTAAAGTTGCATGTAACTTTAACTTAATATTACAGTAAGCTACTTTCAAAGTACCATTTTTTTTTTTTGTTTCCCTAAGCAAGTTCCTTGGCACCGCACTTGCTGACTGGCTACCTTGGACCAGCTCTCTAGAAAACTGAAAATGTGGAGAGGGAACTAGGAAAGCCTTAAGGGCTCTATCTTACAATCAACTGTAAGTTTTAACCGATCACAGATTTCAACCTCATTTTGTTTGTTTTGTGTGATTAATGTCTGACTTGGCAGAATGGGCCATTTCCATTGGCAAGTAACTATCTCTTTTAATGTTGTCTCGCACAGTAGGGCTCTTTTTCCTTTACATCACATTACAGCTTTTCAGAGATGAGACAGATTTCAATTTAGCAAAATCAATGTAATCATTGCAATGTAATCATTTTAACTTAAAAGGTCAATCATTTTATAAATGTGTACTGCACCATTTAAAATGAGAACGTACATGGATTAATTGATCTTTACCATTTCTGACTCCTCTAATTTGAGTACAAAACCCATCACTTCACACTCAAGTCTTTGGGGGATTCTCCATTCTTAGACCACTGAGTGCTTTGAAAGTTGAAATGAGAAGTGTGTATAGTTTACATCCCTGTTGGAAAAGCATGTAATATTAACCCAGATAAAATCTAACAACTAAATCTGCCAATCTATCTATCATATATTTTGTATTGTGAATTTGAATATGAGGCCAACAGAATGTGACTTTTTTTTTTTTTTTTTCATCACATCTTTTTATTTCCAAATTATATTATCAAAAGTTGATTCTAAATTCTACATTTTATTTATGCATTAACATTACATACAGTAAATCTCTCATTACAGTCATTATTTAAAACTGTGAACATTGTCAAATGTGAACTCTTACCTAATCAATATTGCTTAAACAGTTTATAGTGAACATTTAAAGACTGTCTATTCCAAACATCTCTCACCATGTGTCCATAAATACCAATCTGTAGTTTTCTGCATATTTTCCAGTACTAGTCCCCTGCCTGTAAGTAAGAAACACAATTCAATTTGGCAGTTGCAGCAGAATTAAAAGTTCTGAAAGATTTGGATATAGAAAACGCTCTGTATCGTAAAAGTAGCGCAGTTAGAAAATATCCTTGCTTGTCACAATCTGTTTCATTGCAAAATTAGCTCTGGCGGGAGTGCAGGAGCCTGCACATTCATTTCACTTTGATTCCATGTTTAGAGTATCACTTGTACCCAAAGACCTATCGAAAAAAAACAAAAAAACAAATGACAAATCATGTCCTTGAAGCTATCCTTGGGAAAAAAACATCAGATGGGGCTGCTGAGGACAGATTTACAGTTGCTCTCCTGTTGGGGTCTAAGAATATAATCTTTCAAGATGGCTCATCTGGTTTTAATGCCACACCGTGCTGTGCTATCCATACAAATGCCTTAGTCCTTATATCTCAGACAAACCTCAAAAAAAGCCTGTGTCTGTACACAGCTGGAGCAGAGGAAGGGTCAGAACAGCCCAGTGAAAACCAGAATTAGTGCCACTAAATGGAGGTCTCTGGATTAGTCACGGTTTACCTTCCAACCCAAGTATTCCACAGCAAAGTGAGTCTCTCAGCAAGCAAATTACTTGATTTTCAACTTTCATAGTAAAGCAGAGACAACACTGTAAATCACACAAGCCACATCACCAGTCTGAAATGAAACTACATTTTCAGCAGTACAAGAAGAATAGAAACAACCCCCTTCATTTCTGCACATACTTTAATGACAATGCCTTAGAAACATGTCATTATCAGTTTCCTGCACCTGCACAGAATTTTGATATGCAAAGAGAATATCGTTAGGTGATATAATGATCCAACACAGTGCTGACATTTTTATGCAAGTTTTATATTGGTGGTTTATAAAAAGAATGGTATTGCCAATTTATGGATTTATTTTTAATGAATATGTGGGAGTTTCCATCTCCTGCTTGTGTCACCATTCAGTGCTACTTCAAAAGAATCCAGCAGCTTTTATATTTAAATAAGTAGATAAATACATATCCCAGATTCTTTATCAAAAAATAATGTCAGCCTTGATGCCCTGTACATTTCAGTTCTTTATACTGACAAATAAAATCATTTGAAATCATTATCCCTGCTTGTGTATAAATAACTTCTCATCAAAAACAAATGACTCTTATGGACCGCTAATCAATTATGTATAAGCAAAGGATATGCATCTCTGGACGCCTACACACTGAAACTCCTCTGGCAGCTTGAGCTATGCATTAGATGCTTCAAACTCACATTTTCTTTAATCAAAGAAATTCCAAGGGGCTGATTAAGGTAACAAAGTAACTAATATACACTTTACATACTGGTGATAATATAATGTCCATAATTTTAGTATTTTAGCATATGTGGCCCGATTACAGGGGTACAATAAGCCAAAAGATAGGATTGTTCCCCCTTGGGACACATCCATTTGCCAGCTCCTGTCCCTGTTGAAGTACTTAATGTTCTACTGTGTGGATGCATGCAGGGCTGTAATCCTCTTGACATCCTGATTTACTGTACTGTATAGTGCATGGTATTTGGTACTTCGGAAGGCTGTTTTCTACCTAAAAGACATTAAACTGATGCCTTCCAACTTTTCCCCACTTATTTCTCAGGCAGTGAAAGACAGCTTTGGCACTAAACGTGATGGCAATTACTATGAATGCATTTTAGTTATATATGCAAAAAAAAAAAGAAATACTAATTCGGAAACACGTTTTTCACATCAAAATGTTATTAACAATATTTTGTAAAGTGTTTGATTTTGAATTTGACCTTTCATTTGGTTGCTTCAGCCTTACTTTATCCATTACGGACAATATAATGAGTGACTGCAGATTAACAGACCATTACTACTCCACTAGAGTTAGGCTATATAATGACAGCACTTATAATGCCAAATTGCTTATTTATTTTTTGTTTATTTGTTTGTTTATTTATTTTATTATTGCTAATGATGAACTTGTATGCCAAAGCTTCCTCTTCCCTCCATTTGCCAAAATGATTGAGGACCACACGTGTTCTTTATAAAAGATCCCATGAGCTTGGCCTACAGCAGCCTGCCATATATGCACAGAGTGTAAACTGCTATCATGGTGGGTGAATCCAGCATTTCTTACTGTTTACATTTTTCATCTGATAATTGTCCTCTAGAAATGGTCTATACTAACCACATATGGCAACATTAATATGTAATGAATGCCTGGGAAGTATAAGAGAAAGTGCTAAATAGGACCGAAAAGTTATTGTGGCTGATTTATTTATAACAGGTAGGGGCATGTTTGAACACAGCATTCCTACATGCCTCGGCTAGTTGTACTTCTACATGGCTCACAGTCTCTTCTTGTTAGTGAAATGTGCCAAAACTTTACCACTTTATAACCCAGAAGTGATTTAAATTACATATATTTGGAGTCCGTGGCAATCACACATCCTCAGTTAATTGAAAAACACTTTGGTAAGAAAAACATTACTCTCAGGGTGCTAAAACACAGATTTGTTCATGACTCTTAATGAAGAGTTGTTTCCCTGTTTGCCCTGTTTGCCCTGTTTGCCCTGTGTTGGTTTGTGCCCCGGTCTCCCCTACTTATCTTGCAATATTTTTTAAGTACTGATAGCCAAACTTTTTGCTGGTTTTCCATTTTCTAGCTGTTCTACATGTTATATTTTTCTCCAAGCATTTTTTTATATATATTTTTAAATTGAAATAGTTGTTTCCACTTTTTCTGCATATCTCAAGCACCAAGCAGCAGACAGGTGCAGGTACATTCTGCTCAAGTTCAATTTTTGTATGAGATTAAATGCACATGGTTTAAGCAAAGATATGCAGCCAGGCAACTGTTAATCCCTGCTTAATGCTGTTATGTTCCTGAATGTTTTTATGTGGTTAGAAATTTCAGCTCTACACTTTCTACGTCTCAGACAGCAAAATTATTGAAAACATGGATATTGTGCTATATCTTGCTATCCTCCAAAAGCAGACATATATCATATTAATTTTAGGCTGTATCTCCAACCTCCAATGAGCACATAGTCACTAACACTTCCCATTCTATTTAGCAGTAGTCATCACATCAAGCAAAAGTTTACAGCTGCCAGAATATAGTCATTTATCAAACAGTCACCTGAGGCTTTTTAGGAAAACTCTTTCTCATTTAAAATGAATCTAAATAAGATGCCGGTTACACTACAAGATAAAGGAATATTACAAAAGACCAAAAAAAATTATGAAGAATATGTACAAACAAAAAGGCCTATTGTCAATGGTCACTGGCTAGCTTCCTAAACAGTGCATGTAATAAAGATATGCTATTTGAAGTTGAGGATATACATTGCTTGAATCCGGAGAAAAATGTTACTTTAAATATTTAAAATACTGAACATTGTTAAAGGAAATGTGTGTGAAACACACACACACACGCACACACACATAAAGTCCCCCTGTTTTTACAGTACAATCTTGCAAAATGTAATTCCTCTCATATTAACTTTCTTATTGCATATAATAAAACCAATGAACAATTTAAGGAGGTGCTCAAACATGTAGGTTCTTTTGTTTGGATGATAGTAATTAGTCAGGTTTTCATAAAGGTCAGTGCAGATTTGCAAAAAAGCAATAGTACAATGACAATTTTAACCAATTTGTAAAGGCAGTGTCCACATGATGATTGGAACTGCTACAGCTATATGATTCATCACCAGCTTATTAATTTGGATATTAATTTAGCTTTTATATAGACAATCATTAGTCTTACATTATGTTAATAAAGATTCTGACTATTCACTTAATTCTGAGAATATGAACAAATGCCCAGTACACACACATAAAGAATGTATGTGTACTGGGAACATGTGACAGGGATTTGAGACAAGGTGGCAGACATGTGAATGCAGTGTTAACAAGGGCATTTTTGAACATTCATTCAGACCTGACCATGGTTAACAAGACACACATTTCAGAAATACGGTTGCTGGAAAATGCTTTGTCCTTTTAATGTTATATTTCTCTGTTGGTAAAAGTATAGTTATGTGAGGATGGATAACAGTGCCCATCCTTTTGCTTTTGCTTTCTGAACAGTCTGTATGATTCCAGATTTTTGCCTTTTGTCATTGTTGCCAACACATTGAGATGTACATAGCTCCTTCCCGCAATCACTTACTACAACAGACTTCAAATCTGATAGGACTTAAGACTTTAATGACTGGCTGTATGCAATCACTGTTGTGCCATTTTCTGTGACAAGCTTCCTCGCAAAGTAGTTATATTCTACACAATAGAGAATTGATCAGGAGATACAGTATACATAGCTAACAAGCTTTTGAATATTCCATTATAATGCACAGATGATATTACATTAACTTTATATTATTATTATTTTAAAATCTAAAATGCAATCTGTTACGCAAAGAACAATATAAATGCAATATTGGAGGTGCCAAGCAAAGGCGTCAGCCTTCCGTAAAGAAAATGGCTTCTTGAGGGTGCAATAGAGGGCAGATGAACAGCTGAACTGATTACACATGATTGCTCATTTTCATTTCAACTAAGGTTGAAGATTAAAATAAGATATTTGCTTACCCTCTGTAAAAATCTACTTCATTGGTTGCCAAGACAGTTTAATGTTTGGTGTGTATTCAACCTAATATCACATTTAGAGTAATAAGATGTTTATATGATTTATGGACTTGTTCATGGTTTGTTCATGCAAATGAACAATGAACAACCTTTCAGCCCACACATAGATACAGTATATTCAAGTTCATCTGTGCAGTTATTGGTGAGAAAATGATTGATTACTATCACTATTATGGAGATGTCCAGTGTCATTACAACAAACCTGGCACCTACAATCTGGAATTTAATTATGCACAAATCCATATTAAACAATATCCCAGGCCAATATTCACAAAATTGTAATACAACAGGAAGATAAAGAAAGAAACTTTGATTTATGGGTTTTCATGTATGCCTGTCATTGTATTGGCCAAGGGCAGACACCCTTCTTGAGAGATTTGCCATGACCAAAATGATATAAGACAGCCAGATGTGCCAAATCGCAGGTCAGTGAGTTTGATGATTCATGAGTAGATGTTTTAAACTTTTAGTGTAATATGGAAATATGGATGCTGCTGCACATTTTCCACATTTCGCAGGCACTCATGTCCAGAGTAACCTACATAACTTACACTAATTTACATACAATCCATTTATACTGCAGGATATTTTCAATAATTCAGGTTAAGTACTTTCTTGAAGGGTACAAGGGCAGTGTGCAGGCTGAGAGTCAAAGCCATAACCTTGGATCCCGATGCACATAAGCTTAAAAAACACTGGAGGCACATGGGAAGGATGATGTCTTCCCAAAAGTAAGACCCTGACAATGAGTAATTAACACACAGTTGCTAGCTAAAAAATACTGGTAATTCTATGCAGGGTTTATTTTCTCCAAAGTATTTGCTGCCAGCAACAAGCAAAAAACTCCTGAAACAAACATTACTATCTATCACTAAAAAGTACAAAGAGTACATTTTTGAACAAAGAGAAGTCAAGGAAAAAAAAACTAATCAGATTTTCCTTTACGTGATCCTCTGTCAGACTGAAATAAATGTCTTTGGCAGAGTTCAGGTTTTTAAAAATAACAAAAGCAAAGTAAATTAAAGGATATTTGGGGGCAGTGACACTATTCCAGGCACATGGCATACCAAATGGCTTGAAAGAAGCTTAAAACATCTCGAAACATTCTTTAAATGTTCTTGTAATTGGGGCTCTTGAGTTTCAAAATCAAGTACAGGCCATGCTTATTTTCTTCATGGATTCATGTGAGGATTGCTGCATGCAATTTATAAATTGGCCTCAATGTTATTACAACTGATGTCATCGCTAAAGCATTTCAAAACCTTTGTATTTTGTATGTCTCTTAATCAGAGTGACAGTAAAATGCATTTGTAGAAGGCAACCCCATAACCCCTTGAGACAGCTGCCCAAAAAAAACATATTAATACTGTATATTATACATTAATATACACACTAAATTTCCATTTACAATTTACTTTACAAAAAGGTTAGATTAATTGGCATGAACAAATGTAGGCAAATGTTAATGCCAATTCATATCAGAATGGGAAAAAAAACAGTTTATGATTTGTTAATGGTTAACTAATTACTTTGGCTAATTACCATACCTATGGTTTGCAAATGTATAAATATCAATGCAACTGTTACATTACTTAGTAGTTAACAAATACATGAACTAATGAAAACTTAATTTCATGCTTAATGAACATAAGTTGTACATTATTAATTCATGATTAACAACTATATTACTTAATGCCAGTTCATGAAACTTATTGTGAAGCGTGACTAAAAAGTTACAGAAAAAATAGCTTGGTGTCTGAAAACCAGCTGGAAACGCATAATAATTAAGGCTGATTGCTTGGTCTCGTAGATGGCCATTTTATTGTTTGGTGGAACTTTTTATTACACTATGCAGGCCTGGTTGCAGGCTACAAAAACGTGTTACATATCAGTCATTGAGACTGCTGCGTAGGGCTTGGACATTGTCAGAGGTTTTGTGTGGTGCTGTCAGCTGGTGCAACATGTCATCTGGAAGACCAAAGCTTTATAAAGGACGGGGGCCACTGCGGTTGATTTGTGTTGTCAGAAAATGTCACGAGCACAGACTGGCAGAAAAGAGAGCCTGTCTTTCTCCTCTTATGGAATGCCTAATTATTGCAAATCAGCAGCACGGCCGTTGTCACCATTTATTCAAATCAACATTGTACACAAAGAAGATAAATCAGCCCTTACTAAAATATACCGCATGAGCATCTCCAGGTAAAATTAAACAGGTTATTCTTATATGACGGCTGATTAGATTACAGAAAGAGCAATATGAGCCTGTCAGCCATTTTCCAGTTCTGCTCATCAAAAACGAAACATATATGGGTTTTGATGGATAACCGGTAAAAATCCATGGCTGCCTGCACTTGTTATTTCTCAAAAGTTTTTCAAGCCTTCAAAGTTTCTGTCAAACTTTGTAAAAGCTTTTAATAAAGAAAATTGAAACAAAACTGAACTCATAAAAAATGAACATCAGAATTTTGTATTTTTAGACAGGCGTCTCATTTTTCCAGAGCTGGACCCAGTTTAAAGCCCTATGTAACTACTGTGCTCGACAGGACCCCCCGCTATAGGGGGTAAATAAGGCTTTCATTGTTTTTCTCCTGCCGCCATCATAGTTCTCTGTAGAGGTATAAAACATCTGTGCTCTGGGAGAATAAATGGGAGGAGCAGTGAACACTATAACTATCACACGTTTATCATCCCTGTCATGCATGCAGTGCTTTCACAACAATGGCCATGTTCGCACCCAGCCTACTGCTGTTTACAGGGAGTGTAGTACTACATTAAATAATAATCAGTGTGGAGGAGAAGATTAGGATCTGGGCTTGTAACCAGGAATTGTGTTGGTTGAAAAAAAAAATGTTTTAACACTGCTTGCAGTTCAACTGAGCAAACTGATTCAGTTGCAGCAGTCAGCTGTATAAAAAAGGAAAAGGTCTCACCAGAACACGCACTCTGCCCCTATAGACCCTCTAGAGGATGGGTGTGGTACTGCAACATGGACAGTAGAGGCTCAGTTCAAAGGCATAGCCATGGTCATTAGCATTAGCACAGCTGCCTCACCAGTGGTCCAGCTAAGCAAACCAATGTAGTGAACGTCTATTAACTAACCAACATATGCATATTTCAAATAAATTTACATATGTGGAGCAAACGTATTTTGGCCTATGCAACCAATATACGTGAAAACCGATGGATTCTGAACAAAAAAAAACTATATATTGATATCAGTCACAAACCAATACGTGTGAAAATGACTAATGACTAATGCATGCATAAATAAAAAAACAATATACTGTATGTGTAGCAATAAAACCAATATACTTGACAATCAATCCAATTGATACGTAAATAGCAAGCCAACATACGTGTGAATGATTTACAAATACATGCACATATCTAACCAATATACAGTATATGTGAAGCAAACCAATATACGTGACAGACAAACCAATACATACGCATATCAAACCATTATATAGCCAAACAAACCGTATGTACACTAAAATAATTATTTTATTCCTAAAGCGATACTCTCCTACGCACACGTGTCCACTTCCCCCACACAGTAGACTCTCCTGTCGCTGCTGCCACTGTTTGGTGGGCGGGACTCATTCTGATTGGCCCTTAAGGATGGTGTGCCAGAGGCAGGCTAACAGGGAAGTAAGGCCTTGCACTGGCAGCACCAACAGGAGGGTCTTCTGTGTGCGGGAAGTTGGCATGCATGCACCGTAGAGCCACAGCAAGCAGGGAAGGGCTGACTGGAACAGTGCAGGCAGAGAAACAGAAAGGTATCAGTTGTGTGGCTGCATTCGCAAAATGATGACATAAGCTTCCATGCAGGAAGTCCCCTGTGGCTTCATTCGTGCTGTGCACACCCCTACTTATTGAGTGACCATACCATGGGAACAGCTGTGAATGGGACATGGCGGGGGCTCCAGGGACAGGCACACACACAGTCGTGGCCCAGAAACATGCACGTTTAAAATGTGTGCGTACACCGATTAGCACACAGCTCCAGTCACAGGAAGTAACCAATCAGAGGCTGAGCAGATGGAGAGTGCAGGGAACACATGGTCAGAATGAACTCATGAGCCACAGGAAATGTGCACAGACTACTCCATCAGACATTACACGGACAAGCACAGCCCAACAGCACAGTACTCCATCAGACAGGACACAGACAAGCACAGCCCAACAGCATACTACTCCCTCAGACATTACACGGACAAGCACACCCCAATATCACAGTCCTCCCTCAGACATTACACGGACAAGCACACCCCGAGTAGCACACTACTCCATCAGACATTACATGGGCAGGGCGACCCTCTGCACTGTAACGCTGCAGAGGTTGTCTGCAGACCACTGTAAAGGCCACACACAATTTAACACACACCATGAATAAACTCTGCATTGTAATCTCCGTTTGGAACAACACTTCACATACAAAGGACAGGAATGTCAGGGAGCAGCCATGGCTTGGCTGGAAGGAGGAGTCATGGCCCAGATGGTGCTTGTTCCTTTTTTTCCCATCAGGGGCAAAGCAGAATGCAGACACACACACACACACACACACACACACACAAAGTGTTACAGTGGACAGAGAGGACAGATTGGAGCAAGTGCTATGCTGGGTGTGGACATCTCTTGACTTGATACCACATGCTGGGTGCTCTGGCAATAATGACATTAGTCCCTGATAGGAGATGAGCTTGGCCTAGTCAGAGGGACTGCCACTTCCCTGCCATAAAGAAGTGACAGCGAAATAAATAAAGCGGTTACCGCTATGAGAAAAAAATGAACCCCTACCCTTTCTTCCCCCACCCCAAGCCTTCTGCATTCATTCAGGAATCTCACAGAGGAACCAGTGTGCTGTCTACTGCTGAGGCTAAGCAGGGGGACACACACTGCATCTGCTTACAGCGCTCAGTGCACGTCAGAGACCATACCATCAGAGTTCCCACAGAAATCCCGCAGAAGTATGGCTTAATTCCTGCAGCTCTGAATTCCCACATCAGTCATTACGTTGCACACTGTTAGAGACCTCCTTACAGTGGAGAACCACTGTAGACATAACTGCAGACATTAGTACTCAAAATCACAATTTATATCCTTTTTGAAATGATTAATTATGCATGTTGTTGCTGCTGCATTTCAAACAACTTTTTTTTTTCCGCTTGCTTTCAGACAGTGAAAAAAAAAGCATTGGAAACCACATTTTGCACAGTCTCCTACACACATGCTACTATTTTTTTCCTGGGCTTTTACAGTGCTTTTCTCCCACATACCAACCACAATATATCCAAATTTGGAAGCACATTACATAAAAGACAATTTTCAGCATTCACAGGCAAAGTAGCGTCTTGTGAGAGGATGGCTTAACAATTCTTGCTTTCAAGAGCCTATTCAAGGTAAAATTAATACTACAGGGGAATGTCTGTTTCATTATCTGTTAAAGCACCAACATTATCTGTGTCTGTGTTTGGGTAGAAACTGGAAGTGACTGAAAAATAAAGACGTACAGGGTTTTTTAAGCCTAATTTATCTCACATTGCATGCTTGCTTTTTAAACCCTCAAACGGACTTTTACATCATAACCATTGTCTTAAAGAATGAACATGGAAGGCGGCGTTTTAAAACAAGCATGAATAGGTTGAGGGCACTGGTTTAAATGAGATTATTGAGAAGCACTGGCTTGTGCATGAGGTGAATTAAGGCTCTTAACCTATTTGAAGCATAACATTCTTGCCGCATTCATGTTGTCCTGCAATTGCCTCCAGTACATAGAAATATAAACCCTCATCTGGAGAAAGAGCGATTTTACTTTCACTTCCTGAAACCAAATCATCTTCCTTTATAGAATGAGATATGGCTTGAAGAGCCTTTCCTAATGATAATGTTTCTTAGTGGCATGTTTCTAAAGAATTACACTCCAGTGGGGCAGTGCTCCTTGTGCATTTTCAGCTGGTACTACTGCTGGTGACCGAAATTTAGGGAAATGTATGTGTGGTACAACTCTGGTTTTTTATTGTCGGTCATTTCTATGCATTTGAGAGTTGCATGTCTCCGCTATAGACAAACGATCCTGGGTTAAGAAATAAGATAAATAATATCTAGTCATTAACGTTCAAGCACCTAGGGGGGACGTGTGTCGATCTCAGACACTAAAGTTTATAGTTCACTTAATTTGAGAAAAGTAAAAAGTCCTGTGTTAAAGTGTAAGTGTAAGTCAAATAACATAATAAACAGTCTAAATTAAATACTGTTACAAATATCTTTTAAAAAATTTGAATGAAAAATTCTATTCTAACAGAACTCTAATGATGAACTGAACCCCACACCCAACAATTAGCAACTTAAAATGTAGAGAATCATTTTTTATAACAATTACGAATAGCATTGTACTGCCTCTGTCATTCAGCCGAACTGGCCCAACACAAATACTCATCATAATGCAATGCAACCTTTTCTGCTGAATTTTCTCAAAAAGCAACTTAAGAACTGTAGTAATAGCACCAAAGTGGAAACTGCATCTCATTGTGACCATAGCAAAACAGGCCAATGCAAAGCAAATGGTGGGGGATTCAATTGCAATTTCAGCCATTCGTAGCATACGGACATTTACAAAGTGAAGAGATTTCAAACGTATACTAAAAGGGTGGAATAGGGAATAGGTAGTATTACATTACATTACATTATTGGCATTTGGCAGACGACATACAGTTGATTAGACTAAGCAGGAGACAATCCTCCCCTGGAGCAATGTAGGGTTAAGGGCCTTGCTCAAGGGCCCAACGGCTGTGCGGATCTTATTGTGACTAACAGCATTATGCCCTGAACAACTTATTGGGAAACAAACAAGAAATGAAGGCCTTTGACCAAAGAAAAATGATCTGTGCTAGTGTTCGTGGTATGCATTTTAGATGACAACAGTGAGAGAAAAGGACATATTAAGGAGAGTAGGGTTGAAAGACCTTTACATTTAAACTTTGTTCATTAGTGCCACAAGATTTATACTTGCTTTTCCAATTTTGTAAAAGTGAAAAAATGCTATGTTCTTTTGATGTATGTCATTTCTAAGCATGAGGGCTGGAGGTCTGTGGTACTCACTGCACGTTCACTTCAGTTTGGTTGCCGACAGTACTGCAGAGGCACACAGCTGATTGGTTAATGGGTAAATCACCATTTACTTGCTTGCACAAGTATCATGATCACCAAAAAAACAATGCCTAATCCCCTCATAATGGGCACTTAAAACTGCATTCACAATCCTGAAAACAAAATGGAGCACAAAACCAAACCAAACTATTAATCAAAATAAAAACAAGAAATACACAAGCTGTAACCTGCCACTGATGCCCATTTTCATCAATGCATAAATATAATGAAATAATTTTTTATCAAGTGAGAGATCGCGGGGTCACGTCAGTGTAACACCATGCAAGAAACTCACTCAAAGCCTTCATCCACAAGGTCAAAGCACAACAGCCACCAGCGTGATCGTAATTGTTTATATCTTCCAAACTGCTAGCAGTCTGAACCTAAGGTCGACCGCACGCCTTCAGATTGATGAATCTTTTTAACTGCACATAAACACCGCATGAATTTCTCTGCCTGTTTTGTTTTGGTGTTTCAACTCTTTATCAGAGTATTATGCACTAAACCATAATTGCAAACTAGTGTTAATCGAAATGAGTGAGTAGCAACAATTAACATTCTTGGAAACAATACGTATAATTACATTCTGTTGTCTTGGGACTTGAAATGTAAATATGTGAAATGTATACCAAAATAAATCAGTTTTTATATTTGAGGAAGTTTGTCTTGTGTGAAGTTAGTCTTTGATATGTGTTTCTAAATTGGACAAGAGTTAGATTTAACTTTTCTTCTAATCAATGTGAAATCAGCCAAGTAATACAAATTACTCCAGGGTGTTTTTCTGGGTCATATAACGCTGTTGGGTTTGTTTCAAAATCTGAGGCAGAAACATGCAAGATAGACATTTTTTATAAATTATATTTTCCTTCTGTCCTCCATTTTTCTGAATAATTCTCCAGAACACATGCATAGTTATATAAAAATACGTACCTCAGTTCAAGGTAAACAAACCTGTTTTTATATTTTGAAATTGAAGACCGTGTTTGAATCGGACTCTGACATTTAAGCTATGTGACTTATGACTCATTTAATTTTCTTTTATGAAATGAGGTCTACCTTTGGGAGCCATCCAATAGTGCAATGCCATTTGCCTATCTTTCAAACATTAAAGGCTTGCTGCTTGGCAACAGAAATGTGTGCATGTGTGGGCGTAACACACTGATAACAGATAATCAGCACCTACATTTCTCAGGCACTTACTACAGTGCAAGAGCATATATTTGGGGAAAAAAAAAGGAAAACAGCATGTAGATCACATAGGATATCTGTACAAATGTAACCCCTCCAAGTTTGATTTCTTTTTTTATGGTATGCCAATTTATGGATGGGACAAGGTAAAAAAACACAGATGAAAGTTGAGAAAGTGAAACAGTCAATGCGGTTATTTCTGGTTTGCTCCAGTTGTGCGGCAGTTTCCTGGAACAGGTGAAGGGGATGGACTTGGAGTTGGCTTGCAGCGGTTCACCTGGTGACCGGGATGGCATGCGACGTGTGCACCTGGACCCCGTGTGATCGCTGCGGACACCCCCCGAGAGCCTGATTCTCAACCGCACACGGACAGGCATAGTCAAAATGACACCCATGAATTCACACTCCAGTTGAGAGACGCGGACATTTGCAGCCTTTCCGGTCTCCTTTGTTTACTGCATTGCGGACATGTTAGCTAACCGAGCTTTCCAAATAAGCCATACTGTTTCAAAGAGTTTCTAGTTTTCAGGAAGAAAATTATTTTGAACAGTTGAACTGTCATGAATATGACATTCAATATGTCTATGGTTTTTGGAAGCCACCGCAAAAATTAAAGTTAAATACAACCCTGCCTGAAAATAGTGCGACCTGCAAAGTGAAGCAAGCTTTTGCTAATTTTGCTAATTTTTGATCATTATGTTGGTTTCCTGCAGCTGTGCAAGGCTGTTTCTCTGCCACACAAAACAGATTCACCAAAAGCACAATACTATTTGTAATTCTGCTGATCTAATCATGTTGGATTGAAGAGGTGACCAATTAGGATCCACCAGGAGGAAGTCTCCATTAATGTCAACTGGAGACAGTAGCTACATCGGTTGCAGTGACCTTTGGAAAGCATGTAAAATATGGTGTGACTGGGGACGACAGTTGCCTTTTGCTAAGCGCTTACCTGGACACTCTGCCTCCGGGGTCTAGCTGAATGAAAAGATCTTTACAGACAGCTGCTCTGAGCAGAACAGCATGACCATTGTCTCTAATATAGCTGGTCTCTTCTCTGATAGAAATTATGCACACACAAAATGTGAGAAAGGTGGTAAAACAACAAAACAAAGACATTGACAGTACCCTTCAGATTTAGATTTTGGGGTGAGGAGCTGTGGAGGCATGTCGCAACATTTCACAGTTGATCGCAGTCAATGTAAGTAATGATGCTGCTTAAACGTCATTCATTTTGTTGGGAATATAGAGGACCAACATCGCATAAGCATTTTGTTCCACCCTGTTGGGAAAGTGATGAAGTCCACTCGCTGAACTCAGCATGCTTGCAGATGGTCACCTGCACTAATTGGCGAAATGATTGTTTTTTAACAGATGCTTGCAAATACAAACTTTGGGAATGTACAGTCTGTGTGTTGTGTAGACATGAGACTTGCTAATTGAGGTTAGTTTTTGCTTGGTCATCTCTTCCGCAATAGTCTTTGCCTTCGCTTCTGGATTATCTCATTTTCTGTGTTGCAGGCTGTCAAAATAATTATACTGTATGCCAGTGAAACTATTAAACTTTCCATGTAATCACATAAATAAAAGAAATGCTTTGCAACATGTTTTTTTGCTTGTTGAGGCACACTTCCTGTACCCGTTATTGCTCCATTTTTGTTACCCATTACCATTACAAACATACAACTTGAGTGTAAATCATATATTTTTTTAATGTTTGGAAATTAAAAACTTCATGTTACTTCAAATTATTGTCTTTGGTATGCTACAGTAAATGTATCTGTTTATGGTTACTGTTATTTTAAAACACAGTAAAATAAAACGTGACCTTTATAAACATTCGCCTAGCCCAAGGAAATGTCAACGACAGTCACACATCCCAAATGTCTGTTCTTTTCCTCCATAAACTGAAAAGCAACAAACAGGGGAAACTTTGTCCAACCTATTCAACACATTCAGACAGATCATTAGCCAGAATGTGAAATAAGCCTTTTGTCATTCATAAGGGTGATCTCATGGTACTGATTTGTCGAAAATATGATACTTTTCACATATTAAAAAATAATAACAATGTGAATGGAGATTATATTTGGCAGCCAAACTGGCAGCTGATTTTGTGAAGTGCCCTTTTATGGCAATGAGTGATGCATTTACAATCCCAATTAGTGGGAGTGATGAACACTGATAAGAATCAAGTGTTTTATTTGCTGTGGGGACCAAATGGTTTTGATTGGTTGAAACAAGTTGGTTATTGGCAGTTTATTGTAGCTCCACCCTTTATGGATTTTGTGATACATCACTCTCCTCGGTATTTAACCCCCCTTCCCCCCTTGGCTAATTTAATTTGCTAACTATGCAGTTTGAAAACTGTGGAGCATTGCTAATGTTTGCTTGGAATGTATTGTTGCTAGTTTCACTCAGTAGTCATGTGCGTAATGAATAGTTTTGTTAGGCAAGCAAAGAAATCTAATGCATCTAGATTAAACTAGAGAGCAACACTACCATATTTCTTCTATAACACATGTTCACCAATCAGCCTGTGTTTATATAAAGATTATATAATTAGCTAGGAAGCTATGATTTATTTGTAATAAAAAGTTTCAATGTTTTTAGTTCAGCAGAAGGCCTACTTGCCAAACAAGAAAACACATTGAATAAGTATGCTGGCTATATAATTAACTAAAGCATGGCACATTGTTAAGCACAGCTGTGAAACTAGCAAGCTTTAGCAAGCTTATACCTTATCACCACTGAGCTAGTGCCAACTCATTGGCTCAAATTAGCTTAGCTTAGACTGTACTGGTTACTTTAGTTGGTTTACAATATATAGTAGTACATATAATCATGGAAATATTGGACTGGATTGCTGCCCATTGGATAGGGAAAATATGCTTGCCACCACCAATCAACATACAGTTTCTTGACGTTTTGATGGAAAATAAAGGGGACCCCAGCTTCTCTGTAATTGGTAACTGCAATCGTAATGAAGAATTTTACAATTTGAATTGCCGGCTCGATAATATCTGGAGATGTAAATCTTCCCATTGATCTCCCCAAACCCTGTGTGTGTTGAGGATGGCTTCTCGGGCTGCAGGGATCCAAACACTGTTAACAGGGGTTGACATGGCGGTTAGAGGTTCATTATGTGCACAATGAGCCATGGCACGTACTCCCTCCATAAACTATTCAGCAGAAACTGCCGCAGGTCCAATCAATCCCACTCATGTCATCGACGGCTGCTGAATCACGCCAGATTGCCGATTGGCTGAATCACACCAGATCGGCGATTGGCTGCTACAGATCATTGGCTGCTTAAACTTCAAGCAGCTGCTCATATGGACAGTCTTTATGCCTTCATCCTGTCCATCCATACGCCATAATGCAAATACTACTTTGTGGTGCTTCTGTGGAAAGCATTGTTTTTACAGTATCTCCATAATGAGGCTAAACAATATCCTGCCCTGTTATACTGTTAATGAAGAATATGTATTTGTCATCAAGCAAATAGGCTTCCAATTTGTAGTAGATTTGAACTTTTATATCAGCTATACTATCAGGGTGGGAGTGAGAGGGGGGGCAAACATTCTGTGAAAAAAGATCTTTATTCCGAGTTTTTGTATGAGTCTTTGTTCAGAGGCCCTTCCTGAAGTCAAACAAATCATCAGTAATGAGAAAGAAGGACAGATCACCTCCAGCCTTCAAAGTGCATTCCATAAAAACTGGCAATAAAATACATTTTCCTCTATTCATATTCAAACCAGTCATTGAGTGCAAGATTGCAGCTGATATATTGGCCTTGAGTGTTACATACAAATGCGCTGATCTTTTTCACAGTTCAGACAAAGTAATATGTTCTGGGGGAGAGAGCCACGAATCCTTTTCTTGCATCACTTTTCAAGCAGTTGAAGCCTTGATGTGTATAATCTGACATTCATAAAGACCCATAGAAATATAGATTAGAATGGGAACTGAAAACACAAAGGGCTCATTCCAGAAGCAAGCTTTTTAATAAAACAAAAAATTGCAGCAATTAATACTATCAGGTAAGTTACTTGTTGTATGGATTCCCACTAGTCTATGAAAGTCTAGTCTCATTGGTCCTGTCCATGCATTTGTCAGAAAAGCAACACACTTAACTTAATTCAGCTACATACAGCAAAAATAATACATATGTTAAATGTATCACTCATGTCAATAATATAGAGATGGCATGTATTAGTAATATTTCAGAATGTATATTTACCTTAGATTTAGAGAACATAATCTTTGAAAACTACACATGGATTGTCACCTTTTCTATTCTGTATTTTATAATTTCATAGATGTACTGTATAATGAAAACAATGTATTTCAATAATATATGAGCAACATTTTTATGCAAGACATTTTAAGAAATTGCAAATGAATGAGAAATGTAAAAATATTTTCATAAAAAATATGAGGTCATATATTGGAAATATAATTATTTGTGAAAATAAAATAATTATACTATTGTAAATATGGAAATATAATTATTATTCACACACGCACACACACACTCAAGAAGCAATGTATTGAATTGTATTACTACAAATATATTAACTAATCATTTTATTTCATGGCTGATGCAGTTTTTTCCTAATTCCCAGCTAGCGACCTGTTGCAGTCAAATTATGATTAGACAGTAGCCTATTAGATATTATTATTTGTGCCTGGGTTGGTTTTCAGTCCCTGTTGAGGTGGAACTGGATTAATTTGTTTTTGAGCATTTCTGGTTCAGTTTCTAAACAAATAATTGTACAAACCATAAACAAATTTTATTTGATTATATTATAGTTTCCATTGTTTGCAGTCATTAGCACCCAGCGTGCATCGTGAGAATCCATTTTCATCAGTCCAACATATGCAATCATTTGCTATATTTTGACATGCAGAAGTAAACTACATTTTAACAAGCGTAAGTCAGGCTCGGAGTTGGGAGTCAATTGGGTGAAGCTAGAGCCAATTTTGTGTCACCCTGTGGAGCTATCAGCACTGGCTGGTCCAGGTCCAGGTCTACCATGGCTCAGAACCATGCCCTAGAACAGCACCTTAACAGGGTGAATCACCCAGCTGCCACATTGATAAAGATGTCTAACCAACTGAACTGAACAAAATTCTAATTGTGCACCTAAAGAGACATAATATCAATCCCAACATATTAACCTGACAACCACTTAAAAGGCAGAAATCCATGTTTAATTTGTCATTCAGCTAGACTACTTGTGTTCAAAGGATATGCTGTCAATCAACCGGAGACTGTGCCATTCAAGATACTGCCTAGAGTTTATAGTGCAAACCAAAATAAAAACAGATTCTGCCTTTTCAATCTTCTCATGAAGCATCCCAATAAACTGTCATTTACTGTTTCAAACCAGTCAAAGCAAGGTCGAATCAAGGTCAAAGAGTGACTGCACCAATGTGTCACATGATTGATTGTAAATTATTTTTATTTTTTTTGATGGACTACTATTATTAAAATAATAAATAATCTGGTCATTATGTCTTTCTCCATAAAAATGTCTAATCTTTTTTTAGGTGAGGGCGGGAATAGGGCAGGTACAGATGCAATAAATGGTTACCCCCACTCTGCACAGAATGTGTATGCATTTATTTCTTCTGTAATTTTAGTTTCATGACATTAAGCAGCAACAATGTTATTCCTGCAGACCAAATTATAGCCTTATCGTATTCTTTTTAGCCCCATGTGTCGAGGGAAACTCTGTCATTAGCATTGTTAGTTTGAGATAAAAACACAACAAAGGAATAGGGAGAAAAATCAATAATTTCTTCATGTCATTTGCTATTTTTTTGCTGATAGACCTCATGAAGCAGAAATGTAAAAGAGGGCCTGTGATGGCATAATCATGCCATTGACCTTCTCCCAGGAAATGAGAACCACTGGAAATCCATGCAAGACTGTTTATTTCTCCCCCATCTTCCTTTTTAAATATATCTGACCCAGGTGGTCTCACTGCAGATGATTCTGAGGCTGCATTAATTATAATCCTGGAGTTAATCCAAATAGAATATGTCTCCCAGCCACACACACGCCACATACACACATTTCTACGGGGAGATTGACTGCCTTAACTCTGTCCCCGAGATCCTCCTCGTTTCAATTATGTTGCTGGACACACTGAATACAAGACCAAACGGCAGATAAAATGACATTAATCGCACATGACCAAGCAAACACAGATTCACTGGGGGGATAAACCTGAAACGTATCATACCCAGGAAGTGGTCTATACTCAAGTAAGCCTTCATCACTGATGGCTTGCCAGTTGACAGTTGAAATTGTTGCACAAATATTGGTGTGGTCCTGGCAGGACATGGAGAAGGAGATGTTCTGTTGTTTCTCAAAGCCGGGGAGGCCTTCAGAAACTAGGACAGGACCGGCCTTCCTGACAGCCAACCACACCTGGAGTGACAGGTGTCAATATAGGTGTTGCTCGTTATGTTTGTTTGGGCTTTTATAATTCCTAGGAGAGAACATTTGAGAGACTAGAGGCTGAGTTTGGAAACTTTGTGTGTACAGCTTTTCAGAGTAAGGCAAGCCTTCATTATTGTAATCTCCTAAAGTTTAAGGAGTTTTGTGTTTTGTGTTTGTTTTCCCAAGGGCAGAATATCGCAGACATTAACCTGTGACCCAGTTTTGGTGTCCACTTATTAAGTAAGCTACACTTAAGAAGGCTTGATTTTTTTTTGTAACTAAGGCTGCAATATTTCCAGTTGGATTTTCACTAAGATAATACAGGTATGCCCCATGCATTTCAATAGCCCAAATACCACCTTTCAGTATTGCACAGTTTCTAACAGCTTTGAGTATACACTGACCCAAGTGCACCACCACTCCCTCCAACCAATCAGAACCCAGGAAAGTAAAGAACTGGAGTAACCACAGTGATCTGGAGTGTGCATTGGAAAAAAGGTCTTCTCGGGGGATGACTCACATTAGGTAAATATATTCTGCACTGTAAGCTTGTAGGATAGAAAATGTACCATTGAATATTGCCTAGGAAAGATAAAATTGAAGTAAAAAAAATCTTTCACAGGTCCTGGCCCATTCATATCTTTTAACTTTCCCAGTGATTGCAGTGCAAGGCTCAGGCTACATCTGATCAGAGCTAAAACACTCCTTGGTGTCACATAATAGCCCGGAAAAGCACCAGTTTAAGAGGAAATATTGTTCTGGTGCAAATCTCAACTTTTCACAGAACGAGTTAAGGTGTATACTGTATTACACTGTAATAAAAATAACATTAAGCTCCAGACTAAGCAATATAGCACGTATTAGATTGAAGGAAAAATACTGTGCGAAGAGAGCTCCGATCTCACTGCTCTACTCATAACTGCCTTCCTACTAAACCTACTGCGGTTAACTGAACACTGATTATGATATTATGATTATGTGTGATATATGAGTGGGTTTTAAACATTGAATTGCCTTCACTTATGCAGTGGCTGAGTTATGTCTTCGATACTTAATATGTACAGATTTATCTGGT
The DNA here is from genome assembly GCF_963514075.1 of Conger conger. Classification (NCBI taxonomy): domain Eukaryota; kingdom Metazoa; phylum Chordata; class Actinopteri; order Anguilliformes; family Congridae; genus Conger; species Conger conger. The sequence continues at coordinate 17,408,620 of NC_083777.1, read as the reverse complement.
CCTTCCCGTTCCTTGTCAGTGCCCTTGTCATTTGCATTTAGTTTGGTCTTAATGGCCTTTGAATGTCACGTTGGACTAAAGCTTTTGCCACATGAGTAAATGTTACAGTACTAGGTTACAAACTATTCTCGAAATATAATAAGAGAAAGTTCCACATCTGTCACCACAAGGAAAAATAAAATCACATTGTAAGCCTATTTCTAGGTGGCTGGTTCACACATTCAATGATATAGAGTAGTTAAAGAAACAACAATCACTTTGGCCCGTTTGCTGGTTTTTAGAAAAAGCTATTTGGTAAAAAGCCTTGGGCTGTATTTCAAACAATTTGTATCTTCCCATGTAGTAGAACATGCTCTAATGTGTTTTTCTCAGACCTTAACTGGAGTCACAGATCATGACGTCTGCAGGTTCCACTTTTCTCTTCTTGCCAGAGGTACTGCTATTCTGTGTTCCATTAAAATAAAGTGCATTGCACACATATGGAGTATTTTTCATAACCGATTGTTGTTTATTAAACAGACTGCATTTCTCATTTCCCCGGCCCTCTGATTTGTAGTCTCTGTTTATTTTGGTTGCTGTCATGGGTGATTGGACAAAATGCTACAGTCTGATTGCTTTCAATAAGCCTTTGATGTTTGAGGTAGATGAAACTGATGCTGAATGAGTAAGCAAAAAAATGATTTATTATATATACCATTTATGACCCCATCTTGTCAGTGCACCAACCATTTCGAACACATGAGGTATGACAAAATTCTGTCAGACAGTTTGGCTTGGGATTTTTGAAACCAACTGGAAACGTTATTTACGAAATGCATTTCAGAACACTGTCAAATCTCAGTTGTCAAGCCTTAGCTGAGAAGTCCCCAGTCTTCTGACAGCAGTCATGCACTGCTGTCCCACTGAACTTTGACCTTAAACCAAAACGGATTTGTCAGATATCACAGCATCGGTCCGTAGTTCAAAGTCAAAAGCCTTTAGGAAGATCTTCAGTCTGCAATCTTAACGCCATATATTCTATGACTGTCTCATTTTTGTACATTTTCAATCCACAGGTGATGCATTTATTTTTTATTGATTTATTTATTTGTGTTCTGTTTTCTTGGAGGGGGTGTTCCAAAGCTGTGCACCTGAAAAGATTTTCAGAAGTACTGAAGTTACAGCATTGTTGTGCACTTAGACATAGGGTGTGACATGGTACTGCTGAATTATGAGGGAAAATCCACGTTCACAGCATGGAGCATTCTCTTAAAACACTCAAATGAAATGCATTAGGAAGAGCTGTTGCTCCAAAAGATAATCCTCCAATAATTCTGGTGCTTCTAGAGAACAGCATGAAATTTTAAGATTATGACAACTGGGTGTGACAGAGGGATTAAGCATCTTAAAAATTATCACAGGAGTTCAATTGGATTCTGTGAGACCAAAACAAGTCAAATATTCAGTTACAATTGGGAGCAGCCCTACGTGATGTACAGACCAAACTCTGGTAGCCAAACCACAGACAAAGTGATGACGAAAAGAGGTCACTGCATTTGCCCCACCAAAAAGCCAGGGGACAAACAATTAGCAGCAAGAGAACAACCCGGCTGATTCGAGTCAGAGCCTTCCCATGGACGGACTGCTGCTTTGTTGCTGAATCCAAAACAAAAAGCATAGAAATGTAAATAGGCAAATTAAATTATCTGTGGGGAAAAATTTGGCAGCATTGCAAATGCATACAAGCACGCACACACGGTCAAGAGGTTCAACTGTTTCAGACCAAATGTCGGAATGGGGAAGAAATGTGATCGAAGTGTCTTTGACCGTGGAATGACTGTTGGTCATTTTAAATGCTCATGGAGGCACTTTTTCCAACATGTCGTTCACACTGGCAGCTGCTCTGTCACAAAGCTGCTCAGGCCTGTGTAAATTCACCAGAACAGTGTCATTATGGCGAGCTGCCATACATCAATCCCTCCACAACTCATCCATATACCAATATGTGGGTCTACGGACAGTGGGTACAGGGTAAAATAGTATCCAGGCTTGGAGCACAAGTCGATAAATGATTAATCAAGGTTACACGGTTCCTTTTTTTGTCCTAAAAAATTGTAAACACAAATCTTACATCACGACTGTGCCATCTGTACCATTTCAGAGATGACTGCCACAGTCCTCCCATGCATTCACCAGCAAGTTTAACATGGTTCATCACCTCTCTGCCCACACAGTACTACAGCTGAACTACCACCACACACAGCACCACAGTACAGGAAGGATCACAGCCACCATTCCAATCACAGTTCAAAAGCAGCCCCTGCTCATATTTTGACAAAGATATCTTTCCCTGTGGAACAGCTAAAATTGGAAGCAAAGGGATGTTATTTTTTGACACGATGGCTGTATTCAAACCCATCTGTTTCAATTACTACCACCCAGAGACAACCTTTGACTTTTCTTTTTACCAAGAGAATATTAAGAACGGAAGTTTACTGCCAGCAGGTAAAATAAATAAATAAATAAATAAATATGAGCCAAGGTTTTCACCTCAAGTGTGATAAATATAAATCCAAAATATTTAGACATTTTGGCTCATCTCTTACCTGTTATAGGTTTTGCTAGACAACAGTTGGTGTACATTCAATATTTATTCAGAATATAATTTATCATGTCTTGTCTAATTTGTTAGAATAATGCATTGTGATGTGTAATTAGTCAAGCCAAGGCATTGAATGTCTCTGGTCTTTATTGAGCCTACAGTATATGATCAGTGCACACGACTGAATGCGAAGGTCTAATATGTATGCAAGTATATGGTGTTTTGCAGGATTGTTTGTTTGCATTACTCTGAATATAAATGATATGACATTAACCCTGAGGGCTTGATTTTCTTGGGCTTTTATGTAACTGGCAAACATAATGCAAAGTTCTCAATCCCTGCACATGTGGGCAGAATGTAAAATAAAAAGACAGTATTGAACGAGCAAAACTCACAAAGAGAGATGATTTATTCTTATTTGCTTAGAAACACAAAGGTGCTGACTACAAAATGAGCAATCGGGATTCCACATTTCCTTTTTAACACTTAATACAGTTATATTCTTGAACCTTCCACACAGGCAGGGCTCCTTCCTTCTGCACACAAGGCACATCCTGCCTGTATTGGTCTAGACTGCATTCTGTGGCCCTCCAGTGCCAATCAGAAACAAGTTCACCTCTAAGTGCAGAGTAAAGACACACATACCTCGATCAATTATAATCATGCCATGCTTCCTCAGTATATAAGCACATTTTTATATCACCATTGCCTGTCAATGTTTTATATTACACACACACACACACACACACACACACACACACATATAAAGAAATGGAGAAGATCAGTATACTGGCAAACTACAATTGACAGCTGGTACAGACAGCACTGAAAGATTCAAATGATGAGTGTCATCAACAAATGAACTAAGCTTAGGTAAATGCACAAACCTTTCAGGAAGCTGGATTGTTTATTTTCACACTATATGCTGAGGAAAATAGAAGACAAAATGGAACATCATTTTGCTGCGAAAAACACAGATTCTGAGGATGAACCAGCATGCCAGTAGCTAATGGGCAGTGCCTTAAAATGGTGAATTCATGCTACCACACAGCCCATGGCAATCCAATACCGGTGATGGAGATAGTTGTATTATTTTAATTAAGGTATTGATTAGTGGAAAAGTATAAAAATGCAATCCAATGTGTGTGATGCACTCTGTACAATGTTTGTGAAATTTGGCCTGACATAAATCATATCTTCATGGAGTTGGTGTTGAGAAACATACAGGCATTTTCCATTGTGTATTGATTCCTTTGCCTGTGGTTTGTGAGATGAAATTATTTGTTTCATGTGTTCCAGCATTCATAGGTTATCATTACAATACAGTGAAAATCACACTGTAGATGAAACCAATGCGTGTTTTTCTTCTTGCTGTCTGTCTCCAGTATTTCAAACAAGGTTATATACTGTATCTACTGCATGAAATATTTACATGTTGAGGGCAGTTATGCAAGAGCAAAGTAGAAAAGAACATTAAAAACAAAAGTTTCATCCACATTCATTATCTTGGATGAATAGACATCAGAAAACTTTTGGATGCCTAGGAGTTAAATTGCAGAATTTGCAAGTCCAATTAGCATTGTTCATATCTTTCACACACAAAAAAACATGCACGCAAACATGCAAATAATTGGCTAAACATGACAGTCTGCCAATAATAATGCGAATACACAAAGCAACAAAGCCTGGAGTTGTGCGATGGGGACAGTCGGCTACGGCGCGGTACGTGGGAGCTGAAATGCGCCGCGCTGTGTGTGTTTCCGTGACATCAAGGGCGTCGGGATGACACCCAGCTGCACCTCTTCCTTTCTTCCCACAGCCCGTTTCAAGGGCTCCGCCATCATCACGTACTCCAGCAACTAGACCGAGTTAAGAATTCAATTACCGATGCAGGCCTGCGAGACTCCCCTCCCTCAGCCGCGATCCAACACAGATAAATCAAATGATTTGAAGTCCTCGGAGTGCTAGGCTAGGCCGACAGCACTCTGACCAATGCATTGTCACAGCGCGGTACCACCGCTGAAGCAGTGGAGCTGCAGTCCCGGAAGAGGCGGGTGATTGAATCACGAGGCAGAGGGACCGGGGTCATAAATGATTGAGAAGGAATCTTTCCAAATAATAACGCCGCTTGACGGAGGTCTCTCAACATGTCTAATATAATATCAGGGGTTGCATTCTAATATGTACATAACCGCACGCTGCTTTGTATTACAAATGCGGATTTGGAAGACAAGGAGATTGTCTCCATGGAAACTAATAGCATCGCTTCCACCTGACTCGAGGAGCACTGCAGGCCACTGTAGCAGGACTGTCCTGAACTGCAGGCCAGTGACTTTCTTTAGAACTCGCACTAATCTTACACTTGCGGAGCGGTTCGACAACATAGCTTAATGGTCGTGCGAGGTACTTTTATGCGCATACTTCTGTCATCTTTCATCTGTCAGATGCCAAATTATGTGCAATTTCGCATTTTCTACCTGCTTTCCCACTGGCGCAAGTTCCGCTCATAGACGTCTCTTAATTGCCCATTATATCACCCCATAATGCGGTACAAACTCCAAGGTCAAAGAGGTGGGTGGTGACTGCTCGGCAATCATTTTAAGAAATGGCATAATGATTATAACTTAAGACGGATTCATTGATTTTTCCAAGGGCTCACGAGAGTACAAAAGCAATTTCCTGACTTTAAAAATTCTAAATAATTCTCACGCGGAGAAAATTTGCTGCAAAGTGACATTGCGTGCACTGCAAGAGCAGGACCAGAAGCTGATGTCCGCACTCTGATTTTCCCATCGACCTGTTTGTGTCACGCCAAAACGGCAACGTAAAGCACTACTGACAGTTTCTTACGGTTACACGTGTGCCGGTCACGTACAACCGAGCCAACGAACAGCTCCCTCTGGGAGCCACAAAGGAAAATTATGTGGGGCCAAATCTGTCTCAATCACTTGGCAGTGTCAGCGGTCAACTGCGCTCCTTCCAACAACCGAATATGCATTCGCAGTTCAGTTCGCTGTCCCTGCGGAAGCCTTCAAAGTAGATCAGATTAGCCGCACACATACTGTGTAATTATCACATGGTCTCAGATAAACTGAGATAGCTCTGACTAGAGGGGTAAAATGTATACTACGACTTTAAATGAGCAAGCTCGGTCACCCCTGTCCACAGTCTGTTCACGTGACTGGGTAAAGGTGAAGAACCTTCCGGTTAGACTGAATGCTCTCTGGGTCTCACACGTTCAAGAACTGCTTCCCAACCCTCTCCTGAGAAGATCACTCACCGGTATGTTACTTTGTTAAAAACCTAGAAGCTGAAAACGACGGACGTGCTCCAGATGCTTCTCACCGACAGCCTAGGAATGGAGCGCGAATCTCGGAGCGAGAATTTTTACAAAAAGCCCTTTAGAAAAACCATTAAATATGACCCGGTGAAACTGCACATCACTTCCCGTATTCATTGAGAAAAAAATAGAGGAGCGAACTAATGAGACTGTGGCCTGAATTAAATCAAAATCATGGCGCTGTCATATGGCTAAATATAGCCATGACGGCTCCATTCATTTTGATGTAATGCCTCCTGAAGTGGTGCAGTGGGTCACAACACTCGCCTTTTTACGTCTGCAGGCGAGGTCTGAATGAGGAATTAGTAACAGGTCTGCTCTTTCTCGGATGTCTTTTTCACTTATTTATTTATTTTATTTAATTGCTTTCTGGGCTCCGCAGTACCCCACAGAACATCTTAATTTGGATTTAAGTGGATTTAGCGGGGCTGGAATTTCTGCGTTTTCCTCTCCGGATCGCGGCCCGGCTGCACGGGAACGGGGCGTGCGACGCGGCGGGCCAGGGCTATTGTTATTCCGTGATGGATCTGGGTCAGCAGGCCCCTGCACCGTGCCCAGGGAACGCCACGTCCCAACCCCGCCTCTCGGAAAGCCCCGTTTGTCTATAAAAACGCCCGACTGCTGCTCAGGCTGGCTTTGCCGTCGTGGCAGATGCTGTTGAGTTTAACTTTGTGGTGGTGACTTTCTCACCTGCAATGCTAAACAACACGTGCCCAAGAGAAGAGTATTGACGGGGTGTCCCCACTGGCCACAAACTGGCACACATAATAAAGTGACATTGCTCAGGAGGTAAGAGCAGTCGTCTGGCAGTCGGAGGGTTGCTGGTTCGATCCCTCCCTGGGTGTGTTGAAGTGACCCTGAGCAAGACACGTAACCTGCAATTACTCCTGACGAGCTGGTTGGTGCAAGGCACGGCAGCCAATTGTTGTTGTTGTGTGCATGTGGATGAGAAGCATGAATTGTACAGGGCTTTAGATAAAGGCACTGTTTAAATGCCAACCATTTACATGGCTTAAAGCAACAATACATATTTTACATGTTTTAGAAGTGGATCCAACAAAACACATAACAGCACTGTAACAGTATTGTAGGTATGTGTTGATTACACAGGGGTGTAAGACCATTAAAAAGTGACATAGTGTGCAATTGCTGTCATATTCATGTCCATATGACTCCCCCTGATTCAGTGAATACCGAGCTGAATAAACAGAGGTGCTGTGGCTGAGACTATGTGAAATATAAGCTTCCTGGAATGAGGGCATTTTTCAAAGTTAACATACTCTTATAAGAGAACAACAACACCTCCAACAGCAAGCTGGGAGGGTCACACTTTCATTTATTTTGCAGATTGGAGACCATAATACTCACTGTCAGCAGCCAGAACACATACAGTACACTCCCTTCCTCACAGATATCCTTTGATGTCTTATACACTAATCCTGCACCTTACAACATCTCTCTTCTCATCTATGTAAAGGTTTTAGCATTCACCTATTTTACATACAGTAATCTAACCAATTCAGATTCTCACTGTCGCTGGGATAATGAATTGTTAGACAGTTGAGAAATGAAGATCCGTTTCTATAAGCGTGTCTTGTGCGAACGGTTTGCCACCTTGTCTTAACAGAGCGCGCTTGTGTGAGTCAGCCCCTGACGTTCGTGCTGCTTATGTAAGGAGATGTGTCAGCTGGCCTGCTAACAGGGCTTCTCCCTCCAAGCTCCAGGAGAACTTGTGAAGTTTAGCTGTGGCGCAGAACGGCATGGCAGCACCAGAGTGCCGCAATGTATGCCGCAGTGTGATTCGAAGTGAACCAGTGGTTAGGGTTGACCTGCCTGAAGCAGGCCAAAATGAGTCAGCCTAGAGCGTTCAGGAAATTCCTGATGCGCCAATGTTTTTTTGGTTGTTGTTGTTGTTGTTGTTTTTGTTTGTTCTTTTTAAGAAGTGGCACCAAAACAAGATTAGACAAGACAAATGGGTTGAGAGTTTTGCCTCTAGTATGCTTGTGTTTTAGTGTCTGCTCTCAAAAGATTGGTCTTTATTATAATTATGAAGCTCCATTATAAGACTTTCTAAAGCTGGTCTGAATGTGCAACATGACTGTTAATGAGTCTTTCCAAAGCTGGTCTGTGAATGTGCAACATCACGCTCAATGAATCTTTATAAAGCTGGTCTGTGAATGTGCAACATGACTGTTAATGAGTTTTTCTAAAGCTGGTCTGTGAATGTGCAACATCACACTTAATGAGACTTTCCAAACCTGCTCTGTGAATGTGCAACATCACAATAAGGCCACAGATATCTTTTGATGGCCATAACAGAATCCTTTCCCCTCGTGTCCTCCCAGCTGGGGAGAGAGTTCCCATCCAACTCTAAACATTCACAGAAGCATAGAATCCCCATGAAAGAATGAGTAATTAAGTTTACTAGGGTGCTTATTAGATGCGTCACTCATGGCAAAATCTTTTTTTTTTTAAATCCATTAATAAAAGGAACCCCCGTTTTCCCAGCAAAATAATATGAATGAGCAATTAGGCGACATGAAAGGTGAGCGAGAGCCCCATGGTGCCAATCTGTCAAGGGGAGGAGGATAATTAACTTGCGGATTATTGCTATGTAGAACAATGTAGGAGACACAGCCCGCTCCCACTCCGTGGTCTCATATTGTGAATCCGAAAGGGCGAGCAGAGCCCAGCCCCCCCCCCCCCCCCCCCCAGAGAACAGTGCAAACTGAATTAATAGCATGTCCAATCATGCAGTTCTCATCAACCCATCTGCGGCAATTTATGAGTTGTGTTGGAGGTCAACACGACAACGAGCTACTGCGAAACGCCATTTCTTTAATTTCAGACAACTCGTTATACATGCATAGGGGTTAGATGTATGAGATAATTAAGCGTCTTTGGTGAAGGTGGGGTATTAGAGTTCTCAAAAAGAAATTGCATTACGTTTCGAGGGTAATTTTGTCCCAGTCATACAATATTTTTTCCCAATGTGTCACCACCACACACTGCAGTTATCTGATAAAATGTAAATTATTGCAAAATGCCTTAAGACCCCATAAATGTCTCCTTAACAATGCAAAAATAGCAAAGAAAAATCCACATTAGTCATTACATTACCATATTTATATGAGCACTGTGAATTGCAAAGCAATCAAATATCACATAAAAAATATTGTACTCACAAATGGGCATTAAGGGATTCATCTCATGAGAGCATTAAATTTCAAAATGCCAGCATGGTCCTGAATGCAAATACTTTGATAATATCCAGGAACACAAAGTATAAATAAGGTTTGATCACACAAGCCCCTCATTAACATTTTAATATTTTCCCAGAGCTCACTGCTTTATCTAAAAGCAATTTAGGTATGGTGACTTTGCCTCGAACTTTATGCCCGGCCATACACAATTTATTATTTTTCAGTAGCAAAACCATTTTCTTTTTCCTCATTTGAAACTAAATGTTTGTGGAAGGTGCTAACGGGAAGTAACTGGAATCACAGAGAGTAATGAGTGCTTGATTAAGCACTAATTTCTGTTAAAAATACATAGTAGGAGCACTGCAGTATGCTAATGTGTTAAGGTATGTTTGGCCTGCGGGTCGTATTCATTCACGAAAGCAGCCCAACGGTACTGCCAATGCAGAATTATGACAACATTAACCTGTCACGTTGAGAGTAATGTTAAAATCATTTCGCAGCGTGCTTCTGGTTGGGCAGGGAATGCCCTTCTGTACCAATCCTGTCTTTCATCGAGAGCAGACCCCACACTAACGCATGCCTGAGTGAATATGCTGTTCAAAATAAGGCACTCCAGTATAATGCAAAAAGTTAGCAGTTATGCCACCAGGAATAATGATACGGTCAAATCATATATTCAATTTGTTTCCTAAATTAAGGAAAAAACTGGTGGAAAGCAGCAACTGCATGATAAATATTTATTCTAACTTTCTCAGCTTCTCCATCCCTGGAGAAGTCTGTTTTGAGTGCCTTTGAGTATACAAAAGTAAATGATTACACTGAATAGTTCATAAACAGTTTTACATGCAAGTGTGCATCGTAAGTCCCTCATACATGTGGCCACTTGTGTCTAACAGTCATGCGTCATCAGAAGCCAAGCAATATCAGAGTTTATTTTATGAATTTGGAACATGTTGCTATCCTGTTTTAGGCTCCATTGCATTTTTGCTTCATTTTACATTCTGTCACATTGTGTACTATTTTCTAAATGCTGTTATTTTACTTAATCTTTTAAACCTTCTTACTGTACTTTTTTCAATTATTTCATGGAAAGTTCGATTAGTTTGTTTTCTATCTTAGGTGTGGTACTCAGAGTGATCTAATTCTAATTCACTGTGCATAGGGCACACAGTATACGTATATGATTTATTTGATGTGTGAATGTGTTATGAAATGCACTGAAATAGATTTCATGTGGACCTTCATGTGGACCTTAAATTAGATTAAGCCAGAGGTGTGCGACTACATTTTCAATTTCTCAATGGCAGAGAAATCTTACACCTATACATAAATGCCATAGATACATAATCATGTCTCAGGGTCAATGCCCAAACCGGCCCTGTGAATGAAAGGCTAGAAAATGTAAGACTCTGAATAATTTAAATTGTAATATTAAGATAAAAGCCAGTGTCTTTCGATCTAACCTATGCTATATTGAACTACACAGTGTCAAGAAAATTATTGTTTCCCACTGATCAGTGAATGACCCAAAACATAGACCTTGTATGTTGACCACCTAAAAAATATGATTATATTTAAACCAAACATAAGGGATGAAAACATATAAACATGCAATTGCTGTGAAGTCTGGCTGTAGTATATCTGAACAGAACACATGAATCACTGCTACGCCACGTCCATGCCTCCAAACTCTTAGCATTGGTTAATAGGATTTCTGTCAGTTTTTGCATCTGGTTTTGAAGGTGTATTGACAGCATATAAAAACTGTTGTTTGTCATGTTGGCAAGTGTTCATTAAAATCTGTCATATCATCCCTCTAATGCCTTCTCAATGTTGGCTTTTGAACATTATTGAACCATATGCATACACTTGTTATATTTCAAAGCTGACATTCAGTCGGCTGTTGGTGCTGCCATTTATTCTTGCATCAGGACATGTTGAAATGATTTCATTTACTGGCTTTCAGACAGGTGTTTCTTCCAATGCTTCAAAGTGCCTCGCTCTTTAATCATAGAAATTGGCTGACATTTTGTTTCCTTGTTTAATTGAGATCGGTTTACAGTATCTTTAAATAAAGATATCGGTGATAATTGCGCTGAACTACAGATTGGTATTTTGACCTTGGCTTGGTTTTTTGAGTGGTATTACAGTCCATGTTTACAGTTGCATCTATTAAAGGCCCACACGCATCAGTGTTCTCTTCCTGGTTTTAGTATCTAAAACGCCCACAACACATTTTCAGAGAGCAGTGATGTAGGTTTTTTTTTAAGTCTCTAACCCTGCCCCCAGAGCCTAATTCCCCCTCCCGCTCTGTCTTAACAATTATCAATCTTAATGTTAGTCCAATTATGCAAAAACGTGTCATATCAGGTGTGAAACAGGTCAGAAAAATAGCAGCTAGAAAGAATACTTAACATACTAGTATTAAACCTAAAATACTTCTACCACGGTGACACTGGCTCAGCAGGTAAGAGCAGTCTGGCGGTTGGAGGGTTGCCAGTTCGATCCCGCCCTGGGTGTGTCAAAGTGTCCCTGAGCAAGACACCTAACCCCCAATTGCTCCTGATGAGCTGGTTGGTGCCTTGCATGGCAGGCAATCTCCGTTGGTGTGTGAGTGCCTGTGTGAATGGGTGAATGAAAAGCATCAATTGTACAGCTCTTTGGATAAAGGCGCTATATAAATGCCAAACATTTACCACAATTGCAGTTGTTTTACTTGGATCAGTATGGAACACAGGATCCTTGAAAGCTCCAGGATGATATGAAAATATCAAAAACACAAAAAATATCTGTGTGGGCCTTTAACCATGTTCTTAAGCCTGATCTCTTTCAATGTGCCTCATGTTTCATTGTTTCAGCTCTTTCAATTTAGAAACTAACCTGACTATTATTACACCCTTAAAATCTTTGCATTATTGGTCATGTTTTACAAGGCACAAGAGTGAACGGTAGTCTTGAACAGCACTTAGTAATTAGAAATGAATTATAAAAGGCCAAAGCCAAACTCCAGCATTACACTAAACTGAACAGTGTCAGAAATGCTATGTTAGCTTGTCAGTTATGGATTATTGTAAAAACATTTTTATTACAAATTGTGTTCCTAAAGCGACTTTTGCATGCTTCATCGCGATTGTTACTGCCGCCAATTAGCTTTCTGTGGTGATAGTTAATTTATTGTAGCCAGGTAGAAAATAAAGTACAGATAAATTTAAACCAATAACAACTGTACAGTAGTGTGCAAAACTTTGGGCACCCCTGGTCAAAAAGCCTTTTACAATTAATATATTAAGTGAAGAGAAGCAAACTTGATCTCTAAATCCATTCTTTCTTCAACTCACAGAATATTTCCTGTGCCCCCAGCTGCCACACAACCTCAAAGCATAATGGATCCACCACCATGCTTCAAGTTGGCAAGGTGTTCTTCTCTACAAAGGCTTTATCCCTTTTTCTCCAAACAAACCTTCTTTGATGGTGGCCAAAAGGTTCAATTTTGGTTTCGTCAGTCCAAAGCACATTGTTCCAAAAGACTTCAGGCTTCTCAATGTTTTCGTTTGCATACTTCAGACGATTGATTTTGTGTTGAGGTCATTCTTTCTCTGCCAAGTAGGTCTTTGTTGTTAAAAATACGTTGTGTTGTTGTCCTGTGAACAGCTAGGCTGTTCAAAGTGTTTGCTACACTTTTTTGTAGCTGTTTTGGAGTGATGTGTAGGTTCTTTTGAGCATTTCTCACCAGGTCTTGGACTATTCTATCTGAAATCTTTCTCGGTCTTCAAGACCTTGCCTTGACCTCAACTATTCCATTTACCTTCTTCATTTAGCTTTGAAAAAAATAAAACTCCTCACCAGATCACCACAGCAATGTTTACATTACTGCCTTGTTCTGTGGCTTTGCAGCTACTGTCATCACCTGTTCCACATTAACACGGTATAATGGGGTTTTCTTTACCATCAACATGTAAACGCTGCATTAATCTTTTAAAGAGAACAAACTTTAAATGACTTTGAGCCTATGTGCATTACAGGTATGGCAACAGCAAGTCAGTCCTCAGCTGCCAAACAGAAGATTCCCAGGAGTGAACAGTGAGCACCAACAGTGGGGTTTAGAACAAACACAAGTCAGTACGGACTATCTGGAAATCATGGAAAATGTTACGGTCTATTAACAGTACAGAAAGGCTTGCTTATAGCTGGTGTTACCATGGCCCAAGAAACGTTAAATAACTATAATCTATTACTCTACTGTACATCATCCCGGGGGAATCCTGAGAATTTAGCCATTCTGCTGAGTCGTGCAATTACACAAGGTAATTCCAAGAATGTCCTCATTTTTACTTTTGTCCACTGCTGCTCTGTTCTAATGCTCTGCTTTAAACTATCTCTAAAAATCCTTTTTACTGTACTGTAGATGCACTTATACTAAAATGTGTGCATCTTGCCAAATAGTTTCACAGATCCTGTCAGGCCCGTTAGGTGTAGGTGAACTAGGTCGCCTAGAGTGCCAGCAGCTGGGAGGGGCACCAAAGAGGAGGGATAATGTTTTTTTTATTTCATTTATCTGATGTTCTAGCAACATTTAAATGTAGCCCAAAGTGCCAATTTCTTGTATAAATAAACCAATGCTGGCACCACACTACACGGCGTGCACAGTTTTGCTGAAATGCCCCTGACCCACAGTGTCTGTCTGACCTGTAACACTTGCGGTTTTGAGAATGACAGCAGTGCTGGCCTGAGAGAGATGGAGTGGAAGTTTAGGGATGGACTGGTGCAGGTAGGTCAACACTGACAGACTACGTTACTTGATGTGGCCCAAGGTTGAAGTTCCATGAAACAAGAAAATTGTTGATTGAGAGTTCGCAAACCTATTATTGTCTGGGCTTGGACAATCTTTCATCTTTCATCTTTAATCACGATGATGAGTAAAATGCAACTTTCATGGTTTCCAACCTAACTCTCCTAATGGCTTATAGTCCTTTAAGGCTTAGAATGTGTAATAATGCAAGATATGTATTATGTGCAATCATTTAAAGGTACAGTAGGTGAGATTTTTGTTACAAGACTGTAAATCCCTTACTGTCATTGAAAAAGGCTCACTGACAAGTTGACTCACCCCCCTGCCTGTGTTTATAGTCCTTAAATTCGGGTTTCAAAGTATGCAGTTGATGGGCCGGCACTCTGTACAAAAACATCTATTGTTGTACAATAATTCAGGCTCATTGGTTGAAAATTGGTTATAATTGCCACAGCCAATGCCACCATTTTGTGGAAAGTAACTTCTTACTTACTTCTCACTGGTTTACTGATTTCATCCTTGTTCTAGCAGAAGTAGAGATACCTTACCATATAGGATTTTTAAAAATATGTTTTATATTTATTCTGATTAGTCAGGTGTATTCAATTGCTTCCTTAATGCCAGTATAAGAATGTTTTCAGTATCTCGTCTTTGATTCTAGCCTTTTGATTGTCTTTGGAGACACATGGACCAGAGTTGTGACAAAGAAAGTCAAGTTAGCTATTATAAGGCTGAGAAGAAAACAGTCAGAGACATAGGACAAACCTTTGACTTCCTAAAATCAACCTTTTGGAACATGATTAAGAGCACTGGTAAGTTCAGTAATCATAGAGGACCTCTCCAGTCCATGACCAAAGACTTCTCACCATAATGAGGAGAAACCCCAAAACACGTCCAACAGATCAGAAACATGTATGACCTGCCATGCTACTATTATCTCATGCAGTTATTCCTGTTTACCTGACCCCGGCAGAATAGAGTGGGAGGCCCAGAATTCCAGGATGGGGAAATAATCATGATTAACTACATACAGATATTTTACAAATGACATTATCAAATGAGCATGTACAATTATCAAAATCTAAATGATCAAAATAAAAAAGGATTGTGATAATATGATTGATCTTCGGTTTGTTTGCTGTTTTTTTTCTCCCAGAAGTGTTTCAACAACAGTGAAGCAGTCAAAGGTAGGATAGCACGGACACATCATTCCACTGTCAGGAGAGCGGCAGTGTCACAGAAACAAGCACCCATTGCAGAACCCTGCTATACGATGACAACACATCACATTCACCACTCTGTTCAACCTGTCATAGACGGTCAGCAAAAACCGCTAACTCTACAGGAAAGACCATGAGTCATACTGTAGTAGCCTGGACGCTTCCAGTGACTCCTAAAAACAGGTTCAGAAACTCACTGGATAAACCTTGCTTCACCGCATAAAATCTGACCCACGTCACATCTTCCTGTCCGAGCGCCATTATGTTTAAAGATGCAGTACTTTCTTTAAACAGAGAATTCCAATTTATCACGCAGGCAGCAGGCAGCATACTAAAATGATTCATGCCAGTGCACTTAAATGCAACTATGCCAGTAGTAAGTAAGGTCCTGACCTGAAGTAAGGTCAAGAGCTTTTGTAGCGTGTTGTTTATCCTACATTTTCTTTCATGTGCAGCAATTCTGCTGAGTCACGCAATTACAGGTGTAATTCCGAGAATGTCCTAGTTTTTAGTTTGTCCACTGATGCTCAGTTCTTATCTGCTTTAAGCCATCTCTAAAACTCTTTTATCGATGCATCCATACTACAAATGTGTGTTTTCCCAGCTTGCTTCACAGATCCTTCATCCATTCTATATTCTTTTACAGGGTAATTTCACTGAAAAATATCAAATATGAATTGATTCTCTTTTGTATTGAAAACCTCAAACCCGATAATATAAATTACTAAACACACATTTTACTTTTTTGTTCTTAACAACTTTCAATTATAGTGACTGTAAAGGTAAATCTGAGGCTACACTGCATGGTGTTATTATAGTATGTATTATGCATTAACAAAATTAGAGGAATCAAATGGATTGCAATATTGCCTTATATCAATCTCAACATTTCCATCATTTCTATGTGTGGATTGAATGGGTGGACTCTGAGCTATTGGGTCAGGGTCCTTGATGACATCAAGAAATACTTTAAATATTTATTGGTCAATATGTAGTCTCATCTGCTCTCCTATAATTTGAGGAAAATCAGTATCGTCAAATCAGTCTTAGCCCTTTTGAGTCTGAGCAAAACTATGAGATAGAGAACTTGCCCACTATGTAGTCGTAGGTTTACTAGTCAGCAATAGCCTTTTTATTTAGCTTTTTTCCTTTATCCCTCGACCAACCTCCCAGTCTCCCTCTTTCTACAACTTGCTATTCCCTAATTCTACATATATCATGGTGGTGCTGCATTGGAGACACCATTTGTGTATGCCATTTTACATAAAAATAACAAATCCACCAAAAAAAAAAAAATTAAGACGGGGAAAATGGAATGTGAGTAGAAATACTATCGGTTTATGTGACTCAATATATGGGTGAAAGGCGGTAAGGCCTTTACTGTAGATTTCTCAAGGGAAATATGGGTGGACTAATCATCGTTTATAAATGTTTGGCCAAACAGCTTGAAACTATAGGCTATAGCTATGTAGGACCATAGTCTAGTGCTGGGGTTCATTGGATTTATTTGTGCAATAGTTTTACCAACTTGCAAGCAGTAACATTAGCTAAGGTTACTCACTAAAACACAGGAGTGACATCACGTTTCTGCTCAAATATAAAGTAGTTCTTGGCTTTGTCCTTGACTTAGAAATGGAAATATTCAGTGCTAAACTATCAAAAGATAAGGTGTTTTGTAAATATTTTTGGTATTTTAGTGTAACCATTGTGTACACTGCATGTGCAAGCTCTCTCCTCTCCTGTGTGCAGTAAATAGTTTTTGAGATATTGACACTTTTATAGGACTAGTACAGAATAGGTGGAAATTGCCCTCTGGGGGGCGGAGTGGAAAAGGTTAAGTCAAAGTAAAAGAGACGAGAAAGAAGAGAAAGAAAAAAGAGAAAGATGTTGCTAAGTGTACAGCAATGTTAACAAGTGGTACACATTTTCAAAGTCTTGCAATTGGCATTCTGCATAACCACTTGGCCTCCATATGATTCATGGTGACATCAAACAGGAAGGTCAAATAATATTACTATAGTCTGCCAGTGTCCATTTAGGCCTTGCTGGACTAATTATTCGAGGTCTACATTCAGGGAATATATCTGGCATAATTTTTCCATGAACAGTGCTGTACTGAAACTAGCCTTAATTGCACAATGTCACCAAAGCTTGGTGCGATATACAATTGAGTTTCCTCTTCTTCGGGTTTATTCTTTATAATGACTGATTCAATTATCCAAAATCGAATCCCATCTTTTAATTGCATTCTGTGAACGGTAACAGGATGAGAAGAAGCTAAACCGTGAGACACAATTCAGATTACATTTCGGAATGACTGACATCCTTGTAACTTGCTGCTAAAGACCTGTATGCCAAGACTAAAGTAGAATCTCAGAAATAAATATAAAAAGGTAGAATTGAAAAAAAAAAATTCACCATGCAAAGCGAAATTCTCCATTTAATGTCTTTTCTCCAAATCTAATTCTGAGGCACTTGCTACTTGAAAGGCAGAGTGTTTTGTGAATAGCATACATCGTATTTCTCTCTTCAGCAGTACAATATTGCCCTGATAGTGCCCTGATAAAGACTTCATTATTGAAAATGGTATTTTGCTAAGGGTACATCAGTTTTCCCCATTGTATTTGCTGTACAGGAAGCTGTACTAAATTCATAAAACAGGGGGTTATAGGTTCGAGATCAATAGGTGGCTCCACTTCTCTCTCAAAACCAAAGTACAATTTCAGATCAGAACTAGGGGTGGGGGCCTGATTCATATACATCAGGCAAACTACCATAGTGCTGCAGTCAGTATATCCAAATATTTATCAGATGGATTTGGGCAGAAATGGAACAGTTTTCCTGCAAAACCGCAGCAAAATTGAGCAAGAGCCACAGGGGGGAGGAAGTCATAATAGGAAGTGAAATGGGTGTCAAATTGAAAATGTTAGATTGAGGCAGAAAGGGAACTGAGCTGTGCTTATAACATGGATGAGGGGGGTGTAATTTCACCCATCTGCATTCACAAACATTACAACACAACGGAAAGGGGGGGGGGGGTAGATATTGTGGGCTACTTTGCATTGACCTTTTATGATCAGTACTTTATAACCTGCACACACAAGACACGCAACTGATCAGAGAGCGAGGCCATTTTGGATCTGGTATCACAGCTGATTCCCGAGGTACTGTAGTGACAAATCCTATGACTGTGTGCCATAAAGGATTTGTGTGATACTCCACACCTGCCTACCTCTAATGTGCACCAGGCTCACTCACAGTACACCTGCTCCCACCTTAAATTAGCTTCATTCTGATCCATTTCAACCGGAGTCAGGCAGTTATAACTGGATTGCTGAACCCACTCAGGCAGAGGAGTTGCTTGTTTGTGAAAACGAGGACGACCCACCCATCGGCCCAGCGCCCTCCCTGGGCGATACTGCCTCTGCCTCCAGCCAAAGCCGGGGTGAGCAGATCAGCATTCAAACCCCACCGTGGTTGCATTTCACGGCTATTCAGTAAAAAGAAGAATCCATGGCACTAGCAGAAATTTATTTTTCATTAACACGAGTTCTCTCACAACAGATTTGTAAGTGTTGGTATGCAAGTCGATTAAAATTTATAGGGAATTAATGGTTAAACACAGAAACAATGTCAGTGGACTTGCACTGTAACCCCTTTCCTTTAACAAATGAGGAGTCTAACATCGATACAATGTTTTAAAACTATCTTGACGAAGGCAAGCTTATTCCAGATGACAGCATGTTTTAGGAGAGAAGACCAGTTCTGCTCACCACTTTTAAACACAATGATCCATGGCTGTGTAATCCTTAGACTGCACAGAAGTAGGGGATGACAGCTCATAAATAATGTAAATTCACATTTTCCATTTGCAAATTATTCAGTATCATGAATCGCTAGTTTATATGGCAATACATAGAACGTGAATCAGTGGTTAGATATACTGGTATATTATGTATACATACATTGTGTGCATGCATGCATGCTTTCATGTGTGGGTGCATGTGTGCATGTGCGTGTGTGTGAGCATGAAAACCCGATGGGTAGAAGAGGTTAGAACTATTTTGGTAACTACTGCTCTGGTAAAAGTAATGCTTTCTTTTATCCTCATTTATTTTCGAGACAGTACATGCACATTAAATAATTAGGAGAAGCTGTGATTGCTTTCTAAGCTTGTCTGAGTGAGGGAGGAGAAGAGATAGTGAGTCAGTGTAAATGTACATCAGATGATTTTATGTGCCATTGGTTCGGCAGACAGCAGAAACCAGGAGAGCTCAGCAAGTGAGATATTTGTCACTACCTCCTTACTTCCTGTTATGACTCTGACACCTTTAAATCTGATTAGCATAATTGGCATTAATATTTTCTTAGAACTGGTTCTAATTAACTCTAAAAGCATCAAAGAGCACAAGAGACCATTAATAATCCTTATTTCCTATCTGAAACCTCAGCCATTCAATCCAACAGGCCCTGATGAATATGTTATAGGCCAATAAGTACATTTGGGTGCAAATGAGCCTGTGATTTGGAGGGAAATGTATGTGTTCGCCAGGAATTAGCAGCAGAAAAAAAGATAAGAAATCCAGCACGCCTCACCTATTTTGCTGGCACAATCAGTGGGCCCGAGAGAAAAATAACAACTGATTGCTTATAAAAAATTCATGGCTTCCTTATAATGTTGACACTTACAGAGCCCAGACTGTAAGTTAGTTTTGCCTCCAACTTTTGTTCTTAATTTTTCCAATGAACTCTGGGAGAGGCATCCTTTTAAACAGCATAATGCTGTGTAGTCACTTACCTGACATGAGAATGTGAAAGATAGATAATTTGCTGAAGCTACTGCTCATTAGTTGAGTTCATGTTTGATAAAACTACATTACATATTCACTGTGTTCAATGTATATAGGGAAAGCAGCCCTCCAGAAAAACTTGTGTCCAGTTTTTTTATTGGTGTCTTTGAGGCTAAATAATGCCTACCTTACATTACAAGGCAATTAGTCTGACACACTCTCACGTCTAAAAACAATACATCGATACATACATCAAGTCCTAGTTTTGCACACATTCTACGATTCTACAAAGACTAGGGATCATGCAGCATCACGCACTCCAACAGCACTCTCTCAGAGATTGTTTTTATCTTCGCCCTCCTCTTCCTGAATAAAAACAGGATGACCGTAGTGTGTACAATGAAAGAGCGCCAGCAACAGCTCTCGCCACTGCCACTACCACATTTGTGTGTGCAGTGGTCTGTACTTCCAAAAGACAAAAAGAAGACACCGCAAAATCAGTCATTGTGGATGCAGCCCTCGGTAAACGTTTCTCCACACCATCGTGGTATGAATGGGGGGGACACATCCTACATACACTCACTCTCTCTGAAAAGCTCCACTAGCTTCTCTTCCAGTACCACTGTCCACCAGAATTGTGGTTTCCGCTTTCCCACCACCATGTTTACTTTGTCTCTGTACTGATTATGTCAGCCAAACTTGGCTGTTGACAGTGTAGGATTAGACATCACGTTGTTGATCGTCACACACCTTTTGAGCAAGACTAAAGACTTGTGATAGTATTAAACATGTTTGATTTTGTTGGAATGGTCAAGACACGAAAAAGTCTGTATCACGACAGGTCCGACTGAGCTTCACACCTAATGAGTGTCGTGACGGTAGTGTGCAGCAACTCACTGTGATTTTACTTCAACTTGGATATTTGTCTAAAACCCTGAAATGGCTTAAAATAGGTTAGCATGAGGAAAATCAGTGGACCAGGATTAGATGAGTCTTAGTAGCGAGTCAGAAAAACTATGATACTTCACACTTCTAATTGGTGAATACATTTACTTGTACATTGTCAATATTTCGAGAGTAGTTCTGTGATTCTGAACGAGCAGAAGTTACAGCAGGTTGTAAGATGGTTAGCCTGCCAGACGTCTCTAATAAGGTATCTACTGTAGCTAACTCTTGTGGAGGTGTTGTCTGCGTCAGATCACAAAATCGCATTCCCCCTGGCACTGACCAAATGTTCAGCTTTCATCTGATCGATGCGCTCCCTTTGTTTACATACTCTCAGTCAAAACCCAAACACACGCACATTGAAATCAGCTTGTCACTGCCAGTCAGAGTCAAAGCTGTTGTGGGAGGCGAGCGATGCCACTGTCTTTTTTATGTGCGTTTTGTGTGGGTTAAGTTGAGGTGAGACATGGATCTGTTCCTCAGCTGATTGTACACTCAGGACATTACAAATCTTTGCAGGTTTTGTGAATCGATACAAATGTCTCTCAACTTGAAAGTGAATTAAATATCAAAATCAATATACCTGCGGTCTCAGAAGGAAGCTCACATTTTTTAATGCATTGTTTGATTTTTTTTCCCTGAGAAAACCCTCAACTTTCCACTTACGCCACCATCCAACATGTACTTTATCATCGTGTTAGTCTAACTGAAAATGAACTTACAGTAACTGTAGTGTAATTCCATCATGCATACTGACAGATCTGTTACTCTGCCTGACATTTCTGACAGTAAAAACATCTTACTCGTCAGTTACTGTGTTTATCATGTGACCTTTTCTTCTGATTACCTCAGTAAAGTTTTTTGGCTGTCTGGCTATCGTCTGCTCTGTGGTTATGTTTTTATTTCCCTTTATTTGCAAGAGGAATCAAAATATGACATATTTTAATGATGTCAAAGAAATGTTATGCTGTTCGCAAATACCACAAAAACCCACCATTTCCAGATTCTATTGTGATTAGAAAAAAAATATTGAGCCCTGGAGCCACTTCTCAATTTTCAATAACAAATAAATCCCAAAGTATTTCCTAAATACCAAAAATAACTGCCTAACATGTGATACTGAGGTACAAAGTGAATATGTGGCATATTCATGGCCTAGTGATAGTATTGTACCAGCTTCAGCTGTCAGAAACATGTCAAATTTAGCATTGAGAAAAATAGCTTTTGTCCATGGCTTGGACGACATTCATAAATGTGATATTGGGGGCATCTAATATTTGTAATAATACTACAGAGATAGTAGTATTATACTATACTAATATTATATTTATATATATGATATACTATTAAGATATACCACCTTCTTATTAAATAAGATATTCAATTCTAAATGCATGATATTAAGAATTTACTGCATTAACTACAGAAAGCAGACTATATGCTTGACTGTGCTGGTCTATACATGTTTTGGACAGATGTAAATACACAATTCTATGTATTTCAATCTATTTGAGACAATGAATATCTATTAAAAAAACATCTCGAGCAGTCGTGAGCACAGCCTAGGCCCACAACAAGTATAAACATTTTATTTAAGCCATATTTACACAACACCCATGACACATAAAGCTGTCGTTTCTGGGAGAAAAATTACGTTGGTGCTTGGAAAGCCGTGGGGAGATTTCAGGTTAACCCTGAAAGTTCTGTAAATAAAGTATTCTGCCAGTTAAGCATGTCTTTATTCTCTGCATCCCAGTTCATATACTGCACACCTCCCAGGTGCAATTTGGACTCAATTAAACTGTTGTTTTGGTTGATGAGCAGATTTGTGTAAAACAACAATCTTCATGTTGTCTGGCATCCCTATCCCCTTGGTATTCACACCGTGCTGCTGGGATCAAAATTCTGCTCAGAAGAGCCAAATATCCAAAGGGCAAAAGCTTCTGTCCAAAGAATACATTTGTCCGTCTCAAATGTTATAGTCCTAAATTAATACCTTATAATCACAAATGAAAAGCTTGAAGAGTAAATAATATAATGAATCTTGGGAGACCATTATACCCAATAATGCAAGAACCAAATGCAAGATTTAAAAAAGAAACGTTTTTTAATTTTTTTTCAAGGCAGTTACTTCCTTTGAAGGGCACTGCTTTCTTCTGAAGCATTTGGCTTCAGATGCTGTGAACATGTCATGGAGGTGTCGAGAGAGATTCTCTATCTCTGACACAAGCATTGATATTTCAGTTTCTGAAACCCTGCTAATTCAGTCCATTAATTAGGGGCAGACCTGCAGCTGGGAAATGGGGAATGAAGTGAGCAGTTGAAGGTCGTGCCCTCTGTGTCTGGGAAGGGGGGGTCCTGGCTCTTCACCACTGTATGCTCCTGCTCACTCCTACCGGCCTCCGAGACCACCTACCACCTGTGCTGATTTTTTGACAAATTAGTTTTATGCCAAGAGCCCGGTTGTGCTCATAGAGCCCTGACTCATCAGTAAAATGTCGCCTGTCAATTTAGAAGCCAGTGTGCTGCCAGCAACATACGCATTTAACTCTGCCATCCTCATCAGTCATTACAATACATGATATTACATTACAATCACTTAGCAGATGCTGTTAGCCAGAGTGACCTGCGCAAGTGGAGAAACATCAGCGTTGGTCTCAGGAACACTAAAGTGCAATATCACAAAGAAGGCACAGAGGGCCCGTTTCTAAATCAGTCGGTGTAATGTTCGCCTAACAAAGCAATAGTTTATATACTGATGAGATGAGGGCCACAGACTGCACCCACCCCTAAACCCCCCTCCCCCCAGAGTGACATGGTGGGCTTTCATGTGAGCCCTGCGGAGGTGCCTGCAGCCAGCTAGCAGTGTCGCATAGACAGCCACCCAGACCCCTGGGTGTATCCACACCCTGGTACCCTCGAGGCTAAGGCGCCTGACTGGGACATGGAAGGTTGGTGGTTTAAACCCCTGTGGGGCCACAATAAGATCAGTGCAGCTTTTGGGCCCTTCTGGGCACAAGTCCCTTAACCCGACCTTGCTCCAGGGAGGGATCGGCCCCTGCTTACTCTGACTTAAGTCCCAGTAAAACCATCAGCTAAATAACTGTAATGTAATGTCATGTTGTCCTATCAGGATGAGATACCCAGCCGCCTATTCTGTAAGGCCAAAATCATCAGACTAGGATGGTAACTGCTCATACATGAATGGCCTAAGAAATTGAAACATCTCCCTCACTGCATGTCTTTTTAGAGTAGCTGCTGAAATGCTGCAGTTGAGCGGTGTCGGAATTAATGTGCAGTTTTATCACAATTCTGAGAAAAGGGAGCCGAGACCTATCCCAGAAAGATTTTCAGGAGTTTGAAACCTATGAATTTTAAATTGAACGCAGTTCTAAAATTCTGCGGCTTTCCTCATCGATAAAACCGTCGCAAACCGGAAAGCGATCCCACTTTGCTGCCAAGAGATTTCTGTCCTTGGTGGTATTATCTCCAGGATGTGTCCAGTATTGCGGCTGTGAAGGTATCTCATCCCCCAAACCTAATTAACAAGCTAATGGAAAGGACTTAAATAAGAAATAGAAATTCAGAGCCTGTCATTGTAGCAAATTTCTTTCCATAAAGTTCCCTGGGGAAAGCCTGTGATTTAATTAAAGAATGTTGTCTTTCAGTGGACAGTGTGGTACCTGCGTTGTGAATTGTGAGTTTCCCTGGAGTCATCCCAAGGCAAATATCTAGCATGCAGACACACACTCATTCTCTTTCATTTAGCAGCCACACAGCAGGACAGCATCCTTCCCCACAGTCACCGGTGAATTGAATTATTTTTTTCATATTAGCAATTGATACTAAGGAAGCCAGCATGCACAAACAAGTCAGAATGTCTCTGTTAGTCCCACAAGAGCCAGTCCCGTATGTGTGTGTGTGTGTGTGTGTGTGTGTGTGTGTAGGATTAGCTCAGGAACAAATAACATCACAGCATGCAACGTATTGCTTCATTCATTCATTTGGTCGTAGAAGTAAACATTTGGTTTGATCCACAGTGAATTGCAGCGGGAAGCACTGTTGACAGATTGCCTAGCATGAAAAATATTATCAATTTAAAACAGATATTTTATTGCCACCTCTGCTTGGCAGACTAACTAGGTACTTTGTATTAAAGACTGATTCAAAGGAGTTAATTATTCAAGACTCGTAATTTCCGAATGTTGCCGTCTGCAAAGGTTCCTGCTTTTCAAGGCAAAAAAAGAAAACTTTTTCACTGCACCAGCATCTTACAGTACATCAATGAAAGCTACATTTTGTTTATTGTCTGTCTATTGACACACATTCACCTTGAATGATAGGTTGAGACACATTTATACATCATTTCTTAAATTGTTTGCTCACAAAAAATGCACAGGTCCTTGAATGAAAAAGTCCTCTGTGTCTGCCAGAGCTTTTTATACCGTATGTACCTTGGTACAGTATATATTATATTAGTTCCTGAAAGTTATTAATGTTTTTTTTAATTGTGTCAGTTTAGTTTACAGGACTTGTATCACATTATCTCACCATAAGCACACCTGATAACACCGGCAGTAATATTAATCTCAATAATAATCCACGCGAAGCAGGTGACCACACATATTAATTCCCATGATGATATTCAAAAACCAGAAATTAAATCACAATTATATTAATCAAAAGTTGCTCTTTCCACTGTGATATTAGTCCCATTCATGATTGGGGGTGTACTGCTAAAAGGTGCTGCTGTACGGATCAAAGACAAGCGGCCTACTTGTGGGTTAGGAAGCACTGCCACATGCTAACCTGTGCACAAAGCTCATGATTAATCCCAGCATGCCCTGCCCATCTGTCCACCTGATTTATGAATCTGCTGCAGCGTCTATCTGATCTAATTAACCAGAACCCCATCACTCACCTCCCCCTGACGACATCATCATTTCTGATAGCTGGCTCCACAAATACCTTGTCATTTAAGTGGGTGAAACTATTAATCCTGCATGACCAATACGTGCTAACACTAACAAGGCTAATAGCACGCATGTTCATTCAGTTCAAAACATGCCAATAGCCAGGTGTAATGCCCAAGTGCATATTGTGTACGAAGGCTATATAAAAAATATATATATATATATAATATATATATATATATATATATATATATATATATATATATATATATATATATATAATATATATATATATATATATATATATATATATATATATAAAATACACACAGCAATAGTATTTTGTATTTTTGGAGACATTTCACTGACATTTTCTTAGTATTTATAATATGGCTGAAAACTATGTCATTATATGATTGTAGCATTGCATATTGTAGCACATATGTGTAAATACAGTGGCCTATGAATATGTGCTTGACAAAATGAAGAGTATTTTTAGGCATATGGATGGCAGATGCTGGTAGTTTTCTGGTACTTGCACCTAAGAGTCTCTTTTCTTTATTTTCATTTCTAAAGCAGTATCACAGAAGTAAGGTTATTTTGAAACACTAGTAATTCCAGCTCTTTCTTTCTCTCACTGTCTGATGAACACAAGTTATTGATTAGCAAGTCGCTCTGTAATACTTTGTCAAAACAGAGACTGCAAAAGCAGACTCAAGTGGCAAATATGTAATTGAAAT
Organism: Conger conger; assembly: GCF_963514075.1. NCBI lineage: Eukaryota > Metazoa > Chordata > Actinopteri > Anguilliformes > Congridae > Conger > Conger conger. The sequence continues at coordinate 17,382,099 of NC_083777.1, read as the reverse complement.
GTGTGTCATGGTCCATTCAAGAATCACCTCTGTAATTCACATTTAGTTAATGATTGATTCCATAGAGTTGTGGCCATCATTGGAGGTGTTTCCATGTTACATTACATTACATTACATTATTGGCATTTGGCAGATGCTCTTATCCAGAGTGACGTACAGTTGATTAGACTAAGCAGGAGACAATCCTCCCCTGGAGCAATGCAGGGTTAAGGGCCTTGCTCAAGGGCCCAACGGCTGTGCGGATCTTATTGTGGCTACACCGGGATTAGAACCACCGACCTTGCGTGTCCCAGTCACAGGCCGCCCTACAAAAAAGATTATCTTTGTTTTGAATATTATTTCCAATTCCAGATTCCTCGCCATATACCAATGACACATGCAAAGGTTCAAACACCTGAGAACGGAAGTTGTCTTGTTGGAGATGTTTCACAGTCCTGTTGGCGACATTTCAGCATCATTGGATTTTTACCTTTAGATCAGTATTTTCCTCAACCATCTCTACTCTTGCACCAAAACTACCAAACTACCCATCTATGAAAATGAGCTCATTAACATTTACATTGATGTGGATACTGAATGTTGATTAATGCACACTGTCCTTGGTAAATAAATACAAAAAATCTACTTGCAGTAGGCTACTTTCTCACAATATACTTTTTTAATGGATCTGGTGGGCTAATCCCCCCAAAGTGTTCTGGTGGGATTATCCTGCTGCAAGAATTTTAAAAGTATTTGGCAGAAAAAGTTGTGTTTTTGCTTTTATTTTGAGGGAGCTTGGTCATAATGGATGCTACGCCAAATGTACGCCAACAACAATTCATTTTGTGAGAACTCTTTTTCTAATCAGAAGTGTAATAATAACTCTGATCACTGGAGACTTAAATAATACTAGAGACTGAAAAGTAAAATAATAACTGCCAGATATGAGGGGTGGGCAGTCTTTTGTGTTCTTTCTTAATTTCTGTGCTACACAAATAAAACCACAAATAACTTTATTTTAGTGTTAATAATGAATCAGGGTACAACAATAAGTGCATGTAATTAAATTATGTAAAAGTGCATTGTTTTCTGATTTCCTTTTAATATTAAGAGAACAATCGTATCACCTTACACATTTCCCTACTTGCTCTCACCTGTAGCGGTGTGTAGTACTTTCACATCCCTTGCCATTGCATGTTGTATTGTTGGAATAATTGACCCTGGTTATTGTGCACCTGCAGCTTGCCAGTTTCAGATTTTCAGCCAAATTGGCTGAATTGTCATTGATATCACATTGACATGTGAGATCGGAAAGCCAACTGGCATCCATCCATTTTTTTGATAAAACCAAAAAGGGCAGTATCTGTATTTCTGTAGAGACCACTATGTAAAAAGCCAAATATAATTATTTAGCAAGAGTATTTGCAACTTCAGTACAAACAAAATCACTTTTAAATGAGATTCTCACACACCTTGGGGAGACAACAGCCTTTAGCATACTTGGATGTAGAAAAGGGGTCTAGTGCTACACACAAGCCTGACGGATGTTATGAACGTGAAATGAAATAAGTGAAGGCTCTCGCACATAATTTATATGTGAGAACTGTATCTGGCAGCTGTAATGGGTGTGACGTATCACCAATGGTGATGGAAACTCATTCTCACAACCCGATGAACAACAAGAGCCCGAGTTGTCTGGTAAGTGTTCTTTACGTTAGAGAACTCACCAGTGCATTCAACAGTCGCAATAGGCATGGGTCTGACAATCTATGCAATCAGACAGTTTAATAAATCATATCATCCTTGATTTAATGCTGCCTTTAGACAGCATTCCACAAAATATAGTGTTTTGTCTCCAGGATGGAAGGTATTAGTCATCTTTCTGAAAATAGTCCCTTTCATATTTCAAGAACTGCTTTGTGTATAAGACTTTGTGTGATATCAGCCATCTAAGTCTAGGCTATTTTTCATACCAGGTATTCTTGAGGTTTTTGTTCTGTAACATTTAGTTTGGTTTTGTACTGGATGCATTTTTAAGTCTTGTGGATGCTGTGCTGGAGTCAGTAATGCTTTAATTAATATTTTATATAAAATATGTGCTTCAAAGAAAAGTGACAAAATCATATGTATATATACTGTATATATACACATATGTGTACATATACACACAAGTGCACACATGCACACACACACACAAACACACGCACACACACACTATGAGCATAATAGCTCTGGGCATGTTGCCAGACCCAGTATGTTTTCCTGTCAACATTGCTGACCACGCAAACTACCTGCTCGCAATACTGTTTAAAGCAATGTATTTTTAAGGGGAAAAAAGTGCAAGCACGAGCTTATCAATGCCTAATGCTTTGGTGCACAGTCTTCCTCAAGGGCATTATTTGTGCTATGAATACAGACATCCTAAAATAAGCATCACATTAGAAAATGTGCAGCTTTTTTATAGCTGTACAAGGGTAAAACCTGGCATACTTCTCAGACCATTAAAACAGCTCTTGGTTGGCAAGCTCAGACACCTTCAGGAAACAGTGACTTGCTTTTTAATCCGTTGAAATTCTCTGTGTATATGTATATGTAATTATATAAAACCCACATGCATTGTCTGCTGGGCTCACACCACGCCGTGGTGCAGGGATGAGCCCTGCAGTCACAGAACAAATCTGGAACGTGTCAGAGCCGGCTGTGGCCAGTAGACCCATAGGGCGATTGTGTCACCCAGGGAATGGGAGGGTTCTGTCAGGAGTCTGTGTTTCATCGCTCTTCAGCGGCCACAGCTGGTCGATGTGTGAACAGCATGCAAAGGCTGACATGAAAGGTCCTCCTCCTACTCCACTCCACTAGTGTGTGTGAGCTTAGCTGCAGTCTGCAGTGTGAAAAGAAGCAGCTGGCGACACCACATATTTTTCAGAATCATGTGCATCCCATTGGCTGATCCCCATAAAATGAACACCCATTGGCCAAGCCCCCTAAACTAAACACTTGTTCGTTGAGGTCCCCCACTTCAATGTTTGACATCATTAACTAGCACAGACTGCAGGTACCCAACACAGTGCTGTCATGCAGCTGTAAGCAGATGACAGCATGTCTTAATGTAACTGACTGTAACGGACATGAGTCCACTGTAGTCATAGTGGAGCCATACAGTATACTGTACACTCTGTAGGAGTTGATTTAACACTAATTTGCAATAAAACTATTTATGAATAATCACAATATTACAAAGAATATAGAAACCAGACAGGGTTTATTTTGTTTGAAAATCTAAAATATGTCACGGACCCCAGTTTTGGAAACCCTGTTGTAGGTGACCTGTTAGATCCTCTCGACACCTGGAGCAGTTCTTCAGCCACTTCAATATGTCAGTGCACCCTTTCTACCTCCTGAAGTAATTAGCAGCCAGGGTAGAAATGTCAGCCTCCAGGCCTCCATTTCACAAGCCCTTACAACTTATCATCCGGCCCAGCTACACAGCTCAGGCTTGAAACTCGCAATTAAGGTTTAATATGTATTTTTCCTGTGGAAGAAGCTTTGTTCTTTGGAACGAGCTTTATTTCTCACAGAATGCCTACACTTTCAAGGCCATTTTTCCCAAAGTCACCAGGGGGTTTAGAACAAAAAGAAGTTATCAATGCGTGCTCCAGAAGAGGGAATAATATTAAAAAAGCGCCAAATAGTAATTTGGCAGTGCCAAAATAAGAAAGAATATCCCAATAAAATTAACCATTGCTTTTTCATATGAAATTGTGTTAAATAATTATTTTAATTTTGACTAATTTTTGATACATACACTTTCACAAACAGCAAAACCTCAACTAATAAAATGATTATATAGGAGATTATGCAATAACTGAATTGTACTACAATGACGAAAATGAAATACTTAACACCTAACTGTCTGTTTTATTTACCTTTACTGAAACATAAACCTAAGCTGAGGACTACATTCTCGTGTGCAGGGGTGACCCGGTGAATGGACAGGAAAGCCCAGGCACAGCCACAGCCAATCAGGGCAGATTGAGTGAGCAGATGCAGAGAGCCAGCTCTTGGGAGAATTTGATCAGGACATTGGGGTCAACACCTCGACTCTTTGCAAGATGTGCCATGAGATATTTAATCACCAAGGTGAGTCAGGACCTCATTTTAATGTCTCGTCCAAAGGACACCACCTTCTACAGCACACTGCCCCCATTACTGGGCTGGGAGCACCGGATCTAATTTGGTCCGGAGGAAAGACGTTCCCCTGATGGCCTGCAAACATCAGTTCTAGCCATAGGTTTTCTCCCTGGTCATCTCCTCCCCAAGAACAAACAAAGCACATGGGTGGTTACCTTCAGATTACTCTCAGATGACATAAGAAGGCTACAGGGAGGTATGGCTCTTGGTGGGATTGGCAAGTGAAACCATGTATAAAAAAAAAATGTATGAGGCATAAAGCAGGCCAATCTATTTCTGATTATTTTTATTTTGTTTTGTTATTTTTTGTCCCTCCTTTGTTGAGCACAACTTCACTGGGGAGAGAGGTATCTGCAACACACTTCCGACACCCTCTACATGCCCTCGATAAAAGCGTGTAATGATTCCAAAGCTCTAACTTCATGAATATGTTCAGTATGCTACTGATAATGTACAATCTGCCAGTCAACATACCCCCTTTGATATTGAAATGAGAGGAAACTTAACAGAAGTGCTAAGCCATTTCCAAGCCCTCGCTGTCAGTGACTGCTGTCATTCGAGCTGCTGCTTCCAGCGCATCTACAATTTTGCCTCACGGGAGTTATTGGACAAGAGGTCCGATGATGTCATTGCAATCTTCTCCTTTGTGTAGCCGCGCACCGGCGGGTCAGAAGGAGCCGTCTATTCGGTCCGGTGGCGTGCATAAACAGAAGGACGAGAGGTGTAGTCTGTAGTTAAACTTACGTCGTGCTGTCTGCGGCTCTCTGCATTCCGCTCAGAGATAAAGATAAATCATGACTCACTGACACTCATCAAGGGCCTCTGAGCACGGTGAGAGTGAGTAAAAAGCAGCAGCAACGTGAGCCAGTGAGGACAAGACGAATGACATGGACTGCGGTGTTCTGGCCACGCGCAGTCATGCAGGAGAGATGGACATGTAAGAGAGATGGCTAAATTCATATTGATCACAGGATTTCTAGAGGGGGGGGGAGGTTACCATGGTGGAATTTTCCACAGCAGACGCAGATGCTAAAACACACAGTCTTTTATTCATAAGCAGTCCCAGAAGCAGTTGAAACCCCCTTTTAACCCCCATTTGGAGGGCCCTGTCCTATTTATCAGTGCTTACAGCTTACCTTAGAGCTGAAAATGTGGGACAGCGCAGACAAGTATATGCTCTCCACCCAAGCATGTTATATCAGCTGGCACCTCTTATCACACCACAATACAAAATACAATTGTTGGGTTCACAATGACATGAGTCAGAGGACAATCTCATGTGCAGATGCATAGGTAGGCAAATGGATGCCAGGCTGACCAGTAGAGGCTGCTAGTGAGCAATGAGATGCTGTAATCTCAGTCAGCCAATGCCTACCCATCCCTGGGCGACATTAGTGCCAACTTTGAGTCACCCTGCCGTAGCTTCCAGCGACAGTCAGCACTGGCACAGTGCAAAATTCAATACCAGATCGTGGGGGCCATCAGACCCCGAGAACAGTGCCTTCACAGGATTAGCCACACAACAGCCCCCCGGAAAAGTTATAAACAAAAGAGTTAGTGATTATTTTTGGGGGCATGTGTGCATTAATTACATTGCAGCCTTTCTCCAAAACTGGAGCATCACAGCAAATTGGGAGCCAACTCTGTGAGTGAAGGATGTCCAAATATGTGAGTATCTGGGGGGAGATTACCATGGGGTGGTTGTACTAGAATGCCCCTTTTTAATTACAATCTTTTTTTTTTTTTAAGATAACAGGTAATGTTCTGTTTAAAAAGCTCCAGGGCAACCATGCTTATCTCAGATGCACCACACAACTCTACTAGGAGTCAGGAGGAGATAACGCTTGAGACACTGCCCTGCTAGAAGGGATGCGTTTTACCCTGATGTAAAGACAATTCCTCCTCAGCACTGCTATGGGAAAGAGGGGCATGATAATTTCATGTATTATGTGTGAAGCAAAATAATAAGTCTGGGTTCAAAGCACAGGGGTAACTTTTATCTCATGAGTGTGATTGTTTTTATTATTATGTCTGTCTGGTCCATTCTACGAGAGCATGCCAAGGAACTCGATTAGGAGAATTACCAGACCTGCATTCAGAAATTTTTAAGTAACCAGTTATGCTTTTCTAGGACACATTATTTAAAAAAAAGTTTCTACAATGTGTGTGAAAAGAAACAGCACAGTTTTCTGGATCTGTATGAACATTGGATCAACATTCTTCAAATGCAAAAATAAAAGCCATGCCATGCACAAGAGAGCCATTTCTGTGCCCAGGAGCGCAAGGCTAAATAAGTCTGCTTGAACTAGAATCAGGACGAAGACAGCAGTGCTCTAGCAAGTGCATTGTGGGTAGAGCCACCTTACCAGAATGCACCCTCATTAAATCTGGCTCCTGTTGGTTTTAAAGAGCATGCCAGAACAAGCAGCTCTTATCTGCTAGTGTAGCAGGCAAACTGAGAAGAAGTAGGGACCAAGGATGAGAGAGATTACCTTATCTTCATACTATACAGTAAATAAAAGAGGAGAGAGCTGCACTGTGGCTTATATACTCTGCGTAAGGCTTAAGCACATGAAAAACAATGTAAAAGCACATGTCAAGTCATTCCATGAAGTGAAGATGCTTTCAAAAATAATGAAATGAAAGTTCACAACAAATCTATATTTGTTGTGACCACCCTTCTACTTTAAAACTGCATCAGTTCTCTGAGGTAAACTGTGAGCATCTTTATAGGAAAACCGGCTGCTATGATGTTCCAAACATATCGGAGAATTTGCCACAGCTCTTCTGCAGACTTTGGCCATCTCACTTGCTTCTGGCTATCCAGGTAATCACAGACTGTCTCAATCAGGTTTTGATCTTAAAAGTTGTATTTTACTTAATGTTACTTTAATGAAATAAAACCATTCTCTTACATTGAATTTTTTGGAAAATGAATGTTTGTAAATCTCAAATTTGCATTATTCTACTGACATACTCATGCAGATAACAAAAATGTAAACGTATATCTAAGACCAAATTTATATGAAATAGCTAGGATACCTAAAACGGACAGTGTTGTACTTCCATACCAGAGTCAGAGCACTTCCAGGTCAGAATTAGGTCTGGTGTCAAATGGAATGCAAGCTTGCCTTGCACAACCAGATTGGTATTTGCCATTTGAACACGCTGAATACACTTCTGCCTATTCTAGATATAACTGACCTTAACTTTGTGCAGGAAGAATGCAGTCCACATGCAAGTTTGGGTTTTTGTTGATGAGAGGGTTCCAGTGAAGATGAAATACCTTTTCTATTCATGGTAGGTGTAGGAGATGAAATATATAATTAGTATACTGCATACTAAGTTGCTCCCTTTAGGCTGACCCTTAAAAGATGGATTTAATAAAGGCAGCATGTTCAGTGTCCTCTTTACAAAGCCTTTGTAATCATCCTTCTGGAACTCATGTACTGTACCTTGCAGGTATGTGTACCAGTTCATTCATCTATGGACTTCTGCAGTGTGAACAAGAGAGGGCCATTATTCCTACAGCAAGATGATTATGACAGAAGATTTCTCTTTTCATATTTCATATACAAGCCAGTGACACTATTTTCACACTGCATTTCATACAGTGCTAAAAGTATTATGTCACACTGTACCTGGCTCCAAATCTGCAGGATATCCTCAATTTTGAAACGTCTTGATTTTATCATCTGCAAACTATATATATATATATATAATATTTCAGTAGTGGTTACTCCACTGCTCAGATGCAATTCTCTCCTCTTTAGCACCCCCACCTGTAGATAACCCCATTAATTCCTACAGATTTCCACTTAATGAAGTATTTTGAGAAAGTATTTCCTTTTTTTGGGCAGAAAAATTGCTTCCTACTTTGTCTAATTTTAATTTACCTGATATTTTATCCGACTTTTTCATGCATTTGTCATGTAATATGGTTAACATATTTGGTAATCTGTTTTCCTGTTCGTCATTTTTTTTTTTTTTTCCTGGAAAGTGAAACACAATAATCAACAAAATTTAATCTGGTATTTGCCTTCATATATATTGACATAAACTAAGCTGACAGTTTCATTTGTCACTGGTTGAGGAAAAACTGATCACTGAATAATCTTGATGAAGACTGGTTGTGGGCTGCCACTTGGACCAACATGCCAATTTGCAGTTAACACTCTTCCCTAAATAGCACTTCTGAGTCATTTATACATTACTGCAGTTTTCTTGTCCTTAAAAATACAGTACATCTTAAAAACACTCTTTTAGGCCAATTTAATTAAGTACACCACATTTTCCAACTTAAATAATACAAAACAAATTGAACGCATGACCAAACGCATGACCAATGACAAAAAAGGTTTGTAAAGGTTAAAGCGTGACTTTAAAAAGACAATGGTACAAATATGTAATTGTAGTCCAACACCAGTCAGCCATGTATACAATTTTACCAGCATGGAACTATAGGAATTTTAAGGCCAGACAACATCTTTGTCGCTTTCTTCTTTGGTGAACTCAGACTGATAATAGTAATCCATTGCAAACGGACATGTCTGAGTGTTCAGTTAATGCACAGATATACCCTGTTGACGCCTCTGGGTTTAGACAGAAAAGACAAGAGAAGAGACCAGATAATGGATGCCTTGGAGGGAGTTTCTGCACAGTACACCTCTTCCCCCACTGTCCACTGAAAAAGTTTTAGAAGAAAACTAAATAAAGGGAGAAAGATTTGTGAGACAACAGAATGCACAATCAATGTTGAGATGGTACTCAACTCCTCTTTTTTTCTCTGAACACACAACGCGTCAAACCTCTAAGAGGATAGGCTACAGCAGCAGAAGACTTATAAGTGTATTAAATACCTAATAAAGTAAATCTCATGTCTCTGTTTCTGCATTAAATGTATATGTGCTATATTGTGTAATAGACATTGTGCAAATTGTTCTCTGTTTGAGTGGCTCAGATCACTGCTAAATGAATACAAGTATACCCAAGTATACAGCACGTCATGCAGAAGAAGCTGACGTCCATGGGGGTGCCAACACTGGGCTTCATGCTGCACTAGAAGCAATTATGGTGAAGTACCTTACTTAATGGTACAATGACAGGGTTCTACCCGGAAACCGAGGTCGACAACCTCAACAGTTACATGTCCACTTCCCTAACCACTACACTACAATGTTGCCCCACTTAAAACACTGTAAGTAGTAAACTAGCTAGTACACTAGTTAGTGTTGTGTTGATATATACAGTACAAACATGTTTTAATTCCATATTGGAACATATGGTAACCATATATAAAACATGTAACATTTTAAGGGGTGTGTTATGGATTAAACCATGCCTATGGAAAATATACTTTTGGACATAGCTTAACATTAAAAAAAAGATATATATTTAATTTAACACAATTCAGCTAATGCTGAAACTAATTTTATTTCAATTTTACATACATTAGAAAAAAACATAGCGACACCTAGCAAACAAGCAGCCAGTTTCCAGAGGAAGTACAGGTAAAATATTTAGTTCATTTGACATTTTTTTACAGTAAAAAGGTGTAACGTGTAAACATGTCTTTAAATTGAAACCGGAAGGAAAAAGGAAATTAGGTTTTCATTCAATGGAATCTCCAAGGGGAGGGGCTATAGCTACAGTATATACCTGTCAACCACCAGCTGTTTGGCTAAGTGGGGCCACCACTGCTTGGCCTTCTGTGCCTTATTTATTAGACAGATGAGGGTGAAGTGTTTGTCAGAAATCACGTTGAATATGTTCCACACTGACTTCACTTTGTTTGTAAATAAATCTGGGTGAACCAAAGTCTGCCTCTCAATGATCTTTGTAGCTACAACTAGTTTGGTAACCACTGCTCGAGACGCCAAACTAAACCATGAGCCGAGATGGACTGAACAGCTTTTTCTTGCCATCAAACATCTTATGTTCTAAAATCTGTACTCAACCGATTTTTCCTCTATCAACAAACTTCAAACTGTTCATTTTAAATCTTTTTCCTCTAACTGAAATCCTTGCATTACAGGAGGTGGCCAAGCCTTGATAATGCCATGATCATTCATTCAATCCATTTTTCTTAGGCTTATATTCTTATACATTTTCCAGCTTTGGAGTGATTGCTAAATCACCCATTATTAATGCAACCCCTTCAACACTGATATATTTGCATTCATACATATGCATATTAAATATACTTTCTGAGCCTGGTGGAAATTGCTTTCTTATGCTGTAACCTGAGTAACCCATTGCCTGAATTACAGTGGGCTCCAGAATTATTGGCACCCTTAATAAAAATAGAGAAAAAAGGCTGCATATAATAAACAATATGGATAATGATCTATATGTTATGTTCAAACATATGGAAAAACTATATACTTTTATTTTGGCACAGGTGCCAAAATTACCAAGACAATTTTACTAAATTTAATATTCTCAGTCTTGTCATTCTTGTCATTCCATCACTTCCTGTTTAACTAGAGTAAAATAAAAAAAGGTAACAAGCATGCAAGCCCCATTATATTGTCAAAGCCAAAGACCTGTCAATTCAGAAGACACAGATGCCTGGTAAATGGGTACAAAAAAATGATCAAAGGTTAAACATACCACTTATGTGCAAGGCAACCATATCGCCATATCACCAATTATATAAAAAGATGGCTGTCATCTTTGCAAGAGGTACTAAAGTATTAAACCAGGCATGCCAATAATTGGGGAACTTGTTTTTCTGGGAAATTATTACATTCTATTTGAAAAATGTAAGACTTTGGTTGATTCCATTGAATCATTAATAAAGCACACTATTTTACACATGTTGGAAAATAAAGCTTATGTCAATAACTGTATTATTTTTTACTTTACAGAATTTATTTGTTCACACTTATCAAGGGTGCTAATAATTATAGAGCCCACCGTATGTGTCACATATGACAGGAAAACAGTAACATGTCACCAGGGTTTTGACTCTGTTCATTGATCATATGGAAGCATCATGACCTTGCCGATTATTAGCTTTTTTTTTTTTGGAAGTATTTTGCATGGCCTCTGAAGTTTAGTGGTGCATTCCCTCATCAGGTATGATTTGAGAAATAAAAAGACTGATACTCCACATGGTGGCAATGAATGTTAGTGCACTCCAAAAATATGTGGTAATTATCGTTATGGTTCAGTGCCCAGCCCTAGGGGAACACATGGCAAATTCTCCATTGTGCAACTGAAGGAGAAATGTTCTCATACTTCAGTAAATCAGGGATGCTGTTCTGTGATAGACACTCAGACACTGTTTACTGTTAGGCTTGTTGATCCTCTACATATTTGATGAAATTAGATTAAACCAGGCACAGGAAGGACTGCATGTCCCCCATAACATGCAGAATTGGAGCTGGTAGGGGCCGGTGGGAGGAGTTCTGGATTCAGAAAGGCAAGGAGGCTCAGGCCAGTGACCTTTAATTGCTGTGAGTAGATTAGAGTGACCTGGAAGTGTTACCTGGAAGTCTCCCTGAAGGAACTTCCACTAAAGCTCTCAAGTGTATCACCCATTATCTTGATTTATGATGAAGATCTTTGTTTAGGTCACTTGCATGCTCCTACTGGCTTGGTTCTGTAAAACACAGCATAAAACAAGACATGACTTTGTATTATATGATTCAAATGTGTCTATAGTTTCTCCTTCAACAATTAATTAACTACATATTGCCATTTAAATTATTTTTTTGTTGTTGAATCCTCAATTCAAAGCCTGAAAACATAAAAGCACTACATTGATGTGCATCCAATATAGCTTTAATGGGAATAAGCTATTGTAAGCAATCAGCTAAAACATTGCTTTGTCATACCATATGAATAGCTTTCAAATTATAGACAGTCAGTTTACTCCATAAATATATATGTTGCTGCACAAGCATCTGCTCAGGAGCCATTGATACGTTTCAGTTGTGTTATGTGAAATCAATAGATGTTTGGAGGAATTATGCTGCCAGTGTTTGGTCAGTCTTATTGTTGATGGGGGTAGGATAGGTTTTCTGTTCCTGAGTTGATATCAATTTGGAGTATTTTTTTTAGCACGGTACTCTTTCAGCGTAATGCACCCCATCTATAACAAGTGACAAGCTTCAGAGAGAGACCCTATTTCTGTGCCGTGCTTTCCTGTGCTGTTTTTTGAGACAGCCCTCCTGTGCTTCAGAGGCCAGTGTTGTCATATTGCTTGCTGAGCTGGCCAGTGAGTTTGCCTCTAGTGGTTGTGGGTAAATGAATTACAGAAAGATAGAGGACTAGCTCATTTTACCCTCATCCGTTCCCATGCCCCCCTGGTCTGATAAAAGTGGAGGTGGATCACCTGCTGAGATTTCTCCAGTTCATCTACGTGCTGGGCTTTTGCCGAGAGTCACATACTGTATCATCCAAGCATGTTGTGTAAACAGGGGACTTGTCTTGGCTAGCACAGACTAATCTTAACTGCAGTGCAGCAATACTGGATTATTTATTTTCCTTTGAAGTAAGAAATCTTTGTATAAATTTGCCACTCAAAATGGCTCCCCAAACAATGTTAGACAGTATATTTCTAGTGCTACATTAAAGGGATGTCATGTTAAGAACATACAGTACTGAGCAAAAGTCTTTGGAATATGTAGAAAAAGGGGAATAAAACAAATGTAACTATAAGAGCAGTGAACAGTTAAAAACTATATTGAATCAGAGTTTGTTGTGACCACCCTTTGCCTTTAAAACTACATAAAATTATCTTTGGCACACTGTCCTGCAGTTTTTTAAGAAAATCAGCTGAAAGGTTCCATACTGGAGAACTTGCCACAGTTCTGCTGCAGACTTCGGCTGTCTCGCTTGCTTCTGGTTGTCCAGGAAATCCCAGACAGCCTCCGTCCAATTTTTAAAGTAACATGTTACTTTATTTAACAAAATCCCAAAAAATTACCCTTGAAAAATGAATGTTTGTAAATCTCTAATTTGCTCTCTTCTACAGACACAATATGGCAGGATACTAAAAAAGAAATTTGAAAATATCTATAGACCAAATTTATATTTTAAAAACTCTAGAAAGACTTTTGCACAATACTGTTTGTGCAAAATATGAGGGTTATGGGTAAATATGAGAGCGAACCCATGTTGTTTGATCATATTAATGTATATTAGAAGACCTGGGACAAATAAGCAATTGTTTTGGATTCAAATACTTTTCTGTGCTCGATTGATCTTTCCTTGTACAACTGAACCAACCAAGAGGACCAGAAAGCAGGGCTTGCACTTTCTGAGATTATTCCATAAGTTTCAATACACCAGACAAGCTCAGTAAAGCGTAGAAAAGTCCAAAACAATTACGTATTTGACCCAGGTCTGATGGCTATCAAGGCCTGTTACTCTGACGCACTTTAGGAAGTCTATGAAGTGAGGATAACATCCAGCTAAGAAAGGCTATAGATGGAGAGACTATGACCTTTGCAATAGCTCGGGCAGTCATCTGTACAGCAACAACATCCACTTGTGTGAGTGCCCACAGACAACCTATACAAAATACAAAACTGAAAAGACAAGGTATTTGCCACAGCCTGGCCATTCTGAATTCATAATGATGTGCATCAATGTGGTGTGCTTGATAGCTTTTATCTGGCCCAGATAAAAACAAAATGAGTTACTGCGGGGAGAAAAAAAAAACCCAAGAGGGACAATCCACTTCAAGGCTGGACACCTGAAATTAAAATACAAGAACAACAGACTTCCAGCCCAGTTATTAGCCCAGGTCCAAATATAAGCATGATTAGTGAATACAGCATTTGCTTTGAACCAAAATATCTTGAAAATAATATGAGCAGTTTCATCTTCTAAAGCTGTGTCAGACATTTCAGCTGTTTGCCACAAATATGAAAAGAGAATCAAAGGTCAAATATGTATACAAATGGTTTAAGAAATCTTTTTAAAAATCCAAGAATCCCCCATGAAAATAAAAGGTCTATCCATAATGCTGTTGCCAATGCTGCAAGCAAATCAGTTACTTAATCAGACAAATAATTTAGGCTTGGTTTACAAAATCCTTCCACTAGGATTTTTTGCTGAAATGTAATTGCTTATAGTGGACATTGTTTCATCTATAAATGTCTGAAGACTCTTGATAAAAAGGACAAAGTAAAGGTCATTCATGCCTAATTTCATACAAATCCAGTCCAGCAGCTCCTTGCAAGATTTTCTCTTCTTGTGCAACCCTTAAAATGAACACTGCAGACATTTCAGCATTTCAATGGATGTCATACATCCAGAATTTTATGATATCTATGGTATGGTCTTTGTTCATTACAGCTTCCATGAAATGCAATAATAATTATTATTATTATTATTGTTGTTGTTGTTGTTGTCTACTGTCATTCTCCAGTGGAAGATATGTTAAATGGATTAAACATAGCACATACAACTCATATCTTCTACATGTTATCAAAAACAAGAACCAGAACCAGTATAAAAAAAAATGGTCCTCTGTTGCTTGGACAAATAAAGAAAGTTTTCAATATGATGTGATTGTTTGATTAAGGAATTACATTTAAACAAGGTCATTTCATCACTACACATGGGAAGGTTAATTCACTCATAGCAGCAGTTTTTTCCCCTTTCCCCAAACCATCCATGGGGATTTCTTATGTCCACAGATGCGTTAAGAAATGCACCAAATTATGAGCCAGAACATCATCACAAACTCCTCCAATCTTCAGTAAATAACCCTGCCTCCTTTGCATTTCAAATAAGCTCTGTACATTTACAAAGATCTGCAGTGGCATAAATCTGTGATTTTGCATCACAAAAGTATGACTTTTTCAGAGTCAGACTTCAAGCTAACTACTTGCTTATTGCGCTTTTAGAATTCTCTTTCATTCTCTGCATCTTTTCATGTGACTACCCCTGTCAGTTCCTCCCCCAAGCCCCCTTTTTCTTTTTTCCTACTTTGAGCAATGCCTTTTTAAATAAAAGGTTTTGCCCTTGGCTGTGCCTCCAGAGGCCTAGTGTCATCTGAAGTCAAATGCCAAGCTGTTCTTGCTTCTCCGCTCTCACGTCTGTCTGTGAAGAACACAACTCACCTTTCCCACAATCTACTCTCCCACCTGGGAGCCAGCCCTATTCAACAAAGTTCAACCTTACTATCAATGTTGCTCAAAAAGAACACATAACTTACTGATGACCAAGCTATAATTTTAATATTTGCTTTCCAACAGTAATTGTATTTGTATTTGTATTTTTATGCATGTAACCTTACATTGTATGGTATCGTGTATCCACTATTTA
The DNA here is from genome assembly GCF_963514075.1 of Conger conger. Classification (NCBI taxonomy): domain Eukaryota; kingdom Metazoa; phylum Chordata; class Actinopteri; order Anguilliformes; family Congridae; genus Conger; species Conger conger. Next base: position 17,366,643 of record NC_083777.1, on the reverse strand, counting down.
AGTCATATTTTCTATAACAGAATATTACATATGTATGTACATTGAGTAGGCTATAGCACCATAGGTGTGAAAAATATATCTTAACCCACCACGTTACTTCCCAGAAGGAATACACACAAAATAAACTATTTACAAAAGTATTTTACTTTTGTGCATTGGATAATTCCCATTTATAAGAAAAACTGAATTCACATTTGTTATGTTTGTTCTTCACAAAGATATGGTCCTATGTTTCACAAAGCAAGGCAAATCTTAAACAGTTAGGTGTAACCAAATACACCTTGGTGGCTATTTGCCATAGCTGCGGCACAAAGCCACACGGCTCTGGCATATGGCCTAGCAATTTAACTTAAGTCTGATTTTAGCTAGGTAAGGATAAGGTGACACTTGCGGCAGACGTGCCAAATGGCCACCTAGCTGTAGCAATCCAGCAGCCATTTTTACATGTAGCTATGTTAGTGATCTCAATGCACTTTGTCGGTGTTTATGACTTAGCTAGCTAGTAAACTAGCTCGCCGTACAGAGCTGTGGTTTCACCCTTGCTTGACTGGATCGACTGGATCTGACAGAGTCAAACACAGACTGCTTGATTGAGTCAGTGTGTGAGAGTCTGCTGCTGAAACATAATAGTCTCTTGTTCTTAGGTCTGTTTCGAATTCAGAACGATTCAAACTTGGAGAAGCCAGCCTGATTTATAAGCATTGTGTCTGCCCTTGTTAAGTCTACGTGCATTTCCTATTCAAAATTCAGAATGAACCTAATGGGTTTAATAACTTCTATTTCTGCAGTAAAGGCTCCATATAAGATAGCTCTGCATGTAGTATTACATGAATTAATGTACTAAAACTGGAAAGGGATTTTGCAAATAAGGTCTCAAGTATAGTGTGAAATGTATTCAAGTTGATATAATGTGCTAGCCTCATATTTCATATGATCTTTCGCTATTGATCACAAATTTTGACTATCAATATATGGTCGTACACAGCGAAGAAGCTGAATAAATCTCCATTCAGGAAGTCTAATGTTACTCTATGATGCCTTTGTTTAAACCATCCATTAACAATAAATGATGTCACATTTTAAATCAGAGATAAAAATAGATATTTTTGAAATGAAAGACCTGGGCTCCTTGGTGCTATTAATTTGGCTACCTTGTAAGTGACAGATACAATATTTGTCATTCATGTCAGACTTATTTGCATGGGCAATGTATATGAGCTTTTTCAAATGTATGCTTGATAGCCCATTAGCCATAAAGTGCAACAATAATAATGGTGTGACATACAACTGTCAGATGTGCTTTCAGATACCATAAATTGTAAAAAGGATGAAATACCTTTACCTTCAAATGCTCCATTGAGTTTTACGTTTCCAATTTGGCATTATACAGTGCTTTTTATTTGTTCTCTGTGGACCCATAAGCTGATTCAGGCCATGGCATGAACATGTGTTCCAGCGGTCTGCCATCTGCACATGCTGCCTGGACTGCACTGTGAACATTTTCCACTCGCACGGTTCTGCCTCTCACACCATCTTCCTTTCTTCGACTGTGAAATTTCAAATGCCAAGCAAATTTGTTTTAAGTGGTAATTTTGCTAATTCCGCATTCAATTTCCTCTCTTCCCCAGCCTCAGCGTGTCGGGAGTTTGATGGCATAATGTGCTATCCATGTTATTCTGTCACACTCTACATACGCTGCTCATACGCACGCTAGATGTAGGGTTTTCTTAGATTTAGATTAAGATATGATGATGATTTCACTTACTCTTTGATTTCACTTACCCTTTGCAAGTCTTTATGGTTAGATTTGAATTTATAAATACATTATAAATTCATATTTAAGATCAGAGATCAGAAAATATGTTAAAAGATTACATTCTTTCTCAGATTCCAATGCATTGTTCAGGAATCAGTTATCAGCTTGTTGGTCAGTCGCCTTTTTTAAAATGATCGTTATATAAATGCAATTCCCATTTTTCCTTTTGTTATAAAAGTCAGTCCACGCGCACTGCTGTGCACCATAGTCAGCTAAAGCAGTAGCCCCTTGAATCCCGACCACGCCAGTGCCAACTGAAGCTGGGAATCTCAGTGGGCACAACATAATCACCTAGACGAGGGAAGGTTTCAGTCCACTGGATATCCACCTACGCCGTGGCAACTCCTGCGGTCAGTGGAGCGGCTGTAAATCAGTTGCCTTAGACGCATTAGTCCTGCGGCACGCTAACTGTGCAGCGCAGCTGCGGTATTTAAAAGGTTTTTAAAAACCTGTCGCTTGGCTATGTGAGTTTCTGAGGGTGAGCAGTGCAGGGCGCACCCAGAGGAGTTTGCGCGGGTGGGTTTGGGGGGTCAAATAAGGTTTGGCTATTCCACAAGTACCGTAGTTTAAAAAGCAAAGTGCTGGGCGAATATGGTTCTATTTTTCTACTCGCTCAACCCTTGCGACATCTCTCAAGTCAGCAAACAATTTTATTTGTGGGAGTTGTGCATGGCTGATTTCACATACAATAAAGCTAGTTTAGGAGTCTCTGTTGGGGCTCATCTTGATTTCTTGAATGAAAACACAGCTGATCCCCCCCTCCCCCCCCCCCCACTGTTGTGCCACAGATGCTGAGTGTTGAACAGTTGGTACCAGGTCTATCAGTCAGCAGGGGACTGACCCCAGTTCAGCAACATAACCACACGGGCACCTCACTGGAAGGGATCCCGTTGTCAAGGAGGGGTTTCTAATGATAGTTTAAGGGAAGGGGATGGCAAACACGAGGTGAGAGCTCATTTCTTATGGCTGGCTGTGATGTGTATCGCCCGGGATGACAGCGCATCAAGGGGAGTTGCAATCAGCCTCATTCTGGAGAGAATGAATCAATTCCTTCAGAAGATAACCCTAATGCACTGACTGGCAGTCTGCTGCAATAGACTAGGTAGAATATATTTACAGTATATTGCACTATATACTGTAAATACATTCTTCTACAACTACACAAATTAGCAAACATTGTCATTATATGCACCATGAAACTTACAACTAGCTTGAAGTTTAGCTCTGACATTTTTCATATTTGATAGGTAGCCCACCAAGCTAACTTTTGAGGTATGGTAGCTTTTTCGACAACTAGCACCTGCTAGCTGAATAACAATCTGTACTAGCTGGCATTGTATCTACTGGGCCAAATATCTGTGTAATTACATGGTTCATACTTACTGTTAGTCAGGAAAAAGATAGATCTCCAAAAGTGACATTTTGGCTGCTGGGTAGAAAATGGCTGGCTGGGTTTCAAACAGATAAGGCAGCTGCCTTGCTGCCTACATCCTTTTACAAGTGGGCGCCCACCGATGGTAGCATACTAACAGAATAATAGCCAATAACAGACTCCAAAGACTATCAAAAGCCTAGAATCAAGACTAGATACCGAAAGCCCCCTATATCTGCACTAAGGAAGCAATTGAATGCATTTGATTAATCCCAAATATTATGGTCCCCTGAAATAGGAGGGCTATTTACAAACAATTTTTTTTACATGGTGAAACCACAATGTATAAAATACACTTTCATATGGAAAATCTGCACATTAAGCACATGTGCTGTTTCATTACAAATTTGAAATTGTGGAGTATGAAGCCAAATCAAAATTCAAATCAAAAGTATTCCAAACATTATGAAGCATACTGTATATGTCCATCCCACAACCTATTTTAGCAAATTAGCTACTGCTCATAGACATTTCCCATTTCCCATTACATACAACAATATTAAATAAAACTCAGGCATCTTTGAAATAGACAATTCATTTTAAATTATAATAGATTTCAACATGCAGTCCTGGTGGTTACATTTGGAATTTGGAACAATTTAAAAAATAAAATACCTTTCAGGCCTATCTGTTAATTTAATTGTAAAAAAGTAACTGTTATGCAAATAAACAGGAAATACACCAAGCAATAGCCTACAGCTGGAGCTGGCCAGCATCTTGATTACATAAGTTATTTTCTGCAGAATTTGCTCATGCTATGTTAGCGAGTTAACTGTTTATTTAAAAATGAGTGAGGGGATCATCTTGAGAATCTGAAGCATCTCTGCTCCGTTGACTGTGAGCCTGTACTCCTTAACTTTTTTATTTTCCTGGCAGTAAGCAGATGCTCTTATCCAGAGGAACTTACCATGCAAACATGAGTGCAAAGATCAGGGATCGAAGCCCAGAAATTCCCCGGAGGGGGAAGGTATAGTGCCAAGAGAGACAACAAGTGCAAGGAGAGCAGCCTCAATCGACAACGTCTCAACTACCCTATTGAACACTAAAGTAAGTTATACAAACAAGAACAAAACTCCCTTAATGAGCATTAAACTGCATTAAACAAACAACAGCAATGAACCACAGGCTCTGAAGACAAACAACAAGAGAAAAGATTACATCTAATCAGGTGTTAGGGCGTCAGAAGGCGTAAGGCTGCACTGAAGAGCCCATTCACTCTCGGCGTTGTGTGAGGTGCAGAAAGGAATGTGTGTGTCATTAGCAGCCATAGAGGGGAAGAACAATTTGTCGAACTACTTTGCTCACCATGGCTTCGGAATTGGATAAAAGCTTTTATGTTCCAGTTAAGGGATGGAGGGATGGATCAACCTGATAGCAGGAAGCAGTGATTGTGAGAGGGAGTGGTGTCACGTCTAATCACAAAAACTGTTGATGGGGAGTAGTCTTGGTGGCAGATGCAGTGTTGGACATGTATCTATCAGTCTGCTGCACAGTTCATTAAAATGTGTTTTATTACGCATATTCCCATTCACTTCTACTCTACACCTGCACCTATATCCCTGGCGGAAGTTGCTGAGGTAGTCAAAAAGCTCCTCAGTGGCAAGTCGCCGGGTGTAGATGAGATTCGCCCTGAGATGCTGAAGGCTCTGGACATTGTTGGGCTGTCTTGGCTGACACGCCTCTTCAGTGTCGCGTGGAGGTCGGGGACAGTACCTGTAGAGTGGCAGACCGGGGTGGTGGTCCCCATTTTCAAGAAGGGGGACCGGAGGGTGTGCTCCAATTACCGGGGTATCACACTCCTCAGCCTCCCTGGGAAAGCTTACTCTAGGGTACTGGAAAGGAGGCTCCGACCGACGGTCAAACCTCGGATTCAGGAGGAACAATGTGGCTTCCGTCCTGGCCGTGGAACAGTGGACCAGCTCTTTACCTTGGCAGGGTTGCTGGCGGGGTCATGGGAGTTTGCCCATCCAGTCCACATGTGCTTTGTGGACTTGGAGAAGGCTTTCGACCGTGCCCCCCGGGGAACCCTGTGGGGTGTACTGCGGGAGTATGGGGTACCGGGGCCGTTGTTACGAGCCATCAGGTCCCTGTATAACCAAAGTGAGAGCTGTGTCCACATTCTCGGCACAAAGTCAAGCACGTTTCCGGTGGGTGTTGGACTCCGCCAAGGTTGCCCCTTGTCACCGGTCCTGTTTGTGGTATTCATGGACAGGATCTCAAGGCGCAGCCGAGGTGAGGAGAGTGTCCGGTTTGGTGACCTCAGAATCGCATCTCTGCTTTTTGCGGATGATGTGGTTCTGCTGGCTTCATCAGACCGTGACCTTCAGCACGCACTGGAGCGGTTTGCAGCCGAGTGTGAAGCGGCCGAGATGAGAGTCAGCACCTCCAAGTCCGAGGCCATGGTTCTCTGCCGGAAAACGGTGGATTGCTCCCTCCGGGTTGGGAACGAGTCTTTGCCCCAAGTGAAGGAGTTCAAGTATCTCGGGGTCTTGTTCACGAGTGAGGGTAGAAGGGAGCGTGAGATCGACAGGCGGATCGGTGCAGCGTCAGCAGTAATGCGGGCGTTGCACCGGACCGTTGTGGTGAAGAAGGAGCTGAGCCAAAAGAACGAGATCGCGTATACAAGCGGCCGAAATGAGCTTCCTCCGTAGGGTGGCCGGGCTCAGCCTTAGAGATAGGGTGAGGAGCTCGGACATCTGGAGGGAGCTCGGAGTAGAGCCGCTGCTCCTTCGCGTCGAAAGGAGCCAATTGAGGTGGTTCGGGCATCTGATCAGGATGCCTCCCGGGCGCCTCCCTTTGGAGGTTTTCCGGGCTCGTCCAACTGGGTGGAGACCCCGAGGGAGACCCAGAGCCCGCTGGAGAGATTATATATCTCTCCTGGCCAGGGAACGCCTCGGGATCCCCCAGGAGGAGCTAGAATGCGTTGCTGGGGAGAGGGACGCCTGGAATACCCGGCTTTGCCTACTGCCCCCGCGACCCGACTCCGGATAAGCGGGTGATGATGGATGGATGGATGGACTTCTACTCTACTCTCCCCTTCTGAATATTTAGCGAATATAACTGATATTTGGGGGAGGAAGTGGAATCAAACGCCCCCACACCTTCCCCCAACCCATTTGCTAGGTCTGTGTAAAGAAGTTGCATCAGTTGATAACCTCTCACTAGCACATAGACGAATCTCTTCTTTCTGCACTCTAATCCAGACAGGTAATCACTTGTTGAAGAGTGATTTAATGCAGTTAGTCCTCTGATCAATGATTGGCTTTAAGAAGTTAGATGAGTCATCTGAGTACCGTACTCAATTTTTCTTATTCACAGCAATAAACATCCCCTAAAGAGTCTAATTAAGACTGCAACTGTGAGGAGTAATGAACATGTACTCAGAGATTAGACTAAAAAGGTCAACAAAGAATTCCACAAATGGAAAATATGCACCTCATTTCTTTTTATTGATATTCTGGAATACATTCAGTAGTGTGGATCTGTGTGTACTTTGTGGCTGATGGTTCACGTGGAATAAGAATACATGGAAAATTATACTTGGAAAATACATGGAAAAATTATTAAATCATTGCTCGTACCACTGTGATTATTTTCTTCATGTAAAATCAAGATTTTTCAGGACTAATCAGCACATTTTTGCAGCAAATTAATTTTGTAAAGGATTTTTACCTTTTTCGATTTTCACAACAAAAGCCAGATCTGTTACAGATCATTACTACAAAAAATTCTCACCTTCCAAAGGAGAATTTGAAGGAGAAAATGTAATTAAAGGGTGTTTGTAGCAATCATTAACATATTTCAAGGAGATTGCTTAATGTTTTCTCTCTATGAGCACATTAAATACAAATTAAATACAAGTATCTTCAACTCAATAAAAAATAATAAATTAATCATTATAGGTGATCACTGCCAAATAACAATGGCATATTCAAGTACAATTTGGCTTTGTTTTGGCTTTTTTTCCCTTAGTAAAGTCTTATAGATCTTCACCTTTTGTCTGAAATGCATCCATCTCAGAGATACAAATGTGTTTGCATGCAAAACGCAATGGCATTGTACTTTGATGAAGTTGAATCTTGCTGGCTTCCTTTGGGTTAAGTGATTTTCACTGAAGTGAAAACACTTGAATTTCAGTGTTCTCATCTGTACAGAAATGTCTGTACAGAGAAACCTAAACAGCATGTTGAAAAGTGCTCTATAGTAGTTGGGGTGCTGCACAAATTTTTTATTTTCTGCACAGGAGGTAACCTAAAACATCAATGCTTTCACTTCCCATGTTAATTAATTACCTACAAAGTGAGGTTTTCCATCGGTAATGTGTCTTTCATCTGTATCATTCCAATATGCAGGCTCATAAGAAGCAGTGTAGTACAGTCATTATGTTCCACTAATGGAGACAGCCAAGGGAAACCAAAGCCACATCTTCACATTAGGTTTTTGGAAACTGCAAACATTGTGCTTTTGAGTCTGACAGATTTTACATTTCACTTGTAGCGGGATTTGTGGGAGTTGGTGCTAGCACATCACATAGGCCAAGATTCAATGAACAGTTGTGCTTAATTTTGACATAAAATTACAGGCATCACTTTTTGCCATCACAAACACTGTATCGTTAACGGTGAGATTTAATTGTGAGTCAAAGTCGGAAATATAGAATCCAGGCCCAATGGTAACAACGGCAGTGAGGTGTATCTCAGCTGTCATAACCTCCGGAGTCTTCAATCATTTCCCAGCCACTTGGTGCCACCCACTGGTCAGTGGTGTTCCCCACCAAGGAGATTAGGAAGAACTTAAGATAACTTATGTGCCAGAAGATAACACAAATGTTGCCAGCTGCCCGAATACTTCCTTCTCCTCATCATGCACCTACGAGTTTGAAACTTGTCTGAAGATGGATCAAACGGACCGTCATGTTCTCACTACAGCTCAGTGAGTTCCTCATCTTCCTGTTCTCTCCAGCATGCATTTATGGTTTAGTGCTCCTCTGTTTGCCTTGGTCTTTCTTCAGTGCTCTCCAGCTGCTTGTTGGAAGCAGCTAATGGAAAACAGTTGCTTCTCATTTTGTTATGTTATATTATTGAGTGTTTAGCCATCACTCTCTGCTGCCAGTCCTACCACGTTACACCTAAGACTGAACACAATTTAGTGAACATTTTACCAATAGAATCTCACTGGAAGTCGGCACGGATGGCGCAGTGGGTAGCACTGTCGCCTCACAGCAAGGAGGTCCTGGGTTCGAACCCCCGTCGGCCGGGGCCTCTCTGTGCGGAGTTTGCATGTTCTCCCCGTGTCTGCGTGGGTTTCCTCCGGGTACTCCGGTTTCCTCCCACAGTCCAAAGACATGCAGGTTAGGCTGATTGGAGAGTCTAAATTGCCCGTAGGTATGAGTGTGTGAGTGAATGGTGTGTGTGCCCTGTGATCGACTGGCGACCTGTCCAGGGTGTATTCCTGCCTTTCGCCCAATGTATGCTGGGATAGGCTCCAGCCCCCCTGCGACCGTGTTCAGGATAAGCGGGTTCAGATAATGGATGGATGGATGGAATCTCACTGGAAGTGTCAACGACTCACAAATATCAATGATCTTAATCTGAATCATGATACTGTCTATGGCAGGGGTCAGCAACCCTGGTCCTGGAGAGCCGCAGGGTGTGCTGGCTTTCGTCTCCACCTTAAAATAAGCAACCGATTTAGACCCAAGAAACCAGGTGAGGTGAGTTAACTGTGTAATCAACGGCTTTCATTGATCAATTAATGCCAAGTAACAACGAAAGCCAGCACATCCTGCGGCTCTCCAGGACCAGGGTTGCCCACCCCTGGTCTATGGTATACAGTGAAATTTACAATTTCACAGTGCATTCACAGAGATTGCACAGGAATCGCATAAACCTTTAATATCTGAATGTGTGTATTAGATATTGGAAAGACAGTGATCTGGATAGAATGAGCATTCATTCATTCATTCATTCATTATCCTAACCTGCTTATCCTGAACAGGGTCGCAGGGGGGCTGGAGCCTATCCCAGCATACATTGGGCGAAAAGCAGGAATACACCCTGGACAGGTCGCCAGTCCATCGCAGGGTACACACACCATTCACTCACACACTCATAACTATGGGAAATTTAGACTCTCCAATCAGTCTAACCTGCATGTCTTTGGACTGTGAGAGGAAACCGGAGTACCCGGAGGAAACCCACGCAGACACGGGGAGAACATGCAAACTCCGCACAGAGAGGCCCCGGCCGACAGGGATACGAACCCAGGTCCTCCTTGCTGTGAGGCAGCAGTGCGACCCACTGCACCATCTGTGCCATAGAATGCGCATACGTATTTAATTAATTTTGCCTTACCACTAAATGCAAATGTTTATCTCAGTGAGCTCCTGGATGGCTGATTTATTTAAGTATGGGTGTGAAGGCCTATATCAGGGATTCATGACTTCTTCCTCCTATTGGGATTCATAGCTTTCTCTTGTTGTTTACATGTTGCTAAGTAGACTGTTAGTCCAAAATAATGAAATTCATGCAAGATTGATTCTGTCCTCTCCAATCTAAAGAAAACCCAATGGTGTGTACCAACTTCCAAGTATTCAGGCCTACTCATAATAGTTCCTCAATTCAATGCTAAAAATAAAATGGGACGGGGCAAACATTCGAGAAATATTTATTCGGAATGGAAGACCAAGCCAAGCAATTATAAAAACCGCATTAACTCTGGGTTGCACAAAGCAGTGCAGATGGATTAATCGAGGACGCAGAAAAGCTACTGGCCTTGCAGACTTCAACTAGGAGATAAGCATCCAGTGCTATTCTGTCAATCACCAAATTCGATTACAAAACAGTTTTCACCCTCTTCTTGCCATTAGAACTTTGACATGTTTGTGCTATTTGAAAATGTAGAGCTGAGTGAAAGCAAACATTTTCATTCCAAACCATTAAAAACAGATCGGCAGTGCGTGTACGTGACTTGGATGAGATCAGGATATTTAGCTGTACAATTATCACTGATGACAAGCTCTCAATGTTAACATACATTACGCACATAAACTATGTTAATGCAGAAAAACCAGTTCAATAAATGTCTACAATTAGAACATGCATATAGTTACATAAAAAGATTTATCTTGGTAAAGAGATTCCTACATTTCCCTTTTGCTTTAAATCCAAACCTGAAGCTGTGCAGTGACGCACCTTGCTGGTGCTCTGCATTAATGCTTTCTGCTTTACGCAACCGGCAGTTTCTCCAAACTATTATAATTTGTAGGTGGCAATTAGGAAATACTTATAATTAAAGGAACAGTTATTTACTGATCTACTCTTCAACATAAATGGTATTTTACCAGTCTGTAGGTTACACAGAGTCCAGGTTGTTACAGACACCCTTTTTTATTTAAATTTGTTGAACTGCACCATCAATTGCCAAACAGAAACTATTATAATTAAGCTTTCTTATTCAAAGAAAGCTTAATGAGAATATAACAGAAAAATTAAATCTCATCTATTTTTACAGCTGTGTTTCAGGGGACAAAAAAGACTTAAGTAGTAATTAAGCATTAATCCTAGAACCTCAATATTTCCAGGCAATTCATTGTATTAGATAAGTTTACATAGCCTCTGAATTTAATCAAAACTGAAAAACCATCACAAGCAAAACCGCCATTCAATCAAAAACAAGGCCTTAATTCCATCAAAATAAATTGAAATGCAAGTGTTAGGTTTTTCTTTACACTTCGGAGACTTCAGCACCAAAAAGAACTTGCTAAAAAAAGAAACAAACAACAGTTTACTAATTTAGCAAACAGGCACATGCTGTATTGGTGCCAGAGCATGAAGAAAAACATTTGAATTTAGGGTTGGGATTCGAAATCTAAGGAGCAACCAAGTGTTTCTGCCGTCTGTGTAGAGCAGCAGTTTTGATTCACATACAAACATTGTTTACAAGACTGAAGCACTAGGACAAATGTCTGTGCAATCTATTTGTGTATACAGGGCTTTTGCAGCATGCAACTAATCCTTCTATAGGATTTATACTGGGCACCTAACGTAAAGGGAGTTTGTTCCGTGGTTTGTTAGATCTTTTTTTCTGTTTCTTATATTGAAAAATGGATTTTAAAAAGTTGATCGCAAAAAAAGAAACAAGCCATCTATTTGCGTCGCTTGTGACACGTCAGTACGCACCACAGTCTTGGATCAACCCCTTGCCTTCCCATTGCCCAAGGGATACATGGGATGGATTCAGTGGGTGGGGATAGCAGTGTTCATTGAACGGGTTCATCATCAAACTCACAACTGTTTACATTTGGATTGCATGGGGACCATAAAAACATTGTTTGTAAAATGCATTAAAAAAAAAGGGAAACCAAACATTTTCAAGCAAAATCTGAGCACGTTCACAACCTTGTGTTTTTCCTCCATGAAACCTAAGCACTTACTGTGAGATCCCTCACATGCCTGACTCATCACTTGCGGGTGCCAGTCAGACTGGAGACAGTTAATGTCCGGTAATCAGCATAGATAAGAATACAATTAAACGGGAAGCAAGGCTGTCATTGGTTTCTGACCTGCAAACCCTTCAACCAGTGCATGCCGGTGCTCAATCTAAGCAATTAATGTTCATGTCTGTGCTTTAATTCCAGACAGTTATTTAAGGAATCAAGGTATATGCATACGAAATTAGCTTCATCCCTCTGTGAATAATGAACCTTTGGCAGTAACGCTGGCCCTCGACTTTCAAATGATCTGTTCAAATAGCTCTATTCCAGAGCCTGGCATGTGCACTAGAAATCTGAGAGGTCTGTGCTACATAAATATGCAGATGTATGGGCACCATTTTTTTTTCACCAAAAGTGACTAATACAGCTTGCATTCTTTACATTCAATATATTTATACAGCTGGTTTTTTATGGAAAGTGCAATATCTGTGCCATAGCTGAACCAACAAACTTTCAGTTACATCCCCATTGCCCTAATCATACTATACCTGTATACCCATTCTGCTATTAAAGAAAACAATATAGATGTTTTATTTTCTTTAAATAGTTAAACAGTAATTTCTAGGATTCAGAAGGAAAAGTCGGACAATCAATATCACCACATATGCCAGGTACCCAGTTTCAGGCGCACCTGTTAGCATTGCATAAACTTACTAACACACCCAATACAAATAAAGTGTTTCGCAACCCCAAAACTGGTGGCAACTGAGCTGAAGAAACACTAGCCATCATCGTGAGAACTACTAATGTTCAGTTTACGATCTGTCGTAATATTATCATGCATTCTGTCGAAATCTGCCATCAATATTCTAAAGAGTCGTTTAAAAAATTGGGGTTGGTGAAAACATTTTCCCCACAAATTAATTCTCATTGTGTTAACTCCTGGCACCCAATTGTGTTGTGACAAATGACAGCATATCTTAGAGTCCAATCTCACACCAGGCATATGTAATAAGCTTGTGACCATTTTCAAGCAGCTATGAATTTAATTTAGAAATTGCCAGCATTAAACCATCAATTCTGCCATGACAGTTCATTAGAATGTGGTGGAGCGATCCTGGACTGTGGGTTCAATGCTGCTTCCGCAAGCAGAGTACCCAACTTTATATGTAAGCACTCTGGAATTATGTGTGTGTGTGTGTCTGTGTGTGTGTGCATGTATGTGTTTGTGTGATACCTTTAGCATTTTCTGAATTATTTTTTTCCTTGCCAAGGAAAATCCAGTTCATTTGTGCCTTGCATACAGAATGTGATTCTAATGTCTTTCATTGGTTATGATGCTTCAGCATGGGAAAACAAATTACATTCCCTTCTAATCTAAAGCTGTCGTTGAGTAACATTAGCTAATCAATCACAAGCTTTAGTAGCATTTTAATGCTAATGGTGTGATGGGCATAATTGTACTCAATACCTGAAAACTGTGCAGAAGTTTCACGCAACATTAAATCAGATGTATGCACTCTATAAAGAGGTGGTAGCCACTATAATTCGAGGCATTTCAGTCATTAATTCAAAGCATTCATAATTATCTGCCACCCACCATTGCTGAGATGGACAGCCAACAGCTAATATCACAGTAGGGATGCATTGTAACAGTTAAAATTACAGAGATGAATTGGGACTACAATATAAAATGAGAAGCTTTTGCTAGAAGTAGTTGCAAAGGCTAAACTACTACAATGGCACATATCTGGACAGTCCAACACAACGGCTCCATCATTTCAGAGTAATGTTATCAGTGGGAGGGCAATCTCCGGCAGGAATACAATTTCCATTCTTAAGATTTTTCTACGTAAGATAGCTGCCCGCAGTCATTTACCAGGTATTTCAAATTGAAGAATATCTTCTGAAGTTTAAAAAGTTATTTAGGGGGAAAGGAAGCAAAGGAATTGCTGGAAAAAACCAGATGGAATTTCTTTCTAAAAAGAGAACGCCAAATACTGTATACATATTTTACATCATCATTAAAACCCTTTTTGTGAAAGTTAGTTTCCGCTTTCACAGTTTTTTGTGATTCAGCCATTGCAAGACTCATAAGGCCAGTGCAGTCTTCTGCTGGAGCGTACCACAGTTCCACTCTCCCTACATCTGAGAACTGTTCAGTTACTATGGCAACAATACAAAGCAAAAAAATAAATAAATAAAAAGCCGCATGCAAGGTTAAATTGACAGCACTGTTCCCCTTTCAAAATCAAGGGAAAGAAAATGTATGGCACAAAACAAGTGTGGATTCTCTGTCATACTGCTGTTGACAAATGTAAATTCTAAGGATTGTGTAATGCACCTTCTGGAGTCCTTTGATAAGGCTTATGGCATTACCATGACCCTCTACCATGAAAATATGTCATTTTATGTATTAGCTTAGCTCTGTAACAATATAAATACACCTTTTACAGAAAGCTGTGCACACACGCACACACATACACACATACACACACACACACAGTGTCTCAATTAAACCATACTGACCTACTGACAGTTTTGCAAAAAAACAAAAACTTTAGGATCTGTAGAAATGCCTTCTTTCTCCCATAGCGGTGAGAGGTCCCAGAATGTCCCAACACCTGTCATAAGGTATTCAAGGTCCTCACCTGCTCCACTCTGAAAGACTCTGCCATCAGGAATAAGCAGTAAGCTTTTTATGACAGCAGGTCCACTAAAAGCCAAATAATCATATTTAGCACTTTTGGGTTTACAGACAACCTTGTCCCTGACCTCTTAAGTTTTTGATGAGAACTTGAAGGGATTTTCTCTGCCTATCCGTTACCCGACACTTTCTCATTAGACTGATTCAAATGGTTGGCGGTCCTGTTCCTACCCAAGGCATTTACTTTTCCGAATAGCTCTCCCCCTGGACCTGCTAGCTCATGTTGCCCTGTTTAGTGACATAGATTGATTGTGCTTCCAGGCGTTTTTTAGGCAGTTGTGATCCGTTACACTTAACAGGGGATTTCATACACCCTATGCTGCATTTTGCATAGTGCGGACTGCTTCGTACAAATGACAATACTTGGAACAGTTCCAGTGCCTGTTATATCAAACTAAATTCTAATTTCAGTGCAACCCAGTAAGCGGAGATTCAGCAGTTATTCATTTATTTTTAAATTAATTAATCTATTTAACCGAGGGCATCTGTTGGCTCCACGCTCATATTTTTTGCCAGGGAGCCTTCGTTTTTTAATCTTACAGCTTGTCAGACTATATTTCCATTACTTTTGTAATAAAGATAAAAAGGTACATTATATGTCTTTGCAGATACTGGTATAAAAAGCTGTGACAAATTCTAGGCATCCCCAAATGGATTGTTGATTCCATTTTCATACATAATACCACCCAGTGCACACAGAAAGGGAACTGTTCCAATTCTAGACATTTTTAGACTGCTGGTTCTGCTACCACCTTAAAAATAACACATTATGTGTAGAATTAGTTAGCCTACTTTACAGATCATGGTAGATACATTTGTTATTTTGTGTCATAGTGTGTGTATTAAACAATACACTGGCATCATTTTAACACTGCTCAAACTGTGCAAAGGAGTAAAGACAAATGTAGATCAAGTGCAATGGATATTATTTCAATAGCTGTATGCACATTGATAATGCATATATAGATAATTTTGTGTCAGAGCAGCATCACCTTATTTACATTGCACCAAGTAATTATCCAAAATAACAATTTTAATTTTACAACTGGGCGGCACGGATGGCGCAGTGGGTAGCATTGCCGCCTCACAGCAAGGAGGTCCTGGGTTCGAATCCCCGTCGGCCGGGGCCTCTCTGTGCGGAGTTTGCATGTTCTCCCCGTGTCTGCGTGGGTTTCCTCCGGGTACTCCGGTTTCCTCCCACAGTCCAAAGACATGCAGGTTAGGCTGATTGGAGAGTCTAAATTGCCCGTAGGTATGAGTGTGTGAGTGAATGGTGTGTGTGCCCTGCGATGGACTGGCGACCTGTCCAGGGTGTATTCCTGCCTTTCGCCCAATGTATGCTGGGATAGGCTCCAGCCCCCCTGCGACCCTGTTCAGGATAAGCAGGTTCAGATAATGGATGGATGGAATTTTACAACTGTACCCACTATCACACCATTAGATTTCTTTCTCTCTCACTCACGCTCTCAGTCAATCACTCACTCACTCACACACCGACAGCTGATCAACTGACACCCCTAACACAGAGACAATCACACACACAGTATTTTCAAGTACTTGCAACTTATGACTGAGTAATAGCCCCCCAGATTAAATTGGTTCCAAGGACATCAATTAAATTAGACTAGTGCATACTGTATGCAAATGTATGTCTTGTAAATCTGAAATGAAAATGTCAATTACTTAATGCCAGGTACCTCTCATTTATAAGAAATATTTGTTTTGGGGAGTTTTTTTATTAGCTTGCTGACATTTTCTTCAGATCGTATTTCCATTTTCCAGTTCCATGATGCCAATTAAAATGTGTACACAACAGACAAAGCTTCATTTCCAAGTTATTTTTATGTAATCTATGGATTTGAGCTTGCTCATACTGGAAGGAGTAGGCTGACGTGAGTACAGTGTCCTTTTAAAGACATACTGTACCATTCCCTACTCATCACACCTCTGGCTTAGGGCTATAGCATCTCTCTCACACCGCCACGTTTACTCTATAAGTTCTGGTGAGCTAGCTAAATCCAACAGGGTGCTGTTCTCCTCTTACACAGATCTCCCCCTGAAAATGGCTGTGATGTGATTTATATGTCAGCCAATCGGTCCGGCTATACGTGTTCAGTGATGTATTGGAGGAGGGGTTTCGGCTAAGCACCATCCCAATCTACCCCCTGCCCCCCATCCACACCTCTTCCAGTGAAAATGAAACACATTGAAATATGCTGAAGTCATTCTCAAAAAATGGGAAGATCCAAATAGACATGGAAGATCAGTACCAGTTCACTGTTCTGGAACAGTACTTGAAAAGCAAGCATTCTTGCTTACACAGCGTCCAGCATCGGTAAACAATTACTAAACCAAACTCCTGCCTACACCACCATCTTTCTGGCATTGACACAAACCCTGATAATAAGTAACACTCCTATCAATCCATGACAGATTTTTTTAAAGGTCAAATCTGTTGGAAAAAATGAATAGAAATCTGCAAAAGTATTCCACAGCTGGACCCAGGTGATGAGCACGCAGATCTGAAAGCATGACCTGCACAGTGACAAGGGGGGAGCTGCTGAAACCTGGACCAGGAAATGACTTACTGTAGGACAGGGCAACAGCCAAGGAAACCGCACACAGCAGTGGATAAATAAGTCAGTGACACTGCACCATTCATTTACTAACTCGACAGCCATCCGGACAATGACCTACAGATGATAACATGGCTCATGATCAGATAGTCACTTCAGATATAACATGCTTTTCAGAAGCGGTATAAAACACATGCTTACTCGATGCTACTCAACATACAAACTGATGATACTTCCTGTCAAATGTCCTAATCCATTTTTGAGCCAACATGGAGGCATGTTTCTTGTATCCAGAATTGTCTGTTGCTCTGCACTGTGTGTATAGCACCTCCAAATATTTTGCCTTAGCTTTTCAATGCCACATTACACTCGTGAATTCCGAAACTTCTGCAAAAGGAATGCTGAAAGGGGGCACGTTTCTTCACTCAAGAAGGCGTGTGAAGTTTAGTAACTCCGATTTTCCTTGGTTATCAGTCCTCTGACTCTGACTGTGTGCCCCTCCCGATTTAATTTATATTCAGCCAGAATTCCCCTTATACCACTTAAGAAAGTCACTCATAGAAAGTCACTTTCCTGCAATCTGCTCAAGGCTTGCCTTGGCAATACTTTCCAGCACAATGCATAATTTTCACTGACTTCTCCTCGCCATGGAATTCTCGCGGGGCGACATTTAGCTCGAAATAATTGACAGTATCTGCGGAGGATTCCACAATTGCTATCCATTTAAAAGGAATTAAAAATGAATGCAGTATCAACAGCCTGAGAATACATGTTCTTTCGTGCACCCATGCATAGCACACAGGAAAGGGCTCTCCTTTCTTGGCTGTGACTGGCAGGTATACATTCAAGTGGTGTAAATCTTGTCCGTGATTTGCCATTTATCAAAGAAAAGTGACACAACATGTCTTCGACCTGGGAATCCACTGTGGCAGGACATGTTTAGACTCATCCTACTGGGGTAGGGTCAGGTTAAGTTTTTGAGTGTTCTCCGGTTGCTGCTACGCTTCCCATTGCTACCCCACAGCTTATACAGGCTACATTACATTACATTATTACATTAATGGCATTTTGGCAAAAGCTCTTATCCAGAGCAATGCACAGTTGATTAGACTAAGCAGGAGACAATCGTCCCCTGGAGCAATGCAGGGTTAAGGGCCTTGCGCAAGGGCCCAACAGCTGTGTGGATCTGATTGTGGCTACACTGGGGATCGAACCACCGGTTAAGGTTAAGGTACATGACTTGGATGTCCCAGTCATGTACCTTAATCACTATGCTACAGGCTACCAGCCATCATAAGTGAAAGTCGCATCTCTGCACCAATAGCTGCTGGTTCTCACGTAGCATCCTATGTGGCTTTTACCATTGAATGTAGCCACTAGAGAATATGCTGTTGGGGTGTATACGCTAATGAGCTGTGTGGTGCGGTTATGAATGGCATAATGGTAACGCGAGAGCATGGTATATTTCCAATACCAATAAACGAATATAGTTTACCTGTAAATTCCAGTAGCTTACTCCAAAAAAACATACACTCTTTCTACATCCCTGCGGAACGTTGTGCATGTGATATGTCATGCAGTAGCAGGCAGGGGCCCTGGGGGACCAGTAGATGCATGCTGCCAGACACCTCCACCCCCACCCCCCATAGACACACGCACAGCATGACAGAGACACGGTCTTGCTCTAAATCCCATTCAGTAATATGGGAGAAAAAGGGGGCTGCAATCCAAACAAGGTGACCGAAATCCAGCGCTTCATTTCTCCCAAAGTGGAGTCTAATGCAATTCTCAGAAGCAGCATGCGAGGACTGCGATTGGTCCATTTCCTTCATTCCTGATTGTGTGTTTCATGACTGACAGCCAGGCTGTGCTCTGAGGACAGCTGCAAATGAATGAGGAGAGAGCTTTTGTTTTCTCATGCTCAGCTCGATGCGTGGGATGGCTGCAGCACTTAGGTCAAATAGCCCGGTTAGTTGTCTGGAATTTTCTTCAGCCATACGTATGTTAAGAGTTACAGCTTTAGCCCGATGCTGGACAGATGGATGTAAGCACGGCTTAGTCAAAAGGAGACTTTTCCATTTTAAAATCCAAGTTCTTTATTGGGGTAAGCTCTTATGGCTGGCCAAGCAGTGGAACACTTCCTTGACAGGAAAGTTTTATGAAAATATGCAAAAGGCTTAATGAGCAGTAAAAAGAATTTAGAAGAATAAATGTATAAAACTAAGAGGAACTGGATAACTATGCTGTTTAATGAATGTATTCAAATCTAGTCTTATTTATTTACTTACTTATTTGTGCATGACTTGTTTAATTATTGTATACTGCCACGGTTATCAATTTTCTTGGTGAAGAGAAAGCTTAACAGTAAGAAAAGACCATTTCATCCAATTTCAGTTGGTAATTTAGCTTTTTTGTTGAAAGTGCCTCTTGCATTGATTCTGACCTGGTCTTTAAAAATTAATCTGCTTCCTCCTGCTAAACTATCACGTACATAACTGTCTTGTAAAAAATTGTATGAGGAGAGGAGAAGAGTGCACAGCTGAAATTTTTATTTTTATTTTTTTTATCCGCAAAACTGAAACACCCTACTTGAAAACCGATGGCAAGCACTTCAAATCTCAAAAATACAATATTCCTGTCGGCAATTCCTGACATGAAAACTTTCATACAACGGTCGAGTCCCCAGTTTAATAATCTTTTCTTGACTGTAGCTCTAGTTTATTTTACATTGTGAGACTGAGACAGGGGACACAGTCAGGTGCAAGTGACGGGCTTCCCAATTCCCCCATCATGCAATAGTTCCGGTGGCCAGTATGTACACTCACTGGATACTGGCAGCACCCACGTTTATAGGAAAGCAATACATTCCATTGTTTTATTGTCTGCCGCAGTGGTTCTCAAATACAGTCCCTCAGCCCCCCGCCGTGCATGCTGGTTATTGTTACAGCCAGTCTCTCAATCAATTACAGTAAGGCTGCTGAAACATGTGCTTAAGTTTAGCCATGTCTTTTTTCCTTCACCTGATTCACACAATGCAGGTTTGGCTCGCTGCAGTTTGCTCTTCCATTTTCCAAAAATGGCTTTGTTTCATTGACCAGGTAATCACGCATTCAGAAATTAGGTACATAGCTACTATATGTCATGTAACATAATGTAGTTTTTACAGGGTAAATCTTCCCACAGTAGACAATGCGTATATATAGTACTGTATGTCATAATGTTGTTTTTACAGGGTAAATCTTCCCTCAGTATACAATACGTATATTCAGTACAGTAACCAGAATGCACAGGGAAGCTCCAGGACCTAGTGTCTGATCTGCAGTAGAAATCATGTCCTATTCCTGTTCAAGTGGCCCATGGGCTTAAGCATATCTTTGATAAACTCTGACACCACTCATACCAAGAACTGCAGGATACCAATCTTTGATTTTAAAACTATATTCTGTGTGCTAATCAAAGTGCTACATCTTTGATTTTAAGAAAATGCTTTATCAACCAGAAGTAGAGACCATGACAGTAAACTGCAATGCAAAATGTTGCGCTGGATAAGATCAGACTGAAGTTACCAAAAAGATTTCATGAAGGGATGCTTCATGAAAGCTCTCTTGAAAGCAAAATGCTTTGGCTTTCATTATCCTATTTGTGCATCTGTTACTGCACTGACATCACTCATTAAACTTTGCATGTATTATGACTATAGAGAATGTTTAATGGTACACACTGAAAAGACGCTTAGGTATTTCATTGTACTGACAAATAAGAACAGCACAATATGTCTGATAGACAATGGCAGGGGTGTTCTGTGTGTTTGTGTTTACACTGAGAGTGACTAGCAGGGTAAGAAACTGACACAGCACTTCCCATGAAGCAATTATCTGTCATAATGTTGATTCTTCTGGGATGGCAAGGACAAAAATGTTTTATTTTAATTGTCCTCGCAAGGAGATTGCTCCCTCAAATTTCATAAAGAAGCCACCTTTATAACTTATTAAATTTGAGGTACAAAAGCGCACCTTTAGAATGTCAATTACATTTTACAGGACCAATCATCACAATATTCATAATGAACAACTCATAATTTAAAAATGGAATTAGGGCATCAGGAATTAGGGCATCTTTATTTGTTTCATAAGTCAGTTTTTATGCCATATTAGGTAACAGTTATGCATATTTGAAATAAATAATTTTCCTTCTCTTGTTTAATTTATCTGTTCTTCTGATGGAGGCAGCATTTGAACTTCTTTAAGCCTACTTCATAATTAAAAAAGGAAAACCTCGCTTGTCTTCATGAGGCTCTGCTTTCATTGTACCCCATTCCCACAAGAACATGAGCCAAATTTGCATGCAGAGCTTGCAATCTGATGGATGTCTTGCAACTCGGGATTGGCCCCATGACATGCCATTGTAATGTTGCAGTTCCCTTGAACTACTAAGCTTGCAGGTCACTGTTGGCACTACATTGGCAAATTAAGTTACTGTGGCCATTTATTTGTTAGGGTTTCCTTCAGGGGGCCTGTAATATCCTATTCTTTCAGGATTTAATGTCAGTGCGTTTTATTTAGTTTGTTACATCACAGCTGATCTGGTGCGAACTCAAATTACTGGAAAATGATCAATTATTCTGTAAAAGCAACTGACCGACCCTATAAACTACACACAGACAGAATGGCATTTCACACACATCTGTTGTATTAGGATATCAATATATTATGCAACTGAGAAGAAAATCCACACATGCCTGTGCTGGAGGCAGACCCTGTACCTTAACATATAAGTAAAGTATACCCACAGATGGAAAGACAATAATAAATACTGTATGATGTAGCTGCAAGATATTTGTTCATAGAAATTCTCTATTTTTATCTATTTGAAATGAAATGTGTGTAAGCATCTACTTTGCTTACTGCACTGTTGTTGATCCCCACTGAACAACAGCAGAATACATAAAATGTGGATGACCTTTTTGCTGAACAGGGAGAAGTGCATGGCGTGGCATAATGGAATATTTCTGTAGATTTGTAACATGCTGGCTGATAAAACGAGATTAATTGGAGCTTGTCCCCCAAACTCCCCCTATGCCTTTGAACAAGGCAGAGCAGCAGTCATTGTCATTAACTCTGATGGCACAGCTGTGACAAAACTAATGATTCTTTCACAAGCACAAGAACCAGTATAAATGCCTAAAGCATCACTAATTCCATTGGAAACCGTGTCCTTTAAATAGATGAGCATAAAGTAAATTTACAGCTGGTCTTTGAATAATGTTTTATAGAGGCCCTTCACAGTCTGAAAAGTGAAGGTTGTAAAAAGGTGCAAAAAATTAATGAATAAATAAGGATGTCATGAGGGTGAACGAAAGGGACCACTGTAAAACAGTAATTGTCCGAGCATCAACAGTAGCCACTTCAGGGCTGAGAATACCAACTTAATGTGAGAAGAGGTAATTAAGATACTTAACATCAACAGTTAAATGATTTAGACTGCCTCGGATCACATGGATTAAACCAAATATTGTTGTCCCTCAGGCTGATTTATCTAGCAATGAATTACTGATTAAAACGGTAATGAGCAGTCTTTGCGGTGGTGTTAAGAGTGAATGTCTGGATTTTGTATTACCGTACCACTAATCTGAAGCATCATTTTTTTCCAAATAAACAGATCCTGCATTCATGATCAACTTGTAGTCCACAGACCAACAAACTGCCACGCAAGCAAAGACATTCCAGTGATACAAACAGACACTACATTATATTAAGGTAAATACCCTTGCAACGGTGAGTATGTGCTGGTATATTACCCCCTCTTACCTATTTTGAGTTTATTAAATCGCAAATGTCATTCCAAAGGGCTCCCTTGGAATGCATATGTAAACCTTAAAACACATTACGACCATAAACCGACATTGATTGCAACAGAAGACCAAATGACTTTGTCGTGTCTAAAAGTCAATGTGCTCGACACCAGTAACCAGGCATCTTGCAAATTGACGACAGTTTTTATTATTTCGTGATGCATGTTGTCAGTTGGCAAGTGGGCAGTAGGCTTTGCCTGATCACCATATCTGATTTCACAAAGATTCTTCCACTAAATATTCACACACAGTCTTTAGCCTACTTGAATGACAATCAGACTCTTGAATCCAGCCAATAATGTATCCATTGAAACCTACAGGGCTCCGGCCACAGGGCCTACAGTGCCCACACCACCAATTAAATAGCTAATAGGCTAATGGCCATCAAAATGGAAACGCTAAAAGAACATTTGGCCTTTCAGGATAAAGTTGTTTATATATGTTTTAAGACGTCCGACAGATACATTCTGCTCAACTTTCCTGTTGCATGGACCACTAAATAAACCAAGTCACTGGCTTCGACAGTTGCCGCTTGAAATCTTAAGTATCTAAGTTACAGTCACGATTACACAAATTTATAGAATGCGTGTCTTCTTGAGGGTGATGTAGAGCGTCGGTAGCAGCTGAAATGCTGCGCGCAAATAGTGAAATATCAACATTTTAAGCTCCGCAATACAATTAAACTGCTTTCGTTGTTTTTAGACATGGAAAACGTTTTCTAATTACAGTAGCCTATCCTCTAGTAGAGCCCATCAGTCCCAGAACATATTAAATTCGTCAATATGGGGCGGTCTCGTCTGTAATGTAATAAGAATGAGACTGACATTCATATTTCACTCAAATGCATATGTATCAGCCATTCAAAGGCCAGCGCTGAAACAAACGACGTCCTTAAAATGAAATCAAGACAACTTGAATTGACGAATGGCAATGTCACTCTAAACCGTGACGGCCATATGGTCGTCGATGTTTCTAAGTAGATGCAAGTTTTGTAGACAGGTAAAAACAAACTAAAATGATTTTCCCAGCGACTGTGCGTACCACACCAGACATTTCGTATAGTCGCAATCCCAAGAGTGAAAACGGCGTCAAAACCAGATAATTAAAATGCTGCAAACTTACCATAAACTGCGGTAATCAGACCTGCGAAAACAAGCAGAATATATTTTAATTTCCCCATCTTAGGTATGTCCGCAGTTATTCCAGGAAGCCACAGATTTTCTTGGGCTTGATTTTCAGCGATCACAAAAATGCATAGAGATCCAGCCTTGAAAAAAAGACGTGACGCCTATGGTGAAGGGATTCGCCTAGATTAGCTCTCATATCATCAAGAAGGGCTACTGCAGAGATAAGCGATAGAACAGCTGAGACCCAAAGAGTCTTCCTTGATCCAAGGAGAGAGACAGAATGTGTGGGAGAGAGTAGAAGAGGGGAGAAAAGGCTGCCTATAGCCAGCAGAAGGATCTGGACTCAACCATCACATAGTATACAGGGGAAATGTAAAGCAATCTGAGAGCACTGCAACTTCAGCACCAGTATCGCCCATTCGAGCAAGCCCCTATACAGGTGTAAAAGCATAGAATACAAATTGTGCCTTTAACTAACCATGCAATCAGAGGCTTACAGTGTAACAGCCAGTGAAAGCAATCTAAACATAGGGAACTTAAAAAACAACAGTGTTTGGAATTGATTGATCTCATATAAACTCTGACTAGGACGATAGACCAGATTTAAAATGTCCATCACATAAAATTATTTGAATTATTTTGCCGTTCGATTTTAACTAATGTTTGAAATATTCGTAACCCGATCTTTCGTCGTGAGGAAAATTGGCATATTATTTCCATTACATTATCCGTATGTGTGTGGTTTTCCCCCACTTTTGGAATGGATCAGCAATAAAAATCCCACATATTTG
This sequence comes from Conger conger, assembly GCF_963514075.1. Lineage (NCBI taxonomy): Eukaryota > Metazoa > Chordata > Actinopteri > Anguilliformes > Congridae > Conger > Conger conger. Next base: position 17,341,909 of record NC_083777.1, on the reverse strand, counting down.
TTGACAGCGGTGTGACTAATGTGTGCATTGTTGGCAGATTTGGGGGGACGCCTCCTTAAATTTAGAAATAGTAACCGCTCCGAATCAACAAGCTCAATGTCACCACCACCTGCTGGCCCGCGTCAGTACGCATGCAGAATTAACCAACGAATTAAAACAAGAAGCACACGAAACGTGGGATTGTTGAATCGTGAATACTGTTACAAATGTTTTCTGCTTAACATTCAAAAACAAATGGACGTATAGCTAAAGGCGTTTTATAATAGTATATAGCTTACGAATGAACATCATTAGGCTATAACATAACAGCTCCCCATAACATTATTTTATTTTAAATAGGGGCTATAAGGAGGATATTCAAGGCAAAAAGAAAATGATTTGTCCAGCATTCCTACGGTATGAACTGCGCCAAGTAAGTACATTGGACAGCGCACAGAGATTTTAAACTAAAACGTGACTCTTCTGCCATCTAGCGTAAGTGATAACGCAGACGTGTTTTTTAACCCCGTTGAAATAAAGGTACATGTTATCAACGTAAATAACCTTCACAGAACCAATCAGCGGGCAACCAATTGACCAAATAAAAGTACCTACACAAATACACGTGATCTAAAACATTTTTTTTTAATAGTTGCATACTAACCACATTAATAGGCCTTCATAAAAAGAACAACAAAATAACCAAATCCCAAATGCCGAATTATAATACCACACAACTATTTCTCACAGTACCCAACATGTTTTCAAACCTGCACGCTTAGTTTCAAAACTCGCAAACACATTCACCTACACACAGAAATAGGCTACACGATCAGATACTGTTCGTAAGTTTACTCTAACTGTACTGTTTGTGTGCATGAACATGTGCTTGCAAGGGTGGGTGAGTGTACGTGTGTATGTATAATAGTGTGCATGTGTGCATGTGATGGGGTAACAACACCAACATTTGATACCTAGTTTGCTGAAGTATGCTTGCATGCATGCATGACATTTATTGCAAATAAAATAGTGTGGCCATAGAGAGCACATTACATATAGCACTGTATGATAATGGAAGTTTTGACTAAGTGTTACGCCGGGGAGAGTTGTACAGTACAAAATAAATGCTAAGGACAGCAAGCATGCAATAATTTGCATTTGTAATTAATCATGGCATTTAAAATGTTCTATGCACTTGACACATGCCTATAACATATGAGGATTATCCAAACAATAAATAATTGTATCCATGTTGAAGGGGTTTACCTGAACTGTTTCAGTAACAGTTTCAGCTGTATACAAGGTTTAAAAAAACTAGATAAACAATCGTTCTAGATATGAGCATCTGTTAAATGGCAGAATGTAACTGTAAATAACTTGAGCCAATCAACACACAATGAATGCTGTGCTGTGTGTTGTTTGTGTTTCTAGCTCCCAGCTCTGATCTATTCCTGCCTCTTGCTTTGTTTCTGATTGGAGGAGCCCTGGACAAAGCCAAGCCTCGCCCTTGTGATGACACTGGCATCATAAGAGACTTTGTCCAGTAAATTGTGATTCTGTTCTCTCATGCTGGAAGATTGTGACCTTGGTTTCAGGGAGGAAACTAAAACAGTAGGCCTTTGCTGGAGAGAAGGAGTGGTTTCCTATTGATGTGCATTATTATCTGGATGGAACCTCCCTGTTGTTTAGTGTAAGTGGTGCTAAAGCACAGGAAGTGCTTTCAGTCTGCACTCTCTGCCCAAGCTCAGACAGAGAGACCAGCTTGCATCTGTATGATTTCCTCCCTACTGAAACCTATTACAAAATGCCTATTTTTTTTTTATTTTATTCAAAAATAAGTTGGGATCTTATTTTCTTTTTTCTTTTTTTGACTTGGAAATGTTTAAATATATTCATGCCACACACTTGCACATTGTTTTTTTGGGTTTTTTTACAGCTCTCAAAAGAAAATGGGAGGTGTTCATGCATCAAAAGTGGCCTTTTAGTCTTTTAACTCCAGCTATAGAAACTTGGAACCAGAAGCTGAAAGAGAACCTCCACATTCCCATAGCACAGTGGGGGAGAGGCAATATGAGATGATGCTGTACTCAGATGGCATGCATGTTTTTAGATCTCATCCAGAGGAATCTATTCCTGCCAAGTTAAATACTACTGAAAACTCAGTTTACATTTTAGATGGTCACCCAAAGGAAATACACGTATTAGTATTCATATTCCCCGCCTATACAATAGTGGACAAAATTAAACCCCTTATTCTTAGGAAGAGCAATAACTTATCCAACCCAATCAGGTTGATGCTTGTCTCAGCAGTCTGTTATATTCTATCATACCTCCCACTGAATATTTCAGAAGCTTATTTTAAATATATTGATGGACATAATCTAGAGCTTCTCCAGGGATCCTCACATCACTTAGGTCTTCAACAAGCCTTGTAATTTGTTCGACAGCTCTCTATAACATTAAATTGGTTATCTGGAATGAACTGACTATCAAAAGTCTAGGTGACATTTCTGTGATATTATATTACCTGCAGCTATAACAGTGCACAGGTGCAATCAGGTAGCCTAATCTGTGTGCTTTTGAGGTGGGTCTATAAAGTAGAAAATGAAGCAGTGGTTAAGAAGTCTTGATGAAGATGATCCTCCTTGTTCATGATATGGTCTAGTACTACATACTATCAGTCTCCTTGGTTTGCCATAGTGCAGTAGAGTGTTCTCAAAGTAAACCATTTGCAGTACAATAATTAGATTGCTTAAACTGTCTCACTACAGACTTAAATGGGAAATTTGCTGTGTAAATCATATGTTAATATTAGCAATGACACTGCTTGATGAATTCTACTAAAATTGAGAGAACACACATTCATTAATAAAAACCTGTGTGCAATTACAGGATGGCTCATTTGAGCAGGCCAGATGTGGCCAACCAGGTCTTTAAATGAAAGCATGTGATTTATTTATTAGTGGCTTAAAATGTTTTTAGATTTTCATCTAAATCATAATTAGAAAACACAGAAAACCTGAATAAATAACAAATAAATTAGCTATATTGAGGTGTTTATTTAACAAACTGAGTCAACATTAAGTATACTTGGGTAAAGAAGAATGTGAACCGGCCGGGGCCTCTCTGTGTGGAGTTTGCATTTTCTGCCCGTGTTAGTGTGGGTTTCCTCCCACAGTCCAAAGACCTGCAGGTTGGGCTTATTGGAGAGTCTAAATTGCCCGTGATGGACTGGGGGGTATTCCAGGGTGTATTCCTGCCTTTTGCCCAATGTATGCTGGGATAGGCTCCAGCCCCCCTGTTCAGGATAAGTGGGTTAAGATAATGGATGGAAGGTGTTCATGATGCCATCTATCTTATATATATATATATATTCCCACAATATTTCACAGTACTCACTGTCAAAGTGTCATTTACACGAGACATTTCTGACAACAAATATGATCAGAAAGTGGAAAATAGTTTTAAAACTCAAATAAATAAACTTCTTAAGTCATTTTTATAGAACACCCCTTTAAGTGGGATTGGTTTTTGTTATGTATGGCCAAGAAGTAATCTCAAATATTATAATTTTCAAAAGAAATACAAGGAAATTTACAAATGCACCATTTGTCCAGACTAGTAGGCATATTTTAGCTAGTCCTAATGTAGCTATATGGCAGGTGTTTTTAATTCAAATATTGTTACTATTTTTAGAAACCAATTGAAATGTGTCTTGGCTCATTTGCGAAACCCCAAGGAGTTAAGCACTTGTAAACAGGCTACAGGTTGAGTACTCGTTAAGGCCTACCTGAAAACAGGAGCTTTGATTGGTAGTTCATCTCTAATTGGTGCGTATATCTGTGGTTGCTGAGTAGGGTATATAAAATCATCATCAGCAGGTAACACCATTTCAGAGAACATGCTAGTTTAAACTTAGGTGAATTATTTAGATTGATATACCAGTGTTTTAACCTTGTAATCAAGCGCTACTTTAAATGTGCTTTACTTTTTGGATTTTCTCCAATAAGTTAAGTAGTTGTCTATGGCCTATGCAAAAATAGGTGTCTGAGAATAGGTTTGTACAGCTGTGGTAATGCTGTGGAGTTATAAGACTGCTGTCAGTGGAAAACACCATTTCACTAATGAAGGAAACATCAAGGAAAAGCATTTAAATCGTCTAGCTTTATAAATATTCAGCATGGATCTTTGCAGAGTTTTTACTGAATTATTTAATTCTACACACCTGTTTTTAAGTCAAAGTAACCTACTTTGTTAATGGTCTAACTGAAAATAGAGGCTATGTTTGGTATGTAGTTTTTTTTTTAACCAAAGATCTTTCTTGAATATAAATTCTTAAATTATTTTCACCCTTGAAAAAGATGAGCATAAAAGCCAGTATTTCACAATGTTTACTGTGTCCAATTTTCAGGGTATACTTGTGCTCATCTTTCATGCTGAAAAGGAATAATTTGCAGCCAAGTCTAATGCTCCTGGTGGGGGGATAACAGGTTTTGGGACAGAATGCCTTGCTACTGGAGTTCAACACCAAACACCTTCCAACACCAAATGCACTGCTACTTTGTGTGGCCAAAAGCTATTTTTTTTTGTCTAATTTGACCAGTACACCTGGTTTCAGTGCTAATTTGCATGAAATGAAATTAAGTGATCAAAACGGCAGTGTGTCATTGATAAATCTACAGACTATTTTCTGCAGTTAATTTTAAAGGCTGTCATTCGTGGCTGATTTGAACATTTCTAAAACTAGAAATAGTGCATCGACACACCATGAATTACCCTAACTTGGCAGATGGTATTATGAAATGGTTCAGTACATTTGGGATTCATTTTAAGATCTGGTTATATTTGTTTCAGACAATAAGAGCTTGTCTACATGACTAATACTCACCAATCCTCTGGTTAAAGACTTCAAACCCTGCTATAAACTTGACTGGCTGATAAATGCACGTTAAACATTGAGACCAAATGGACGAATCTGTCACGATTTCATTTGGCTGTAATTGGGCTATCAGCTGTTTTCTATTTTTGGTAAACCTGCAGATTTGGCAAACTAGCCAGCTCCAAATACATTCTCAGTCCGTGATGCGCACACAGGCTGCGCAACGCGACTGGGAATGTGTTGTCGTCACACCCAAAGCAGCATGTGGTAGTAGCTTGCTTATCTGGAATAGACCAGACGCCTAGCCAAGCTACAGTAACAGAATTAGGCTTCTAGAAAGTCCTGGAAATGACTGGGCATTTCCCCATCTGAGTTTGGTTATTTCAACATACCTAGCAGACAGAAAACAGACTGTTAAGCCACTCACTTGGTGGATCTCTGTCTGATGATGGAAAGTTGACTTTGCTAGCTAGCTAGTTAACTGGTCTCTTAACTAAAATGAAGTATATCTAATAGCCAACTGTCTACGGCGTGGAGACAGAAATTGAACTAGCAACAGGTAAGATATTTAGTATCCATGAGCGTACATATTTGACGTAGCTAACTGGTTATCACTAGCTTAACATCACTAGCTGGCTAACAACAGAACAGAAGTTGCTGTATTAGCTAGCTAGAGAGCAGACATTGTAAAATGTGTGTATTGGTTGGTTACATGTGTCTTTATAGGTCAACTTCTGAATTAATTTGATCGGTGATATGCCAACGAAGTGTACAAGTGAAGTGTACATAGTTAATATAGTTAATGTAGTCTATTTGCGGTCCTTACATTTGCGTCTAGTTTGGATTTTTGTGAACCTATGTCAATAGCTGGCTAGCTGTAGCCGTCATCTTGTTGGGTCCTGAAACGTAGGCAGTATCTGCCTAGTTAGTTGGTTTAATGACAGACAACGTTGATTCGATAAGAAATTTGTCAACTGGACCAAATACAACGAATGACAGCGTTAGCTATAGCATTCAGTAGCGTTCGATTAGCATTTTACGACAGCCGTTTGTTTTTGCGACTCGGTATGTTGTGCTGTGGTCTTCTGCTAAAATGTTTCCGAGCATTAACTGGAACATCATGTCAAAACAGCTTTTTTTCGTTATAATATCAATAATAAATATTGATTGCCATGCAATAATAATTCATCATACAATGAGGCAGACGATATTTTAACATATAAAGAATTTTTTTTTCTAAAACTTCATAGTCGTTGTTATCAGGCCATTTGGTAATGAAGTTGCGATTCCGTTATATTATCGATCCTGTGCAGTTTTTGCCCGAGGCTGCATACGTTGAGTTCATTGACAGATGGCGAAATTATAGCGTTCACTATGTTTGCCTCGTTTGGCACTATAACCTCAATATCTCATGCGTTTCAAAACCAATCTGAATGCAATTTCGCAGGTCAATTACAATGGCAACGGGCCAACGACTGATTTGTGTTGTGGATACCATTTAACTCTTAATGTTTTATGCTATTTTATTTTGCGCTAAAATAGCTCGATGTAAATCCAATGGATCCCTACACACGACGGTCCATTATGTCCGTGATTCACAAGCATGCGTGCTTTTTGTAATTTCATGACTGTACACTTTATTAAATTTGAATTAGTTAGTTACTGGGCCGAATAAGATTATTTAAGCCAAGTTCTCAACCAAGGGTTTAATTTATCCATATTTATAATGACCTATTAAGTATTAATTGAACCTCCCGGTGTAAAAACTAAGGAAATGCATCACAACAAACTATGTCTTAAATGAAATGTTTGTATTTGCTGAAAGCCTCAAAAGATATTTAATTAAATTGATCGGCCCTAATGCTAACAACAGCCTGCTCTGTATCAAGGTTTCAGCACAGATTTCTGTCAATCAACTTTTTGTGATTAATTAAGTATGTGACCAGTTGGGCCTGCTGGGTTGCTACCTGCTGCAGAAATGTGAAACTTCTGGCACCCAGCTTACCTGTGGTATAGCAAGTAATTTGACTTAAATCCCAAATAGGTGTGCAGACGGGAAAAATATTTTAAAAGAAATTACTCCAGAATTACACCGGTCTTTCTGAGTTTAACCTATGAGGTGAAATAAGAAACTAGACATCCCCCAATCTCTGACTATTGATCTTCACAGATTGTACACTCCCTGCTGCTTTACCATAAATACCTTGGAAAGCCCTAAAGGGCACAGGAGTATAGATAGATCCACTCTTCAGAGAGCGGTTCACTCAACTTTTTTATTGAATGCCTTCGTGTCAATATTGTACACGTTTATTGCCTACTGCATCAGCCTTCCTGGTGTATTTATGGACTTAAGCGAAATATTAGTTTCATATTCGAACAGGCCATTCAAAACGCACAATTCAAGAGTGTAACAATGTTGTTGCTTAATGGGGCTGTGATGTTTTTCTGAAATAAATGCGTTCACGGGAACTATAAGCTGATTGATTGTCAGCTCATAGACTGTGGCTGAGGCCATTCTTATTGGCTTTTCATTCTAATTCACAGGAAGTAAGCTGTCTACAGCAGTGGGAACAGGAAGTGGCTGGCTGAGGCTGACAGCCATGCTGTGTTGGGGAAACACCTCCTTTGGTCAGCTTGGCTTGGGTGGGATTGATGAAGAAATCGTGGTGGAGCCCAAGGACTGTCCATTCTTTAAGGGGAAGGTGGTCTGTGAGGTTGGCTGTGGCCTTCGACACACAGCCTTTCTGTTGGGGGATGGCTCTGTGTATACTTGTGGCTGTAATGACCTTGGGCAGCTAGGTCATGAGAAATCCAGGAAAAAACCAGGTAAGCTGGCGTTGCATATAGGCATTTTGGTCGATGCTCTCACCCAGAGCAACTTATTCTGTTTTCTTTTTTGTTGAACTGAAATTCTCCCGCTCACCACAATGTAATAATTGCTAGTGTTTGTTTAACCCCCACCCCTTCAAGGCGTGGTTCTGGCCTTTCTACTGTCTGCCATGCAAATTAAGAGTTGGGACTGAAGGGGGAAGGCTTTTTTTTTATTTGCCATGACATGTGGGTGGCCTGTAGTGTAGTGGTTAAGGTACATAAGTGGGACCCGCAAGGTTGGTGGTTCGATCCCCGGTGTAGCCACAATAAGATCCGCACAGCCATTGGACCCTTAAGCAAGGCCCTTCAGCAAGGCCCTTGACCCTGCATTGGTCCAGGGGAGGATTGTCTCCCGCTTAGTCTATAATCAACTGTATGTTGCTCTGGATAAGAACAACATACAATAATGCCAATAATGTAATGTAATGAGAGAATGTAAGCTGTTGATTTCTATTGTGACTGGCCGTTTGTGCTGTGTCTCTGTAGAACAGGTGGGAGCCCTGGATGCTCAGAACATCGTGGCCGTGTCCTGCGGGGAGGCTCACACCCTGGCGCTGAATGACAAGGGCCAGGTGTTCGCCTGGGGTCTGGCCTCCGACGGGCAGCTGGGCTTCACCGGCGCAGAGGAGTGCACCCGGGTTCCTCGGTACAGCCATTTGTGGCGCTTTCCCCCACCGTTTGCTTTTTCCTGGGGGGGGGGGGGGGATTTATCGTCTGCCGTAGCCTAGTTCACTGACCCCCTTCCTCACCCCTCTGCTGAGGCTTAAACTTTTTAAAAGGTGATTCAGTTGACTTTTGGTTCTACCAGGGGAGAAAAGGGGATTGGTGGAAACTGTTAGGTATGTTCTGGTCATTTTCATAATGACACTATGAATGATTAGCATAACATGACGTTCGGAGTTGCTTAGGTTGGATTGCCCTACACTGCTGCCAGCCGCAGTCAGTACTGTTCTGGTCTAGATTCAGTTCAGCACTCATGGGATGATCTAGTCGGCAGTCTTTATTTTAACTGCATTGTGACACAAAATAGCGTTTTAGAATGGGAGGAAATAACTTGTATTAGTTTCTGAAGTGTTACTCTCTACTGGCAAAAAATGTTGACTTTCAATTTCTTTTGCTTCTTCCAACATTAGAAATGTCAAGAGCTTGTCAGAAGTTCAGATTACCCAAGTAGCGTGTGGATTCCGTCACTCCCTTGCTTTGTCGAAAGGTAAAATTGCCACTTACCTGTTTTTCATAAACCAATCATTTGACAAATTGAAAAAGTTTTCCCTTTAGCAAATGCCAACAGGGGCACTTCTGTTCAGTAAATGGGGAGTGGAAAAACTATGGGACAAGGTAGACTTGTAAAGGGCTGTCGATTTGAAATTCATTATGCTGTTCCAGGAGGAGGATGTAGAGCTTTTATAGTCATTAACATGAATGCCTTTTGGAGAAAGAATGCTTTATGGTAATGCGGGGGACCAGGAACCAAAGGTGAGTATACTTGCCCCCAGTTTCCACTTTTGAAAATGGATGGGAAATCCTGTTTCTTAAACTTGGAAACTTTGTGGGGGAACAAAGGAGCCATGTTTGGCGTCTAACGGTTAGTGGCCGGTCCCTGCTTTTTATAATGTTCAATGTGGCTACATTTATCATGACTATAATGGGGTCTAGACTCCTGGTTTTAGTCAGCCATTGACAGGGCCAGTGCAGAACCTTCAATGTCCACAATAGGACACCTGCCTGTGCTGGTAGCATGTGGTTTATTTAACATAGGGGCCCTCAATTTGGATGTACTAACACAGTTGCTGTTTATCTGTTGTCAAGCTGTAGGCTTAAACCATTTCTTCAGATTTAAGTATGTGTTTTTCTTTTTTTGAAACAGGAGGCAGTGTGTACTCTTGGGGTCAGAATAAGTACGGACAGCTGGGGTTGGGGTCTGTTGACGCAAGCAAGGCCTCTCCCAGTGTCATCCAGTCACTGCTGGGAATACCATTCGCACAGCTAGCAGCAGGGGGCGCCCACAGCTTCGCGCTTACCCTGTCCGGAGCAGTGTTTGGGTGGGGACGCAACAAGTTTGGCCAATTGGGCCTAAATGACAATAACGGTAAGGCATCTTATTGGGGTTGGCCAGATTAAGATGATGGCTGTTGTGAAGCAGCATGCATGTGCCAGAGAGGCTGTTGATACTGTAAACTAAGTTAGTCATGCTCAAAAAATAGAAATACAAGAGTTCTACACATACATTTGTTTTATGTCTGTAGGGGTGGCAACAGCCATCATGGCTAGGCAAATATTGATTGATATCGGCCTGAGAATTTCCAAAATGGACCTATGGCAGTTCATTTAGAGATGTAAAATTCAGGCTGTGCATAGGGTTTGCTCTCCCATGCAGAGCTATCACTTATCACTGTTCATTGCTCTTTGTTGAAGCACCTTCCATTTCCCGCATGAAGCTGACAAACGTTCACAATAATAATTTATTTTCTTCTGTACGTACTACGTGTTTGTACATGGCTTTTGAAAGTCTAGTTGTTGGGAAGTAATGCGTCAAGTCTGGATTGTCAACATAAAAAAAATGAAGGTTATTCATGAAAAGAGTTTTGTGTCCATTTAAAAGAACCTGCCAGTTCTTGTATTTCAGACAGACATTTTCCTGTCTTGCTGAAATCACTTCGCTCTCAGAGGGTGGTGTACATCTGCTGTGGAGAAGATCACACGGCTGCTCTGACAAAGGTAGCACCAGAAGTATATCTACATCCTCATTCACACTCTCCCTTTTAACATCCATTCTCAAGACCTGTGTGGTGAAACGTTTCAGGTCCATACCATGTTCTTCCCTTTTTAAATGTATTTTGAAATGCAGTGCACCAATATTTCAACATTTCCCTTGTCTCTCACTCCCATGGTTCATTGCGAAGCCCTTGTCAACAATGTTGCCATGTCCATAATCTTAGTTTATTTTCAGAGACTACAACCCTGAAATTAATGATGTTATGAATCAGTTTTCTTCCTGTTCTGTCAGTGGAATGATATTTTTGTAAAAACTGTTTGCAGGAGGGAGGAGTGTTTACATTTGGGGCCGGGGGATATGGTCAACTGGGGCATAACAGCACAAACCACGAGATCAACCCCCGCAAGGTGTTTGAGCTCATGGGAAATGTAGTTGCACAGATTGCCTGTGGTAGGTAAGTACAGAAAGTAATTCATCAACATTGTAAGTAAAGGAAGCATGTCTTTGTTTCACCGCTACATTTTTGGAACAGCGGTAACATTTTTTAACACTTTTCCCAAAAAACAGAAAAGCAATGATCATCACTTAGAAACCCTGTCCAGTTGCCTACACATTTTTGGAATAAAATAAAAATGTCTGTCTTATTCTTTTTCAAATTTCCTGTTCCAGCTCTGTCTGCCCCCAAATGACATTGCTTCAAATGCCGTCTTTTTCACTTCTAATCCTAACAATTGGGAAAAGACAGACTGGAACCAGCTTCGTAATGACAGTGGCATTGGATCGCTTGATAGAGATGGATGACATCTAGTGACTTCTACCTATTTTACCTAGCACATCATTTCTTATGGATGCACACAGTTGTGGAATGTAACATTCTAACTGGTCAAGTGGCATTTTTAAGAATCATATCACATGTGGTTGTCTAATTTACTAGATATGCAAATGACATTGCATTTTGCACGAAGGAGTTGTGTACACACGTCTGTGAATGTAACGTGCGTCTGAAAATGTAGCTTCCATATATAGCTGATAGATTAGTGAGGTAATTGTCCTAATGTTGTTGTGTATTTTTTTGGCATTGAATAAGGCAGCACACATTAGCATTCGTCCCTTCCTCTGGAAAGATTGACTCGTTTGGACTTGGAGGAAACGGGCAGCTTGGCACTCGATCCACATGCAACAGGAAAAGCCCGGCTCCAGTGAAGGGCACCAGGATGTTAAACAATGGTCCCAGTGCCCTGAGCACAGGTGAGCACACGTCACCGAGCGGGATCTGGGGCTGCTGCTGCTGCCATCTGTGGCTCTCTCGCTCTTTCTCGCTCTTTCCCGCTCTCTCGCTCTTTCTCGCTTTCTCTCATGTTCTCATTCTCGCTCTTTCTCGCCTTCTCTCGCTCTCTGTCACTCAGCAGATTATTTTCATATTCAAACCCCTCCCCCTCCATGCAAATGAATCACAACTCACTGGAAACGCATGGGATAGGGATTGAGAAAAACATGTCCCAAAAAGATATCAACATTTTGGAGGGGGTCATCGGCTTCAAATGAGTGCTGATTCCCGTATGAATGAAGCTGATGTTTGTTCCTTCTGTTGGTGGCACAGTTATTCTGGTAAATTCCATGCCTGTTTTCTCTCTCAGGTGGTCCTCAGTGCTTCAATGTGAAGAGAATATTTGCTGGTGGAGACCAGAGCTTTGCCCACTACTCCTCTTCTCAGGTTGGGTACACATTCAGATTTGTTGCTGCTGAGTGTTGCCAGTGGTTAAATTCAGTTTCGGATGAAAATCGACAAGATTTAAAATGAATACTGACAATATTTCAAATGAAGATTGTCAATATTCATTGGAAAAATTTGAAATGCTGAATTTGACATTGTAGTTCAAGATGTTTGGTCACTTGGATTAAAAGCATTACAAATATATTACAGTATTTGGGAGATTCATGTTTATGCAATTAAGATGAAGTTTCAAAATGCAAGTTTCAAACTTGCTTTATTTCAGAATTCCATGCTTATAGATGTCCGGGTACCTGACCCTGGCAAACACCTTTTTACACTGAACCCCGATATTATTCAGCGTTGGCTGAGTCATGCACAAGGACGACTGCCTCAGGAGATTGCCAAGTACCCTTTCCTTTCTTTTAAAATTCATATTTTAAAAATGACAATCCTATGTCAGCGCACAACTGTTGACATTGACACAAACACGCATACAATCTATTTGGATGCTCTCCAAAAGTATGGGAATGGTAGAGTGAAGTTTGTTTTGTTTGCTGTATACTTAAGGCACTGGTTTAAAAGGGATATGAGAAGAAAGCACAGACAGTAGTTTTATTTCATAGCATTTTCATGCATATAGGATTTGCTATTTTACAGAAAAGGGTTTTCTTTTTTTTTTTCTTTTTTCCCCAAAATGAAATTTTCACGCCACCATTCCCATTCTTTCAGCGTGCACTGTGTGTGCGTGTCTGAATATGTATATATGTGGTTTTAGAAATTGCAGCTAGTCTTATTTGGCCAAGTATACGATGTAAATGGTTATGTCTAGCTAAATTAATAAATATATATATATAATTCAAAGTATATACAAATATGAAGGACAGTTAAGATTTTTTAAATGTATTTTCTTCCCCAAAAAAACATTTCAGTAAACTGTACATGAAACAAATGCTTCAAGACATTTATAATAGGCCTTTCGTTTTGGACTAAGGCATGTTTGCAAATTGTCTGAGCTTTGCAATTGCCATAGATCCTGCAGAGATCTGTTTACTGGGGTTGAGATGGAATTGCTTGTGCATGTGTTCATTTGGAAATGGGAATTAATGAAGCGTATTTATTCTTTCTGTCTGTTTAGTGAGATTGAGACCGTGTTCTCTTCTGCAAGTTGCCTCAATGGGAGCTTTTTGTCTGAAAGGTAATGGCACCTGTGACAGAATGCTTTTTAATCTCCCCTCAGTGCTTTTAAGTATGCTAATAATGAGTATTAATTCATGCTCTTCGGTTAATCGCTGTTAGAAAAATCTGCAACTTTAAAGCTATAATGTCTCACTCATAAGTGGGGCGCTGAAAAGAGTGCACCAGTGTTTGAGGCTCATGAGAAAGTTTAAAATGATAAATGCTGAAAGGTTTTCAAACCTTCAGGGCAGAGCTCACAAAGGTGGAACAAACAGATGATGTTTAGGATTAAAAGAAATCCAATTGAATCTGAGCGGCTCTTTGATAAGTCCAGGTATGGGCAAATGCATCAGTAAAAAAAACTTGAGCGTTGAGAAACGGAGTAAAGCATTGGTAATCAATGATTTGTATTTGGCTTGCTCTGAGAGATGAGTAGCTCTGTTGTGACATAATTTATGGGATCTAGTCAATAACTCAACAGACAAAAATGTGTTTAAAAAAAAAAATGATATGCACCTCATTTGGAGAGTGAGAAATATCTTAAGCTGTATATTTGTACAGTTTTCCCTTTGCACTGAAATGGAGATGAATGGTCATGTCATGGTTGGTTTTTGATAGCTCCATTTTAATGTATGTGTTCAGTTTTCCCAGGCTGTTTGTTATGTGTGATGAAAGACATTTTGGGTGCATAAAGCTTGCTGGGTTTCTAATGGCTGGTACTGAATATGGCACTCAGGGGTTAGACAATGCACTTCACGTAGCCCCAGAGCAGCATGTCTCAGTCTAGCGTTATTGATATGATACCGCGTGTGCCACTTATTTATTCGTCCATCAATTTCCTCCAGCCATCCGGATCATTACAACACGAGCAGCAGATGTTCAGGAGTGGACATGAATGCAGCGCGCCTCCTGTTTCACAAGCTGAACCAGCCCAACTTCTCACACATCACACAGCAGGTGAGCGTTTGCGCGGGGATTATATCCCATCGATCGGAGGCGTGAGGGCAAGTGGAGTGCCTCTCTCTGCTGGGAAACTGTTCCAGCCTGTGCGTGTTCCCTTCGCTCTGGTATCAGATTGTCACCGCGTCCGTACTGACGGCGACTCCCACCCCGCAGGGAGCGTCCGTCATTATGTGTAGTGTCATTTGGACAGAGTTGGGGGAGAACCCAAAATGTACATGCTATGAAATTGCCTTTTCTATGATTACATACCCGCTTGTGTTGTATTTATAAATAAGTCCTCTGTTTCCTTGTATATTTTATTAATGATATTTAGTTTTTCTCTCTTAGATTGCTGCCAGTTTAGAGAAGGCCCTTATCCCCCGGCTCCTCAGCTCTCCTCCCGACATCGAAGCCCTGCGCCTCTACCTCACGCTGCCTGAATGCCCGCTGTTCCACGACCCCAACACTTTCCAAACCCTCGCTATCCCATTAGGCAAGGCTGTCATCAGCCTGAAACCGGCTCCACTAAAGGTCCTAGGTAAGGAATTTTCTTGTTAATTATGTCTTCATCAGACCACGTAACCAAGGAAGAACATTTAGTATTTTATAGTCATTGATTGATTTGAATTTCTCTCTCAGGATTATACAAGACCCAGTAAAGGTATTTTCTGTGGGTGGTGGTGGTAATGGTAATAATATAATAATCATCATCATCATGACTAATATTATAATAATGTTTGAAATAATATTGACTAATATATAGCCGGTAATACAAATAATATTATTAGTAATGATACTGACTCAAAATTTGACTCTAAAAGCTCAGAAAAGAATGTTGAGCTTTTGAAATATGGAAAAATCTCCAACACTGCGTATTTTATGATTTATTTATTTTTTTGCTTTTAGGTTTAAGGATATAATTAAGGATTGATTCAAAATACTTATTTTTTTATTAAATAAAAAGAGAAGGGCGAAGTTGTAAGTTGCTTGTTGGGTTGAATGGTATGAAGTGCTCTGTAATCAAAAAATCAAAAATCTATTCATCCGTAAAGAAAATATGACATCAAACCACTAACTTTGCTTTTAAGTTTAGCTTCTCGGGGGCGGACTAATTAAATATTTGATTTGTTTCTGATATTCAGAAAATTGGTGGTCCAAACTTGAGCCTCCAGTCTTCCAAAGACTTGTGGACCTGTACAAGGAGGTGGTGGTGAACCTCTTGAGGATACAGAAGATTGGCATCGCCCATTCAGAGCACAGAACGCTCACCAGCTTTCTGCATACTGCCCTGAAGTTCCTGGAGATTCTGCATGTTGTGAGTGGGAAAATAATATTTATATTAAGTGTTGGAATAATATTAGTGCAAATTGTTTTGATGTAGTCTAATTTAAGATTGAGGATGTTTTGATGCATTACTGCAGGCCACCAAGCCATGGATTTGGCAAAAGTACATGATTGCATTGGTATTACAGGTGAATGAAAGAGCGGGTCATATCCTACAGTATGACCGATTCTACATTCAAGAGTTGGGTGAGCTCATTGACATCAGAGGTGACTACATCAACTGGATTCAGCAGATGTACTCAGGGGTAAGTATTGTGTTCGAAGTACATTTATGGCTCTTTAAAAATGTAATAAGCCTAAACAATTACATTTTGAGGCTGTGTCCACGTTTGCTATTTCATGAGTTGTGAAATTACCTTTTATTTTTAATTATTTTTATTTGAAAACCAATCTTCATACCAAAAACGTATGGGATCCCTGGACTTTGTATCTATTGACCATGTCATTCGTTGTAGTAGCAATAGCTATGGAAGTTGTAGTTCATACGTACGAAATTGCACAAAAATTGTGTTGGGTTTGACTGAAATTGAATGTCCCATGTTTTTAAGGAAATGTTTGTCATCTCAGGTACTGGAGTATCCTCTTACCATGTGCAGATACCCATTTGTATTTGATGCCCAAGCCAAAACCGCCTTGCTACAGACTGATGCAATGTTACAGATGCAGGTGAGGATATACATCACTGAAAAGTGGCACAAATTCAGTTGATGCCACAAAGAGTAGATGCACATACTAAACTAATATCCCAGTGACTGATGAGGACACCATGCTCTAGAAGACATTATGGTCCTGACATTGGCAAAATGTATCTGATTGAAAATTTGGGTATCTAATCGTCTTGTGAGTTAAATGGATGAATAAGCCTCCCCTGATTCTGGTACATCTGATTGGGAGCGGGGTTAATATAAAACCTTTTTAAAGCAACTCATTATGAGTATGTTATGGACTGAAATATCTGCATTTTTGGCTAAATGCACACTGCCTGTAAATGTAAATATTCCTTTTAGATGTAGTTGTACATTTTGGTTTTTCCCAAGTCTAAGCAGTCGGCACTGGCTGGCTTTGTTTCTTTGGCCAGATGGCAGTAGACCAGGCCCAGAGGCAGAACTTCTCGTCCCTCTTCTTGCCTGTGGTGGAGTCGGTGGACCCCTGCCTGATGCTCATTGTCAGGAGGGAGAACATCGTGGAGGACACGGTCGAGGTCCTCAGGAAGTCCAAAAATGTTGACTACAAGAAGCCCCTGAAGGTGTGACTGCAGTCATTTTGAGAACTTCACCGTTTGCAGTCAATGTTGTGGCATTCATCGTCTTGTATTCTACATTTTTATGTTGCACGTTTTACGGGGAGCCAGATATTTGTGCTTATGCAGTACTCAGTTTAAGGTTACACTTCTGGAGGCTGGGTTCAAACCTAGGGTTGTTCAGTGTGGTTTATTTACTTTTTTGTTTGTGTTTTAGGTGATTTTTGTTGGGGAAGAGGCGGTGGATGCAGGAGGTGTTAGAAAGGAGTTCTTCTTGCTTATAATGAGAGAGCTTCTTGATCCTAAATATGGAATGTTTAGGTACTATGAGGAATCGAGGCTAATCTGGTTTTCCAACAAGGTAAATATGTCTGTCAGTGGTTATTTGTGTGGTATTTACAATACATTGTTGCCATTGGTGAAGTAGGAACAATAAACAAAACCAAGCATCTGGAGTTTGCCAACCTCATTGGTATTGTATGGCAAAAGAAGAAAAGCATACATGGAGAAGCACCTCATACTGACTTTCAAATATGACAGTGGGTCATTGATTTTTTTAAAGATGTTTTGCTGCCTCTGCTCCAGGGGCACTATTTAAGTGGCACTTAATGGCACAATGAATTCAACAAAGTACCAGGACAATTCGGCAGAAGTTCTGATGGTCTCTGCTTTGAAGCTGCCCACACATTAGTCAGTCTCCAAACATTAACAAATCTCCTCAAACTGAAGAAGGGGGCACCCAAGGATATCAATGATTCTGTAAAGTTCTGCGTAGAGGAATGGTCAAATCTTTCCATGTGCCTTTCCAAATCTTTCCTTCACACATCACAATGTATACCTAAAGACTCGCTTCTGTCATCTTTGCCAGAGGTGGGGTCAAAACGTATTAAACCAGGGGTGGCAATAATAGTGGCACCTGTCACACCTGGGGAAATGTCTGTGTGTATATATGCACGCTACTTTACACTTGTTGAAAAGGAAGGTTTATTTCAATAATGGTATTCTTTTATAGTATATAGTATGTTTTGCATATTTCTGAAGGGTGCCAATAATGCTGTATATTCTGAACATGTCTGGATGTAAGGCTGTGGGGGGGAAAATGCTATGTATTCTACATGATTATTTCTATATAAAATATTTTTCTGTTAGACATTTGAAGACATAGATTTGTTCCATCTGATTGGAGTCGTCTGTGGACTGGCCATCTACAACCTGACTATCGTGGAGCTGAACTTCCCTGTGGCACTTTACAAAAAACTGCTGAAGCGGAAGCCAACATTGGATGATTTGAAGGAGCTCATGCCTGATGTTGGAAGGTTAGACATGGCCTTTCAGAATCACTGCTGCTACCCAACTAAAAAAAGCTTCATGCATTTAAAAACATCTCAGGGGTTGCCGATGATAAACCTTGCCAAAAATATAAACAATGCCGTCTAGGAGCTTCACTTAGACCCCTAAATACTCCTCTCATATTTCTGCTTTATCTTTGATTAGTCGGTTTTAACCTAGACAGACATTTTGTTGCATAGCCCTTCATGTCATAAGATATTTGTGTGTTTAACAATCGTTCTACGACTCTTGTCTGTTCAGGAATTTGCAGCTCCTGTTGGATTACACTGAAGACGATGTGGAGGAGGCCTTTTGTTTGAACTTTGCCGTGAGTGTTAATGCTCAAATCAGTTCTGCCCTTTTAAAAATTGGCCAGTACTACACAACTGGGTTTTTTAATTCTGGGTACTATTGGGTGCTTTCAAAATGAATTCCAGATAACATGAGAATGAGTATCTAAAGACTCAAAAAGCCTGATCTCCTCCGGTTCGTCTTTTCTTTTTTGGATTCCTTTTCAGTATCCTTCAGTAGAAAGCCTGTAAGATTGAAGCTTTGTCTTTTTAGGTCACAGTGGAAAATTATGGTGCAACAGAAGTATTTGAACTTATCCAAGATGGTATGAACATCAGCGTGAATAATTCAAACAGGTATCTGTGTCTGATCTACATGATTTTATTAATTTTTTTTGTTATTGGTTACACCGCTTTTATACTAAGCATTGTTTATTTTTTTTAGGCAGGAATATGTTGCTGCATATGTGGACTACATTTTCCACATGTCCGTAGCAGAGCTGTTTGAAGCATTCTTCGCTGGATTCCATAAAGTCTGTGGAGGAAAAGTTCTTCAGCTGTTTCAACCCAATGAACTCCAGGCAATGGTCATTGGAAACACAAACTATGACTGGAAAGAACTGGAAAGGGTGAGCTTCAGAACTGGTTCATTGACTCCTTGTAAAATCAAGTAGCCATTTTGTTCATTTCCAAGAAAACACACTTTCACAGCAAGGAACAGGTGTGCAAGTACTGTTTTTCGTTCCCAGTACTAATCAAATGACTCGCAAGTCGCTTCCAACTGCCTGGAAGAGAATGTAAGATAGCAATGCCTGAACATGTATGAATATAAAATGTATATATGAGTATTTCTTTTTTCCCAATGCATTGTTTCAGTAATTTAGTTTTTTCACAAAAAATACCAATAAGACGTGTATGGAACTTTTCCACAGGGTACTGAATACAAAGGAGAATACTGGCGTGAACATCCAACAATAAAATACTTTTGGGAAGTTTTCCATGAGCTGCCTTTGGAGAAGAAGAAAAAGTTTCTTTGTGAGTATTTCTCTTCATGGTGGTTAAAGTCCAATGCAGTATGTTGGACTGCAATGTGAATTAAATGAGCCGTTTCATGTCCTCATACCAGTTAGTGACTGACACGTGTGTCTTTGCTTTGCTCTCCTTGGGGTAGTGTTTCTGACCGGAAGTGACCGTATCCCCATCTTGGGAATGAAGAGCCTGACTCTGGTCATTCAGCCGACAGGAGGGGGGGACCAGTACCTGCCTGTGGCACACACCTGCTTTAATCTGCTGGACCTGCCCAAGTACAGCAGCAAAGACGTGCTAGAGGCCAAGCTTATGCAAGCCATCAATCACTACGAGGGCTTTAGCCTGGTCTGAGAACCTCATTCAAATCCACTGCGAAGATCATACAGACGATGAATAAATACCAAGGCCTCAGATCGCCAGAAAAAAGGCTGACAAAGGTCTGACCTACAACACATCTATGCTTTAGCATTTAAGGCATTTTTCTTTTTTGTTTTCCCCCTACTTGCCTGCCTGAATTCTGCCAAAAGGATGAGAAACGACACACTTTTCTGAATGAGTGAATGGACTCTATTATACAATGCAGTATTCCCACCCATCTGTTTAAAAGCAAATGCTTTGTGCTTCAGGACATTAATGGGGTTTCAAAAATGAGCTTAAGTATTTCAACAACCACTTGTTTGTATTTTCAGTATCCTTTTTGATTTTTATTATTGATAGATATTGAAAGCTTCCCACGCAAGTGCACCAACTTCAGTGAATGAACACTATTTTCACATTGTCTTAAATCAATGGTAAATTATACAATGAATTATCTCCCCCCTCCCAGTATTTTGACAAATAATCTGTAGTGAAAGGAAATGCAACAGCATTCAAATGAACATTTTATTCCAGCTTCTATTTTGAAAAGGGGATGTAAAACTAGATTCTACAGTTGAAAATAAACCAAGCTCTTGAGTGTTTATGTTGTCAGTGACCCAAGTTCTTGATTCAAATCTATACTTTTTGAGGACTTCACTTGTTCTGCATTTAAGTTTGGTTTAAGTGATCCTAAGCAAAAATACAAGGATCTGTTCCACTTAGTTCCCTTAAGAACTAGTAAAATATTTCTGTGAATGAATTCATATTTCAGCCATTTTATAAAAGAAAGATTTGATATTCAAAATGACTAATGGCATCAAAATATTTATAAGATGAGCATTTTATTGAATAAACCGTGATATAGTCAGCCGTGAATCACCCGTATGATTTTACGTGTTCTGATTTGGGAACGCGAAGGCTCGATGTTGGGTCCCGCGCTGGCTAGTGCGGGAGCTCGTGGTGAACCATTTTGTAGTGCGCGCCGCAGGACGGACAACGCTGGGGGTTTCCCTCGTGAAGCCAGAACCATACGATTTGCGTGTTGTCTTCTTCACCTGGAAAGGCAAGATCGCATCTTGTGAGTTTTCACCCTTTCGAAATCATTCGCATGGAAGCATAATGTTTACATCCATAATTACGTTGGAAATGTGTAGAGCCCCTAGCAAAAGGCATATTAGTCAGTCTCATCTCTTTCACTCACAAAATTGAGTATTTATTTTATTCATTCTGTGTGTGTGTGTTGCATATTACAAGGCAGGTGCTTACACAGGCAGCCGACCAGCCTCTTGGTGCCAATACAAGGCACGATGTGGGGATCGTCTTTCGTTCCTTCATAGTGCTTGGGCTTCAAAATGCTGTATGGGTCCTGCGGCAAATGGAGACCATGAAATGAAGGCAGATGTTGTGTCTAATGACAATTATTTTGCTGTTTTGATCCAATGTTGTCAGTACCTTGAACACCATACAGGCACAATTGGAAAAAAATTATTGGACGACCATACATGTAAAATGCTCTCAAGGCCTCGTTCAGTAATTGGGCCAATCCTACCTGTCCCTTCTTCAAACCTTGCATGGTATGGCGCTCGAGCCCGGTCGCCTGCTCTTCATCCGTTGGAATGCCTGAAATGCAGCATGAGTGGTGTGATGCTAGTCCTTTTGAATGCATTATATAAAAATGCTGTGTGTTTTTGCTTTTGAAAGGTTATTGCATACAACCTGCCTCTGAGCAGTAAACACAAATACGCCTACTCTTGGTTACTTGAAAGTTGTGCATGTGGGAATTGTAATTAGCTTAGTTGTGAATCTGAAAAGTATAGGATTTAAGAGATAGGCTAAGGTCGCAAGACCTATTCTTTAAACTGACATTCACGTAGTCCACGGTCTCTCTGTAAGTTAAAGTGCAATAAATAAATTCGCTGCCCGCGAAAGCCGTCATAGGCCTGGCAAAGTATATATCAAGGCTTATAAGCCAATAACATTTCTGGAACAGTTTGCAGCATTGAACATATGCCAGAAAAGGTGGGTGTCTAGAACCACATGACACGGGAACAAACTCCTGGTGACCTTGATTGACTTCAACATTAGCTATAGTTTAGCTAACATATTTATTAATAACGTGTAAGACTTATAAGCGTCAGTTTTTCATTTTAATCACATTTATGTATGGTAGCCAATAGAAACACCCGGTCACATTTTCAAAGCCTAACTTACGCGTCAAACCAAACTTAATCACCCATGTCTATGCAGGGGGGAAATAAAGGGTAATGTTAAGATTATACTCGACGTTCTTGTACGTCGTCAGTAGGTCCTATTGTTTTGATATATATATACGTTTCATCATGACCTTAATTGTTGCGCGATTCAATAAACACCATCTGTTAATGTGTTTGCGTCTTGAAAATGCAATACAAGTGCGCGGCTTGTTTGGCTTCAATTTTTAGTTGCACTGGTATACGCTTTAAGCTGCATTTTATTAGGCTACTTACCCTGCAATGTCCCCATAGCACGGAGAGCTGGTGCTCTCATAGACGGTTTAAAACTCACTAAACGCACTGCAGAGCAGGGAATCCGGAGAAACATTTTGCTGGCCATTGCTAGTTCAACTGTCCAACTGTCAGACGGTACTCGAACTGAAACTGTCTTGCTGCTCTGCCTCACGGAAATAGCTTACCTCATTTCCCCTATCGGAGAGCAATATTTGATTGACATTAAATAGTAGCCATTCATAGAGGAAAGATGGACAAATGTTCACCAATGAGTGAATGTCTCCGCTGCAGGCATTCATCTTCACCGTTATCGGGTGCAACCATATTATCAAAATTAGCAAAACGACGTCTTCATTGCCGCAATTGCTGGTTTTGTGCACCTAACTATATGGCTTTGTGTCGCCGTCTAACGGGACTGTGCTCACGCTGTTCAAGAAGATAGGCGAATCGGTCATATAAATCCAAATGATCTACAGGCGTCTCCGACCCAGCATCAAAGATTTTACTCTCCCTGCATCCTTCCAACCTTACAACTACTTTACGCGATAAACGCACCAAAGGATACACGTAGGTTATCTGAGTTCTGTAAAGTGCAATTCAGTGGTCGCCATGTGAAGATCATTTCAGGTCTAATTACAATGGCTACAGTATAATGTCTATCGTAAACTACATGTAGTTTATCTGCCGAATAGCTCTACTCTGGTCGCACTTTTCTTAATAGGTGAAGGACGTGACGTACCGTATTCATTTTAAACATGGGTAGAAGACCCCATCCCTTTCTTGCACAGGCCAGTCAAATTGTGTTATCTTCATACCGCACCATGCATCAAGGAGGATAATAAAAACGCAGGGGAGCTTGTCAAGCATACACATAAAACATTTAGTCGCGATCTCAAATACAGCAGGACAAATATCTTTGAAATTAATGTAATGGGACTGCATAGCAGTCCACGTGCTAAAAATAAAAGTTGGCTAAATGGTTTTCAGCGTTGTCATTTGATCAGATTGGTCTTGAACCTGAATAATAACTACCAAGTTTAAGTCACTGCTGGAGAACCACAACTACCGTATCCTCTTGCAGGTGCTTAACCTGAATTGAATCAGGAACCACACCTGACTAAAGACCTGGATGAATGCAAATTGTGTTAATCTAGTTAAGAGTCTGCTAATCCAATAAACTAATGGAACATACATTTACAAAGCAATAATGAATATATTTCAACATACAAGGTCCAATGATAATGCACCTGTAAAAAGATAGATTTGGTTCATTAGCAATACGATGGAAGAAACCAGCGATTGAAGGAATGCAGGACACTTTATTGCATTGTTTTTATGCATTTTTTCCCCCTCCGTTTATACAGGTACACATACATTAACTGTATCGTTCAAGAGTGTAAAGCAAAGTGTCCTCAAGATAGAAAATCAATATTTCTGAAGTTCAAGACCAAAGTACAAATAACAATGGGAAAGGATTAGGTAAGAGTAATGCTGGACACACAACTGTCTCGTTTCGTGGAAAAAAACATCCATGTCACAATTGAAAAATCTACATATAAAACTAGAAAACATTGCCATGGTGTCCATTTTTTTGCAGAAAAGATGTTATGCTATCAGCTAATGATTACAGATATACAATCTTTTATCTGAAGACATGCACACAATACAAAGGAGCATCATATAATTCCAGCTGATTCCACCAACTGCAAATGATGCATCCCTGTAGCATCATGCTACTATTAATGTAAAGAAGACCTAATCTTAATACAGCAAAAATGAAAGGAACATGACAAAAACATACAAATTCAAAATGCAATAGGCCACCTTTGGAAAATGATCATCATAAAGGACTAAAATGAAATTAATAGCTAATGGCAAAAAAAAGGAAAAAAAAGAATTTATTCATTCATGTACAGTTTAAGGAAGCTAGACATTTCTGTTAATTGTTTAGGCATTGTATTTCCTGCATTAAATGCATCATTAACACATTTCTGATGAGTCTCCCATCTAATGCAACACACAGGTCAGACTGAACACTAAAGCATAGCCAACATTTTGTTTGCCATTACTAATGGTGAATTAAGACTTGTCAATCATTTATTTTTATTCATTTTGTCCTTTATCAGAGTTAAAATCACATTCCCACAGTATCTGGAATTTGGATGTGCATGGAAAAGAAAATCAGAGGGGTGGAAAATCTTCCCAATCTGTTCTGCACTGCTGCACACCGTTTCGCTCTCCAGTTCCTCCCACAATATTATTTAGTATGTTTTCTTGGTTAAAAACTGTAAACCAAAAAGGGCTCATAACTTAAGTTATATAATAATGTATTTTATTTTGCATTGTGATTTCTCAAAGACCACACTAAAATCCTTCTAGGTATTACATTTTTGCTATATTTATTTTAATTGGTTTAATTGGCAAATGCTATGGAGATTATCCATTAATTTCTGGTGCTGTATTCATGCGATTTTATTGGCACTGTTCCACGTACTGTGTACTTCAATTTATTGACTACCACATCCATTTTCATAACCCACATTAAGGTACATTCATTTTGCAATCTTGATATTGGAGTGGAGAAATATCAGAATATGGATGGGTGGTCGAGGCTACTGGGGATGAAGGCATTTTTTAAATGTAGAAATAGTTTTTGAGTTTCTGTCCAGTATAAATAACTAAGCAGATGCTTTACAATGAGCTCCAAACCACTACAGAAAAAGAAACTAATGAGCACAGAAATACAAACAAAGCAAATACTGGCAATGTACAGTACAAACAAAATTTGCAA
The DNA here is from genome assembly GCF_963514075.1 of Conger conger. Taxonomy (NCBI): domain Eukaryota; kingdom Metazoa; phylum Chordata; class Actinopteri; order Anguilliformes; family Congridae; genus Conger; species Conger conger. The sequence continues at coordinate 17,316,766 of NC_083777.1, read as the reverse complement.
CAGTTCTTCAAAAATGGGCACCAAACTATGTAACATCACACAGGTGTAGAAATTACCTATTATGATGCAGGAAACAGGGCAGACATATTTCAACAATCATTTTGAGAAATAGAATAGCTCAACTTTTTCAACACAAGCAAATAAACTATTCTTTTAGAACAAAACTTGAACTCAATGGGGACCGTATTATTAATAGCCTTATAACTAGTGTGTAAATTTCAGTTCCACCGGAATTCTCCCATCGATTCCAAAACATTGTTATGCTTATTGCAGTGGAAACTAGTTTTGTACCAAGAGCAGAGTTTTACAGAGATTCCAGGAATACCCTTGTTATGAAGCTTGTAATGGGTAAACCTACAGTGTGCCGTTAATGGTTTTGGGGAAAATAAAATAAAAATAGCTTATTACAGTAAAAATACAAATTGGTCCGCATCAGTGAGTTCATGACCACTCCTCTCATTTAGCATTTTCTGAAGCTCTACCATCCCGTCACCACCATGAACCCATCTTTGATCCGTTAGAAAATAATAAAAGTAAGAAAGTCTGACCTAATTTCTTTGGTAGAATTAACTATTGTTTAGAAAAACTATTCAAAGTAATTTTTCAGGTGTAAGGTTTAGAGATGAATGCTTTTCTACAAATCCAGATCTTTTCTTTTTGTTCTGCCTCAACACTGCCTATTCCAGACACTTTCCTAAAGCATTTGTATTTGTTCAATGAGATTTATCCATGATGTGATGCGTCCTAATGCTGAAGGTTGATATTGACAGTGTATAATACATTTTTTTATATGACAATGATTCCTAAGGCTACCAAATTTTCAGTGGCATTTGGGATAAATTTGTAAAGATTTGTATACCTGTACAACAGCAGTAGTGAAGAAGTGAAACAAAGTTTAAAATAGCAGAAAATTACTGCTTCCTAGATTTTGGATTTACCTCTCGTCTGAGGCATGTAAAAAACGAATGATACCAAATTGCTTTTCATGGATTTTGCCTAAAATGGCAGTTTTTTGTGAAAAAGTGCTTTTGCGCCACTGACGGCTTATCCAATACAAACACAGGGCTTGAAATATGTTCACACTCCGCTAGTTTTTGTTTTTTGTAATTTTTTTGGAAAACCATAACCTACTCTTGCTGAGTATGCATGAAGAAATGCATTAGAAAATACAAAAATAATGACACTAGCTCTACCTTAAGAAAGTAGCTGCCAATAATCCTTAAAAAAAGAAAAGAAAAAAAAAGCCAGTGTTTTCTTTACATTGTAGTACAGATGAGAAGAGAGGTTTAGTATGCGAAGATTAAGAACAAAGTCCTTTTTTATGTATGCAGGAAAATAAATGTTCTTTGGTCTAAAATTGCTATTCCCTTTGTTATCCTACAACTAACAGAATGGCAGTGTTTTAATTTAGAAACTGAACAACCAAATATTAAGAGGTAAATCATACTAAAATGCAATGTTTATTCACGCAACATCCAATAATTTGGATGAACACACCTCTTTATTTGTACCATACCATGGAGGTATGCGAGAAATAAATGTAACTACTACACTATGTAAACGTGTGTGTACTGTACATGCATATACATACATATACTCCAGTAGTCAAGAAGAATTACTCCCATGAAAGAATTGCTTGATCATACAAAAAAAAAAAAAAAACATATGATAAATACATACCACAAACCATTAATTTAGATCTCCTTTAGCTTTAATGACAGTTTCACACCACCTTATCCGTTGAGAAAGTTCTGGAGCCTATTCCAACAGTACCAGGACACAAGGTTTCTACAGCAGTCCACAGCTCTCGATAACCTGCAGCCGTCTGCGTTCGTTTGACTTTGCTCAAAAGATCCTTTTGGGTCAGGAGACTGCGGACTGCGACAGGCCATCACACATGTTCCGGATGCTTCCGCGGCCGGTTCGGCGACGAGCGACCATCGGCACCCCGCACCTCCAGGAAACGCCTCAAATCAACCATGCGACCCGGGGGACAGAAAACGCCGCGTCAGCGGGAAGGCGTGCGCGTATGTATTCCGAGAGCAATTCTTCTCCGCTGCCAATGTATATAAACCATGCCTTTAGTTTTTTTTTTTTATGCCTGTAGTCGCGTGTTGTGGCTAAAACGGTGGCGGCCGACGAGTCTGTTCTCATATCTGCGGCGCGTCGGGATCGTCCGGGGCCGTGCCGTCTGTGTGCTCTGTGAAGGGCAGGTCCTCGCTGGCTAGCTTTAGGGGCGGCGTGTCTCTCAGACCCTCCTCTCTGGGGTCCTGCTCTTCGTCGGCGGTGGGCCCGGGGTACAGCTCTTCCGTCTCGCTGTCGTCCTCCCCCAGACCGCTGCGGCTGCAGAAGGACCCCTCGCTCTCGCTGCCGCACGAGCTGGACGTCTCGTCCTCCGAGTTCGAGTACACCTCCGCCCCGTGGAAGATGTAGTGGTTTGGGGCTTGAAACAGGTACTGACAGGCTGCGGGGGGAAAAAATACACGTATGGTCAACCATCCGAGTAACCAAAAAGGCTCTGTAGGCTCTGATTCAAAAAACAACATATGAATCAACCATTATCCATGTTCAATAACTTTTTCCAAATATTTGTTTTCCGACTTCTCGTATTGTTGAAGAGAGATTGCCTGGGTTTTGGCTCATGATGGCTAGCAAAAACTTCCTTTACATTCCTAAAGGATATCAGCCATGTTGTTACTGAGTTTTTGCACTTGTGGTTGAACACCAATGGTAAGCGAAAGTTGCTGCTTGCACTGGCTGTAGCCCAGTGCTCGCCTGCTTCTTGCTTCCATCCAACAGCAAATTTTGACCTGGTCCTTCTTTGTCAAAAGCAGTAGCCTACATACCTTGTAGGCTACACTTTAGCAACAGCAGTTAATCTTACTGCCTTGTCTAATGTTGATATAATTTGAACTTGGTCCTCAGTAATGTTACCCTGTTCGGTTGACCGGCCTTTTGTGAAGTTCAGATCTGAGGTTCTAGTGTCCCATGGTACCAGGTGGCAACAACCCACATCTCAAAGTAAAGCACTCTCCCCAAGTGGCTCAAAGACCTTAAAACCCTGCCCACCCCATTGTAAGTCAATGGTAAAAGCTCCATAAGAGGCCACCATTGATTTCTGTAGAAATCCTTTTCGTTTTTTTGTATCTCTTGCTAGCTACCATACTTCACTACTGACAAACTAACTCACAGATCTTCCATAATTTAATGTCAACTAAACATAATTTGGTATCAGAACAACATTATATTGAATCCTTCTGGCCTCCTGCTCCTCGCCATTTCATAAAGTGTAAGCTAAAGAGAAGATGGTAGGATCTGCTGGCTTGAGACTAACATCATTTGAAGTATCAGAACTACAATCTTGAGACCATTTGCCTCCAGAAGAACTTGATTCTCACTCTTGAGGGATGAATTGATGAACGTTAACAATATTCTACAACACAATTCTTTAGCTTCTTCATTGACACTGTGACCACTGTCTTTTGAAATTGAGTAGTTACCATCAACTTATTTCAACTGAAATAAAGTTCAGTTGCATACGGTGTAACCTACAGCTTCCAGTTCTATGCAGCTGTTCTCTAAAAGAGATGGCTAAAGTTGAAAGTCTGCAATTTAATTTTTTTGCCATGATCAATTAGTTACCATAGAATATATTGTTTGAGAAATTTACTAATCGTCCCATGTATATTTTCTGTTAATGAATGAAGTTTGTGCTGTGTGAAGTAAACTGTGGTCCAGAATGAAATCTATTCACTATATAGCCTGTCGAAAGCACTGCAGTAATAAACTTTCACGCTTTCAGAATCTAGGCAATATTTTTTAAACTAATCACCCTAAACACCTCCTTTACGTTAGTTAGTTAGTCAAACCGTCAACTGAAACACGAACACAGGGAAGTAGGGAAATATCCAGTAGAGACATGTCGTTTGAAATGTCACACTTTTAAAAGCCACTCTCCAATAATTTGACTAATGACTACGCTGGCAAGCCCCTGGCGTGCCTATAGTACGCGACAGTAATTGCTGTCCCAGACAGTAAGGAGAGTGTCTCGAGACCTCTCTAGATCTGACCATCTGGATTCTGAGGCTTGATGGAGAGTAGCCAATTTGTCTGCAGGTAAAATTGGCTAAGCTAATAATTACAGCAATATTAATGAGGTGAGAATAAATATTAACACAGAGCTTACATTCAAGGCGCTTACTGATTGGACTCCTGCCAACTCTGTTCAGCCAGCATCTTCTGTACCCCTCGGTTTTAGGGTTTCTGTCCTTGAACTTCAAGGCCTCGTCGTCGTGGACGTCTCCGAGTGGTAGCTCCAGACTTTCGCAGTCCTCGTGATCGGGGGACTGCGTCCTAGTGTTGGGGTGACTGTCTGTAACATCCTCTGCAGGGGGGGTAACCTTGGGGGGCAACTGCCCCTCTGCGTCCTCCGCGGGCTCAGCTGAGGTCGGTTTCAACCGCCCCGATTCGTTCTCGCTGAGCTGCGGGGAGTTTGGCGTGCCGTCGCAAACGGGATCCGCCGCGGGGTCTCTCTGAGGCCGCGGCGGTTTCTCCGTGATTTCGCTCAGTCTTAAAGGGTTGAAGCACAGCTGCTTGTAGTCTCCGCCCAACCTGTGGCACAGTTCATTTATGATGACGTCGCAGTCCCCCAGTAGCTCCACGTCAAAGTTCAGGTGTGAAAGCTGCTCTCTGTTGATCAAAATCTGAGGCACTTCGTGTGGAATTGAGCCTGAGGGAAAAAAAAAAAAAAAAGTTTACTATTGTAAACAGACATTAGGCAAAAATTAGTTCCTGAATACCTGTGTATCAAGAGTAGGTGAGAGAGACCATGCGTTTATGTGCTTCAAAGGTTTTGATGGACACAGAAAGCAAAATTCCCATTAATGGCCTAAGCAGTGCTGCATTAGAAACCAGATTGATGTTAACTACTTAATAGTAGTTTATACAAGTTAAAGTCACTGAAAGTTACCAAAAGAATATAATATAATACAACTTACTTGGGATAAGTGCCACCGGTCGCACCTTAAGAGAAGACCCAATGACAATGAGAAGGTCAACTTCGTCTTTGTCCCGTTTCATTGCCCTGTGAAACTGTTCTGGCAGGTTCTCTCCGAAAAAGACTATATCAGGCTTCATGATTGCCAAGGGGAAGTCAGGACACCTTGGACAGTGTGGAACAACCTGCAACAGCATTTTTCACAAATCAACAGATTTTAAATAACACTTCCTAAAGCAGCAACTCGGGCTGAATAAAAAGACTTATGCTCCTACGACAGAGATGCACAACCAGGGCCAATCCGTTTCAGGATTTTGTGCCAACTTCTGGTCTTGATTATTTAATTGATTCAATCATATCTTATCTGACATCTGTATCGGTACTGGCTACAGCTGCAGACTGCAAGTGTACCCTAAGGATTTTACTGTGCTCAAGAACAGGCTTGAACCAGGGTAATGTATAGAGCTGTCAGAAAATTAAAAACAAGGCAATTGGTTGGAACAAGAACCAGTACGCAGACCGGCCCTTGAGAACCGGAATTGTGCACCCCTGTCCTACAACATTAAATACCACTGTGTGTTCACCTACAAAATCATATCGGCCAACAATCATATGCAAAATCAATAGACTAAATTGAACTCTCTGTGGCATGTAGCTCTTAAATAACAGGTGTGGTGTATTAAGAATTGTAGAAAAGAAATGCATGTCCTACATTTTTTTACTTATCTTTAGACCACACAACAAAGACCAGCATTTAAAGACATGAACAAAAGCTTTAAAAAAAAAAAAAGAAAAAAGGAAAAGCGGAACATACATACAAAAATACAACCCATTACATTTTGTTCAGGGGTAGGAAATGCAATGGGTATTAAACCCACACAGAGTCATTGCAGGAGTTTTGGAAGCCATGTATTCTTATGTGCCTGATTAAGTGGCAATTGAATTATTAACTGATGCTGATTGCTGCTATTCTCTGAATGATTTACACATAATTTGAAATGGAGGCTCCACTTGGTTTGGTTGAGGACTAAAATACTTGCAAGATGAAAAGATTTTCTCCAGGCCCTACTGATTGCACTAATAACCTAAACAGTATTAGCAAATTAGAAAAAAAAAATACCAGCTCCTTTTATAAAAAAATCCACCAATTAATTGACTCCCCGAAGAAGAAATGAAATTGGTGAGTTAATTAACAGACATGTCCAGAATACTGTGCGATATACCAACACTAATACCCAAGCCCTCTTATCAGCAGACTGCATTTCACTTTCAGCTCTTGTACATGCGTTTGCTTTCAGCCCTACCTGATTAAAGATGTCTGCTCTAATTGCTTCACAGTCTACTTTGTACTTGCAGATGAGGCAGGAAGCTGTGGCAAAGGAGCCTGTGAAGGGATCGCAAACAGAGTTAAAAACCAGAAACGAACACCAGGTAATTACACTGGGAAAAGCACCCCGCGCGCCACTGACCGTGACACTGGATGATCCTCCGCACGCCGGCCACCTGCTCCAGCGTGTCGATGTTCTGCGTGTAGTTCCTCAGGAGCTTCTCTTCCTTATCCAGCATTGAGATGAATTTGTGGCACGGTGATGGCTGGAACTGCCCCGGGTAGATCTCCTGCGTGGAACGAGGTCAGTGTCAGCAGGGACAACGTACTTAGAGTTGCTTCAGTAATATTCAGCTGTGCAAATAAATACTATGTAAAAGTGAAAGTTGCTGTGGACAATAGTCTAATGCATAAAAATGTAAAATGCCTTTTATAGATTGCTTTTGTGGATTTTAAGAATTACAGAACAAATGGCATCATTGGGAATTTTGGTCAGGTGGAAGAACAGTTTCTGGGAGAATGATATATTGAATATTTAAAAAAAACAAACCACCTAAACAGAAGGAATGCTGTAGACAGGAACTTCATTTAGTGTGGCAACTATATTTGTATGATCACATGAATGTTGGATTATAATTATCAGCTGTCATGTTAAAAATAAAGCCAGTTCGAACATGGGTGAACCCCATGTTGACGTTTATACATGTTCACTGTCCACCGAATGTTAACCGGGCACATTAAACAAACCTTTGCAAATTTAAAAAAAGGCCTTGGGTCTCTTCTGAAGTATTCTATGTCAAACATTGCTTGAGGGTCTGGAAGATCAGGGAAGTCTTTAGCAAGCCTGGCATAAATGCCATCTCTGGATCGAAAGTCAGGTATTCCACACGACACGGACACCTGCAATTCAAAACAAAAACTTTTCATTGAAGCTTTTGATTTCATATTACACCAAGCACTTTAGGAGAATTCCATCTTGTACTGGCCATCAAAGCAGCATGCTCAGAAATGTAAGAATAAGCATACATGTTGGTTTAATTAAGCTTAATTAATTAAACTGATTACATACCCCAGCACCTGTGAGAACCAAAATCCTCTTGGACTCATGCAGTAGCCTGACCACATCTTCCAAGGTGTTCAGATCTTTGCGCTTCTTTCTTTTGGGAGGTTCTGAGATGTTGATGATTATCTGCCAGAGGGTCATGTCATCGAGGTCGGGCGGAAGAACGGTTTCTGGAAGGAGGTCTTTCAAAATTGTCCGGGGGTCCGTTTCTCTCATGATGTGTTGCTGAATAAAACTATAAGAGCCTGGGAAATATTAAGTACAAATTACTTAATATTAATTTTGCCATATAATTTACAAAACAGATAACAAAAACATTGACAATCTCTATGCAGTCGAATATTGCATAATGTATAATAATGTGAATATTCCCCCAAAATTCTATTTTATAAAATGTATTAGACTAGTTACTTCATATTGAAGACTTGGACTTCATAACCCATACAGAATAATTGGTTTCTGTTTCTAGACCCGAACAAAACTATGTATCCATAAAGTTACCTATTTGCGGTTGTGGTGTCCAATCGCTTGAACTTGCTCGTGAAGATCGGTCGTCGTTATCATCCTCACCCTCGTCATCGTCCTCATCATCGCCACAGTCGTGAGGATGACATCCATTGGGAGTTAAATCTTCAATGGAATCAATGCACTTTTTAGTGAGCCAAATATAACAGTAGGAATGACAAGATTGAATCGCTTATACAAAATTAAAGCACTTGCTTCTAATATAGTAATTTCATTTTGGAAATACTTCTTGTTCGCCAACTCCCAAGCCAACAAGAACAGGTATTTCGTTTATGAGCATGCTTGTGAGTAAGCCTAATGTTAACCTGCGTCGACAGCAAGATACCTAGCTTGCAATCGTAGTTCAAATAAAGTTACTTTATCTCGAATTAGCTTTTAGTAGCAATGTAGTTCAGTAATTGGCCACATATTCCTCCAATACGATGACAGTGATTTGATTATCCGTTCACTTGCTGGCAACTCAGTAAGCAATGAATGTACCGAGACTAGCTACCTAGCTGCATAGCTGGCTAACTTGCGCATATCGCCTAAGCTAGTATACCGTAGTCACTTCATCATTAAGTTAGCTAGCGGCGTTATGAAAGGTAGCCGCGTTAGCACCATTAAGCAAAAATACTCACCAGTTGCCAGCTTCTTATTGTAACGCTAGTTAGCTAGCTAGCTAATATTTTTATTTTCTGCTCACAAACTACCAAAGACATTCATAACTGGCTAACTAGCTAACGTTCCAATTCGAGAACGCCCGCTTACTAGTGGGCTAATCAGTACAAGTTGTTAGCTGGGTACCTGGTAGCTCAGCGGTGGGTCCGTCCGTCGGCGCCTTCTCTTCCTGATTCAGCGGCTCTCCGCCGAGCTCCGAAACCAACAGCTCATTGTCTCCGCCTGATGGAGCCATGGCCTGCCCCACCGCCACCGCCTCAACCTTCTTCTCCCCTTCCGCCTGCTCAGCTACCTCCGCCGCCCGAGCCTCTCCCGTTCCCTGCTCTGTCCGACAGGTTTTGACCCCGCATCCCAACGTCACGCCTAGCTTGGGCTTTTTGGACAGGGGCTCTCCCGTACCAGATACCCTGGCACTGGGATCCAGGAGCGTATTCTCTCCGTCCGCCATCTTTAGCTCAGACGCAAGTCAGATCTTACCGAGCCTCAACCATAGAATTCTCTCCCGTGCACGACAGCTGGGAGATTTAAACAGACCACGTGACTCCGTCTGCGCCAGTGTCGGTGGCCCACACGACACCTCAGTCGGCCACTGACGTCAACCACAACAAAATATGTCACGCGGTCGTCGATCGGCTACGGTTCTCGGCAGTCGTGTGTTTTTTTGGCCAGGAAGGCGGCGACTGAATTCTAGCTGTGACCCACAGGCTATGGGGAATCCATCATCACATAAAGTAGGCTATGTGTAGAGAGCTTGGCTGCGAAAACTTATTTTTCACGAGCTTCAATTCTGTCCACACAAATCGGAAATCCATGCACTGACCGTGTTGAAGTCTGCATGAGCTAGTTAGTTTAACTCGACTGTAACTCAATATAATTGTGGTATAATAGGTTATGTGCATTGCATAATGTATGTGGATTTATTGTCCAAGGTATCATCGTTTCCACTGATCTGCATAGCTAATTTTGCTATTTGGGCCCACCTTATCCTGACTTTTCAAAAAACAGAATTGCTGTGAAATTGATTGTAAACAAACAAGCTGTGTCCCACTTGAATCAGAGACTTAGTTTTGCCGAAAATGCAGCACATACATTGTATAACTGTTAACTCTACTGCCATAACTTTGTAGAACAAAATTCTAAATAAGAAATGCAGCATGTTTGTAATGACAAAATGTAAAAATAGTTTGGGCTTATGTCTTACAAAATACTTTCACTATTACTTTTAAGACATTTGACAAATTAATTAATTGGTAGAGAAATAGTGGTGGAAAGAGCAACTCAGAGAAAGGGAAACGTCAACAATGATAAGTGACATTTTCTGACGCATTGCACTGCATACTTATAAAATAGGAAGAAAAAATGTTGCCTCTTTGGCAGCTTGTCAAACTGTTGGAGGCATTCTGCATTGACATACAGGGAAATTACACCCTGTAATCCTGAATCACTCTAGACCTGGGGTTGGTCCTGGAGAGCCGCAGGGTCTGCTGGCTTTTGTTGTTACTAAGCACTTAATTGATCAATGAAAGCAGTTGGTTAAACTATTAACTCACCTCACCTTATTTTTTGGGTCTGAATCGGTTGCTGATTTTAGGGTGAAAACAAAAACCAGCAGACCCTGTAGCTCTCCATGACCAGGGTTGCCAACCCCTGGACTAGACTGACTTAAATTCAGCACTGGAATTTTGAACCGGTTTGATACTGCAACTCTCCAGGATTCATGTCTGAGATCCCTTGTAGCAATTTCCAAGGTGACATCCTGGAAGTCCACAGTGTCTGCTGGTCTTCAGTGAATCTCAACACTCATCTTTGAGCACCATAACATCATTACATTTCTGCACGTCGTTTCAGGGCGGTCTGTAAAATTATGTGGCGATGTATTGAATAAATTGGTGTGTTGGCCTCTAGCGGGCAGTCGTAAAGACAATGGGAGCTCATGGATGAGCTGCATGAATGAATCTGCACAGCATGACTCCAGCTACACGACTGGCGCTATGGCTTGTGCCTGTTGAACACGGTTCCACCCACAGCAATCATGATCGAGGAGTGAGTCAGTCAGTCCGGAGCCAGCTGGTAGTAGTGAGCAAACGGTGTCTGAGTCATCTCTCTCTAATTGAAGACTGTCTTGATCTCAGTGTGCAGATGGACGCGATTTTACATTGCAAAGCAGAGGATTTGGAGGACTACTACGGTTTGCTGGGATGTGATGAGTTGTCTTCGGTAAGATTCACTAAACGCGAGCAACAGTTTTAGGCAGCGTATTTGCCCGTCTGGTGGCTTCTCAGGATCTCTGGAGTGGATCAAAGTTGGGATCCAAAGACGCATGACGCTCTGAACAAATCATTTTCTGCTTCTCCATACTGTCAGACCTCGCTGGTTCACTAAAGTAATGAAAGGCAAAACCGTTCTTCAGTAACGTCATCATTTTGAAGAAAATGAAGCGCAACATGTGTCAAGCCTCAGCTTTAGCTGGAGCTTTAGCCTCTTCAGTCCGTAGCCCAGCCTATTCTAACTTAATATAACAAAACATACATGAGGGATTCGGAATTTTTTTTACCGTATTTAACTTTGCAACAATTTCTTGCATGAAATTAGACTTTTCTGTCTTAATGCGTTAGTTTACTTACTGACTATAGCTTTTGTTATCGTGAGCAATATTTGAGTAAACACTGGTTGGCTTAATTTACAGGCTACGTTTGTTTTTATTTTAGCTTTGACCAAGCTATCAGAAGCGAAGATGAGAATTGTGTTTGTCTGTAGGCTAGTCGATCGTCTATTGAATTAACCCTGAATTTACAGGAAAATAACCGAACAAGTGAGGTCCAGCGATTACTGTTCTGTGAATTTATGTAAGTTTGTTAGCGAGTTGTGTTTACCGTCTAAGTCATTTACTTTAATGTTGGACAGAAAGCGGGTCGTGTGACGCTGGCACGTATTGGACATACTGGAGTAGAAATATCTCTTTCATTTTAAATGAATTAAAATACTTTACGGACACTAAATGCAAGGCATAAGAAAATAAATAATAAAATAATAAAATAAATAATAAAATAATTAAGATAATAACACACTTTTAACACTTTTACCAGGATTTTAGCATGGTTGAATCGGTAATGTTCATGGTTGAATAGAAATACCTTTAAGGCTTTACTGCAGTGCACTTACACCAAAAGCACCCTAGTGCGTTTAGTGGTTCTGTTCATTTCCAGCATTGGCTATATGCGTCATCTCCCTTGCCAAGCTGATAACATATTGATAGTAAGGGAGAAGGAGTTTGTCCTTCCCATTTGTCTACCCATCTCAGTTTCTCCATCTCAAGAGCCTATAGAAAAGGAAGCTACGATTCATGAGATCTTTCTGCAATCTAGTGCTAAAAAAGTGATTAGTAATGCAATTGTCTGTAAAGGTCATTGAAGCTATTTATACATGTGCTCAACAACATGTATGCTGAAATGTCATAGATTGTCTGCTTATTCACACGCATTGCAGAGACCCTGCACAGACAAATGCTTTCTGCTGATATTTCATAAGATTTAACAAGCAGATAACCAATGTCCAGACCACTGCTACGCACGTCTTTGTGGTGTTTATACAGCTCTGATAAAGCCACTTCCTGATGTTTAATGTCAAGACAGATGGTGTGGGGGTGTGTACAAAATTAAATATGGTTATGTTCCCAGGACGGTACTATACCTAACAGGTTATGAAGATAAATGAAAAATGAGTTTATTCAAGATTTATTTGAATTCAGGGCTTGTTAGACAATACACTGTGAGAATATAGATGCATAATCCATTTCTCGCCATAGTTACATATTTGTGTTTGACTTCGCAGTCTGAACAGATCCTTGCTGAATACAAAGTGAGAGCCATGGAGTGTCATCCGGATAAGAATCCTGATAATCCCCAAGCAGGTAGCAGTGTGAAACCTACCTGCCTTGTGATACAGAGTGAAGCCCCACCAAGGCTGCTCTCCCATCCTATTTAGCTGTCCTTTTGCTTCCTTTTTGGGTTTCCTTTAAGGATGGTAATGCTATAGGTATAGCTGTATAAATCAAATAATGAACATGCATTCCCTCAAAGAACCGTTTGTGTACATTTATTCTTCTTTACTTCCAGTCAGTCCAACAAAAGAGTTAAGCTAACTATTTTCTTTTCAGTCCAGGATTTTCAGAAATTACAGGAAGCCAAAGAGGTTCTGACCAATGAAAACGCAAGGAATAATTACAACCTTTGGAGACGCAGTAAAATAACAATACCATTTCGTGACTGGCAAGCCCTTGGTGACTCCGTCAAAGCTGTAAGTGCATAATTGGTTGGTAACACTGGTTTTTTTATTCAATGTTTTGCATGAAGTTGGTCAATGTGAATGCATGTGAATGTGTTCAACGTTGTCTGTCGTTTCTCAGTCAATGCACTGGGCTGTAAAGACCAAGAAGGAGCCCATGCTGAAGGACCGCGGTGACTCACCCTTACTCAGCCCTCAGGATGCAGTCTGTCAGACCGAGGTGCCAGCTGCAGAAATGCAATTTCCTGAAACCGTAAATACTCCAAGTGAGTGCCACACTTTATTGTTTGAAAATGATTAATTCGTTTTATATGGAAATGTGTTCTTTTCAAGAGAAATTGTATAAACTAGTCCTGCGTGTGGATGATGATTCAGCTTAAACCCAGCTCAAGCCTGATACAAAATAAAATGTGTTTTCTTGTGCTGTCATGAATGTGACACTGTCCATGCACGATGGTACAGACCATTCTAAGGCCCAGCCTAGCCCAGACCCAAAATCTACACAACTGGATTTGTTTATTTACTGGCGATGACTGGAAAGCACTCACCTACAGTACTGTGCAAATTTCAGCGAGCACCCTTTCTTTTATTACATTTCCAGTGAAATCAGCCATTTGGTGAGTGGTAGTTTTATTAAGTGCCAGACCCTAATGCAGGAAACGTGTATTGAACAGAAAATGGCCTCCACCACTGTTCTATCAAATGTATCAGTATTTGTCCATTCTTTCTTTTGTGCACTTTAAGCTTTCCATTCTTAAAATCAACAAACTAGTTAAATCCTTTGTTGAGGACACAGCTGTTTCTTTATTTTTTTTATCAATAGTGTCAATGACGTTATGTTAGAACTCTTTGCCTTCAAAAGTGACTGTATCATAAAAGGGGATGCACCTCATACCCACAGTGAAATATGGTGGTGGGTCAGTGATGTTTTGGGGCTATTTTAATTCCAGAGGTCCAGAGGCACTGGTTAAGGTCAATGGTATAATGGATTCCACCAAGTATCAGGCATTTTAGCTGACAATCTGGTTTCCTCTGTTAGAAGGCCGAGACTTGGCTGTAGGTGGACACAGCAAGACAATGACCCAAAGCATACCTCAAAATCCACACCGAAATGGTTCTCTGACAACAAAGTCTATGTTCTGCAATAGCCATCTCAGTTGCAGGAGCTTCATCCAAATGAAAACCTATGACTGAAACAAAGAGGTTCACTTGATGAACGCGACTCCAGGAATGTGAAGGATCTGCATCGAGGAATGGTCCAAAATCCTTCCAGATGTGTTCCTTAAACTCAAGCATTACAGGAAAGGACTCCATGCTGGAGTGGATACACCAAGTTCGCATTTTGAGTTTAGCTCAATAATGATATTGTTTATTTTTTGAAGTATATATTGGGCATTGCCAATCAAGGGTGCTAGTAATTCTTGACCTCACTGTATGGGTGTGTATTAAAGCTGTAATGTATTGTAAATACAAATAATGCACTTACAGTGGTGTGAAAAAGTGTTTGCCCCCTTCCTGATTTCTTATTTTTTTGCATGTTTGTCACACTTAAATGTTTTAGATCATCAAACAAATTTAAATATTAGTCAAACACAAGTAAACACAAAATGCAGTTTTTAAATGAAGGTTTTTATTATTAAGGGAGAAAAAAAATCCAAACCTACATGGCCCTGTGTGAAAAAGTGATTGCCCCCCCTGTTAAAACATAACTGTGGTTTATCAAACCTGAGTCCAATTTCTCTAGCCACACCCAGGCCTGATTACTGCCACACCTGTTCTCAATCAAGAAATCACTTAAATAGGACCTGCCTGACAAAGTTTAGTAGACCGAATGATCCTCAAAAGCTAGACATCATGCCGAGATCTAAAGAAATTCAGGAACAAATGAGAAAGAAAGTAATTGAGATCTCTCAGTCTGGAAAAGGTTATAAAGCCATTTCTAAAGCTTTGGGACTCCAGCTAACCACCGTGAGAGCCATTATCCACAAATGGCGAAAACATGGAACAGTGGTGAACCTCCCCAGGAGTGGCCGGACAACCAAAATTACCCCAAGAGCGCAGCGACGACTCATCCAAGAGGTTACAAAAGACCCCACAACAACATCCAAAGAACTGCAGGCCTCAGTTAAGGTCAGTGTTCATGACTCCACCATAAGAAAGAGACTTGGCAAAAATGGCCTGCATGGCAGAGTTCCAAGACGAAGACCACTGCTGAGCAAAAAGAACATTAAGGCTCGTCTCAATTTTGCCAGAAAACATCTTGATCCCCGAGACTTTTGGGAAAATACTCTGTGGTCTGACGGGACAAAAGTTGAACTTTTTGGAAGGTGTGTGTCCCATTACATCTGGCGTAAAAGTAACACCGCATTTCAGAAAAAGAGCATCATACCAACAGTAAAATATGGTGGTGGTGGTGTGATGGTCTGGGGCTACTTCAGGACCTGGAAGACTTGCTGTGATAAATGGAACCATGAATTCTGCTGTCTACCAAAAAATCCTGAAGGAGAATGTCCGGCCATCTGTTCGTGACCTCAAGCTGAAACGAACTTGGGTTCTGCAGCAGGACAATGATCCAAAACACACCAGCAAGTCCACCTCTGAATGGCTGAAGAAAAACAAAATGAAGACTTTGGAGTGGCCTAGTCAAAGTCCTGACCTGGATCCTATTGAGATGCTGTGGCATGACCTTAAAAAGGCTCAAACCCTCCAATGTGGCTGAATTGCAACAATTCTGCGAAGATGAGTGGGCCAAAATTCCTCCACAGCGCTGTAAGAGACTCATTGCAAGTTATTGCAAACGCTTGATTGCAGTTGTTGCTGCTAAGGGTGGCCCAACCAGTTATTAGGTTTAGGGGGCAATCACTTTTTCACACAGGGTCATGTAGGTTTGGATTTTTTTTTTTCTCCCTTAATAATAAAAACCTTCATTTAAAAACTGCATTTTGTATTTACTTGTGTTGTCTGACTAATATTGAAATTTGTTTGATCTGAAACATTTAAGTGTGGCAAAAAAAAAAAAAAAAAAATAATAATAATAATAATAATAATCAGGAAGGGGGCAAACACTTTTTCACACCACTGTATGATGACTATTGTTTTTTGGTTAAAACAGCTGTTTATGCGCGTATTGCTATTTATGGATTTTAATTTGTTGAAGAACCGATGCACTTGTAAGTCGCTTTGGATCAAATGCGTCTGGTAAATGTAAATTTTCTGATGCTAAAAAATAAATAACTTGCACTTTGTGACTGTTTGTCAGAGGAGGCTCAGAATATGACCAGCAAAAAGTTCCCTGGCCCGTCAATTTTTGTCTGTGCTGTTCTGTAGTGGGACTGAAATTCCTACTTCCAATACCCTGGCATATTCAGTTGAGATGGTGGACTGTGTATAAAAAGCAATGTAATCTCAACATGGATCACCCAATATGGATGTAGTAACCCTCAAACAAAAGCTGACTCTGCACTTTTTCATTGTTTTCTTTTAAATTCAATGTGTTGGAGTGTAGAGCCAGAACAACACAAATTGCTGTTCCAATACTTTTGTATTTAACAGTGTGCTTTTTAAAAATGTATAAAATAAATAGCCTGTGTTCCTTCTTTCATGCCAGGTGAGAACTACAGCCATTTGCATTTCCGCTGGGCCGCTGGCACTCCATCTGGTCTTTTGAGGAAATTCAGAAATTATGAAATATAATCTTCTGATGATAAGAATAAACCATTTTCTGTGCTGCTTACCCTCGCAGACAATACTCAGAGATCACACCTTGTTAATTTGCATAAATTAGAAAGCAGTTCATTTTAATTTATTCTGTTTCCATTGAGAGTTTGTGCAAAGAAACGGTAGTGGTTTAAGTGGTGTGCAAAAACAGTCCCTTCTGACATGAGCAAATGGGTATTTGCCTTCATCTTTGTAATGTGGTGTTCAGTGTTTGAAGATGTAACCTGTGACAACTGTTTGAAGAAGTCATTATATTTATCCTGAAAAATATAAAAATGCTTAATCGTAATGGATGTTCAAGTGACACATCTGTAGCAGGCAAGTTAATTCTGAAACTGATGTGGGATGCAAGTAAATAATATAAGCATTTAACTGATGTACCATTCCTCAGAATTGCCTTGGTAGCATCTGAAATGTGTTGTAGATGCCAGGAAGAAATTAAATTATGTAGTTTATTGTATATTATGTATTTTTATAGTTCTGTGGCTGCTGTGGACAGGCAATATTTTTGCTGGGGTTATTAAAGATTCGAGAGGTCCATAAAAATTGGACACTATTAATTGGACATTATTAATTCTTGAACAATTATTGAGACAAAGGTGACTTGTGATGTTCATATATTCATGGCCTCGTTGTCTTAAATGAGTGCCACTGTCCACAAGAATAATTTTAAGACACTAAGTATACCAATGCATCTAAATATTAGAATTTTCACACCACCATATCAGATTATGTTATGACAAAGAAATACAGATATTATCTGAAATCAATAAGTAGGTTTTTTGCCTAAGAAAGTAACAGGACTGGAGGGATGTGTTCTGGGTTGCTGGGTGTTTTAGAGTTTTTGTATTTTGTGCAATCATACATGTTTATAAATGCATTCTAAAATGGAAACAATAAAAATATAAGTGGAAAGAATCTCCCATCTGTTTTTTTTTAATACTTAATTTGAGGTTCTTGTATCCAAGGTGTACAGCGGCGGCCTGTAGCGTAGTGGTTAAGGTAAATGACTGGGACACGCAAGGTCGGTGGTTCTAATCCTGGTGTAGCCAAAATAACATCCGCATAGCCGTTGGGCCCTTGAGCAAGGATTGTCTCCTGCTTAGTCTAATCAACTGTACGTCGCTCTGGATAAGAGCGTCTGCCAAATGCCAAAAATGTAATGTAATGTAATGTACTAACGGCGACGATGGCTCAGGCGGTAAGAGCAGTTGTCTGACAGTCGGAGGGTTGCCGTTTCAATCCCCGCCTGGCCTGTGTCGAAGTGTCCCTGAGCAAGACACCTAACCCCTAAATGCTCCTGACAAGCTGGTTGGTGCCTTGCATAGCAGCCAATCGCCATTGGTGTGTGTATATGAATGGGTGAATAAGAAGCATCAATTGTACAGCACTTTGAATTAAGGCGCTATATAAATGCCAACCATTCTACTAAAAACGTTCCAGGAACTATAATGAGTTTTGCCTTATTTCCTATGGCACATGCAAAACCGCTCAAGGAAAGACGTACAAATTTCTATTTCTAAAATATCCTAGAAAATATCAGTTACTGCACTTTAAAAACTGTCTGGGGCCATCGGAAATCATACACTAAAGAGCGAATGTTCCCTTTTAAGGGCTATGATTGTAGCCCATACAAAATGTTGAAAAGAGTTCGTATTGACGTAACGACCAGTCAAACGGTGTTGCCTGATTTTACTTTCCTTTCAGCAAATCTGAGCAATCCGATGGCGCAATCAGTAATGTTACAGTTGTCGCATTAAAAGCAACCCCCGTGCTACTCTGCCTTAAAAGAAGTAGTCTTAGTATACAGCAAGATTAACTAATCCATGGCTTAATTTCCATTATTATTATTATTATTATTAGTAATAGTAGTAGTAGTAGTAGTAGTAATAGTAGTAATAGTAGTATCGTGACAAATCCAGCTGTCTTTTTTTTTTTTTCAACAAAAATGAGTAATCGAAATTCTTCCTTTTATTTTCAACATGCTATATATAATATATATATATAATATAGAATACACGATTTTATGAACTGGAGCAAGAGTCTTTGGAATTATACAAAACCCTGGCAACCCTGGTAGTCAATGACGCTGACCAATAACAACCACGAACGTTTTCTCCCCATAATTCATTGAAATGTAAGCCCGCGCACGTTTTGCACAACTTTGTATTTCAGACAGGTAACTTTAGGTCTTCCTTAATCATTTTAAAGTATTTTTCGGATGATTATCTGTCATTTGGATTCGCAAGGACGAACTAGCTTACCAAGCTTTTGTTGTGTAAATGCCAACTAACGTTAGCATGTGTATAAAGTGAATGATAATTTAGCATGCTGCACGCCTTGTTGCACTTCTGCTAACAAAGTTAGCTAATCGGTTCGAAAATGTTAGGTAACGCCATGTTCTTACGTATTAGCTAGCTGTGTATCCCAGTTGAATTTGTGTTGGCTAAACTTAACCAATTTTGTCATCTTGTCTGAATTCGTCTGAAAATATTAATATCACATAAGTTAGCTAGCTAGCTAACACACTGGTTTGACCATACATTTACTTATTTTCAGGCATGTTTTTATTTTATTTAAGTTAGGTGACATTTTTTTTTTTTTTTTTTTTTACTTCAGTGGTTGCAATTGTTTCATTCTTGCTTTTGAGATTGTAAATTCTTCTCATACCCTGATTAACGTGAGTGCAATACAAATCTTTTTTTGAAGGCTTTGAAACTGGGCGGAGTTTGAGTTCAACAGGGAAATGACTTCAGAAAAACTTTCTGAGACACTGAAAGGTAACTTATTGTAATCCGGTTAAGTGCCCTAGTGTTTGTCTTTTTTGACAGTTCGTTTGTTTAAGTGATTGTGTCACGGAAACTAATTTCATGAAAGCAAAACCTGAAAATGTTACAAAAGTAAATGAATGGATCTCAAAGAATAGTGATTGAAAATTAATTTTACATCCAAGTCAGTTGTTATACTTTTCAAAAGGTGACAGTAGTTGATGTTGCATAGCTACAAATGTTAGGCTGTCATTTATACTAATGGGTACTTTCAGAAATCTCATGACCGGGTTTTTCTTCTAATAGCTGTATTTCAAGACAATAGTTAAAATTACAGAACAAAAAAGAAATTGTCAGGATCTGAAAAGCATATCCGTGCTGACATAGTAAAAAAAATTAAATTTGCGGTTCGCTTGTCAATTGTATTTGTTTTTGTAGATGTTGTTGCTTTTGTCGACGTTTGGTCATCCAGCAAGACTGAGAACTATTCTAAACCTTTCATTCAGCAGTTACGGGAAATGGGAGCCGAGGTTAGTCCACTCATTCGAACATTAGTTTACTATGAGGTTTATACCCAACATGGCAATGCAGTGTTTTATCGAGTGAACCTGCGCTCTTTTTTCTTTCTTTCTGTTTTTATTCAATGTTTCTTTGAGCCAGACTTATTCACTTGATCATAATATAGCAATATGTAAAGTGACCTTGGGTATTCTGGCGTACATGTTCAAATGTGGCAAATGTGCAGTGGCCGAAGAAGTTCTCACCCACTTGGTCGGTTGAATGCTTTAGGTATGTTCACGTTAACATTAACGCAGTGGGTCCACATAGATCCTCAGCAGGTCACTGGTAGAGCAGTGGTGTCTGCACTGATACACTGTATATCAGTGGGGATTTTCCCCACCCTTGCCATGTGTCCTTTGTTTGGCAGCATGGGTCCGCCTGCCTACTCTTTCACACTGCGTAGCAGAAGGCATTGTGAAGCGAAAAGTCTTATGTGAATGTACCATGTCTGGCCTTGGATTTGTTAAACAATATTTAAATAATAAAAATATATTTCACTGTGTGCAGAGAGGTTTTTTTTAACCTTGGTGTAACATCATCATCTTTGCATGATTGCAGGTGTCGAAAACATTTGACAAACGAGTAACTCACGTGGTGTTCAAAAATGGTCACCAGTCCACTTGGAACAAAGCCAAGAAGATGGGCGTGAAACTCGTGTCAGTTCTCTGGGTTGCCAGGTAATTACTGAATTATTACTGTACAATTTTAAAAAGTCAACTTTGTTGATGCAAAAGTTTTAGTGTTAATCAAGTATAATAAAAAGCAACATATGAAACCTAAGTTTAGTACATTTTTAGTTTAGTTTATTCTTAAAATATTTTTTTTCTTCCTCCAGATGTAAAGATTGTGGTGAACACATTGATGAAGATTCATACCCTGCTATAAATGATGAAAGCCACAGGAATCCAGCATTTACCAAGCGAACAGTAAGACCCCCCCCCTTCAATATTCCACATCTTAAAGGACCATAGCAGTGAATTGTTAATCTAAAGTCGTAACAGTATGGTCTGATACACTATTGAAACTTGTTACCATGAATGAGTCTGCAAAAATGGCAGAGCCAAGCCTGGCCATATTGAGATTTAATGCTTAGTTGGCCATAACTTTAGCTTTGATGACAAGGTTTCTAGTTAATGGGTCGATTTCTCCAACACTTTCTGATGGCTCTTGTGTGCTGTCAGTCAGAAATTATCATTCGGTTCAGATTACTTGGAAGCGGGTTAGCCATTTCTGGATGGAATATCCTTCCTAATTGGATCTGTTGTCATTCATTTATGTTACAGCTGGGCATGCGGAAATCTCTATTCTCTTAAAATGCATTTGCTGGGGCGATGCCTTGCTGTATTATATCTATACCAATTTCCCTTGTCTTTCATATACATTATATAAATACGTATGTGTGTTGAAATGTTTTATTCGTTTTTCTGTTCGAAGCATCGATGCATGCAGCCAAGGGACATTCCTGAGCAGAACCCGGAGAATAACAAGTCGATGAAGAGGAAGCTGGACCGAATGATGAAGAGCCTGACCATGTCATCGCCCAGCTGTAAGGGCTGTTTGTTCGAGTGCGCGCTCTGTGTCTGTACGCCTCGCTGGGGGAACCTTGTTGTCGCTGGGTCCTAACGCGCGGTGCGTTTGTGTCCTGCAGCTCCGGACCTCTCCCCGTTCCTCATCGACGAGGCGAGCGGGATCGTTTACAGCCCGGCGTCCAAGAGGGCCAGCACCATGGCACTGCGCCTCAAAGTCATGAAGGAGAAGAGGGAAAGTCTTTCACGGACAGGTGAGCCCAAAACCAATTTCAGAACAGCCTGCTCACCTATGATTCATGGAGGGTCCGCACACTACTCCATTAAGATGAGGCCAAAGATTCAAATGTTTCAGATCAATGCTCTCGTAAGTGAAACGGCAATATATTCTGGCAGCAACCCCATCTACCCCACCTTTTATACACCATAGGTGTGTAGGTCAATGTGGAATTTACAGTCAGAGCGTTCATTTTCAGCTTGGCTGTTAATAAGAAGTTGGCTCCTGGAAGTGAATCAAAAAGGATAATTAATTTGAGCAGTTCTTGCCCTATATCAGATCTGTGGTAGTGTGATGAAATGTATCTTTAGCCTCTGTCTGATAAGGGTCATTCCATACAGAAAGCTGAAGCTGGCTAGCAGGTTAAGAACGCTCTATTTTGATAAAATGAAACCATGAATATGAAAACTGCTGGGGGCAGGTGATCGCACTAACCTATTTTAACTAGATGGGTAGCTACAGCCACAGGGAGCTGCACTTATGAGAGCAATTAATGCAATTCTAATTTGTAGGTGCCTTGCTACTTTTTAACAAAGAATTATTCATAGTGCTATGCTGGTTACTTCCTACTACAGAGTAGATGGCCCTAAAGGAAATATTTTAACTGATCATTGTTCTTTTTACTTTCTGGTTGTTGTAGACGCATCTGATGAAGACGACTCCAGTGATTTGGATATATCTCTTAGTGACCTTCGTAGTAGCTTTCCTGGCAGCAAAAGTGAAGGAGAGACATCCACTTTTGATTTGGGTGACAGTAGATCCGACATTGAAATTAATAGGAGCGCTACAGAATTGCCTCCCAGAACGGACACGACAAAGCAGGCATCCGTCAATCGTCAAGCAAAGAAAAAAACCGTGAAACGTCCATGTCCTCAAGGGCTCCATAGTGAAAGTAAAGGAACAAAAACCCAAGAGCACTCCAGCTCATCTGTCCAAAGCAATGCGCTCGAGTGTCAAACGTCACTTAAAAGTCCGGCTGCATTATTCGGAGAAGGTGCGATCGCTCCGTCGCCTGCTGGACTCAGTTTGTCTGACAGTCGGGCTATCAGAAAGCGGAGGAAATCTTCTTTCAAATGTGACCGAGCTGAAAATGCTAACTCACAAACGCCTTGTACCGTAGCACTATCTGGCGAAAGCGGACCCCCAGTGGAAATGCGGCAAGTTTTAAATACTGAGGGAAATGACCCCTGCGGTCAAACGAAAGCGTCCAAAGTCCACAGCCTCTCCAGGGATTGCAGTAGATCGGTAAGTCTCCCCGTGTCTGTCGCTGATTCTCTGGTCAGAAAAGCTGCTGTTGCCCGAAGGCGGGACCGGCATCACACGGAGCAGGCCTCCCCCCTCGAGGCCTTTTGCCGAAGAAAGGGTGCCTTTCTGGCCCCCGGTGCCAGGGGTTCCCCTGCATCGCCCCGGGTCTCCACGCCTACGGACGACGGGGCCTTTGAGAACTACTTTTCACCCAGCAACCGTGCTGAGGATGGTGGCCGGCAGCACCCACTGCTGTCCAGTCTGCCATGGGAGCCCAGCCCCCTTCCTCCCATTGAGGAGGAGTCCCAACTGCGGAAGAGGAAGAGGAGGATGAGCGAGACGGGCGGTCCCGGTCCGGCCCGGGGAAAGAGGAGAGTGTCCCTGCTGAATGGCATCTGAACCGCATGCCATTCTCTGGAACCACGTGTTCAGGGGTAGCCACGAGTTTAAGGTGGCTTAGACCCCTGTGAGCCACAGTCTGCTCACATTTCTCCACCTGGTTTATCAGTTTATCAGTTACATTACCTCAGTTATTGGGTCTGAACTGGTTTTTGTAAGGTTATAAAACAAGCGAAACCGTTTGACTTTCCAAAACCGGGGTTTGGGACCACTGTTTCCAAGCTACCTTCAAGGGAAAGTTTTTCTTTATTTTTTTTCTGTCGATATATTATCGTGAATACACATTTTTGATTGGCCCAGTGGCTGGTATAGATGCTTTTCGGGGCTTGTCTGAGAAGCAAGACATTTCACTCCAAGCAAATATTGGAGATATTTACAGACTGGTTATTTCGGTTTATTTTCTTGCTTTACAGCACAAACCCCCGAATGCCTGTATACCTATCATCGCAAAGTGACCTCTCTAAAATATCCCTCAAAAACTGTCTGGGCCAATAGAAAAGTGAGATATCTAATATGAACCCTGTGACAGTAGAGCTGTCCCTTTAACAGTGCGGGGTAACAGACAGAATCAGAGTGCTGCTGCTCTTTGCTCATGGTTTTGGGCAAACTGTTTATCTCAAGACAATCTATATGCTGCTGGTGAGTTGGAAGGGAGAGCAATTTAAGGTTGAGTCAAGACTCATAACCTGTCAATGGAACATTTCATAATCCAGGATACTAAATCTTTGGGTTTTCTACAGGTTTTGGGAGGCGAACAATTACTAGACTTGAAATTATTTTCACTCAGAACTGTCTATGAATTTCAGTATTCAGAGACAGAAACACAAAAAAGTATTGGTGTTCCAATGGTGTGAAGTCAGTTATAGAGGAAAGCGGGTTACCTATTTAAAGTATACTGGTAGTCCTTACTGTGAATTTATTATTTTTCCACAAAAGCATTCCTAGACGGAAAATTGTTATGCCATTATGTCTTCTGCTGTTAGTTGAGCTATTTTGCCTAACAGTAGTTTAATGATTGTAATTGTGCTTGTTTGTAGTTCAAACAATCTATCTATGTGTAGTACATGCCACGTGAACTAATCATGGCCCTTTAATCCCTCAAGATCTGGGTTTAAGTTTCGCTGTTTGAGAAATCGATCTCAAAGGGGTCATTTTGGCAGATTTAGTTTTATGGTAATTTTCACAGACTGTTTTCATGGTATATTTTGACATGACTTGTTGCAGGGTTCTGCGTGTTCTAGGCATACAGTATGTTGACGCTTTGTACTTATTTGTCAAACTATTTTTGTGATGCTGGTGATAAGCATTCTGTCCTTAATCTTTTTTTTAAAAATGTGTTACCCTTTTAAATAAACTAATATAATTGGGCTGTTGTTACCACTTTAATCTTCCAGTGTATGCACGAATTTAGAACCCCATTCCGGATGTCATTCATCTGTGTCAGTTGAGGTGGAGTCAGTGCACCTGTTTGTTATCAACCCCCCCGCCCCACACTCTTTAAAGGATTGTATGTAGGGGTATTCTTCAGACCTGGGTGTTCTGGAGTAGTACTCGGCAGACTAAAAGATTCTGGTTATTGAGAAGTGTTTAGCACACACAACAAAAACAAAATGCAGTGAGATCATGAAGATGAACGGGGCCCTGAAGGTAATTTAAATGTTTCCTCTCGGGATCATTTGTTTTGAATTGTCAAGTTAATGTTTTGCTGACTTTGAGGCCTCTTTATTTTATTGTGTGCCAATAATGAGAATTGCATGACAATAATAGGTTGTATATAATTTGACTTCTGGTTTATAATTGCCTGGTTGACTTTTTAACCAAAGGGGTGCTGCTTGTTTATTCTTACCAGTATGCATTTCCATGAAAATCTTCCTAATCTTTTACTGCATGAGTAATTGATTAAGTATAGTAAAATACTTTACGATACGTTTGACACGCACAAACACATACCCTCCGTTTCCTTTGTAAAACTGGGGTCCCTCTGCTGCCGTTATGCTCCTGTGAAGTCTTGTGGGCTTCCTGTTTGTAGCATCTGTGTGGCTGTTGTTGATTGTGTCTTGCACCTGGTTCTGTTCTGGTGATGTTCCCCAAACTACTTCATCAGTATTAAGCCTGGAACACACAAAATTAAATGATCAAGTGGGTTTTGTGAAGACTTGTTATTATATAGTCAGGAAATTAAATGGTCCTATCGGTATAATGTGAAAAATGACACCAAACTTTGTTTTTAAGTGCTTGGTGGGAGGGTTTCCCTCAGTGAGTCAGTCCGTCAGTCTCATCAAGCTCATGAAATGTGGGCTTCAGGGCCTTGGACAGGGTTGGGCTCCCCCCCTGGTATAGGTGAAGAAGGGTGGATACCCTCATATGGTATGTATTCTTCCAAAGGCGAAACCCTTTCTGCGATTGAGAACACGAGATAGTTAGCTGCATAGCTGAATATCTTTGCTATACATGTCTTTGTTCAGCTCCCTGTATACTTCAATGTTATAAACCTAGCAGCGTCACACTTTGCCAGGCAAACTAAATTACCATTTGCGGACTTCATCTTGTGGTTGATTGGGCACAAACTTGGTATCGACATATAAATATCACTGGCACCTCTTTCTGCCATGATAACAGCTGCATCCATTGAGATGTATAAGAACTGGAGGCTGCTTCCAATTAAAGTTCCCTATGGGAACTGCTTAGTGACGCATGATGTTGGTTCATGGAGGCTGCCATGTTTTAGTATGGGGCTTCCGAACATACGGGCTGGGGCTGTTTTGGCACCAAAGCATAATACCGTTGGGTACCTAAACACGTAAAGGATGAATAGGAATAAAACAAATATCTTCTGTCCAGCTCAGTCACTGGAAAGTAATTAGTTCAGTGTGAAGACATTTTAGAATGTAAAAATACTGTCCTAAATATTATCATTTCGCCAGGGTACATTTATGGCTTCAACTTTAAAAGGGAAATCACCGGAGGTTTAATAAACTGCAATACCTCCGTTAAGCACTCGAGTTTGCGACCTTCTGGGAAGGTCAATTCCTGGTCCCCTGGGTGCATCTGCTACAGACAAGTACCGGGAAATTTAGCAGCCACAGCATTGTGCGCTTGTTTATGTGTGACTTCGAACTCGTTTGAATGGCAATGGAATGGCCATCCTGTGAACTAGGCTCGGACCAGAGACGGGGCAGTGGAAAATGTAGTAGTTCTCAGGGTTTAGCATTTTCTTTGCTCGTGTGAACTGTGTCGTGTAGTTGATGGAGCATACGCCTCTAAATAACATGAAGATGACAAGTTTGAAGATCAGGTTTCCTCCGACTTTAAAACACGCGTCCCTCTAGTGTGAACAGAGCAAAAGGGCTGCGGATGTTCACGCTTGCCTTTGATGATGTTCTGGCATTTAACACATGCGCTGCTCTACTGTGCATTCCGTCTGTTACTGACAAATGCACATGTAAGATTGTTACACACGCTCAGTATTGTACTAAATCAAAGCAGTTTTATTACCGTTTTATTTGTCGCCTGAGCAAATATATTTAGGAAACACTGTTGCAACTGGGTGCTGCTCTGATATTTCCACTTCCTGTGTGCGCGTAAGAGAAATTGCTTTCCTTTTTATGGCACATCGTGAAAGTCGATTAAATTTCACCATGAGAAATAAAAAAAGGTTTACTCGCTACTAAAACTGATTTGATGCTTGGTTTCATTTCTCCCGTTTCTAATTTTCTTTTCTTTTTTATGTTCGCTTCTCACAGAATGGGACTTAAAACTGATTTAGAGCATATATTCTTATGATATTTCTTACTCACCACCCACCTGCGTGGTAACCATAGGGCCAACGAAGTTTTTATTTAATTTTTTTTGCTTGGTGCCTGGTCCTCATATACTTCGTGTATTTTGAACTGATAAAATATTTTGGTTTTTTTTAGGCTAATGGAGAGGAGGCCCACGCTGTACTATATATTTATATGTGCGCTTTCGACAGGGCCTGGAGTCGATTAAAAAATGTGGTGTTCATAAAATAGTCACAAGAGGGCGTAAAGCAGTTGCCATAGTTGGAGCAAGAGTCAAATTTGGCACCAGATTTCAAGCCAGCACACTGTTCAGTATATATCCAAGATGGCATGAATTCTAAATGGGCTTTCTTGGTGATATTGCATTCTATCATTTTTTTTATTCCTGAAACAAACAATGCTATTTTCCACCTTCGTTAAGTCCCTCTGGATAAAAGCGTCTGCTGAGTTAATGTAATGTGGTGGAACAGCAGTATGTGAAACAACAGATGGTAGCATTCTGTCACATTGCAAACATGCTGTTTTTAGGGTAGCCTAATGTTGTGTACACCCCCAATGCATTTTTAACTAGTATTTATATATAAGGGTCCTACGATCATGTTACTCAGACTTGGAAGATGGCTCTGTGTGAAATTAAACAGATATCCCCTTGTCTACTGTCTATATTCTTTGTTATTCCACAATCATTTCACAATTATTCCAATCCTTTGATGGAAGGGATGGTAAAGTGGGGCAGTAGGCCAACTCATTAAACCTGGAAGAGGAAATCACTGGCTGCTGTTGCTATATTGCACTAATTTATTTACACAGATAATGAGACTTTTTTTTAAAATAATGTGTGACCAAGATGAAGAACATAGTGTATGGAAGTATATTTAACTTATTTCAGCCCTATCATTGTAACCTTGGTTACCATTTCCATTCTGCTTGCAAGCTGTTGAAACTTTTTGTGTCAATGGATCAGTGTAGCTTAAATGCATACGTTTGTGTGCTTTCTTTCAGGCAAAGAAAACATTAGTTATGACGAGTATGTCCGAAGAGTAAGTACTTTCCATTTTGAATTTCAGAGTAATTAAAAATGCCAGAATTGTGTCCAGTTATTATGTGTAAATGTTTTGGATGTGTTAATGTGTTAAAGTGTTGTATATTTATTCGTGACGGACATGCTAATAGTGGTGTAATCTACTTATTGACATAGTATGTATATAATTAATGAAATGTACTATGAAATTGTGACATGGCATTTTGTGTATTCAACAAAAAGATATATTAAGCAACAACGGTGATGCATTTTAACGCTTAACAATAGATCCATCCAATTCTTTTCTTTTTAATTTTGACAAAACATTTTTTTCATTTGTACGCATAATAATAGTAATAATAATAATAATAATAATAATAATATACCTTTTATTGAACCCCGTGGGGTAATTTGGCCTCTGCATTTGACCCATCCTAGATATTAGGAGTAGTGGGCAGCCACAGTGCAGCGCCCGGGGAGCAATGTGGGGTTAAGGGCCTTGCTCAAGGGCTGTGCAAATAATTTTTATTGTGGCTAGACCGGGATTCGAACCACCGACGTTGTAGCACCCAGTCATGTAAACTGACAGTAGGGCTTGTGTAAACTGACGGTAGGGCTTGTGTAAACTGACGGTAGGGCTTGTGTAAACTGACGGTAGTGTTCTGTGGAAACTGACGGTAGGGCTTGTGTAAACTGACGGTAGTGTTCTGTGGAAACTGACGGTAGTGTTCTGTGGAAACTGACGGTAGTGTTCTGTGGAAACTGACAGTAGTGTTCTGTGGAAACTGACAGTAGTGTTCTGTGTAAACTGACAGTAGTGTTCTGTGGAAACTGACAGTAGGGCTTGTGTAAACTGACGGTAGGGCTTGTGTAAACTGACGGTAGGGCTTGTGTAAACTGACGGTAGTGTTCTGTGGAAACTGACAGTAGTGTTCTGTGGAAACTGACAGTAGTGTTCTGTGGAAACTGACAGTAGTGGTCTGTGGAAACTGACAGTAGTGTTCTGTGTAAACTGACAGTAGTGTTCTGTGTAAACTGACAGTAGTGTTCTGTGGAAACTGACAGTAGGGCTTGTGTAAACTGACGGTAGGGCTTGTGTAAACTGACGGTAGGGCTTGTGTAAACTGACGGTAGTGTTCTGTGGAAACTGACAGTAGTGTTCTGTGGAAACTGACAGTAGTGTTCTGTGTAAACTGACAGTAGTGTTCTGTGGAAACTGACAGTAGGGCTTGTGTAAACTGACGGTAGGGCTTGTGTAAACTGACGGTTGGGCTTGTGTAAACTGACGGTAGGGCTTGTGTAAACTGACGGTAGGGCTTGTGTAAACTGACGGTAGGGCTTGTTTAAACTGACGGTAGGGCTTGTGTAAACTGACGGTAGGGCTTGTGTAAACTGACGGTAGCGGTCTGTGGTTTGGCAGCAGGCAGCACACAGTGCTCCAGGTGGTGAGCAGCCTGGGGGGGTTCTCCTTGGCGGATGCGGTGGGAGAAGGCACCACCCACGTGGTAACGGGACGACCCCGTCGCACCCTCAGCGTCCTGCTGGGCATCGCTCGCGGATGCTGGATCCTGTCCTTCCAGTGGGTACGTACAGAAGGCCCGCTTCATCCTGATCCTGCTGGCTCATAATGTCTGCTGTTCTCATTCCTTGAAAAATCACTCACCCATTCACACCCAAGGAAACGGGTGAAAACCAGCAGGCACTGTGGCCCATCGGGACCAGAACCACTTTTACACAATGTGGACTGTGTGAACTTACACTTAATGTCAGGGCTTTTACAATTCTCGTCAGCGGCTCTTTTGTTTTGCAAATTCTTGTTGTTGAAAACGAACGTTTAAGTTTTTCATTCATGAAAAGATGACACAGATTAAACAGATTAAGTTTGCTTTGTTGATTTAGTTTCAATGGTTCAATGGTTGAGTTGGTGAAATGGTAAAGCACACTGACTAATGACACTTGGTTAAATTAGGTTAAATGGGCTTGTGTGGTATTGAGCATTTTGATCCTTAACATTATACAATATACAGCAATATATTATACAGTATATCCAATATAAAAATACACTTATTTAATATTATAATGATCGTACAGGAAAACTCTGCAGAACTGCTCACATAGTATTGACTTTCTTTGTTCTCTAGTCGTCTGACTTCATTTAAATACATTTTCCAGATCTTGTGCTGCTTGGAACATGGGTGTTGGGTGTCTGAGGAACCCTTTGAGCTTTCTGAACACTTCCCCGCTGCTTCTGTGAGTATCTGAGAAACACCTTGTGTTGGGAAGAGCTTCACTGTTTAATTAAAACAGAAACTCCTGCCGTTTTCAGCTGGGTGCCCTTAAGGCATACTGTCAATGATAATAATAGTGTTCCCAAATTTATTTTAACTAAACGGCTTTCCTATAATCAACCTGTTCTGTGCAAACTCATTATAGAATGGTACTTCTCTATTCAGATTTAAAGGTAATCTGAATTTAGAGAGCAGCTGGACGCCGTATATTATAAACCATGCATTTTTAGTTCATTTTGTCATGGTGGGCTTCCGCTGTCAGCTGTGGAAATGACCTCCTTCTGAGAGGAAGATGAAATCATGAATTCCTCTCATCCTGCATCTGTTCAGTGGGGTCAGCATTGGAGTGAGGGGTTTGTCCTCTTACCACTGCAAAAAAAGTCAGCTTCCGGGCTATTCCGCAGAGGAAAAAACACATTGAGTGTGGGCAGAGGCACACGCATGCATGCATACACACAGGCACATTCAAATGCATCCACACATTCATGCAAGCATTTACACATGTGCACATTGTTTAGTAAAATGCAATGGAATGTTTTCTGAAACTTAGCCAGCTTCAGGCAGAAGTTTAAGATAAACCCTCTGTGTTGCTTCCTGGAAAGAAACAAAGAAGGATGATGACTGCAAGTGTGTTTCCTGTTTATTTTGGGCATAGCAGTAGGTAATTCAGGAAAGCTGTTACGGGCTTTGGTCCCATTTCTGAGAGTCAGTATTGCGACATTAGACACCTGTATTACTTGTTTAAATATTTGTATATTGACGCATTGCAATCCACAATAAACCAGGCTTTAAGCATGATATTGTGCAATGTCTTTTCACAACTTGTGCAATGTGCAACTAGAGGAACTTTGGTGTCGACTGTAATTGAGTTTCTTTCCAATAGAGTATATATGTGCACTTCTTTGTCATACTGAGGTGATATGAGCACCAGACATTTATGGGATGATACGATGACAATTTTATATAATATAATAATATAAATAATATAATAATATAGTGACTTTGAAAAATGTTTATTCACAGAGTTTCATTAATAAATAGCCAGAATTTGTATTGGAGTTTGAGATCCTTCATAGCCAAATATGAGACAACAACACAGACATACAGTGGGCTCCAGAATTATTGGCATTCTTCATAAAAATGAAAAGAAAAGTCTCCACTGTAGACACTGATCAGTGGTAAGCAATGGCAATGGAAGTGACTAATTACACTACTCAAGGAAAAATTCAGGAGCTTCTTGGCACAAATGAGCAAATCTTTGTGCTGATGCCATTTCAGGGGACTATGATTGCTCCAACTACACTGAGAAACTTTCATGCAAACAAATACAAAGTGTGCCTGTTGCTGGACACCGATGTTGCCCTTAGTAAACCCTTAGTAAACGGCCTTGACCAAAGGGCTAAACTGTACATTGTAATTTTATGTAATGAATCACTGACAAGACAAACAGTTCAGTTTAACTGACTCAAAGTGAAAAGCTTTGGCCTAAAAACATAAAAACCATATTAATGGCCTGCATTCAGTCCTTAAAATGCTTGAAGGATTTCTTCAAGAGCAATCCATGAAGAAATGCAAAGTGCTTGTGAATATATTGTCAATCGTAAATACCAACACAACATTCTAAATATGTACAAAAATTTCCTTTACCTTTTAAGGCCAGACATATAATTTACAGAATAAAACATGAATTGACTCTAGAGAAGCTTTATAAGCTTGATTTAGTAAAAAAATTAAAATAAAATAAAAATAAAATGAAAGAAAAATGCAACTGAGGCTATCCTTTAAGTGTCTTAAGTCAATGGATTATATACACTGAAGGTTTCTAGAAAGGCACTATCCTATGGATCATTTATCAGCATATATTCTATTAAAAACGTTCCATCTTTCAATAAATATAAGAATATTTAGATTGTAATTTGTGCAGTCTCTCGGGTGGCTGATGGAGTCTGTGAAGCTCATCTTCTGGTTTCACCAGCTCCATGAACATCACAGACAGGCCTTCTCTTCCTCTCTTGCTCCTTGAAACGGTGACCATTTTAAATCTGGAAGCTTTGGAGTCAGAAGGTCGTCTTTGGTGCCCCCCGGTGACTTCAGAAGTCCGCTGGTCGCATCATCATCTGTGTGGATTTTAGCGAGTATCCGGAACCTTTCCAGTAGTACCACTTTATTCCGTTAAACCGGTTTGTGTTCAGGCCTATTTGGTAATATATTCCATTCAAGTTAGACGGACCACAGGCTTCAAACCACCAGCCTGCAATGACAAGAAACAGGGTATGTAATTACTGTATGAGCAGGCTAAAGTTTAAAAGAGTTTTTGTATGAGTCATTTTCTTTTGCTTGGTACCCATTACACTTTGTTTGTGATTTTCCCCAACTTTTCTCGAGAATAATATTCCTACATCATTTGTATGTAATATACTAATATATTACACTTGTGATGCTTATTATTTAATTTAATTATTATTGTTATAATTATAATTTAATTGATGTATTTGTTACTGCCATGGTGCTTTGCGTAAGTAGGCAGACAATGTAGGTCGGAAAAACAAATAATTCATTTGGGAGCCTTTAAACGTGTGTGGATGCATCCTTTTCGCCTCCAGATTATTTTGTTTTTTGGCGCTGCACCTGTATTATTTATTGGATGTGCGTGCGATTTCCTTTCACCCTGACCCTGCTGAAAAACAGCGCGAGGCTGGTTTCAGCTTTCTGTGTTCTGGGGGAAGTGCCGCGCTCTGGAACACGGAAGTTCGATTGTTGACCGCGCGCTCTAAACAAGCGCGCGTCGGCCGGCCTGGGCGGAGGCGCGCTCCGGAGTAAACGTGTTAAAAGACGGTGATGAGTTACTGAAATGGCTCTCACCTCCGGTTATAAGTTGCGAACATTTGCAAACGCATTTGTCATTGTCTGCGTCTTTTGTGCTGAAGCCGCTTCCGGGTTGTCCAAGGCTGCTGATTTTCCCTGCTGTTCCACTGTAGCCTGTAAGCTGTATCCTGTTTCATTGAAAAGAGAAAAACATGGTGAGGAGGAAATCCACAAGTGCACAAAAAAATAAAAAAATAATCCGTGGCTGCAGTTGGGAACGATCACCCAGTTCAATGGACATTAAATTGTTATAACCCTGGTAGACTGTGGGCGCCTTGTGCAACACTAGAGAGAACTAAGGCAATATAATCTATGCTAGGCAATGTACCTAAACCTACCCAGTCATAGTTAGAGGCTCATTTCTGTAACTGCGTCTGCAAGTATACATTTACAAAAGCAACCATTTAGGGCCCTTGGCACATAAAGATGTACGATGGTACGCACAGAGCTTTAAAAATATATTTTTAGTCCAATTTTTTCTTTTTCTTCCTAACTTGGGTGCATGGTGTAGTTAAGACTGTCGCATTGTTACAGCTGGCATGCCTTTCCGGGGTGCATGCAGCCTGCAGCTGCAGCTGAGGGATTCTGATGGCCATTCACTGCACTTAAACGGACCGCTTTTTACTGTGCAAACCAAAACGACCCATGTTTTACATGGTAATTACACAAAGTAAAATGTGATGTAGTCAGATCATGCACAGGTAATGTGCGCTAAACTCACCTGTAATTGTCCGCCTCGCTGCTGAGGGAGAAGGTCTCGTACTGCGAGAAGCCGCTGTTCCCGTCCCAGTCCTGCAGCTCGATTCTCAGGACGTACGGCCTCTGCCTCGTCAGCTGAGAAACAAACTCATTCCCAAGCCAGTGTTCACCAGTAGGGTCCCCGAAACCCTGGGGAGAAATGGAAACGAAGATGCTGAACTGCTGAAGATTCAAAAAAACCTTACTGTCCTGACTTTGGCATCTCATGGTAGGCACAGACTGCTGGGTTTTCCTTGAGATTAACGTATGAAAAGCCCAGAAGACTGGTGAACGGTTAAGTTGTCGAAGAATGTCATTTGGGACATTGTTGGGGCAGTAGCAGTTTTAGTTGATGATGAATTGGAAACACTGGCACCACAGGATGCATTACCTTTTTGTACTCATCCCAGGTGCGGTGAAAGTCGACGTCTCCATTGAAACGTTTCTGAAATACTGTCCACCCGCCTCCTTGAGTCTCCATGTCACAGTAAACCTGAGAACAAGGAGACAAACTTCAGCCACAGAGCAGTCATGCAAGCCTGACTGTACCTGCAGTATGTGCTAGCTACTCCCCAGGAGAAGAGCACTGTTTTTAGGGGTGTGGACCAAGTGGGAACCACCTATAGCCCAGCAACTTGCTTCTAGTAAAACTAGGGATTGATCAAAGAGCTTTGCAATGGGAATGGCATTTCTATCTCTGAAACTAATTCACATTTTGATTTTATTTGATTATTCATAGAAATACACATGATGCACATTATAATTCAAGCTGAACGTTCAGAGATTTAGTTATCAAAATATTTGAACCCTCATACTGAACTCTCACGTACTCTCACGAATCTCATGTGAAAATATATACAGTATTTCAGACTTTCTGAAGTCAGTTATTTTACTTTGAGCATATAAGGCCTCTCTCGGTTCAGTGTTCTGTGACTGCGTTTACACAGCGTTCTCAGCGACTGTTGCCGAAAGGGTGCGCACTGACACAGCGTCCTACCTCTGTATGATCTGTGCTGTTGGGAGAGGTCAGTGAGTAGACACCGCTCTGCGTCCTCCCTGCCTTAAAGGCCGCAGCGCAGTCAGGGAACGCCGCTGGTGCGTCCTGTACCATGGCAGACGCTTTCACTGGAAAACAATTACGCACAATTAACTACAACAATGCAGTATTATACCTTTTTAATGAATGGTATGATTGAGCCATTATTATTCTTTTTTGGATATAAAAAGCAGATGTGAATGTCCTGTAGCACTGCCTGTGCAGTAGCAAGCAAATGTCCTTGATTAGATCATTTGATGATGTCAAAATAAGGCTGTCCAACCCTGTTCTTGGAGATCTATTGTTCTGTAGGCTTTCATTTCAACCCTAATTTGGCACAACTGATTCTACTAATTACTGGCACAACAAGCTCTCCAGCTGTTGAATGAGGTGAGCTTTTTTTGGGGTCAGTAGATCTCCAGGATTAGGATTGGGCAGTTGAGGGGATAAGCACAGAGATGCTATGCTATTATTAGTGATGGTGATTTGGTGAGTTAGTGAGTCGGTGAGTCAGTGAGTTGAGGCAGCAGTGGCTCACATGTGGGGACGGTGATGGTGATGGTGATAGTGAGTCAGTGAGTCAGTGAGTTGAGGCGGCAGTGGCTCACGTGTGGGGACGGTGATGGTGATAGTAAGTCAGTGAGTCAGTGAGTGAGTTGAGGCGGCAGTGGCTCACGTGTGGGCACGGTGATGGTGATAGTAAGTCAGTGAGTCAGTGAGTGAGTTGAGGCGGCAGTGGCTCACGTGTGGGCACGGTGATGGTGGAGATGAGGCTGTTGACCGTCTCCAGCAGGTGGTGTTGCTGGCGCTGCAGGGCGGAGTTGTTGGAGGAGGCAGAGGTGAGCCGTTGCTCCAGCTCCTTGATGACGCCCGTCTGTCTGAGCACCAGCTCCTGCAGCTGTGTCCTCTCCTCCTTCAGCAACTTCAGCTCCGCCTGCCGGTTCTCCTCCATCTCCTCAACACGCTTCTCCAGGAAACTGCAGGTCATTCACACAGATATTAAAGCATTTGGATATCCCATCCATATGATTCATTACGTTTGGCTAAAAAATAAACTGTGTCCCTTTTAAGTGGAAGACACTCTGAATTTACTTACCTGTTCTTTTGGCTGAGTTTATCTATTTCGTTTGTTTGGAGAAGAATCTGTTTTTCCAGTTTGTTCGTAAACACAGAATTTTCATGAAGCTGAAGCTCAAGTCGAGTTGTTTGATTTATAACCTAGAAAATAACAGATGAACAGAATAAATTTTTTACAGATGAATGTTAGTCATATCCTGCAAATAAGATGGAATATCTGATGAGGGCTAAGCTTAATATCCTGAAAGCACATGTCAATAGTTGTTTGCACGATGGTGCATCTTTAATGCAATTAAGCCAGTCACACGCTGTGAGAAAATACCAGTAATACCATAACATAGGCATATAACGTGGTTGTATATATTTTTGCTGGTCCAGTTAGTGCATGCTGGAGGCAGCCGCCTTTACCTGAATCTCCACGCTGGTCAGCTTATGGGTCTGACTCAGCAGACTGCTCCCGATCTCAATCATGGCCGCCGTGTGGTTGCGTACGGCGCTCTGATGGATCAGCGCCATCTCGTTCTTCACCTCCTCCTGGATGCTCTCCAGCTGTGACAGGGCAAAAAAGAGTCATTCAGAAGGGTTAGTGGTATAACAGCTAAAGAGAGTCCGGTCATTTAGAAAGGTTAGTGGTATAACAGCTAAAGAGAGTCCGGTCATTTAGAAGGGTTAGTGGTAAAGTGATGTGTGTGTCATGAAATCAAATTAAAATGAAGAGATTCTGTGTGGAATGTTGCATCAGGTTTCACATATATTAGTGTGTTTTCAGTGTGAACATACACACTGATGATTGTTCACAAATTTATGATAGGATCTGCTACGTTTTTATTTATTTATTTTTAGAAACATTGCACGGAATGTTTTCTAATATCGGGTTCTATTCGGTTCTGCCAAGGTAACATGAATTTTTATTCATTTGCATATAGTAGGGACGCATATGAATATTTTAGTTCTGCAGAAATAAATTCAGTTTCGAAAGTATATCCTTGTCCTCGTTGCACACGAGTGGGCATAGGCTGAGTGTGTTTATGCGTCTATGAGAGTTTGTGCTGTGTAATTATGGAACATCTCCGCCGGTCCTTTTGTGTGTATTACGCACATGGCCTGTTCAGGAGCCTGACGTTAACAGGATGTTTTTTGGCTGCTAGGCTGCCCCAATTAAGCAGTGGCTATGGCAGTGATTAAAGCGCCATTAGCCGGGCCTGTGAACCCATACCCAGGTAACACCTTTGAAAGTTAAAATACGCCGCCGAAAATGGATTTTCCCAAGGTAATGGCGGCTGGATTGCGAAGCCATCAGCTGTTGCAATCAGGTCTAATTTTGTTTGTCTTCCGCTCTGGACGTTATTTTTGTTTGTTTTCTTGGACGCAAATGCGCGTGGGTGGAAATGCATGTCGCTGGACGCGCGAAGGGGGACATTCCATCGATGGCTAATGAACTAATCAGTTGTTTGCTCCAGTACCGGGATCCAGAGGAAGTCGCGAAGAATGTGTTGTCTTCCTCTGTCACCGAAAAGCGTGACACGGAACCGACGCGTCATTTTTAGTGTCACGCAAATGAGCTGCCGGTGGACTATCCTGTTTCACACAGGCCAGCCGACACGTCTTTAAAGCACTACCTCGCACCCACATATAGGCTACATATACGCTAAAGAAAATCGCTTTTTAATCTGATTCAAGTTCTTTTTAATATTTAAATAAATAGCCACTTTTGTGGCTGGGTTTACAGTGAGAGGATTTAAAGCAGAAAAGATTAAACTTCCCAGTGCTGGTGGTGTAGGTAATTTTTTTTATTCCATAAAAGCTTATTGGCTTCTTCTTTCAATATATCAAGGCTTGAAGATTATGGTTATACATTTCAGAAAGTGTGAACTCACATTTTTACTGGTATTGAAATGACATTTATGTCTATAGACAGGATTTTAGTCAGCACAACAGGAAATCTGTTTTTATTGCTGTGGAGTGCGTTGCCCAATCTGCAGTCCATGATTGCATTTTAGCATTAGTTCCAAGAATTATCTGGGTAAATTTGGCATCACTTAGGTTACTGTAAATGAACAATGGGCAGATGGCAGAATTGACGGTATATAGCTCAATAGTAATAGCCTGGTGCTTGATTGAGTGGGCGTTCATCACAGGGTTATCATTTGGTCCTGGTAGTTAGCATCAGTAGGAGTCTACTGTTGAAGCCGTGTTCAATTAGCTGAACAAAGATCACTATGGTGATGCAGGAGGCAGTAATGACGCATGTTTTCGCTCCTTTTCAGAACTACTGAAAAGCTGTTGATGTTTTTGCATTTTTGTCCTGTTTTTCCCTCGCTTCCTGTTTTTCTTCAGTGTGTTTTCTTCCTTAGGCATCAACACATTTCAAAGTCGGTACCTTTCAGAAGTATCCAGGCATTCACAATGGTAAACATTCTCTTCGTTTGTGTACCTAAGATCTCAGAACTGTGGTTCGTGGTGTTTATCAAGTTTATTTTTTTTATTTTTTTTGCGCACCTGACTTTATTCCTGATGCATGACTTCACGTCTTTGCTCAGAGAGGCCATTGGGGTGTCACAGCTGATGAGGTGGCCAAGCTGTCGCGCTTAACACAGAAACGGCCTTAATGCCCCATTGTCAGGAGAACGTCCATATGCTGTCCTGATGTGGCAGGCTACTGTAAGCTAGTCTACTGTCATTGGGAGCCTGGGGCCTTCCGCAGAATGCGGTTTTTAACATTACAAACCATTCTAGCCAATCGCTGCTTGTTAATGACAGGGATGATTCTGGAAGCCTGATCAACAGGAGTCCTCCCACACTGGTGTAATTTCCACATTGCCAGTTTCACCGCATCAGAAACCTCAAGTTAACCGAATCGATTGCTTTGAGGGTGAAATTTACTGAAATTATTTCTGCGGCAGAATTAGACTTGTGCAATTCCAACCTGACTGAAAAAAGGGCTTATCTGATATGGAAACCATCCTGCAAACTGACATGCATGCTTGTGCGAATACTGTCAGCATCTGTTGCTTCAGTTTATAATCAGAATGATTTTCCTGGTAGTTGAGTTAGCAGGATTAGCTCTGAGCAGTATTGCTGGATGCAGCCTTGTGTTGATTGAAAAAGAATGGCTTTCCTGTCAGGTTCCAATGAAACTGCTATATGAGGGAAGCAGATTGCACCTGTGTGTTTTTGCAGGATAGGCTGAACATGTGGCATCTCAGATCCAGAGTATAAGGCAAGGCAGGTGCCCATCTGGATTAATATTCATTTACTTCATTTATTTATTTTGGGCAAATGCCATCAAGCCGCTATCTACAAGTTGGTATAAAACATGCACTGCAGGTCATTCATGTTAAAACCCTGTGACTTTAGAGCAGGGCTGCCCAGCCCTGTTCCTGGAGATCAAACATCCTGTAGGTTTTCACTACAACTCTAATTTAGGACACCTGATTCTACTAATAGCACCTCAATGAGATCTCTAGCTGCTGGAAGAGGTGTGCTTTGTTAGGGTTGTGGTGAAAACCTACAGGACAGTAGATCTCCAGGAACAGGGTTAGAGTAAACGGCACACTAAAGCGACAGCGGCAGTACCCAGCATTGTGCCATCAGTCTAACGTCGAGGGAACTGCACTTCCCACTTTAAGGTCATAGGTTCACTTCCCATGTGGGGTTCTACCAGCATTCCCCTTAGCAACAGCCTGAAATGTTTCCATCTTTAAAAATAGATTTGTATGGAGAAACAAAAAGAGATGATAATATAAATCATAAGCTGTTATAAGTCTGGATGTTATAAGAGCATCTGCTCAATGCCTACAATGTAAGTTTAATGAGAGGAATTGAGGTGGGCTCCGAGCTCTGTGTGAGTGCTGATATCGGGCATAAACCTTGTATCTCCAAAAGATATTTCCCGGTGAATGAATATTCCACATTCCTTTCACATTTGAACTTTTAACCGATGAAGTTACATGAAGTTATGAAACCGAGACTATTGAGCAGGAGGACAACTTGCAATGAAGTGACAAAGTGACAAGAAGTGGCTTTTGTACAGGAGTGACAAATGACTGTACATTCTACAGATTTCATATAAAATGTGATAGCTCAATTTGATCACATTTCTATATGATCTAGAGAATAATTCAGAGCAAAACGTGAAAGCTTATGTCTGGAAGATAAATCTTAACACAACTGAACAATTATTTGAACTTTGGAATGCAATTCAGCTTCATGAAAATCTCTGTCTGCTGTGCGTCGTTACAACCCCGTTGTCTTAATCAAAATGCGCAGACACTTCACAGAATAAATATGAAATGTTTTGACAGGGATAGGTTGAGTGGAGCTGGACAGGTTGTGTCATTTGAGCTACCTCCCCTCCCCACACGCTCTCTCTCTCTCTCTCTCCTCACTCTGTCCTGCAGCAGCACATGGCCACTGCTCTGTCATGCCTGAACAGTCCAGCACCCCATACATAGATCAGAGTCTCTCAATAGGAATCCTAAATTCACATTCAAATAATTGAGGCAATTTCTTAGGGGACAAATGTCATCCTCTTCACAGTCTTTATCAGTGCAGTGTGTGCACAGAAAATCCAACACACACACACATTCAGAAGACCAGTTCAGTTCATAGAATTGAAAAGACGCACACATAGACATGCACACACACGTGCACACACACATACATACAGACACACGCACACACACACACACACACACGTGCACACACAAATACATACATACATACATACATACAGACACTCGCGCACACACACACACACACACACACACACACACACACACTCTCACACACACACACACACACACACACACTCACACACACACACACACTCACACACACACACACACACAGACACACACACACACACAGACACACACACACGCTCACACACACACACACACACACACACACACACACACACACACACACACACACACACAGCTCAGGGCCTTACCTTGAGGAGCCACTGGGTGTTGTTCTCCATGCCGGTCTCCAGCTGCTCCAGCCTCTGCACGGACTCGCTGTGTTCGGCCGGGTCGTCCCTCTGGAAGGTGCCGGCTGGTTCTGGACAGCTGTCCTGCTCCGGCAAGAGGAATGTGTAGGAGCAGGGGCCGTTCTGGATCTGGTACTCCTTCTTACTCACGTCCCTACCTATCCTACGCCCCGTAGCAAGCACAGCACAGCACCACAGCACCAGCCAAGCACCAAACATGGCCTCTTATTTTATCACTATTCTTTAAAAAAGAAGTACTTTGTGGTATTAGTATTTTAATAACTAAGTACTAGTGGAAATGTCTCCACCAAGAACTTGACTTTTGGGTGTTCACAGCTAAAAAGAAAGTTCAAGTCAAGCCGAACTGCGACCAGCCAGCTGTTAGTTTGCTCTCGGAGTGTAAGAAAGGAAGAATTCTCTTCAGTTCTGGATCTCAGATGGAGGTAAAGAGGAGAGGAGGTGCTCGTTCTCCCACGCCGGCTGTTTTCCTGTTGCTGGCGGCCCTCTTTCCTTTTTTATGGAGCCCCGCATTCTTTGATGCTGCTGCTGGCTCTGCTGCGATTGGCCGAGGGCGGAAGTATGTAGACTGGTAGGCTCCTCCCTTGACCTCCTGCATCCAGTCAATACTGGGAGCTGCTCATCGAAAAGGTGACACAGCTGCCTGTGGATCCAACGCCCCCTGCTGGTGTTCAGGAGGAAGCTCACCAATCACAGGAAGGGCATCCCCTCATCTGAGTGAGATCGATTCTGCTTATTGGGAAAAGGGGGCAAAAGATTTTTTTCATTTTATTTTCTGGAGTACTAAGCTTGCCCACAATGCAGCTGTGTAGATAATATGAAACTCCACTCAGTGGAAAAACATCTGTCCTTCAATGCCATGGGTTTTAGATAGAAATGTTGTTTCCTCACAATACTATGTTGAGCAAGGGCAGGTGTTCTGGATCAATCTGTGTGTGTCTGGAGCCAGTTGTGGTGGTTTTCCGGCGTGGGGTTTTTTGTCTTCGTGAGCTGCGAGATTAAAGCATCTTAAAATGGGTTCATTCATGTCTGATCAGACTGCCCTCGCCGTGCTGTTTATTTTTCTTTCCTGTGGAGAAAAGCGGGGTTTTTTCTGCGACAGGAACCGTAGCGCTTCATTTGCATCATGGGACGTGCACATTGGATGAAAGTGCACCCGATGCAGGGGGTTCAGGGGTCAGTGTCACACACAGGAAGTGCACCCCCTTTTCTCTTGGCTCCGTTTGAAAATACCTGCGCGGTTACCGTAGAAACCGCGGTGCCAGGCCGGGCCCTTCTCCCCGGGCCCCGCCGTTAAGCGGCAGGATGTGTCTGGGGTCACGGCTGCGGACCCCGCTTCCTGGCACCCCTGGAGTCCGGCCGGATCAGGACCCGTGCCAGGGAGAGCGGGAGAGAGGAAAAAATAAAGTTTATAGTCGCAAACCTGCAACTTTGATCAAATGTTTTTTTTTATCCAACAAAAATTCAACAAGTTTTTTTTTATCCAAACAGAACATTCAGTTCTGACCTCCTTCCCCAAGGTAACAGAACCTGCAACTTCAACATTTCAATGACGCAGACCCCTGCTGCTTCGCTAACAAAGTGAAGGAACTGTTGTCATCTTTTGAATCTACATGCAGGCCTTTCTTCATTTTTAAATGCAGCTGTGACGCAAGGCGTTTCCTCACCTGGAATGAAATTCCTCATCACACGATCTTTCTTGATCTATCCTCAGGCGCCTCAGTGCTGCTTCTAGGACCTCATAAATGATACTTTTCTTATAGTTTTGCGTGATTTTACAATAGCATCACTCTTTTGCTCCTGTATGGATTAGTCTTCCCCAACTTGCTTCATCTCAGCTGGGGACAGCATTTAAGGAAGCCCTTAAGTGTTGGATTTATGTGCCGATAATGGGTTTCCTTTTACAAGATCGCTATCTTTGTGAAGGTGATTTGTAAATGCCTTCTCGGTTTAAGTCTGCTCTTAAAGCAGTTATGAACTGTCAGATGAGTTTCTACCCACCTGGAAACACACTGGTACCTGCGGCAAGCATTACGATTTCATCCCTGATCCAGCTCTGTCCTTTGTGAGTTTTGTGAGTTTCCCGAGCCAGGTGTAGGTTAAGCTATTTGAATACGTTTCGTATTTACAGGTGAGAAGGACGGAATTGTTGATTTGACAGAACGAAAAAAGGAAAGAAAGATCCATCCATCTATCCATTATCCTAACCCGCTTATCCTGAACAGGGTCTCAGGGGGGCTGGAGCCTATCCCAGCATACATTGGGCGAAAGGCAGGAATACACCCTGGACAGGTCGCCAGTCCATCGCAGGGCACACACACCATTCAGTCACACTCATACCTATGGGCAATTTAGAGTCTCCAATCAGTCTAACCTGCATGTCTTTGGACTGTGGGAGGAAACCGGAGTACCCGGAGGAAACCCACGCAGACACGGGGAGAACATGCAAACTCTGCACAGAGAGCCCCCGGCCGACCGGGATTCGAACCCAGGGCCTCCTTGCTGTGAGGCGGCCACCCCGGAAAGAAAGAAAGATTCCATCCGTGCCACCCCGGAAAGAAAGAAAGATTAATGAAGGAAAAGAAAGAAAGGACCAAAAGAAAGAAAAGTGTTTAGAATCAGGGAGTGCTTCAGCACCGCCGCGGCTTTGAAAGAACACAATCCAGGAGGATGTGGTGACCAATGGAATCAGTAGAGAGCTTGTTTTTTCAGCTATTTGCAAACAAGTTAACTCATGTAACGTGTAGATTTTATACTTACAAATGTAAAACCTATATGTGGTCATTTTATAGACAAGACTGCGACTGCAGTAGTCTTGGCCGAGGTTGTTTGATGTCCGCTGTACTGTAAGTACTATAATGTCCGCTGTACTGTCTGCTGAACCTCCATTGTGCCCTTGAGGAAGTACTTACAGAAGGTAATTTACTTGAACTGCTGTATATCCTGTATAAATGGACTGCATGTAAAGAATTTTAGCTGTGTAAGTTGTTTTGGATATGAGCATCTGCCAAATGCCTGAAACATAAATGTAATGTGATGTCATTCAAAGATTTTACCATATGCACTAAAAAAGGACAAATTTTTAATTCTCATTGTTATCAATTTACAATGATTGTAAAGTGGATTGTGAAACATAGGCGTTCATAACATGATAATAACCCTTCTGCAAAAACAAAAACTTGGTAGCATGTTGCAGAGCAATCACTGTTGAAATCATAACTTAACAAGAATTTTTTTTTTTTTTTTAACTTTATTGTGAATACTAGCATAATGTATTTA
Organism: Conger conger; assembly: GCF_963514075.1. Lineage (NCBI taxonomy): Eukaryota > Metazoa > Chordata > Actinopteri > Anguilliformes > Congridae > Conger > Conger conger. Next base: position 17,272,321 of record NC_083777.1, on the reverse strand, counting down.
TCAATTTCACATTACAAAATACTTACGTTAAAAACATAAACAATCGGCACTCCCATTTGAATCTCGTTCATATGAGAACATTCATTAAAATAACAAGATACAATTACATAAGAGCAGTATTCCTTACAAAAGTAGCACAGAGGCTAATAATCATCAGAATACTTATTTACTTTATTATGAAATTCAAGGCTTAATTATTCGGGGAAGAATTTGATCAAATTGTTGCGTTGTGTGCCAAAGAAATTCTGATAATTCTGATGAGTAATCAGGCTTTCGTGGAGTTGTTTTTCAGTCCTCTGAAACAAGCTCAAATTTTACCTCACTGAGGGGAAAAAACAGGTATGTTGTGCAGGAAATAAATGTGCAAAGAGGATGTTTTGTCTTGAACCCAGGGGTTTTTCATCACTGAAATCCTCTCCCCCCCCAACTCCCTCTGCTCATTCACCGCTTCCTACAATCCCAGAGTTCACATCTTACCACGGACAACAAACAGCTTTTCACATTTTTTATCATCGTGTTGACCAAAATTATTTTTGCAGATACAATGCTAATGCCATTTTGCCCTTTTTATACTGGAAAGTGGAGTATACACACAATGGCACTTGTCAGTCATTGTGCCAGCTTGACCTTGATAGCTGATTGATTCATATTATCACAGCAGGCTGTGAATGACAGGGGTTATCCCAACACTCTTGGCCTGTAAAAGGCTGCATCAGTCTCCATTCTGAAGCCAGTTTGAATCTGACAGAATTGTTCATCATTCCACTTAAGCACATATTCATTACCGTAATGTGTTTTTTGTTTTGTTCATGTGATGTGGTGATACAGGCATAAAAGGACATTTCCTCTTCTGCATTTTATTCATTTTAATGTATTTATTTAGCTTTAAGTGTTGAAATGGTACAATGGTATTGTAATATGCTACATTATGTGTAGGATCAGGACATATTTAGGGATATTTAATTTTCTGAAATTTCGAACATTAAATTTGTGCCACAGTACCAAATGTACTGTGTACTGTACTGAATTAAACTATGAACTTTATGTTCAAACAATTTTCAGATTATAATTTCTGTCCTATGGAAAAATAAATCCTTCCTAAGCAGGGGGTCATCTTATCCCACTTCCATTCCCTGTCTATGTCCAGTTTGGCGTCGTGTGGTTTTGTTGAAGAAAGCTGAAATTGTACTGGCTGCATCTATTAAGACTTCCGGCAGAAGAACTCTTAGGCACAATGGCAGAGAACGCAGTGCTCATTATCTGCTCTGATTCAAGTGTAATAAGGCTTTTATTGTCAGGTCAAACGAGATACAGACAAGACAGAAATGTATAGGTAGCATTCTCTGTGTGTGTTTAGGTGTGTGTGTGTGTGTGTGTGTGTGTGTGTGTGGGGGGGGGTATGTGTGTGTTGGGGGGGTGAGAGTAGACTATGTGTGAGAGAGTGTGTGCATGTGGGTTGTGTGTGAAGGCCAAAATAATGCATTGTGAATATGATAATAATACAAGATGCTAAGGTAATTATGCGGTATAGCATAATTATTACCCACACACACTATTTTGTCTAACTACCCAATTATAATATTGATGGGCAATAAAGTTGTGGTTGGAGTTCAAATCCAAAGGAAAAGCAGAATTACACGTTGTCTAATGCACATCCTGGCCTTCCTGGTCCATATGCGCACACACACATGCGGGGATGCACACGGACACAGATGTGAACGGGTATTGTAGGAAGTGCAGTGATGTCAGCGGTACGGGGGGGGAAGGCTGGCGTTCGGGGGCTCAGAACCACAGAGGAAGAGCGCTCATTGAAAAGTGCGAAAGTTAGAAGCACTCTGACAGACTGGGATCCTCAGATGTGTGTGAGGGCCATTGTTTGAGCCGGCCGTTTCATGCAAACGGAAGAGATCTGGGTGGAAGGAAGTGACCCCATCACTTATTTTTGGTGGAATTAAGAACATCTAAACCTGCGTGTTTTTGGTGCCTCTTCCGCCAGTCATAATAACATTCTTCGGGGCAGGTGTCTACGGCCGGCTGACGCGGCGTTAAAAAATGTTGGAAAGAGGGAAAATTCCGGTCCCTTTGGAGATTCACGTGTTTTCCTTCGATGACTGTAAACAGATACGTGCCTGTACGCAGTACTGCCTGGAATTCCACAAGTTTGACATCTGCTGTCTTGTTTTGGGAAAGGGTTCAGAACTTTTATGGTTTTGTTTTATTGCTATGGGAAACGGTGGTGTCCATCTACATAATGTTGGAATAGGACATAACAATACCAATAATCGTCATGATAATTCATGTTTTTTTGTATCTAACTTTTTTTATACCTTTTTTTTTTATTAAAAAAAAAAAAAAAAAAATTTACTTCATGCTCCCATAAAATGACCAGCCTGTGGTTGGATGCCCTCCATTTCATCACCTGCTGAATAAATACCTAATACGTACATTATTAGGTATTCATTAACATTGTAGTTGAGCCATTCTGCTTTTCTGCGAATACACTTCCTTGCATCTCCCGTAAACAGCAACATCTACATCCTGTGTGCATTTCCAGATCAGCCACCTCATTTCTATACTGTCCCGGCTTCAGTTTATTTGTCAGGATTTCTTTTTTTTTGTCCCTTTGAGAGCATGACAGCATTCCGGAGCCGCTTCACAGGAAATGACACGGCTAACAGGTGCCATGATGTCTTCCTTTGTAATGTTTATATGATTCATAAAATCAAGGAAGCTTGCTTCATGATGTTCACTGTAAAAGCAGCGCCCTCTTCTGGGTGTCACCCGCAACAACAGACACAGATAATGGACACAATGGGAACATTTAACCGAGACCCCACCTGAACACTATACTGTCTAGCGTTCCTAATTGTACTCACTGCTGCCCCCAATGTCTCATGAGGGAATTCAAGCACAGCACATCTCCTGACACTAAATATCATTGTAACTATCATCACAGAAGGGCACTTGATTATGCTCTTGTTTTTGGCTTATCTCTCACCTGTCCCAGGTCTGCCGCCTCCAGCAGCACCTGTCGGCGGGTGAGCACCAGCAGGACCTGTTCTCCGGCCAGCCGGTGATGTTCGTGTCCCCCCAGTCCCAGCCCCCCACGCGGAGCCTGACGGAGCTCATCCAGCTGTGCGGGGGCACGGTGTGCAAGACCGTGCGTCAGGCGGGCGTCTGCATCGGCCCGTACAAGGGCAAGAAACCGCAGGGGACACGCAGTCTCTCTGAGCAGTGGGTGCTGGGTAAGGGCGCGCCTCACACGCGCCTCACACACGCCACACACTGTATTTTACTTTCTGATAACCTTTCCGCCAGCAGTTGTGTTCAGCTCTTTTGTGTTTTCTTTTCTTCTCGGTTCCATTATGATGGCTTTGTTTTCTTTCTCCTTTAGATTGCCTCACTCATCTGAAGGAACTGCCGTACGACAGCTATGACCTGGACAAAAAATCAGAGTGAATGCTTTTCAAATGTTTCCAAGAAAAGAGTACATATTTTTTCAGGATATTTTTGTTTTGTTATTTTTCATACCGCAGCAACAGTATTGTAGACATTGACATACTTTTACATTTTAGGCATTCAGCAGAGACTCTTAGCTGGAGCGACTTCATAGCTTGCATGCTTTAGACACAATACACTTATACAGGTGGATATTTACTGAAGCAAATCTGGTGAAGTAACTTACCCAAGTGTATGGCCAGCACTCCATCAAGTGATCCAACTGACAGTCTGGGAGTTACACCCCCTGGCCAGTATGCTACACTCTAGCCCACACATTTATATATATTGTGTTTCTGCATTTTAAAAGAATAAACGTGTGTATGGATTTAAGAAATAAAATGAGAGTGTTTGGAGATGCCTGTAAGAGACAAAATGTTTGTGAGTTGTTTTTTCTGTGACTGCTTCCTTGTCCCCTAAGCTCAGGACAATTTTCATCTTCGTCTTCATTTTCATGGAAGTGGCAACTAATAAAGTGTAATAGAGGAAAAATATTACAAACTTTATTTGTCGTTCCGCACTGACCAGGCAAACAGTATTTCAATGTTTCATCATCAACAGGGGCAATCTAAATATATTACAATTGATATATTCCAGATTGTCTTTAAAAAGACAATATTCTTGTCTCTTGTAGCCTCAACGTTGGAAGGAATGATCTCCCTCCAGTTTCTGTGTCCACTGTACACTCTTCTTGCAGCTAGCATTAAGTGCCCTAACACAACATATTTAAGAAAAATAAGTAAGAAGCTTCTTCACACTGTCGGTCTCATGAGAAAATAAAATGGCCTGTTGAATTAAACATGATGCAGAAAGTCTGTTTTCTCTGCCATGGGCCGGGTGCACAGAGAACATCTATTTATTAATCAAACCCGTCATGCACCCCTCTGCATAGATAATATGATCCAGAGAGACTCAGACTAATGTCTCTGTACCCATGAAGCCACCTGTGTGTTAGGTAGGTCATTGGAATGAATCCTCATTATCGCTGGAAGATGAACAACCAAACACTCTCAACTCCCAGAAGGCCAAAACACTACAACAAAGGAGAACGAGAAACAAGTTCTGGACTGACCTGGTTAGTGTGTACTGAAATAATGTCTCGATTTTAATTGTGACCATTTTCTTGGCGGATATAAATATCAATGTCTGCCTGTCCTAGTTGTTTGACATTTGTAAAATTGATATCATGTAATGTATTGGATATAATATAGCACACTCATGTGCGTTAGTACATCTCACTAAAAATGCTCCCATGGTTTTCCTTTTAAGGGCTGTCCCATCAATTGGAGCTGGACCACTTTAAACTTAAAGATTATGGTGCAGCTCATTAACTGATACATCGGAACATTACCAAACGTGTTTCCGGGCAGTGTTCAGAGGCTTAGTTTGAGAGAGATTTAAGAGAAGAGTTACGATAAGGACACAGTGAAACAAACAGAAAATATGTAATACTATTGTAGAAAGGATATTCGGTTGGTGTGTAGTGCCATTTTCCTCACAATAGGCATAAAAGGCTTTTGCAATCCTGTTTGTAGAGTGATTTCAGGTTCCTCCTGGTGCCAATAGTAAGTACTAAAGCAAAGCAATATTGATACCTAGACAGAAACCAAAAATATAAAAAATGTATTTACTGCCTAGAAGTTTAGTCTGGAAACCCAGACTCTGTATGACATGAAGAGAAACTGCTTGGTAAAAAAACTGTTGTAAAAATTTTAAACACACACATAATTCAAATTCTACAGTCAATACAAAAAAGTATGAACAAAACAGTATACTGCCGTTGCAAATTATGTGAAATCTAGATGACATTTCAGAAGTGGATACTGCTTATTCCTAGAAGAAATCCAACTTTCATGTATTTTGACTGATAAGCTTCAGTTGACTAACGAGAAAGGGTGTTTCTCCACCCCACCCTAATGGACAGGATCGTTTTATACACATATACACACTATCGGACCTGTCATAACAACTTTAACGATAACTTTATTACTATTTTTGTTCACAACTTTTATATAATAGGACTATCTCTGTGTGACATTTTATTTAAAAAATAACGTAAAAGCAGTTATAACGACTACAGAAGTCTCTCTGTGTATGACCACTTCAAACATTACAGGACTATATATACACAACCTTTAAAAGAAACCACAGGGTTCTCTGTGAATGGCCTCTTGTAAGACTATCCCTCTATGCGTGGCCTTATAATTAAAACCACAGCACTCTCTCTGTAGTCTCCATGATCACTTATAAACCGATCTCCGGCCTCATAGAGACTGTATTGTAGTCGAATTACTGAAGTTAAGAGCTCCTCGTTGTCGTTTCGTTTCACCCCTGGGCAAAACGGAATACGTGTAGATTTTACGAGTTATGACAAGAAGATGATCTGGGATTGATTGACCCCTTGTACGGCACTGTCTCTTTAAATGAGGGATTGTGGCTCGCACATGCTCAGCTGGAAGTGTGGGACTTTCTCCTGGAGAAGCAGCAGCACAAACACCGTACTGTGGACAGAGTTGAAAGATGGAACTCGCTGATATAGCTTAGACTTTTTCCGCACAATTGGGATTCATCGAAAATTCTGAAAACCAAGGACTGCATCTGGCGCCGTAGTTTGCATCGTTCAAATAAACGGAGACAAATATGATGTAGGCCACGGGAGATTAATCCGGTTTCTTTTATCATCGGTACTGTGAACACCAGTTATCCTCGTTACATCCATGGTCAGATCTTACTGGATTTTTATAGCTGAAATTGGAAATAGCAGTCGTTCACATTTCAGTCCTTTTGTTCTAGAACTGGAAGGCCGTTGTGTAGCCTTTTAGTGATAGTACACTGCTGTGCATAAATTTCCCATAAAAATATTTGATTCAGGAAATATAAGCGCTTTAAAATGGCTGCTCGGGTCTGTTTTGAATAGAGGTAGCCCACTTTGTGAATTGTAACATTTTGTCTGTACAAATCTATACGCATAGGCAACCAATGTGTCTGAAATGGTCCTGAAAAGACAACGTGATAATTGGCTACGCTGTTTTCCCGTTTCGAAATCTGCGACTGCTTGCTGTCGTGTGCTTTTCTGCTCTGTCTGCGGGAGGTAGCATCTTGTCGGATTCCGTTTCATTCTCTTTGGTCACGAATTCAAAAGTGCAGTAAAACTCTGCTTTATTTTTTCATGACCCTCGGATTTTCAGAAAGTTCAATAATATGCAACATTTTTAAACATTTGAAGTCACTTAAACGCAGAAACTATAACTATCACGTGCCTAAGTCAAAACAACTTGGTGTTGGTGGAATGAGCTATTTATAAACATAGACCCAACATATCATTTAAGTTTGTCTCTACATTCTGGTAGCTTTTAAAAATGGATACAAATATTTTCGCAAAAAGCGGCGTCCTTTGGTTTAAATGGAGGAGACATTCCAATTCGCAGGATGTCAATGGATATTTGCTATTTTTAATCGTGTTTTACCTGGTGCTTTACACCGAAGGATCCCCTTCCAAACCCTGCGATAAAAAATGCTTTTCCGGAAGGTGCTTCAATGGAACTTGCATCTGTGACAAAGGATGGGTCGGGGATTTGTGCCAGCATTGCCAGGGAAGATTCAAGTAAGTAACGGTCCTTGTTAAGGTTACAGTATAACTTACATTAGCTAACTTACATCATTGACCGTCCTTCTTTCACATTGTTTGATTGCTGTCTGAAATGCCGAGTGAAGGTAGTGTGGCTGTTCCGTTGCATGCTCTGGCACCCTACTTAAAAGAAACATGCAGTGTTTACATACGAAAGGCCACAGTGTTTCCGGACTCGTTTCCAGTGTGATGTTTCCACAGCTCGGCCTCATTCTCTCCTTTGCAGCACGCAATGGGAATTGGGGATAGCATACGCACTGATTTTCTAAGCTTCGCTCAGCCCTTTTGTTCGGTCCCAAAGGTGGTATGGTCTGAGAAATAAAAACACAATATAGCCCGTACCAGTGCTGGAACACATCAAACAAGCCCCCCATCATGATAACAATTATCCCCGAATGCTTCAGGGACAACGAGAGGAGAAGGACGAGCCTTTATTTGCTCTGGTGATCTGACATCTTTGTCTTAGCCTATTTTTTTTCAAAGCTTCCAATTCTTCCTATTTTACTGTACAGATATCTCGGAAATCGTGGGTAGAGATGACTAAAGCACCAAGGCTTTCATTATACTCCCGAAATTAACAACTTTCCAGTCATTCATTACCGAAAAAGACGTCTCACTTCCCAGGCTCCCCATCAGTTAATGAGTGTTTTGGTGTAGCCTACCTGAGGTTAAAGCGGTTAGCTTGTATTTCTCTAAAACACAGGTCTTGTTTTGGTAGGTAGCCTATACTTCATATTGCCATTGCTGAACCTTTAAAAGGAATAAAGGTGTCCATATGATTATTACAGTACTTTAGTTGGTTAAACGCAGCAAGACTTCAATCCATATAATTATCTATGTCCCAGAGCTTTTTTAATGGTCCCTGACCTACCAGTACAAAGTATTACATATTCAGATTAGTAGGCAATGAATCTGCAAGTGGTGTGTACTGTTGAGCTTCCATTAAAGACCTATCAAACTGACCACTCAAGAGAATGTCTTTTAATCGGGACCATTAGTTCTTTTATAGCATTCAGGAAGGTCATATTACATGTGATCCTATAGTCCCAGCAGACCTGTGCTGACTGGAAGGGTTGCTAAGATGGTACTGTTTGCCAAATCCCATTCATTTTAATTTACAAATGTTACATCTACAACGACACATTGGCGGGTGTCATTGGCTTGATGTCGACATGCTGGATTTTATCCCACTGAAATTCAAAATTCTTTATTGGCATGAAATGCATTTGGATATTTTCTCAAAGCATACGTACAGAAAGGAATCGGAATATGAATACAAACAACATTGTGTTAACAATTTAAACACTCTTCCCTGGATAAATATACCAAAAATGTATCAGTTTTTGGAAGGAGGGTGGGTGTAACAGGGTTGTCATGTCATTCCCCTTGTATATATTTTCAAATATAGTTGTTTCCTCGGAAAATATCTTTTGAACATCTCCGAGCTCAGAGCCTCCATGACATGTGATGCAGGGTGCAGGAAAAATGGAGAAGAAACAGATGGAGGGTAAAGGTGGAAAATGTATTCATCTCCATTACTAATTAAATGCATACTTTGTAAAGCACCAGAGCATTTTAAACCAATAAACACTTCTTGGAAAAACATGGCCATCATAGTTAATGGAGCCACTTCTGTGAGGCCAGTTAGAAGTTCACTACAATCATGTTGGTTTTTACCAAGGCGAATGCAGTTTAATGCATATAACCCTGAAGATACTGGGCAAAGATACTGGGTTTTTCTGGGCAAAAAAGTGCAGTGTTGTTGACTGGTCATGGCACCCACCCATCCTTACTCTAGTTTAACGTGTTTCACTTCCTGACGATGAGAATAAAGGCGAAACACCCCTTAAACAGAAGAATGGAAGATGGTCACAGAACTGGACTTATCCATGGAAGGTGGCCTGTGTTGTACTTAGAGTAGCATCTAGTGATGTGTGTGGGTCATAGGCTTCAGGCAGCCATTCAGTGCAAAGGACCATGTAGTGAATATTGAACAATTTCAGATTGTAAATTGGCCCAGTTGCCTTTGCCCCCCTTAAAATGGAGGGGGGGGGGGTGGACTTTGTATAAAAATGTGTGCAATTCCTACAATGATCACCCAATATGGTTGTAAATGCCCTCAAATTAAAGCTGGCGGGTTGCACTTTAGTCATATTCATTGTGCTGGACTCCAGAGCAAAGACAACAAAAATTGTGTCACTGACATGGTATCTTTTGCATTAAACTGTATAAGCTTCTGTGCATGAGCTGTAATTAATCAACCCTTGACACCTGTAAGTTACGCATGACAAAGCCATCGGTCTCTATGACAGCATAGTGAATAGCCTATTAATTACCGCCTGTGGCATTCGCACCTAGTGGTGGGATGAAACACTGTATTCCATGTTTGTGAGGTATTTCATGTGAGATTATAACTTGTAACGTGGTTAAAACCCCAGGTGGGAAAAACACTGTACCTTTTAGCAAAGTTTCTTAATGTGATTTTCTTGTAAAGCCAGTTGTGTAAATGGATAGTTTTGAGAAAAAAAATGTCCGTGTGGGTGTGGGTGTGCGTGTGTGTTTGCTTGCTTGTGTTCATTGAAGCTGCCTCCAGCTGCAAACAGGACGTTCACTTCACTTACCCGACAATTTCATTTATTGTTGTCGGCCAATGAAGACGTTATTAGACTAAAAGCACACTTCCAGTAGCGCCCGTATTCAGAGGCGATCGTTGTCAAGGTGAACTGCACTTGTCGCAGGGCGGGTATGTGAAAGTGTGTTTTTCTGTTCTCTTAGTGTTGACGTGTAATGGCCTGAACGAGCCGTTGAAAGGCTTCACTAACTGGCCAACCGAATGGATCAGGGAGCGTTGCTGGGGTCCTGGGCCAGTGACACGAGCCCTGTGTGACCAGGCTCCGCTGCCCTGTGCAGATGGCGGTGTTCAGCTTGGTGTTTGTCTTTTGGTTCAATCATCTGGGCTCTTTGGTAGTGCTATTCCGGGTCCTTTTGTGTGGGCATCTCTCCCATGGCTGGGGACTGGGCCTTGTATGTAGGATGTAGGTGGGGAGACGGTTTTACGGTGGCCTGTCTCGTTTATTAATTATTCAGACGTATGGATGGAAATGTGGCCGGAACAGAGCACTCAAAATTAAGTGGTTTGAGCAGAATTCACCCAAGGTTGTGTTTTTTAGTCATTGTTGTTTTATTTGTAGTTGACATTTTAAAATAAAGAACGGAGACAGAAAACTGTGATCCCAGTCTTCTGCTTTTAGAAATGGTTTGGTATGGTCCCCCAGTTTGACTCTGTGACCTACTGGAGTGCTTTTTCCTGTCAGTGCCCTGAGATCACTGCTCCCCTCTGTAAGGTCAGTCTCCCCTCTGTAAGGTCACTCTCCCCTCTGTAAGGTCACTCTCCCCTCTGTAAGGTCAGTCTCCCATCTGTAAGGTCAGTCTCCCCTCTGTAAGGTCAGTCACCCCTCTGTAAGGTCAGTCTCCCATCTGTAAGGTCAGTCTCCCCTCTGTAAGGTCAGTCACCCCTCTGTAAGGTCAGTCACCCCTCTGTTAGGTCAGTCTCCCCTCTGTAAGGTCAGTCTCCCCTCTGTATGGTCAGTCACTCCTCTGTAAGGTCAGTCTCCCCTCTGTAAGGTCAGTCTCCCTTCTGTAAGGTCAGTCACCCCTCTGTAAGGTCAGTCTCCCATCTGTAAGGTCAGTCTCCCCACTGTAAGGTCGGTCCCCCCTCTGTAAGGTCAGTCTCCCATCTGTAAGGTCAGTCTCCCCTCTGTAAGGTCAGTCACCCCTCTGTAAGGTCAGTCTCCCCTCTGTTAGGTCAATCTCCCCTCTGTAAGGTCAGTCTCCCCTCTGTAAGGTCAGTCACTCCTCTGTAAGGTCAGTCTCCCCTCTGTAAGGTCAGTCTCCCTTCTGTAAGGTCAGTCTCCCCACTGTAAGGTCGGTCCCCCCTCTGTAAGGTCAGTCACCCCTCTGTAAGGTCAGTCTCCCCCCTGTAAGGTCAGTCTCCCCTCTGTCCTGAGATGGTCAGTGATATATAGGCTGTGAAAGGGAATTTATGTGGTGTTGGTATGCTGTGCTATTGTTTGTTATTATTTTTGTGGTTAAATATTTTTTGTTGTATTGAAACATTTTGAGTAAACACAGTGAACAGAAAAATGGTACCAGCAAAACAAAATGTTTTTGAGTATTGAGTATTTAATCCCCATATACAGTAATTTCTCTGTCTACATACGCACACTAACTATTTGGTTCATTAAATTTTTCTTTTAGTATTTGGTGAATTGATTTCTGAGTAACTTGCATTAAATTTAATTAATGTGATGGCCTTCATATCGTCACAGACAAGTGGTAAAAAATAAAAGGTCACATATTAGCCTACATTAAATGAGTTTCAAGCCAAATGATCAGTAATACATAAGGCTTATGAGGTGCTCAGCTAGACAGCGTCTCTCTCCCTCTCTATCCCTCTCCCTCCATTAGTATGTTGTTTAGACGCTATAAATCCTGTAGCACCACCAGGGGATGTTTTAAAAGTTTAAAGTTGAGAAGTGCAGTCCAATTTCTGACTGATGAGGGTAAATAAGCCTGCTTCCTGGTTTATTGCTTTGATGTCTGTGAGCAGTTTTATGCCAGAGTAAAGAATATGATTGGGCTTTTCATTGACACTAGTAAATACATATTTTTCTCTTTCACAGCCTAGTTATTACCAGTTTTCCTATTGGCCGAGCTGGGCGTCTCAGAACAGATGTGTAGTGTTGAGATAATTGGACAATCCCTTAGAAGTAAGACAAATATGGCAGTTTTATTGTTTGCAAGGCCATATTGGTTTTAACAGCAGACTGATAAGGAAAATGCCTATCGGAGTGCATCGTGGCTAGAGTTGTGCATCACTTGAATTGGCTAGTAAGGATGAAACATCACAGCTTTAAAATAAGTTGTCAAAAATGGAAAATTCATAACATTGGCGAGTTAAAAAACAGGTATGTTTTCATTTTTCTGAAATGCAGTCTATAGGAGCTCTTAAGCATACTGTAGAACAGTGACTCTCAAACAGACTGTTGGGCCACAGCAGCTCAAACACAGTCCAGCGCTCCGAAGCCACAAGGCCTCTAACAACAGGCTGTTGGTTTCCCCCTCTTAAGAAGATTGACAGCAGCAGTTAGCCTGACACTCGCTCTGCAGCGCACTAGTATTGCGCTGGAGCTGTTCTTATCTTCCATTCTCCAGTGACACACATCCCCCCTTGCACGCTTTCCCTCTATCTCTTTCACCATTTCTGTCACTCACTCACACACTCACACGCTCGCACACTCACTCACACTCACTCACACACAGTACTTGCCTGCAAATAGAAATGCACGTATGCTATGTTTATGTGAGTTTTTCATATCTGTTCCCCATGACTGAAATATCTCATCTAACACTTCCTCTAACCGACATCCTAAAGCCTAGGCTTGTTGATCCTGCGATAAACCCAGGAAGGCCTGGGTCAGATAACATGGACTGACCCATTCACACCTAGGTCTTACACGGGTCATTGCTTCAGTGTGGAAGGGGTATTAACTGTCTGTGTAAACTCTTTGGGTGGTCTGGGGGTTTATTTTGGGATGCCGGATGGTGTCAGACACACAGCAGATAAAACCTGCTTCATCATAACCAGGAAGGGTTCGTTTACATATTACGTTTGACCCCTCAGTTAATTATGGTCAATTAATTTAATCTGATCCCATCTGGCTGTGTTGCTGTGGCTACAATCCCAAACGTTGGGAGAATGTTTGGGATTGTAGCCAGTTCTTTTTCATTTAAAACTGTAACAGAGTTGAGTGAAGACATGATCTGCTCTGAAGTACCCTGATGAGATCACAGATGGAACTGTAAAATACTCTAAAGCTATGTGTGAAAGAGTGGTCATGACCTCAGCCAGGAAGTGAGGATTAGTTCTTCTGTGGAGCCTAGAGCTGATATTTAAACAGTTTACATTTTAGCCCTTTTGCAGGCACACTCATTAGAGTGACTTGCATGTTAGATGTTTACTGAAGCTATGTAGGTTACACTAGCAGTTCTTCAACTTGGGTTCGAGCCTACGACTGTGGAGTTGGAAGTCCTGTTCCCGAAGCCTCTTGGTACTCTGTCCTTGTGATCCTTTCACCAAACCCAGTGTAAAATCCCGCAGACCGTCGGTCTGAACCTCAGAGCACCTCCGGTTGTAATTGACCTCCAGTCATTCTCATAATCAATCCACTCTGACTTATTCTCCTCCTCGGCCTTCTGGAGGTAGTCCTCAGAAAGCACCGTTGGATTCAAAGCAATTTGCATATTCATGAATGTGTTGTTCCCGCTCAATCAGCCGTGCAGACAGTTTTCCTTTGAGAACGGTGCTGGTGCTGGTTCTGAGTGGACCCCTGGGGTCAGAGAGGGCATCAGCTGGGATAATGGGCTGGAAAACGCTTTGGGCTTCAGAGGAGAGGGATGGCGAGGACTAGGTGTCCCTCTGTCTCCAGAGACTCCGCTGGCAGAAGAGAGTGTTCTCTGAGCTGGCTGGGGCTGCCATGGACAGGCTGACTAAACGGCATTAAAACAACATGTTTGTAATGGTAAGGAAGAACATGTGAAATCAGGTCATTTCATAAGTCCTCAGAGTTGTATTAATAACTGCATTCTGTCTATGGTACTGATGTTGAGTGTAGAGTCCTGTGTTTTTCTGTGATAAGCACCAGGAATGCTAGGTGCTGATACTGAGTTCAGTCTCATCTGCTCATAATATGACACGGTTTCTCTGACCGTGGTACAGCTGCGTTCCAGTGCCCCTCTCAACGCAATACAACAATGCCCTCAACTGTCAGCAAATCCATCTACTGTGCATGGAAGTATGGTAATGAACACATTCATAAAGAAAGGGGTTGCACAGTTTCCATGTTGTGAACTTCAGACACAAATTTGAGTTTGGGGTTGTGTTCACAAGATGGCTACCCATGCCACAGCTGCATGGCTAAGATGCTATCACAAATGATTTCTCCAGGATTTATCCTCTGCTGAGGCGTTAAGCCCACAGGTAGTAGGAATCCACTGTTTCTATTATCTACACATCCTCAGGCTATGTGTCTTTCTTCAACAGCATTCCATTCTCTCTTCCTCATTTCTCAGTGCTGTGCAGGTTACAGATTCCATTCTCAACGCGTGTAAACTGCTATGCTGCGCTGCGTGTAAGAACCGGGCAGCTGTATTTCAGGAGGACACCTATTCCTCCGGGTTAGCGGTGCAGATCAGAGGGAGGTCAACGCAGGCCCCAGTGAGCGTCATGGTCTGCTGGATTCTGTATTTAATTATATGTACCGCTTTAAGCAGTCGATCGCACAGTTAACTCACCTCAGCGAGTTTGTTGGGTCTAAAGTGGTTGTTGTAATGAAGGTGAAAACATGAATCAGCAGATCCTGCGACACCCCAGGACCAGGGTTGGGCACTCCTGGACTAGAGCCTGGCCGGTGTAATACCAGTGTAATCCGTGTGTCGTGTGCCAGGTTGTGGCTCAGTTAAACCTTGCGGAAAGCTCAGTTATGGGTGTTTAAGGTGTTTCCGGGGCATATCTGGCCAGCTGTAGTCAAGCCCTGTAGTGTCTCGGCTCTCGAGTTTTCCCATTCTTTTTAATGCGAGCGGCACGAGAGCAGGTGATCCTTTTTAGACGAGACCCTCCCGGCTTTTTGCGCTTGACGTTTTACACCTCGCCATACGCGTTGAGCGGAAGCGCCGGGCTGCTGGGGCAGGGACAGATGGTGACGCGGGGAAGGGGAGGGCGCTCTGCGGGGAGGGAGGGGAGCGTGCGTTTTTAACGGGGCGGAGGAGAAGCTGTTCCGTCGCGCGTGATGATCGGCGCTCTGCGAGACCAGCGGGACGCGGCCTCTCGCCGCGGGGACACTTGTTAAGCGCTGGGGGGTTGTGTGTGGAGCAGGATTACACGATCGATCACTGAGGCCTTCGCTACAATGCTTATAAACCATGACTAGCAGCCCTTACAGGGCTGTCTGTGACATTCTCTATGCTAAACCCCCACTGTGCCTCAGTGCCACACATACTTACACACCATAGCATCTCTGTGCTTCTGTGCTCACAGCTACCATTCCCCAAACCCTCTCTGGAACACTCTGAAGGGAACTTGGACAAAGATTTCAGAAATTGACTGTGTTTGTGTCTGCATCTATGTCTTGTGTAGGCTGCATTTGCATCCATGTCTGTGTCTAACTCTGTATTCGTCTCTCTCCGTGTTTTTGTTTGTCTCTGTGGCCAGGACATCTGCGTCTGTGCCTGTATCTGAACAGTACACTTGCATCTTTCTCTGATTTCTAAGAGGGAACATGCTTAAGGTGCTAATCAAGAACAGTGCATTGAAATATGAATCCTTATTATCCATTATCAAGAATAATGTGCAGCATCATGAGTGTCATAATGTAGAACATCTGATAGTGTTGTCCGTACAGTTGATACATTGCAGGGTCTAAAGCAGTTTGTCTATTGGGCCAAAAATGCCCCACAGTTGGCACTTTGCTAGTTCCTCTGAGCACGTGTGACCCAAATCTGAAATATGTGTCAGACTTCCTAAAGTTCCTTCATATGAAATTTCAGGAAAATCTGAGATCTCCCGGGAACTTTGCTGGCAATTTCACACATGATGTCCCAGTAGGAGAAAACCCCTCAGTTTTTACTGTGATCTCAGCACAATGGCACGCTGGGAACTCTGTAGAGAGGAACTGTATCTGAACAGTGACACAGACATCTCAGCCTTTCAGGTGATAAAATCCGAACGCTGTCTGTGATATGCATATTGCTTCTCTTTAATATTCTCTATCTACAATGGTTGAATACATGAGCAGGGTTATTGCACACAGTCCAGCTCTCCTGCGGGTCCTCTCGGCCCTGTTTGAATTTACACACCTCTCTTTCTGTGCGGTCCTTTGGTCTTGTCCTAATGGGCTCAGATCCTCACTCACAGGTGAAGAGGACAGCTGTTCAGCTGTCTGGCTGATTGGAGGAGAAATTAATTCACCTTGAGGGAAACCAAACTATGAAATCGCTTTGCAAGTAAAATAAAATCGATGCTGATTAATCTTTTTTAAAAGCTAGATCTGGAGGGCACCGATACAGCTGAACTGTATACTTGGGTATGATGTGTGTTTATACTATGGGACGGTATTAATACTCTGAAATTAGCTGTAGCCATGTCTGGTATTGCCCTGATTGGGACTGCAGATATATGGATTATTTAGCTGATAGCTGCTATATGTCTCCTAGCAGTCCATAAGGAGTGAGTAACAAACTGACCTCTGTGGGGGGGAAAAACTCCAGACTAGAAGGTTAGTAGGTCTGTGGACAGTGACTTTGACTCTCCACAATGTAAAAAGGCTTTCCATCGCTATGGCTGGATTGATGTGGTCTGTCCATCTACCGAGTGACAGGGGGAAGTATGTTCAGCCTGAGGGCGCATTAGATATTCACAGATAGGCTCTGAATAATAGAAATGTTCGATTTACCTTCCGGAAGCTGCCACCTGCCCCCCCCCCCCCCCCAGCCCTTCAAAATAAATAAAGCCTTGTTATTTCCTCTCCTGTCCTGGCCGTGGCATGTTGATGGCTCCTCGCTGCTCACACGCGGCGAACACGGCGATTGCTCTGCGGCGCTTTCTCTCTGCGGCACTTCCGCTCTCTCTCTCCGCTGTTTTTACGGTCTGCGTGAGGGCACGGTTCCCTCAGCGTCGCTGACGGCCGCGCACGGGAGGCATGGCGATGAGCTGGAGCCGTCCTGCGGGACGGTATCCATGCAACTGCATGCGCAAACATACCTTAAACATGAATGTTTTATGCCCCGGTCACATTTGAGACCGGCTCCATGGACCGCTTTGACACATTGTTGTATTGTCTTAAATGGCTGTTCACTTGCTGGAGATTATAATCATGAAATGCTGTCCCCCCTGATGTTGAGTGGTTGGGTATGATGTGGGCTTATGATGCACCTTGATGCTACTGTAGGCTAATGGCCTCTTAGCTTTGCCATAAAACCTTATAAAATAACTACGCTAATGTTGAAATATCACTTCTCTTCCTTATGTAAACTAGACCAGTGGGGCGTATTTAAAGATATATTCTATAAAGATGGCTTATCTGTCAAGTGGTGTTTATTTTTGTTACAATGCTAATTCTTCGTTTGTTCAGCCGACTTCACGCTTATTGATCATAAGTGGGCCTTCTGTGCCTTCTTTGTGATATCGCTTGTTTTGTGTTCCAGAGACTAACGCTGTTGTTTTCCTGTCTGCATAGGAGCATCAGCTAATCGATAGTGATATGATATACAGACATGCAATCCCAGTGCCGTTTCAGCGCATATACGTTTGCACTGTGCTCTTTATATAAGTATGTCCTTCCAGAAGGAAGTCTTTAAATATTGATTCTGAGCATCGGGAGAATATTCAGTCACGATTGGACGAGATCTTCTGATTCAAAGATGGGCTTTTCTCTTTATCCTCTATATGCCGGGATTGCTCCGGGGATTAAACCTGGTAAAATGAGTTTGGTTTAATGCATCCCGTGTTTATCAGTCCGCCTCTGAAGGACATTCCCAAGGCTGCGTGCTCCTGTGGATTTAGTTTTTTTAAATGCATGTTTGGAGAAAAGACAGTTTTCATGTTCTGGTCATACCATGTGAACGTGAGCAAAAAATCAAACTGCTCTCTGTATTCCGAGAGCATTGTGAGCCCCCGGGATTGAGGGAGTTTATGAAATATACATAAGTGCAAGCCTACGTGTGGATCCACAGTGGGGGCGGGCTGCTATTGCATCGGTCACATTTCTCAATCTGGCAACCTTACCCCTAACCCCTGTGTATTTCGACTAAGTGAAAGCATCCATCTCTGTTGAACAATGGCTGCCATGTGGCTCTGGGTTGAGGCGTAGTTGTGCAGTGGATTTTTCTCCTCGATCAGGGCTTTTGTGATTGTGCAGAGCAGTCCGTCATCATCAGTACATTGATTTTTCCATTGCCATTGTTGTAGTCATCATATCCACTAATTTTGAATGTAATGGGTCACTTGTCTGTTCATAGATGTCCTTGTTTTACTCTGATACTGATACTGGTAGTTTGTTCCTTTGGTTAACTCCAAATCCAGGCTTCTGCAGGCTGCAGCCGGATGTTCTGATGTTCTGTACTGCTGTTCTTTTGTTCCGTTGTTCTGCCGTTCTGCTGTTCTGTTGTATTGTTGTTCTGCACAGCTGAGCACTGACTCACTGTTGTTCTGTTGTTGTGTTATTCTGCGCAGAAGCGTCGTTGGTTGGTGGTCCAGGGCAGAGTAATGAATGTTTCAGCTGAAATCCACAGAGGATTATCTCTGATCTGAGACTGTAGAGGGCTGTAGAGTAGGAGGTTATGGCCTTCTCTCTCTCTCTCCCGCTCTCTCCCTCTGCCTCCCTCTCTCTCGCTCCATGTGTGGCAGACGGCGCGACCCACTCCACTCAGTTTTAATTGCGTGTGATGTCACGTTGTGCCGAGCCCTTTGGGTCCAACCCCTCCCTCTCTCTTCATGGGCGAGCGTTCCTCTCAGCCTCTGACTGTCTGGTCCATGTGTGTTCCTCTCAGGGCTGCTCTCCTCTTAGCTCCTGACTGTCTGGTCCGTGTGTGTTCCTCTCAGGGCTGCTCTCCTCTCAGCCTCTGACTGTCTGGTCCGTGTTTGTTCCTCTCAGGGCTGCTCTCCTCTCAGCCTCTGACTGTCTGGTCCGTGTTTGTTCCTCTCAGGGCTGTCTGGTTCTTGTGTGTTTCTCTGTGCGCACACATCTGCTGACCTGGCCTTGTTGTTGAGGGAGAGCTGTTCGGCGGTCTGACTCAGGAGAACGGCGTTCTTCAGCTTTTGTCTCTGGCTTTCTCTGCTAAGCCCCAGCAGCTGTGAGCCTGTGTGGGAGAGTGTTGCCTTGATGCAGTTTGGGGCCATGCTACACGTGTGTGGCTGTATGGGGGCATATTAACATGCATGTGTGCTGAGAGAGGGTTTGTTGTCACTTACTGCTAGGCCTTATATTGGCCAAACCACCCCCCCCCCTCTCAGGCAGGTGTGGTGTGAAAGTCAGATAGTGGACACAGATATGACCACTAACCCATCCAAAGTCGCTCTCACTCAGCTACGTGAGTGAGCATTTACATGCGTACCAGTGATAAGCTACCAGTCAATTACTGTACCCTCAGTCAGAAAACGACGCTATGTCAGTGCTCTGCCCAGGGTACATCTCTGTGAGGGGAAGTGAGATGCTATGTTTTGTGGATGTGTGGATGTGTGAGTGTCTGTGCGGAGTGGAGTGTAGCCCAGAGCGGGTGTGAGGTCACAGGGGTTCGTGTCTGAATGCTGCAGGCGTCCCTGTGTGTGATTTGCGTTAAAAGCGGGCCTAGTGTTAGTGTTGGCAGTGTTTAATTAGTTTGGTGTTGTCAGTGCTGTGTGTGGCCCTATATACAGTTTGGGCTTTTTACAGCGATGTGCTGAACCGTTATCTCACACTCTCCCCCACGTTCTCACTCTCTCATACACACACACACGCTCACACACACTTCCACTAATCAGTCACATGCATCAGCTCTGCTCTTCGGTAATATCCGTCTGGAATGGCGGATTTTAATCTGTGGAAAGGTGGGTGTTATTTCTGCGGTCCTCTAAAACCTGCTCGTCGGGCTGTTTGGGGAGATGCACACTAAATCCATTTAACCGGAATTGTCAGGAATGTGTCAGCAAGATCTGGTTATCAGCTCTTTCTCATAGTAATTCACATGCAGATAGGTGGCTTTCTACAGTAGTACAATTTGTTCTGTTGAGCATAATCTGTGTTAACATTACATGTCTTCAGATGTGTGATCTTCTTAGTTTTTCCAGTGTTTGTGTCAATAACCTGGAGAGTAAAATATTCACCCCAGCCTTGCTGGTTCAGAGATTCTCGCCATATTGACTTGCCATCTGCACTGCTTTGCTGTTTCTTTTTCTTTTTTTCTTGGTTTTAAAAATATACCGTCGTTTTCCATCTCAGGCGGTCCTGTTGTCTAACTGCCACAGCTGTTGCCAAGCAACGCCTTCCCACCGTACATGTTGGCCTATCTCAGTGCGATTGTTCTCGTCTTGTGTCGTTTGGTGATTTGGACCTTCTTGGTTCAGAATCCGTTTGTTACCTACCTGGCAGAGACGCACGTAGTCACAGGTTTGTCCCAGAAGTGAAGTGCGATAACCTGCAGGATTCCGGTGGGGATTCACAGCCAGACTGCTGCGTCTGTCAGAAGTGCTTTTGCTGCAGGTACAGTTAGGTCTGCCGAGAATAGCGTCATCCCGGAGATGTGAAGAAGTGGTACCTATGTCTTGCTACTCATTAAAAAGAGGGTTGTGCGTTATTTGAGCTAACCCTGTCAGGAGCGGGCTGATAGCCGTGTTGTTTTAGCTTCTCTAATTAGCTTCTGAAATGCCTTTAGTGCCACAGGGGCCCCGTTGTGTGTCCTGAATGCGAAGTTGCATGGAACTCTGGGTACGGAAGTTTTGGACCATCACAAGCCCAAACTTATAAATGGTGTGTCAGGAGTGATTAATTACATGTCAGTGATTTGACGGTGTTGCCCACCGATCTGTGGTTAATGTTCACTTTGAGTAGTTTGGGCCTTGGCGACCTTGGTGACCTCATTCAACATAAGTGCTCATTTCCGTCAGACTGAGCGAGCAGCCTCACACAGCGGTGCAGACCAGGGCACGGTCGGCTGAACTGCCCAGACTCCACTCCACATTTCCGGGCTGGAGCGTTCAGCTTATAATGCTTTATAAAGCGTGCAACTTAAAGCACTTTGATGACCCTTGTCTCTGATCCTGCGTTGTGTTGTTCGTTTTTGTTCTCGGTGATGACTCACTGCAGTGCTCTGTGTGTGGTGTGTGTGTGGTGCGTGCGTGTGGGTATGTGTGAGTCAAGGTGCTGTGATTCAGTGATATCACTGTGCAGTGCTGCGTTTGAGTGTGTGTGTGTGTGTATGTGTGTGTGGTGCATGTATTAATGTGTGTATGTGAGTCAAGGTGCTGTGTTTTGGTAATATCTCAGCACAGTGCAGTGTGTGTGCATCTGTGTTTACATGAGTGTGCTCGCAGGTGTGTGTGTACATGTGTGCATGGGGTGTGTGTGTGTGAGGGGTGCGTGTACATGAGTGTGCATGCAATCGGGCATGGGGGTGTGTGTACACTGTGTGTCTCTGTGTGTGCTGCAGTACCTGTGTGTGTGTGTGTGTGTGTGTGTGTGTGTGGGAGTGCTTGGCTCTGCAGTACAGCATTACAACATTGTGCATTGTTTTAAACAGGAATGAGTGTTCTGATCCTCACCATCTCTCCACCCCCTCTTTCTGTCTCTCCATCTTTCTCTCTCTCCCTCTCCCTCTGTCTCTATCCACAGGCTGACAGAACCTTCCGGCTACCTTACAGACGGACCAATCAACTACAAGTACAAGACCAAGTGTACCTGGCTCATCGAGGGCTAGTGAGTCCCCTTCAGTCTCTCTTCTTCTCCCCTCTATCTGTCTATCATATGCATCACAGTGCCTGATACATGAATCTCCCACATGCCCTTTTCACGCCCTAACACCATGCTATGCTGCTTCCTCCATTTTTGGGTTTCTAGAGGGAATATTGTCCACCCCTTTGACCCACGTCAGGAGAAACGCAGAAATGACACGTTTCGGCTGGTTGCCATGGAGGCTAAATTTGATTGTGATGCATTTGGTGCCATTCTTAATGGAATGTCAGACACCACTCTCCTTTTGATTGACAGCAGTGCTATATCTGACACGTCGAATCCCTGTGGTGCTCTTTTATAAGGAGTGCCTGACCTTTTGGTCGGCAGTTATTACAGTCTGACCTGTGTTTATACCATATGTGCTCTACGTGAAAGAGATGACAGCAGAGGAGATAGCAGCGGATAAGAAAGGTCCATGCCTTTCAGACACACATGCGCACACACACACACACACACACACACACACACACACACACACTCTGGATGACCCTGGAGCCAAACCTCAAACCCTCGTTCATAATGTCATTGTTTGGATTTGGCCGTGTGGTGTCCTGATAGTGGATTTTCTGCGCCCTTGGGGAGTTTTGGTGGGCTGATAATGCTAGATTACCTTTATCTCTCTGATGGAAAGTGAGTGTCCTCACACGCTCGAACGTCATGGTTTCACATCAACACAAAGCAGAGCTTTCAGCCCCCTGGGGTTCCAGATCTAAATGAGATTTCCTGTCTCTTTTTATTCCAGCCCCAATGCTGTTTTGAGGCTGCGCTTTAACCATTTTGCCACAGAGTGTAGCTGGGACCATATGTACGTCTACGACGGTGACTCCTTATATGCACCGTTAATCGCAGTGTTCAGGTGAGTGGCCCTCCTGTGTGTGTTATCAATGAGTAAAGCAGCTCAAGTCCTTGAGTCCATATGCGTCACATACATAAAGTGTCTCGCAGTACAAGAGCTGATCTGGGATCAGTTTTTCCTTTCACTTCAAACTGGATATGTACATTGGGTCACTCTCAGTCAGTCCACCCACCGCCTACCCGCTTGTTGGATCAGTCAGCTAGGTAATCTCAGCGTTGTGTGAATCACTGAGTTTCGGCTATCTCAGTGGTGGACGTGAACGAGTGCACGTTTGTTTGGAATCGGTGGGAGGACCGAGACATTGCGACTTTCATCTCGCCCCTAATTGGCTCGGGTGTAAGGAGCTCTAATCGTTGTAATTCGCAGCTAGCTATTCCGTGTTTGATCTATTTGTGAAAATCCCCATGGTGTTTAGAGATCCATTGAGTCACTAATTCACTTATCAGCCATTTGTAATTAATTGCATTGCCGTGCTGTAATGTATTCAGGTCTATATTTGCAGGGACTGTATGGCAGTTATAATCTCCCAGGACTGAGTTCAGTCTAGCAGAATGGTAGGCCTCCTAAAAGCGTGGCAGGAGAAGGATTTTGCTGGTAGCTGCTCTTGTGCTCTTATGTTGGTAGTCTGTGCATTGATGGTTTTTAAATATGTGCTTCTGCCAGTTCTGTTTGGTTCGGTTTCCTAAAACCCAAAGTTGTGCGGGTCTTTAGGCGGGAGTACAGTGAACCGTTCAATGGCCCAATAAAGTCCCATTGTGTGGCTACTGCAGGTTAGCCATAGTGTGGCATGTACACTCAGTGAGCACTTTATTAGGTATTTATTAGTCTTATTTTTAGACTTACAGTACTGTGCAAAAGTCTTAGGCACCCAACACTTTAATATATATATATATGTTAATTATTTTGTGTGTGTTAGTATAAAAGAACACATTTGAGATTTCCAAATATTCATTTTCCTAAAGATTTTATTTTACTGAGACATTTTTGTATTTAATTAAAAAAGTAACATATTACTGTAAGCAATTTACTACTTTTTACATAAAAACTTGATCAAGGCTGTCTGAGATCAGAAGCAAGGAGCCAACCAAAGTCTGCAGAAGAACTGTGGCAAGTTCTCCAACATGCTTGGAACAACCTCCCTGCTGATTGTCTTAGCTAACGCTGTCTTGCAGTTCTATATCTCAGATGCAGTTTTAAAGCCGAAGGGTGGTCACAATAGTTTTTAACTATTCTGCCAAATTACTAGAATGTAATGTAAAATGTATAGTACGTTTATTTAGGACCTTTCATTGAATTATTTTTGAAAGAATCTGTACAGAATGTTCGACAGGTGCCTAAGACTTTTGAACAGTACTGTGAGTCTTCTGCTGCTGTAGCCTATCCACTTAGAGGTTTGACTCATTGTGTGTTCAGAGATGCTCTTCTGCATACCACTGTTGTAATGTGTAGTATTACAACAGTAGTTACTCCTCTGACCTCTCTCATTAGCAATGCCTTTCTGCCCACAGAAGTGCTGCCCACGTCTGCAGGCTTTTATGCATTTAGTTGCTGCCACTTGATTGGCTGATTAAATATTTGCATTAACAAGCTGGTGTACAGGTCTACCTAATAAAGTGCTCACTGAGTGTATATAGGCTTAGTCTTTCAGTGGAGTTGAGTAAGATAGCAGCCATCTTGTCTTGTGATGCAAGTGGATGTATGACCCAGAGAAGAAAGCTGAGATTCGGGTGTTCTGTGGAGACCTGCTGGTGCTGAATGTCAGGTAAATGAAAGACTAGCTGTCTGCAGAAAGAACAGAATCATACTGCCCTGGTCCTCCACTGCTTCTCCTGACCTGGAAGAACAGAACCGTCCACACCGTGTTTCTATCGCCGTGGTTTTTAGTGTTGCCAAGGAAACTGTCGCCGCTCTGCCAGGTGCAGTGTGAAGAGTGCTACCCAGAATGCCATGCAGTTGCTATTTCAAAGCTGCACTAAAAGGCTGTACTAATGTGAGCATGCGTGTGTGTTTATGTGTCTGCGTGCGTATGTGTGCGTCTGTGTCCGTATGTGTCTGCGTGCGTGCGTGTGCGTCTGTGTGCGTGTGTGTCTGCGTTTGTGCGTCTGTGTGCGTGTGTGTCTGCATTTGTGCGTGTGCGTCTGTGCAGTGGTCTCATCGTTCCAGAAGTCCGGGGAAATGAAACTGTGCCAGAAGTGGTCACTACATCGGGATACGCCCTTCTGCACTTCTTCAGTGACGCGGCGTATAACCTGACTGGATTCAGCATCTTCTACTCGTGAGTCCCCCCCATAAACACGCCCTGCACTGCACTCTGGTCAAAGATGTGCTTTACTTATTTCTTTGAAGCTTCAGAACATTTTTACATTTTTGATTCACATGTCTTAATAAACACCAGTGCTTCCATGAAGAGCATTTGCTCCTCAACATTGATGCGAGTTGATCGGTTGAAAAGTCATTTGTACTCACTGGGATGCATTACCGTGGTCACACACGTGCTCCTTGTTGCCGTGGGGCCTGAACACGATGTCTGTTTAACTTCTGGGAGGTTGCAGCCTCTCCATCTCCCTGCTGTCTGTGGTACTCTATGTCTGCAACACGCCCTAAAGCAGCTTATGACAGAATGATTTTCAAGGTCAACAGTGTCTGCATGTGTGATGTGACTGCCAAGAGAGTGTAACCCAACACACAGCTCCACGTCTGAGTGGCACCGACCGGCTCATAAGGGCATAATCGGGCAGCCAGACGTCTGTCTGAAATTGGAAAGTCAGGTGGACAAATTATTGTACTCAGGTCACTGATGGGTGATTTTGATTGGATACAGTCAGACGGGCCTGTGTAATTGGATAGACAGACAGGTTAATGCGACCGAGTTGAAACGTGCTGTAAATTTAAATCCGTCAATTAATTCTCCTCCTCCCCTATTAACCGTCTTCTACACAAGTCTGTCCAATCAGCTTCTCGATCATTTTAGCGATTCCACGGTGGTCCCGCCCCCATCAACCACATTAAATATTCAAATGTTTTCATATTGCGTATTGATTTATTTGCGGATCAGCTATGTTTGCTGCAGTATTGATTTGCACCAAGAGAGCTGTGCCAAGGATTCATGAAACTAATATCTCATTTCACTCACCGGTGTAGTGCTGGTATCATGGGTGTTCAGTGACAAAATTCACTAAGCATTATGGTCTATTTTTATATTGTTTGCCGTATTGGTCATGGGAGTTGCTTCGGACAAAGCGCTGGTGGAGGGGTAAGTGGCCGCGACCGCTAGCGAACTGGAGCGTGCAGAGACGTGCGGCGGTGGCTCCTGTATGGATTTCTCCCTCCTCCTCAGAGCCTCCTGCAGAAAGGAGAACAATGGTTGCCATGGCAGCACACCCGTGCTGTTTCCAGCGTGGAGGCGCTCTGTCCGCTGGGCCCCGCCCTCCCTCAGAATGACACCTGTTTATCAGCGCGCCGTTTCAACGACCGCCATGTCGCCCATCGCTGATATAATCCTCCGATTTCTCTGTCATTGGCATTATAATCCTCCTCTTCCTCTTCCTGGTGTTATTGGTGAACTTCATGTGCCCCCCCCCCCCCCGCTCTGTGTGTGTCTGCAGGATAAACTCCTGTCCCAATAACTGCTCGGGCCATGGGAAGTGTGCGACGGGGAACGCGGTCTCCAGCAGGGTGTACTGCGAGTGTGAGAAGTACTGGAAGGGAGAGGCCTGTGACATCCCGTACTGCAGGAACAACTGCGGCAGCCCCGACCATGGCTACTGCGACCTGACCGGGGAGAAGCTCTGCGTCTGCAACGACAGCTGGCAGGGTGGGGCCTCGTCAGAGAGATCAACACCTCTGTGATCACACTGATAACACTCCCCACAGGCTGTGTGTGTGTCTGTGTGTGCGCCTGTGTGTGTTTGTGTGCGCCTGTGTGTGTTTGTGTGCGCCTGTGTGTGTTTGTGTGTGTTTGTGTGTGTTTGTGTGTGTGTTTGTGTGTGTGTTTGTGTGTGTGTGTGTGCGCCTGTGTGCGCCTGTGTGCGCCTGTGTGTGTGTGTGTGTGTGTGTGTGTGTGTGTGCGCGTGTGTGCGCTCGTCTGTGTGTGTGTGTGTGCGCGCCTGTGTGTGCGCCTGTGTGCGCCTGTGTGCGCCTGTGTGCGCCTGTGTGTGTGAGTGTGTGTGAGTGTGTGTGAGTGTGTGTGAGTGTGTGTGAGTGTGTGTGCGCCTGTGTGCGCCTGTGTGCGCCTGTGTGTGCGTCTGTGAGCACAAGCACGCCTGTGTGGTTATGTATGCGTGTGTGTGTTCGTGCGTTCCTTTGTTCTTTGTTGATTTGTTGGTGCGGGGCTCGGTGTGTTTCTCCAGTCTGCTCAGATCGTGTGTGAGATTTGATCACTGTCAGCGCAGAGGAGTGCAGCAGTCTCTCAGAACTCATCATTGAACAGAGGAAATGTGCACGGCTGCACTTTCTGTTGTGGAAAGCCTTTCACAAATTGGGTTCCTGCTGTCGCCAGCACCTCCGAGGATACAGACCCGTTTCACCGTGCACAGACCGCCGTACACCACATCGCTATAAGCGTTCACAAATTATGTATGGCGTTTGTTTAGCTGGGTGGGAGGTGGGGGTTCTGTGCTGACGACTTCACACTAATATGACACACATAGGGCCCCCAGAAATTCCTGACAGGAAATGGGGCCCCGTGACAATCATCCAGACATTTTCAATCAGAAAGTAAATGATCAGAGAAAATGGTGCAGATGTGACCAATTATGCAATCAATTCATTGAGTTAACCCCTTAAGCCACTTTGCTAATTCTGTGATGTTTGTCTGATACTATAATAGCAGATTTCATCATATTGCATTATAAATCTGAAAAAGTAAGCATCTTTATATTGTGGCTTAATTAACACTTTAAATGGTGGAAATAAACTGTTTTTTCCTCCACTTTAAAAGCGAGAATAGCATTTATATTTTTCTTTTCCTATCCATTCTTTTAACCCCTTAAGTCTTAAATGTATTTTTAATTCCTTTTTCAACCTGCAATTTTCAATCACTATGGTAACAAGTCAAGTTTGAAAGTGTTAAAACCCACGGGTCTATCTGTATAACCTATTTTAACATGCCATTGCTTTAGCAACAACAGCTCTTTATTTTATAATGTGGGTGCTAAACCAAGTGTGGGGACCTCACTTTGCATTTGTGACATGCACATTCTACAGGAAATAAGGTCGACAAGTGTACAGATTGCAGGGACAATGCCTTAGCCCCATCCGTGTGAAAGAAAATTCTATATAACTTCAGCTCATCAAAGAACCGACTATGGGAATGTTATTGAAGGGATGATTAAAAGGAATTTTTGCTAATGACATTTCGTTTCCAATGGTGTATACTTTGTTAGGCTGTAGCATTTTCAATATGCACACGGCAAAAAATAGTTCTTGACAACATAAAGATGTATTTGCCGATGCCTGCATCTAAATAGAGGACTTCCTTTGGAGGAGTTCCAAGGAATCTCTTCTGAGTGAATATTTCTGAGGAAGACGGTGAAAACACAGTTGACAACTCCATAGAGAGCATTTTCAGTCACGTGACCCCATTTAATATTGGTGGAGAATCTAAATAAAAAAAATAAAAAAAAATCTAAATAATTTTATAATAATAAATATAATATTTTATTATTATAAAGTATGCTTATAAATCAGGAGCCAGCCTGCTTTTGAATAACAAATGGCATGTAAAATTATGGAATGTGTTTGACTAGTTCATGGAAATCAATGGACCTCAATGAATATATTAGTAAACAAGATGATATTATTGCAATTATTGACCTGTTGCTGTCTGAGGATAGCTGCAAGGAGAGGGAGATTGGGACAGGGAGGTAGGGGAGGGTGACAGGCAGGGTAAAAATTGTTGTATAGTTTCGTAATCAAAATGCAGCATTTCACACCTCCTAATATAATTTAGTTTCCATGTGTCCTTTTGGAGTCACCAAATGTCTTTTTTGGAAAGCTGCCTTGACATAGATTGGAAAAAAACAATGCAGCATGCTCATTTTTGGTGATATTGTACTCATATTTGAAAGATTTGCACTGTGTTTGTGCTTTGTAACTTTGTTTCAGTAATATTTAGAGTAATTCTGACTCTTGGAAAGGAAACTCCAAAGGGTTACCTTTCAGAAGAAACCGGGATTATCTCTGTGGTCAAAAGGGTTGAAGAACAGTTACTATTTTATTATGGTTATGTCATTTTTAAGCTTGTGTCAAGAATAGAGGCAATACGTAAGGGGTTAAAACACTTCTTTCTTTTTTTTTTTTCAACCAGCTCCTGAATGTCTCAAAAGCAGTTAGGGCTTTTTGTACCCAGTAAATAAGCAGTATTCTTCTGGCTTAATTGGATGTATTATCTTTGATTCCTTTGAGTAGAAAAGTTCAAGCATTAAAGTGCCATCGCTCATTTTCTTCAAAGTCAGTCTGCATGCATAGAATCTTTGCTTTTTGCAAATTGGATGATAAAAGCATTGCAGTGCGATGATTGTTTAGGAAGAGATGTGAGGAGAGTCCAGTTATTCCTTATTGTGTGGGGAGGGGAGCCTTTGCAACTGCTTTCTATTGGGCTCATGTTTTTCCACTGCACAGTTCTTGTATGTAGCAAGCCTGCCACCCAGTGGTCAACCACTATTATTGCAGTCATCTGCGATGGTTGAAAGGGATTGTTTGCTTTCTTGGTATCTTCTATTATTCCAGTTTTCCGTTGGCCCAGGTGGTTCTTGTGTGCGATGAAGGACATTGTAGATATTCAGAGTGTTTCTGACAACCTAGCCGTTCTACAATGGCTGGTCAAGGGGCATTCAGGGCTTTGTGTTGTGAAGTAAGAAAATGCACGAAGTAACTTCAAAGCAGCTTGTACGGCAACAGTGTGTCTCCAGAGGCTGTATGTGTCTATTTATACTGCCCTATTATCCCTACTGTTTAATGTTAGTTTTTGTTTCTACTATTTCTTCCCGTTCAGGTGACATGTGACCTGAAGGAAAGAAGTGCCAGCATAGTGTAAAACTGATATTTGTTTTTAAATCATTAATATCTGCACTGGCTAGACCACAGCCCTCCTCAATTAGCCCAATACCTGCCATTCTGTGTATACTTTGGTGATAAAGAGAACTTTTATTAGAGAAATTTTCTGGTAGGTGTGGAGGACTTTGTAGTTTCCTCCTCCCGTACGGCAAAGAATTTTGGGGTGACTCTTGATAACTGCCTCTCCCTGGCTCCACAAGTATCCTCCACTGCCAGAACCTGCAGGTTCTTTCTGTATAATATACGCCGCATCCGTCATCTCCTGACGGAGAAAGCCACCCAGCTCCTAGTCCAGGCGCTCGTCATTTCCCGCCTGGATTACTGCAACTCCCTCCTAGCCGGTCTCCCAGCGTGCGCCATCAAGCCCCTCCAGCTGGTCCAGAATGCTGCAGCCCGCTTGATCACCAGTCAGCCCAGGTCGGCTCATGTCACCCCGCTTCTCATTGGCCTCCACTGGCTTCCTATTGCCGCACGCATCCGATTCAAGGCCCTAGTGTTGGCATTTCAGGCTGCTAAGGGGACTGCCCCACCTTACATACAATCCCTGATCACTCCCTACTCCCCAGCTAGACCACTCCGGTCTGCCAGCTCTGGTCGCCTTACGGTTCCCTCTCTACGGGCACCTGGCGGTCGAGCTGCACGTTCACGCCTGTTTTCCGTTCTGGTTCCTCAGTGGTGGAATGACTTGCCTACCACTGTCAGGACAGCAGAATCCCTCCCCCTATTTCGACGCAGACTCAAAACACACCTCTTCAAACTCTACCTTAGTCCTCCCTCCTGATTTACCCCACCCCCCCTTCTGATACCCCTATCCCTGTCTAACCCCCCCCCAAAAAAAAAAAAAAAAAAAAAAAAAAAAAAAAATTGCACTTATGATGACGACTATATGTTTAGAACAGCAGTCCAGGTGTATTTTCCTAGTTCTGGATGTGATGCTTTGACTTGTGGTAGAACCTATGCACTTGTAAGCCGCTTTGGATTAAAAGCGTCTGCCAAATTACTAAAATGTAAATGTAAAAATGGTACAATTCAATAATAGAATATAGACATTGCTGTGAACTGTGTATTGTGATGGCAAGTTTGGCTGTATGAGGCAGCATGTTGAGTTTGCGACCCTTGTACAGAGTGTCTTATGCATTAGTAGGTCTCCTGTAGGTCATCTCTACTCTGGAAGTCTTTGTCAAAGTCTTTGGGCATCGTTTAATGTCATCCACTAATTTTATTTGCTGGGTATTATGTATATTTTAGGCCAGCAGATGGCAGCATTGGAAGAAGAATTGTACTGCTGGTTAACGGTGCCTCACTATGAAAGGAATAAGCAATTATTCATCACTTCACATGTATTCCTCAAAATGACATACCATTTCCCCACGGGTTCATGTGATGTCAAACATTCCTGTGTCTTTCCCTGTCCCTGTCTCTTTCCCACCTCCATTTTTCTTTCTTCCTTCGATGGTTTACCCTTTTATTGCACATCTCTCATTATCCCTCTCCCCCCCTCTCCCTCTCTCTCTCCCCCTCTCTCTCTCTCTCTCTTTCTCCCTCCCCTCTCTCTTACTCTCTCTCCCCTCTCTCTTACTCTCTCTCCCCTCTCTCTCTCCCATCTCTCTCTCTCCCTCTCCCCCCCTCTCTCTCCCTCTCCCCCCCTCTCTCTCCCTCTCCCCCCCTCTCCCCCCCTCTCTCTCCCTCTCCCCCCCTCTCCCCCCCTCTCTCTCCCTCTCTCCCCCTCTCTCTCCCCCTCTGTCTCTCTCTCTCTCTCTCTCTCTCCCCCCCTCCTTTCCCCCTCTGTCTCTCTCCCTCTCCCCCTCTGTCTCTCTCCCTCTCCCCCTCTGTCTCTCTCCCTCTCCCCCTCTGTCTCTCCCCCTCTGTCTCTATCCCTCTCTCCCTCCCTCTCTCTCTCTCTCCCCCCTCCCTCTCTCTCTCCCTCTCTCCCCCCTCCCTCCCCCTCCCTCTCTCTCTCCAGGTCCAGACTGCTCTCTCACGGTGCCCTCCACCGAGTCCTTCTGGGTGTTGCCCAACACCAAGCCCTTCAGCCCGTCGGTGGGCCGAGCGTCCCATAAGGCCGTGGTGCACGGGAAGCTCATGTGGGTCATCGGGGGCTACAGCTTCAACTACAGCTCCTTCCAGATGGTTCTCAAGTGAGTGCGCTGGGGTGGGCGGTCCGGCCCGTGGTCTCTCAGCCGTGCGGACGGGTCTACTGCACGGAGAGGCCGGGGCAGCTGTTTGCCGGCAGTCTTCAGCCTCAACTTACATTACATTACATTACAAAGCATTTAGCAGACGCTCTCATCCAGAGCGACGAACGACGAAGTGCAGATCAAACACAGGAACGAGTGAGGTTGTGCTGTTGCTGTTGCTGTTGTTAGGACCCAGCTTCTCTCTGGAATCACAGCCAGGACAATGCGGGAACTCACCCAAGTCAACAAACTGTTACTAGAGGAAGATAAAAGTTTATTGAATGTCACGCCAGCCCAGCGGGAAGGTCACTGAAACAAAACGAGTCTGCAGAACAGAAACCTTCTACACACTGGTCATATGGCCTGGCTTAAACACCCTCGGCCATGACGCACACGTCCATCTTATTTGTGAGGTCCTATCTCGTTCTTACAGGATGACATACAGTAGTTTTTGTTGCCAACAATGCCTACATGCTTAACTATGCATACAGAACAATCCAGAACCCATCAGTGTGTAAAACTGAACTCCTAGATATGCAAATGCAACAGGTACAGTACATTGTATTCTCACAGTCATTGTCATCCCACTCATGGGAAGCACAGGAGAAAGGCCCAAAAGTGTTTGTATCTTTTTCTTGGTTGTTTTGTGGAGTTACAATATATATTCCCACAATCAGTGTCATCCCACTTGAGGGAGGCACATGGGAAAGTCCCCAAAGTGTTTGTCATATTTGTTTGTTGAGTGGATATATTTCCACAATCACTGTGTTTATCATTTTATTTCTTTATTCTTTTATCTACAATGTCTTGTCTTTGTAATTCTTTGCAATTAGTTTAATGTAAAGCACTTTGAGTGATATTTTTTTTATGAAAGTATATATAAGTAAAGCTTTTTGTTATTATTATTATTTATAATTGACCTATATTAAGCCCTGCCCTCTCCAGTGACCTCAGTCAAAACTTTCCTTCAAGATGGCGCTACCCATATACTATTAAGCCAGCTAATGTTTCCCCCCGAAAATGATGATCGGTTGCAACTGGAGATCCGATCCCATTAAGAAGCCGACAGCAAGGCTTACAGTATGCTGACAAACTCCTCATTTGGGCATCCATTCACATCAGTCAGTTGCATAATTCTTTAATTCAGTTCACTGAACAGAGATCCTCTTTCCTTTTTAAAGAGGAGTGGAGTTGCATCTTTAGGTGTGAATCTCTACCCACGGTGCTAAGCTGACTGAATGAGATATCGGTCTCGTGTCACAAGCAGGATAATAAAAGTTTAGCTTCAGTTTGTCTGAAAGCTTGTAACAGAGATCCAAATGAACGCTTGGCTTCGGTGTGCCTGGAACCGCAGAAAATGTTATTAATTGTGGATCTTGGGATTAACGGGATTAGCGGTGAAGCAGAGCAGGACCTCCGTTTCCTCTCGTTTGCGAAAAAGACACGGTGTAGTCTGGCTCTGGTGGTGAGAGATTCTCCCAGGAGTGTGATCTGGCTGAGGAGCTGTTTCTCCCTCCGTGACTTGGCCGGCGTCGTGTCCTCTGTTTGCCTGCTTGTGGAACAGCTGTGAATATCTATATTTTGAGCCTCTCTTGGTGAATCTGTCTTCGTCTGTGAATATCTCAGCTGTCGCTGTCTGTCTGTCAGTGATGTTTCTGTAAATATGCCTGCGTGGATGCGTCCAGGTCTGTGTGTGTCTCTCGGTAGACCGTCGCCTTTTCACTCTTAATTCACCCGAAATGACGTGTGGGAGTGTAATCACCCTCTCTCTTTCTCTGCAGTTATAACCTGGAGAGCAGCATCTGGAACGTGGTGCCACTCAGCCACGGGCCTCAGCCGCGATACGGACACTCCCTGGCCCTCTACCAGGTACCGCACCCCAGGACACGGCCATTGTGGACGCCCTGCTGTGTCTCTAACCGTGTTTGTGTTGCGTGACAGTCGGCCATTTTGAATTCTTCACGGCACCCTGCCGTTCCCACGTCCCCGCAGTTTGAGGGAGCGACGGTCGAAATGATTGTGTTTTTTTATCCTCGCGCATTTGCCAAAGCAGAGGTGTAATTACCCGTTCTTGGAACAATGTCCCTGTTGCACCTGATCACAGTTCTGGGGAATCGTTGTTTTTCATTCCCGACAGAGTTCGGGGAGGACAAAAAAAAAGCAATTCTCAGCCTTTCATTTCATTTCGTGTTCCTCCTTTTCCGCTGTTTTCCCTCGTTCCAGCCTCGATGAGGCGGACCAAGCAGGGACAGATGGGCCTGTGTCTGATCCTGATTCCCATCGCTCTGTTGTAGTGCTTTTTTAGGGGGGGGGGGGAGGATGTTTTGGCCTCTCTGGACTGCTGTCAGAGGTGGGGGTGGGGGGGGAGCAGATTTTGTTAAGAGGATTTTCTCCCCAGACGGTACAAGCAGATGAATGAGCTTTGTGCACAGACATTCCTTTTATGTGGGGGGTGGAGGGGGGGGCGTAGCGTGTTTACTTTCACTGGCCTACATTCGACCACGTCCTCTCCCTCTTCTGCGCTCACTACAGCTAGGCTTTTATCCAAAGCGATATCCAAAACGCCGCATATCATGGTCATAGATCAAACAACCAAACACTTCAGGTAAGGTACAATTCATATATGACTGGTTGGCAAGGCCATGAACAGACGTCCGGTACGCAAGGTAGACAGGCCAAGCCTGGAACTACCATGCCAAGACATCTATAACTTCAGTCTTCCTGTTTTTGGGGATTGACTGTGTCCTCTCCTGCACTAGAGGGCAGTGTTGAGCTGGTGTGGCACATTTTCACCTGTGGAGCTTTACTGCTGATAAAGAACATGGTTTCTGGATTGCTATGAGGCAGGTTGTTTATGGGTCTGGCAGAATGCACGTGGAGCACCAAAAAGCTTAGATAAACCTCACAGGAGAACCTATTTTATTACAAACATGGTGTGCTGAGCACATGTTTAACAAGCTGCGCTCTCATCTCAGTGTAGGGGCTGATGTCTTTTTAAAGTTTCCCCTCTTTCTCTGTCTGGAGCTGCTGCTTCGCCACATCCCATTTCCATTTTGCCTTTTTTGAAAAGGCTCTGCCCAGCCTCTCATAACCCCCCCATCACACCCTCTTCCCCTGCATAACCCCACACCCTCTACCCCTGCATAACCCCCCCCCCCACACCCTCTACCCCTGCATAACCCCACACCTTCTACCCCTGCATAACCCCCCCACACACCCTCTACCCCTGCATAACCCCACACCCTCTTCCCCTGCATAACCCCACACCCTCTACCCCTGCATAACCCCACACCCTCTACCCCTGCATAACCCCCCCCACACCCTCTGCCCCCATCACACCCTCTACCCCTGCATAACCCCACACCCTCTACCCCTGCATAACCCCACACCCTCTACCCCTGCATAACCCCCCCCACACCCTCTACCCCTGCATAACCCCCATCACACCCTCTACCCCTGCATAACCCCACACCCTCTACCCCCATCACACCCTCTACCCCTGCATAACCCCACACCCTCTACCCCTGCATAACCCCACACCCTCTACCCCTGCATAACCCCCCCCACACCCTCTACCCCTGCATAACCCCCATCACACCCTCTACCCCTGCATAACCCCACACCCTCTACCCCCATCACACCCTCTACCCCTGCATAACCCCCCTCCCCCCCCAACACCCTCTACCCCTGCATAACCCC
The DNA here is from genome assembly GCF_963514075.1 of Conger conger. Classification (NCBI taxonomy): domain Eukaryota; kingdom Metazoa; phylum Chordata; class Actinopteri; order Anguilliformes; family Congridae; genus Conger; species Conger conger. The sequence goes on along the minus strand of NC_083777.1, from coordinate 17,236,867 downwards.
CCTCCCCCCCCAACACCCTCTACCCCTGCATAACCCCCCCCAACACCCTCTACCCCTGCATAACCCCCCCCACACCCTCTACCCCTGCATAACCCCACACCCTCTACCCCTGCATAACCCCCCCCACACCCTCTACCCCTGCATAACCCCCCCACACCCTCTACCCCTGCATAACCCCCCCACACCCTCTACCCCATCACACCCTCTACCCCTGCATAACCCCACACCCTCTACCCCATCACACCCTCTACCCCCATCACACCCTCTACCCCATCACACCCTCTATCCCTGCATAAATAAATAAAGTATGACTCATCTCTGTTTTCTGTTCATGGAGTCATCGCCCAATCATATTTAGCTTTTTCAAGGAAAGTGGACAGTCTGCCGTCTTTCCTGATTTTATTATATTTATTTTTATTGAGACCGCCGGAGAGAGGAGAGGATATGAGACGGAGAGAGGCTCTCAGTGTAGAAGGTGCCATGGGGGATCCTTAGCTGCTTGGTGGGGTAGCATTCGGCCTGAGTCTGCTCCATACACCTCACTAACCGCCCTGCTCCGCCGTCTCCTGAGAGTTCACCTGGTTCAGTCTAACGTTAAACTCTGAGCGCTGAGGCACAGGACATAAAACTCCCCTCCGTCCTCCTCATTCCCGGCGGGTGAAGCTGTGTCCCAGGGAAAGGTCAGTCGTGGAGGCTTTTGTGTTGTGGAGATGAAGGAATAAAAAAAGATGGTCAGTCTCAGGAAAGTGGGCGGCGTATGTCACTGGAAGTTCGGTTTTGCCATTTTATTTGGTTGACTTTATCGGGACTTGTTTTGAAAACGTAATAAAAATAATATGAAAATATAAAATGGAGAAAAAGTCTACAGTATTTGCTTTGGAATAACTGTCAAATTAAGTTTATATTCTGTTCCCTCTTCCATTGTCTATTGTTTTGTGAATACCTGCAGTGTCTCCGAAGCCAACAAAGTACTGACCACCAGCCCTTACAAAGAGATTAATATGGGAATCAGGGTGTTATGTAATCCGGTCAGACTGATCGAGGGGGAAGGCACCATAATCTTTCCCTGTTTAAAACCGATAAACAACAAAACCCACTGCAGAGACCACGTCCACAGCAAGCTTTGTCATTAGAGGAGCGTTCAGCAGCGGTGTAACAGCAGGGGGCGCTGCTGGGCAGCTGTGCCTCCCTCTCTCTCCCCCACCTGTGCACTTGGAGTGGATTTGAAAGTCTGAATGTGCGTTTTTTTAAAAATATTTTTATTTTTTATTTTTTAAGAACTCTGCCGACATGGAAGGAAGAGATTAGGCAGGTTTGAAGAGCTCTTGGCTGGGTCTGCGTGCGTGCGTGAGCATGCGCTAGGTGTTAGTAGTTATGTGCATGCATGCATGTGTGAGCGTGTTAGGCGTTAGTAGTTGTGTATGTGTGTGTGTGTGTGTGTGTGTGTGTGTGTGTGTGTGTGTGTGTGTGTGTGTGTACGTGTGCTAGGCGTTAGTAGATGTGCGTGCGTGTGTGTGTGTGTGTGTGTGTGTGTGTGTGTACGCGTGCTAGGCGTCAGTAGATGCGGAGTGTGGTCTCAAACAGAATGTAATCTCCTCCACTGCAGGGAGGCTGGAGGAACAGCGCATCACAGCGTATGTAATCCAGAGAATGCGGCCAGCTCCGATCTTTACCTTCCAGTGTCTGCGTAGGGAGTCTCCGCTCCCTTCTAATAGTTTTATTCTGCGGAATAACCGGCAGCCTCTGCAGTAAATCACAGCTGCGCTCGCTGGCTGTTGTTCTGCGGGAGAGAGGCCTTCTGACGCACCAGTGGACTTAATAGAGTCCATTATTCATAGCTCAGTGTTACACATGTTTTCAGATTAGCATTTATGTAACCTGCTGCATTCCGTTAGCAACAATTACCTGTTTTAAAAAGCAGCAAAAAGATCTGTTATGCATAGGACGAGCTGTGGCGCAGTGTTAGAATCTGTAATATGGCTAGACTATATGTGTTTTAGAGGCTTGAAGAAGCTCTCGTGTGGTGTAGAAATGCATATAAAAATATGAAAAATGGGGCGTAATCTGAGAGAATTTCTGGATAGAAATGTGTTTGATAAGATAGTGTGAAAGAAGGAATGTGATATTCAGTGTATTGATGTATTGTTTGTTGTTTGGGGGTGACTGGTTGACACTGGGGAGCTGATGCCTTTGTGCACAGTGTATGTTTCCACACATCCACACATACGCAGTGCGCTGGCTGGGTGAGAGTGCAGGCTGTATGCACCGGCTGTGTTGATCACAGAGGCTCAAGGGGGCGCTGTTTGCGTTCTCCCTCTCACACCTGAGTTACTTCTGGTACGCTAGATCCTGTTCCCCAACTAGAACAGAGAGCTCCATAGGGCCTGGTAGAGGCAGGAGTAAAATAGTGGCTTTAGGTCTTCCCTCCCTTTCTTCTTTTCTTTTTTTATGTTCTTTCTCTCTCTGTCCCTCTCTCCTTTCTTTCACTCATTCTCTTTCCCTGCTCTCTTCTCCCACTTTCTCCCTCTCTCTCCTCTCTCTATATCTCACTCTCTCCCTCCCCCCCCTCTCTCTCTTTTCTCTCTGTATCTCCCTCTCTCTCCCTCCCCCTCTCTCTTTTCTCACTGTATCTCACTCTCTCTCCCTCCCCCCTCTCTCTCTTTTCTCTCTGTATCTCATTCTCTCTCTCTCTTTTCTCACTGTATCTCACTCACTCTCCCTCCCCCCTCTCTCTCTTTTCTCTCTGTATCTCACTCTCTCTCTCTCTCTTTTCTCACTGTATCTCACTCTCTCTCCCGCCCCCTCTCTCTCTCTCTTTTCTCACTGTATCTCACTCTCTCTCCCTCCCCCCTCTCTCTCTTTTCTCTCTGGATCTCACTCTCTCTCTTTTCTCACTGTATCTCACTTTCTCTCCCTCCCCCCCCTCTCTTTTCTCACTGTATCTCACTCTCTCTCCCTCCCCCCCTCTTTTCTCTCTGTATCTCACTCTCTCTCCCTCCCCCCTCTCTCCCTCTCTCTCTCTCTGTATCTCTCTCCCTCTCTCTCCCGCAGGACGAGGTGCTGATGTTCGGGGGGAAGCTGGAGGGCGGCGTGGGGAACGTGACAGGCGAGCTGTGGGCGTTCAGCCTCCCCGGGCGCTCCTGGTCCCAGCGCTCCCCGGTGCCGCTGGTGCCCGGCCAGCTCTTCGCCGTGGAGGGGCACTCCGCACACGTGGTGGAGCTCGACAGCGGAGAGGCGGTCATGGTGGTCTTCTTCGGCTACTCGCCCATCTACAGCTACGTTAGCAGCGTGCAGGAGTACAACCTCCGTAAGTCCGTCCCGCCGGCCTGTGGTGTGGTCTCAGCAGCCCTCCAGGACCACAGCTGCCCACCTCTGGAGCCTGTTCATGGGCTCTGCCTTCAGCAACGCTCCTGTGTTGGACGTTGCGGTGCAGGTGGACCAGTAGATGGCACTGTAGTCCTGCCCCAGTTCCCCCCAGGGCTGGCTGCTACTGAGCACGCTCTCTGGGGTAAAGCTCCAAGTCAGCCCAGTGCCCTGCTGGGTGACCAGGAGACAGAATCCCCCTCAGTAATAATGGAGGAGGTAACACCATGCTGCACGTTAGCTGGAGGAAAGGCTAATGAGCTGTAGTCATGCAAACCCAGGAGGCCCCCCCCCCCTTACTGGCTGTGTGTTGGCTTCTGCCTCAGTCTGTAAAAAGCTGTGTGTGCTGTCCTTCAAGAAGAAGGAACCTCCTAAGTGTGGACATGACTGGGCATGTATGTGCCTGTGTATACATGTGTGTGCCTGTGTGTACATGTACATGTGTGTGCCTATGTGTACAAGTATATGCCTTTGTGTACATGTGTGTGCCTGTGTGTACATGTGTCTTATGTTTAGATTAAACCGTAATTGTTGCATATGCTTTTTTTCTCCCCGCGGTTAAGCCGGCAAACAAATTTTAATCAGAAAGTGTAAACTATCATCCTAGAGAAAATGCAAATGGGGATCAGGTAACAGACAATGCACGGCCCCAGAACTGGTGTATCACCCCGTAATCCCCAAACATATGTAAAAATGTACCAGCGCAGATCGTGTTGCAAATGCAGCAATACGAGTTGGGAATAATCCTATTTCAAATCGTATGCTGTGGAATAAGCTCTTTGGGAGAAAATGTGAAATTAATGAGCCTGCGATCCGAGTTCTTCAATGAACTCAGGCTCAGAGTGTCTCTGGCTGTGTACCAGGCGTGGGGGGATGCAGTGGTTCTGGCAAGCAGGCTGTTTCTGGGTCATTAAAGAGAGGTGTGGCTGGAGCGGGCGGGCCTGGGACAGTGATGAATGCACTTGTGTTTCCTCCTGAACTCTCTCTGGAGTGTCAGAGACTCAGGCTGCGGGGAAACTTTCACTCTGAGTGTGGCCTGCTGCCCTCTGCAGCCACTCACCTCACACTGCGGTGTGAGACCGTCCTCTCTGACCGTGACCAGGGAGCAGGCTCCTAGAGAGAGGAGACTCCCCTGTGTGTCTGTGTGTGTGTGTGTGTTTTTTTAATGTGTGTGTGTGCGTGTGTATTAGCATGTACTCGTGCACTAACTTGTGTCGGTCAGTCTGTGCGTGTGTGCGTGTGTGCGTGTGTGCGTGTGTGCGTGTGTGCGTGTGTGCGTGCGTGCGTGCCTGCATTAGCATGTACTCGTGCACTAACTTGTGTGTGTGTGTGTCTGTGTCTGTGTCTGTGTCTGTGTCTGTGTCTGTGCGCGCGCGTATTCGTGCACTAATGCGTGTCGGTCTGTGTGTGTGCGTGCGTGCGTGCGTATTAGCATGTACTCGTGCACTAATGCGTGTTGGTCTGTGTGCGTGCGTATTAGCATGTACCCGTGCACTAACTTGTGTCGGTCGGTGCGTGTGTGCGTGTGCGCGTATTAGCATGTACTCGTGCACTATCTTGTGTGTGCGTGCGTGCGTGCGTATTAGCATGTACTCGTGCAC